>NC_056663.1:27683000-28290000 GCF_018350195.1 Panthera tigris | reverse complement strand
GTTACTTTGAGTAATGCTATTACAAATATCTTTGTATCTTGAGCTTGTTTCTTTTGAACTTATTTCTCAGAGTAGATTTCTAGGAGCGATATTTCTGGTTAAGGGCAGTTGTAGTGGTTAAGAGCATGCTTAGGTTTGCTCATGGGTGGTAGCAAAGGATTAGGGTTATAAAATATAATATCTTTACAGCCCTTGTAATTCCAAGAAATAAAACTGAAGTATTTCCTTTTTTTTTTTTTTTTTTTAATATTTATTGAGAGACAGAGTGTGAGCGAGGGAGAGGCAGAGAGAGAGGGAGACACAGAATCTGAAGCAGGCTCCAGGCTCTGAGCTGTCAGCACAGAGCCCGACGTTGGGGCTCGAACTCACGAACTGTGAGATCATGACCTGATCTGAAGTTGGACACTTAACCGAGTGAGGCACCCAGACACCCAGAAACTGAAGTATTTTTTAATAGGTGTTACATGGTCCTACCTTTTGTCTTTTTTTTTTTTTTTTTTTTTTTTTTGGCAATCTTTTCCTACATCAGGTATCTTTAGCCCTTGAGAATAATGAATATGAGCAACAAAAGAAAAAGCTCAAGAAATACAATTTAGGGGTGTACTAGAAAGTTTTAGTTTGAAAACAGCCTGATCCTTCTTATACCATGTATTTATTATTAAACAGTAAGTCAGTTTTATGAAAATTTTATGCATGTATACTTGTGACCTTTCTATTTTGAGACTTTTTTCCTCTCTAATCTTTACATAAAACTGGTCTTTAAAAAGTGTATTAGTTGTCTTCTGTAAACTAGCAAATACTGCTTTTTAATAAGTAGAGACTTTATGTGTAAGTGGAATCATTTTACTTTGGATTTAGGTAAGCATTTTAAATAGCATTTTTATTACCAAAACACACAGAGGGTAGTTATTGTTTTGGTCTACATGGTTTGTGTAGGTCAAAGTTATTTGATCTTTCTCGTGTTTTCTAGCTTACATTTTGCTGCTTAATACTGAAATCTAGGAATCTTTTATCCAGTTTTTGAAGTGTCATTTTAAGTACATTGGTAACTTATTCACATTCGTGAAGATTTTGTGTATATTTAATGGAAGGGATACACAAACAAAAAGTGCATATTTAACTTGTTTTTCCCTTCTATTAGAAATCTTTTAATTCAGAATCGGAGTCAGTTAAACAATTTTTTTTAATGTTTATTTATTTTTGTGAGAGAGAGAAAGAGTGTGAGTGGGGGGAGGGACAGAGAGAAGGGGAGACACAGAATCCAAAGCTGTGCTGTCAGCGCAGAGCCCAACGCAGGGCTCAAACTCACGAACCGCGAGATCATGACCTGAGCTGAAGTCAGACCCTTAGCTGACTGAGCCATCAGGTGCCCCTCAAGAGTCAGTTTTATAATAACAGTTGGCCTCAGAAAATTTTCCTTTTTTCTTCAGTAGTTGAAGGCTATTTTCAGAGATTTTGTTCATCTTAGGTAGAGTGCTAGACGACTTCAATTTCACGTTTTCTGATGTTGTCCATCATACTTCTAAGAGGGTTTGGTTCACTTTTCAAGTCTTTCACAGTCTTGTTTTTTACACAGCAGCAACAGTCAAGCACTTCATAAAGAAAAGCCAACACCACTAAAGATACCACTGTAAATATGAATAAAAGCAGAATGACAAAGCAGGCAGTGTTCCAGTTATCATGAAAAGGGTAAATTTTTTGAACTTGAAAACCAAGGTACTGATAAACAGATGTAGTGGTTTCATTCCAGAGGCTGGAGCTCAGAGAGGCCATTCTTAGGGATTATACTTCTTGTATTGGTTCTTTTGAATCTGTAAAAAGGTAGAAAATGAATACATGTAATCAAATTCTGTGGATCTGTCAATTGATCTCAGTACTAAGACTTGTTAGTAAATCTATGTAGGTAACGTGAGTTCTTTTATTTTCTGCCAGAATTAATGCCCAAATGGCATTTTTGAATTTTTTCTTTATCCTATGGCAGTGTACTCTGTAAACCATACTATATATGTATGTATATTTTTTAAATGCTTATTTATTTATTTTTGAAAGGGGTGGGGAGGGGCAAAGAGAGAGGGAGACACAGAATCTGAAGCAGGCTCCATGCTGTCAGTGCAGAGCCTGATGCGGGGCTTGAACTCAGGAACTGTGAAATCATGAGCTGAGGCAAAATCAAGAGTTGGATACTTAACTGAGCCACCCAGGTGCCCCCATACCATGTATTTTTTTCATGTGTGTCATTTGCTAGACAAATACATATGCTTAAGGTTTATATACAGAAACTAACTGCTAATAGAAGGGGGAAAAAGAAGCTGAATTGTTTTAAAATTTAACTAAAGCAGCGGTCAATGATCTGTTAAATACAAAAAAATCCTTGTGTTTTAAGGTGGTATTCTTCATACTGCCCCCAGAAAAGCTTTTCTCATTAACTTTGAGGATCCTTCTCACCTTGTGGGCTCAGTGTATTTCTGTCTCCTATTTCCTCTCCTTTAAACTTTGAAGACAGGTGACCTGAATCAAGATATAGTGGCTGAGTGAAAATACTAGAGAAAGGAAAGCTAAATAATGATGGTTTTCAGAATAAGGGTGATAAAATTTTAGGTTCATGTTGCCTATGAAGAGACCTTAATCTTAGGATTTTTTTTTTTTTTGTTAAGTATATGATAGTATTAACTGTTCATATACCTGAATGATCTATGGATATGAATATTTTACTTTTATTTTTATTTTGAGAGAGTGAGCATGCATGTGCATGGGGGAGGGGCGGGGGGGGGAGGGAAAGAGAGAGCAAGAGAGAGCACGAGCGCGACTGCACGACAAGCAGGCTCTGCACTGTCAGTATGGAGCCCAGCAAGGGGCTCTGATGTACAAACTGTGAGATCATGACCTGAACCGAAACCAAGAACCAGATGTTTAGCCGACTGTGTCACCAGGCACCTCTTCTTGAAACTTAATTTTAAAAAATTATAAAATGCTTATATACTGAGAAAATTTTGGAAATAAGGGGAAAAAATAGTTCCACTTTATTAATTCAATGACTGCTGTCAGTTTGAAAGCTTTATTTTATTAAAGAAATGACTTATTTTGTGTGATTTTTCTTTCCTACATAGTTGTAAATAGACTTTCATTCATTGTTATAAACAAATATTTACCTACTGTGTCCCAGATAGTATTCTGAATGCTGAAGATACTTGTGTGTGAGAGTATATTTCAATTAGACAAAACTTTAAGATAGTTGAAGAGTAAGAGTATAATGAACCCCTGTATTCTCATAATACAGCTTCAGTTACCAATTTGTCTTTACCCATTTGTTTCTACCTCATAGATTATATTTTTCAAGTTTGTTTAAGTAATCTCTATACCCAGTGTGGGGCTTGAACTCACAACCCTGAGATCAAGAGTTGCATGCTCTTCTGACTGTGCCACCTAGGCGCCCCATGCCCCTAGATTATTTTGAAGCAAATCCCAGACATCATCACTTCTCCTAGACATCTTCAGTTATATATCTCTTAAAAGATGAGGGTTCTGTTTGTAAACATAGCCACCATAGCATTGTCACACCAACAAAGATGAAAAAGTGACTTAAAGCCCAAATCCATAACAGTATAATTCCTTAAATTTTTCTTTATACATGTAATCTTAAAACTTTAATAAAGTAATACTTTCCAAGGTTTTTCTTTTCTTTTTATAATTTATCACTTTTAAGTAAACTCTGTGCCCAACATGGGGCTTGAACTTACAACCCGAGGTCATGAGTCACATGCTCTACTGACTGAGCCAGCCAGGCACACGAAAGGTTTTTTCCTTTAAATCATATTTGCTTGGCAAGTAACTGCATCTCTCTGGATGGACTTGGTTTTTCCTTTGTGTATTTTGAAGGTGAAATTAATGATCTGAGGGGTACCTTGGTGGTTCAGTTGGTTAAGTGGCCGACTCTTGATTTCATCTCAGGTCATGATCTCACCAGTCCTTGGATGAAGCCCTGACTCTGGCTCTGTGCTGGGTGTGGACTCTGTTTAAGATTCTCTGCATTCCTGGGGCACCTGGGTGGCTCAGTCAGTTAAGCGCCTGACTTCAACTTAGGTCATGATCTCATGGTCTGTGAGTTCGAGTCCTACATCAGGCTGTGCTGACAGCTCAGAGCCTGGAGCCTGCTTCAGATTCTGTGTCTCCCTCTTTCTCTGCCCCTCTCCCACTCGCACTCTGTCTCTCCCTCTCAAAAATAAAATAAAAACATAGAAAAAGTTTTTTTAAAGATTCTCTCCATTCCTCTCCCTCTGTCTCTATCCCACTTGCTCATGCATATGCTTTTGTTCTCTCTCTGTGCTCTCTCTTTCAAAAAACAAAACAAAATAAAACAAAAAACCCTGAGGCCAGAAGTCAAGGCTTAAATTCATTTTTTTTTTTTTGGATATAAGAATCCTTCAGTTTCATGGTTTGTGGTGATCCTTCATCTTGAAACAAGGGACAGCAGACTAATGGACAGTAACTGAATCAGTTGCTTTTATTAGTTCTGGGACATACAAAAATACATTGTCTGGAACACAGGTATGTGATGAACTTCCCAGTACATTACAATATTTTCAAACTTTGGAGACCCAGCCTTTTAGAGTTACCCTCTTTTATCCCTTAAATTTTTCTCTTCTTAGCATATTCCTTTTTTTTTTGTCTTTTTTTTTTTTTTTTAATGTTTATTTATTTTGAGACAGAATGTGAGCAGGGTCAGGGCAGAGAGAGAAGGAGGGAGAGAATCCCAAGATTCTGTCTGTGCTGTCAGCATGGAGCCTGACTCAAGGCTCAGTGTCATGAACCGTGAGATCATGACCTGAGCCGAAACCAAGAGTTGGATGCTTAATTGACTAAGCTACTCAGATGCTCCACTTCTTAGCACATTCTTATAGAAAGTGGGGTTGCTACATTGCAGACCTCCAGGGGGCACCATTCATATTGTGTTGTGAGTGCCATTCATGTAGAATACATGGTAAGTGGTGCCCCGGGAGTCTAATGTGGATGTCCTGATAGGCCAGTCCTCCATCCTCTGCATTGGTGCTGCCTCTGATTCTAATCACCATGCACCCAAGTAAAGTAACCCATAGAAACGGACTCAACTGGAGACAAATAATAGTCCTTTTTGACCCAGCCTTCCTAACAGAGTAGTGACGTGTGTGCAGACACACAAATGCCTAGAAGATGTTCAGCTTTGCAAGTCCTTTAAAATTTTTAGTACTACTAAAATGCAGATCCTTTTGGGAGGGATAGTGCACATTGTTATATTTACTTCACTGTGAATGAGTTTCGGGTCCTTTTTGAAAAGCAGAGCAAATATAAGAGAAGGAGAAGAAGAATAGGACCTTGAGGAAATAGAGAACAGGGCCATTTATTATATGGATAGGTAAAAAGCAGGAAGAAACACAGGAGGGTCTGTCTAATTTACCTGGGTAAACCTAGGACCTCTCCAGCATTGATGAGAATATTCCTTAGATTTTCTGTCAAGGCCTTTCAGGTTGATTCCTTTTTTTTTATTTCTTAAGATTTACATTTTTAAGTAATCTCTAAATCCATTGTGGGAGTCAAACAATCCCAAGATCAAGAGCTGCGTGCTCTACCAACTGAGCCAGCCAGGTACCCCAGATTGATACCTTTTTAAAATATGGGAATTTTTTCCCACATTATGTCCCTTAGATTAGTCTAATGTACCTTATTAATTAACTTAAATACTATTATTGATTTCAGAAGTGTTATAGTAATTTTTTTTATTTTTACATTATACTAATTTTTAAAAAAATTAAAAACTTCGCTAATAATCCTGTCTTGCTAACATATCAAACTTTTAATTTGTTCCTTCTAGAAATTGGCAATATAAATCTATAACTCCTACCTGGTTGAAATTGTACTGAAGTTATTACTTTGTATTTTAACTTTTTATGAATAGGGGTTTCTCATTTGTATTGATTTTAAAACTGAGGAGAAGTTGTAAAGACTAATGTATGTTTCTATTTCAAAATGAAATAGAAATTTTAGAATTATTGGAGGGGTGCTTGGGTGGCTCAATCGGTTAAGCGGCTGCCATCAGCTCAGGTCTTGATCTCGTAGGTCATGAGCCCCATGTTGGGCTCTGTGCTGACAGCGGGGAGTCTGCTTGGGATTCTCTCTCTCTCCTCTCTTTCTCCTCTCTCTGCCCCTACCCTGCTTGTGCTCGCTCTCTCTCAAATAAACTTAAAAAAAAAAAAGTTAGAATTCTGGGGTGCCTGGGTGGCTCAGTCGGTTAAGCATCCAACTTCGGCTCAGGTCATGATCTCACGGTTTGTGAATTCAAGCCCCGTGTCAGGCTCTGTGCTGACAGCTCAGAGCCTGGAGCCTGCTTCAGATTCTGTGTCTCCTTCTCTCTCTGCCCCTCTCCAACTTGTGCTCTCTCTATGTCTCTCAAAAAATAAATGTGGAAAAAAAAAAATAAATAAGAATTATTTGAAAGTTGGTTTAAGGAACTTTATATTCTATTTTGTTTTTGAGGTACATGTGAACTGTTTAAAATTTTTCAAGCCCTCTTGACCCCTCCCCCTCAAAAAAAACGGAGGGAGGGAAGAGAAGGGAGAAGGCAGGGGCAGGCAGGCAGACACAAACTAAATTCAATTATTTGAAGTTAGCTTTTACCAATCAATGAACTATTCTGGTTAAAATTAATATATCCATACAATTCAATATTATGTGTGAATGAGGTAACTGTAGTGATAAGGAAAGATTTTTAGGTGAAATCACTGTTAAGTGAAAAGAGCAAGATGCAGGACAGTATGCGTAAGAAAGGGGGAAATAGTATATATTTTTATTTGCTTGAATCTCTGCAAACATTTGGAAAGATATAGACCAGAAATAACAGTGATTACTTGGTGGGTTTGTTGGAGGGTAGAGATGAGAAACAGGGATGTGTGTGAGATTTCTCAAGGTATATCTTGTTATATTTTAGTTTTTGAACCATTTGAATATAGTACTTATCCAAACCCAAACTAATATATTTTAAAAGTATTTCTTTCCTTTGGTTTTAAACGTCTGTTGTGTTATCTGTTTAATATATTTATTGAGTTTTCTGGATTACTTCTAAAAAATTAAAACTAGAATCAGTAAACAGTATTTTGATTAGAAGTGTCTAAGCAGTTTAAGGAAGAGTATACACATGTTGTAAATGATGACAGTTTATGTTGTAAATGATGACAGTTTGCCTCTCCTGTGAGTGTATTGATAACTGATGAGCAACTCAAAACATTCACTCTTTAGTTAGCTTTTGGGCATATCTGAAAAGTACACAGTGAAATATGGGGCCATTTTCTACCTTAAATTTAATGTGGTTTATTTTTATGTACAGTAGAGCTCTAGCAATTTTTTGTGCTAAATTTAGGGTAAAATCTGAAACTTACTTTGAGGGAGGAGACATAATTAGACATGCAGAAACATATTATTATTAGAATTTTCTTGTACTCTGAGACTGTACTTTTGAAATTAAAATGTAAGTTTATATCAAGTACCTGCTATAAACATGCTTTATGAAAAAGAAGAGTAAATGGTTAAAAAAAAATTGTGTACTTTTTTGAATCTTCCTCCCCTTTAAAATTTCGTTATAGGAATGGGGAGTATTAAGTAGTGTTTTGTTGTTTTTGTTTTAATTTTTGATCTATTCTCCTCACCTTTCTTTCCCTCCCGTTTCAGAAGGCCCTAGTGAAATATTTATGGGGCTAAGACTTGGAAGTGTTCTGGAACCTTGAATTGTCAGATAAGAATAAAATTATGCTTTTGCTTTAATTATGTTAAAACCCTTGAGTTGAATTCTCTAGTGCCTTTAAGCATATCACTTTGAGATATGATCAATTAATCATATTGGCCTTTAGATACAGAGCAGTGCACCCAGCTCTGGACCGGTCTGAGGCTGGCCACACGTCTGGTCAGTTTGGTGAAAGAGCAGTGAACCTACATCTGTGCTAACTATAGTTAGATCACCAGGAAGATGTAGGCTGATTATAGTGCTAATAATAGGGGAGAGTATTTGTAACTGAAATTCCATGTAAATTGTAAACTGTTTTATTTGACAAGGTTTTTTATTTGAGACTTTTTTTGGGTCCCATACTTTGTACAGCAAGCAGGAATATTTTCTAGGTAATTAACCCCATTGTGCTGAACCTAGGGAGATATAATATCTTCTTACAGCAACCTTTGGGCTTTGTAAGGGATGCTTTGCTCATGCTTCTGAATGCTGAGTAAGAAATGGAATGAATAAGAATTAGGAAAATAGTCTTAAAATTGAAATAAATTTATCAGCAAAGGGCAGAAGTTGAATCTCTAGATCAGTATGTGTAGGTAATATCCTGGAACTCCAGCCTTACTAATAACAATATTTTCATGCTTGACTATTATAAAATTAGAAATTTGGCTAGTAGTTGATACTGATTTTTTAGTAGACATGAATAGTTACTCTCAGCCATGAAAATAATCTTAATACCTACCTCGAAAGGTACCTTATATTCCTCCCTTAACCAGTTCTTCTTAAAACATCTTTTTATTTTAAAATGTAGTTTATTAAAAAGACTTGCTATGTGTTTGAGGATCAGTTTAAGAATAATGTTAACATTATATTGAAATATGGTTATAAATAGATATTTTTTGTGCCATATAAAAAATGAAAGGCTATTTAAGAAGGTTGTTTAATAATAGAATGACTTGTGTATTACAGTAATACAGATTTTAAAATTTAACTGGAAGGAATCATTTTAATTAAAATGTTAGGAAAGTCTGAAGCTCCACAAATTGATCTTTTTGGTTACAGTATAATGCAGCCTATATGATGATAACCTTTATGGTCTTTTTATTTTTATGTAAAAATCACAATCATGACAATTTCTCAGCATTTTCGGCATCTGCACTCAAAGTCAAATAAACAGTTTTGAACTATTTTCTCATATTTGTTAAAATATAACAAATATAACAAACTTTCTTGTAAGTGACTGCTTTTTACCAGCAATATAATTTGTACATATAATCAGAAAGCTTTAGTCCAGGATTTGCTTTTAGTCTAGATTTTTCTTTAAGAAAAATCCTTTGTTAAGGCAGACCAAATTGCTGAAATGAAATAGCTCAGAGAAAATAAATTAGCAAGTAACCACTTAACATTAAATGCTTATGGTTTACTCTAAGGTCTGGATATAGATCAGGTTCATAGAAAATCTCATGAATTTTCCATAAGGCACAGATGGTGAGGGTGCTTATCAAATAGCACAAGGCAGTCTTCACATTTTCATAATAAAATCCTACCAAGCAGCGAAATGAATACAGTGCCTTTTTTGGTCTTTAGTCGGAACAAAGCTTTCTGCTTGGTTTTTATGGTAAAATATTTTTTAAATTACATCATAAGGACATGTATTACTAAATGCAAAAGATCGCATAAACCTACCTCTTGTCTGAAGGCTGCTGTTGAAGCGATGGTATCGTCTGTTTGTAATGCAGTCCAGTGCACATCCAAGATGGAGCTGTGCTGCTATTGGTTGAACCACAATGCAGCTGACAGTTTCCTCCTCGTTCATTTGCATTAAGTCCTGCCACCCTTAAGTGTAAATCATTCATAAACTTGAATAGAGCTGTCTGGGATATCAACTGTCCCCTCTTTTTCTTGCCTCATTTTTTGTCCTTAAGGTAAATTTCTGCAAAGGAATTTGAGTTAGTAATGAACTGGTGATTCCTTAGTGTTTAACCATAAAATTTCGGATCCTTCAGTGAGTATTTCACGGCTAGGGCTAGAAGGTACTATTGAGAGAGGTAGTAACCTAGGAAACAAACAGTCCAGGTTTACCAGCTTAATATTTCCTCCCGGAAGTGGGCATAAAATCTCATAAATGATATTTTCTTTCAGTACTTGTGTTCTCTATAAATCTTGCCCTCTGGAAATGATTATTTCCATGTGGTGGTTTGATTTAGGAGAAATTCTAAGGGAAAAGAAATAAGGTTTTCAGCTCTGCTCGTTGGGATAGGGTTAGTTTTGGTAGGTATACCACCTACATTAAAAAGCAGTCTGTGAAACGGGGCGCCTGGGTGGCTAAGTCAGTTAAACATCTGACTCTTGATTTTGGCCCAGGTCAGGTAATGATCTCGCGGTTCATGAGTTCGAGCCCTGCATTGGGCTCTGCACTGACAACATAGAGCCTGCTTGGGATTCCCTCTCCTTTCTGCCCTCCCCTGCTCACGTGCGCGCGCTCTCTCTCTCTCTCTCTCTCTCTCTCTCTCTCTCTCAGAATAAAGACGTAAAACATTAAAAATCAGTCTGTGAAATTTAAATGGTAAGAAAGGAATAAAAGGTACAGCATATAGTGAATGATACTATAATAGTGTTATGTGCTGACAGATGGCAGCTATACTTGTGAGCATAGTATGACCTGTAGAGAAGTTGAATCACTGTGTTGTACACCTGAAACTGACATTGTGTGTCAACTATACTCAAAACTTTTTTAAAAACTGGCAAAACAATCCACAACTTCAGTGCTTTGAAGCTAGAATATTTGTATTTATGACCTATTATTTAGAGTTGTGTGGGGTCCAAACATAACAGTATCAAGGTTATACATTATGGAGAGGCTATTATAGCAATAGCAGACAAATGCTTGCTATGCAGGCTTTATTTTATAGGTCACATTATTTTTAAAAAATAAGAGATAGGAGCACCTGGGTGGCTCAGTTGGTTAAGCGTCCGACTTTGGCTCAGGTCATAATCTCACGGTTCATGAGTTCTAGCCCTGCATTGGGCTCATTGCTGTCAGCACAGAGCCTGCTTCAGATCCTGTCTCCCTCTCTCTCTGCCCCTCCTTCCACCATCTCAAAAACAAACATTTAAAAATAAATAAAATAATAGATAAATTAGTGAATTATTTTCTTGGACTATAAAGGAGTACATAGAAATACTCTTACTACCTTCATTCATTCATTCAGCTAATATTTACTGAGTGTTTACTCTGCCTGGCACTTAGCTAAATGTTTAAGACTCCATGATAAACAAAACTGCATGTAGTTCATGATTGAACGTTTGTGTAATGCATATCCTTAACATAGTGTCATCTGCTTTTCATAGTTTTCCCACTTAGTTGTTTATAGAGGAGTATAGGATAAACTTTTCTTTTTCTTTTTTAAATTTAAGTCCAAGTTAATATATACTGTAATAATGATTTCAGGAGTAGAATGTAATAATTCATCACTAGGATAAACTTAATATTTTACTAAAGGTAAAACGTTAAATCTGCACTTACGAATGTTTATACTCTGACTGAATAATAGCCCATCTCGGATGAAATAGTCTGTGTTAAGGGCTAGTTAATGATCCTTTTTCTAAATTTAAGCTTACTTATTTATTTTGAGAGAGACAGAGACCATGTGAGCAGGGGAGGGGCATTCAGGGAGGGAGAAGGATAGAGAATCCCAAGCAGGCTCTGCACTCTGCACTATCCATGCAAAGCCCAACACGGGGCTCAAACTCATGAAACTGTGAGATCATGACCTGAGCCAAAACCTGAGTCAGAGGCTTAGCCAACTGAGCCACCCAGGTGCCCCATTAATGATTCTTATACAAGGCAGTATCACAGTGTTTACAACTGCATTTGAATCTGTATTCTTCTACTTCTCTGTTTTCTTATGTTTAAAGGGAGACAGGTTATTTGGGAGGGATTAAATGAGAAAATAAATATTTAGCATGCATTTGGCAAATAGTAAGTGTTCAGTAAATGTTATTGCTGTTGTTGTTAAAGTGTCCCGAACACCTTGGGAGAATGAACCACGTAGGTAGTATTTCATAATTGAAATAATGTGAAAGCATGCCTGTAAGGCATTTATAATATTATTTTTGGAAACATAGTAGACTTTAATGTGCCAGTTAAGTTGTTAAAATTATAACAGTGATTTTTAAAGGAAAACTGTATATCAAGTCTTGTTTTAGTCTCAAAAAAAGCATGTTTAATAAAGCAGTCTTGTGAACTAATCTCAAAGAAGTATTATGTTGCCATCTAAAAACTATTCTCTGGAAAAAAAAAAAAGCTATTCTTTTTGGATCTTTGACACTCGTTACATTTGACTTGCACTGTTCTAATGCATTCATTTGTTTAAAAATTGTTACAAAACTGGTGCCAGAGATTACACCCCCCACCTCTGCTTTTTTTTAACCTCTTCCTTTGTGGATCAGCGACATGAGAACTTTATATCTCAGTTTATGGTTTGCTAATAGAATGTGTACTTCTGAAATGTTTTTCTGGTGTTGTTGTTGTTGTTTTTTTGCTTTTTTTGTCTTTCTTTCTTTCTTTCTTTCTTTCTTTCTTTCTTTCTTTCTTTCTTTCTTTCCGTCTGTCTTTCTTTCTGTCTTTCTGTCTTTCTTTCTGTCTTTCTTTCTTTTTGAGAGAGAGTGAGTGCCAGCCTGGGAGAGGAGCAGAGGGAGGGGGAGAGAGAGAGGGAGTGAGTCTCAAGTAGGCTCCATGCTCAGTGTGCAGCCTGTTGTGGGGCTTGAACCCACAACCCTGGCATCATGACCTGAGCAAGAGTTGGATGCTCAACCGACTGGTGTCCCTGAAATGTTTTTCTAGTATTTATGATGAGTTTACTTTTTGAACTATTCCTCCTTATGACTAATGGAATGCATTTGTGATTCATGGTAGGATTAGGTTTTCTGCCTATAAAATGTAACAAAATGATAACAAGTTCTGAAACAAATTATCTTCTATAGGATTTGCTCCTTGATTCCTGCTGTCATCCCCCCCCCCCTTTTTTTAATGTTTATTTTTGAGAGAGAGAGAGCATGAGGAGGGAAGGGGCAGATAGCTGAAATCTGGTGCTTCACCAACTAAGCCACCCAGACACCCCTCATGCTGCCATCCCTTTTTAAGCATCCATGTTTTTGCAGTGGCAGTGCCTATAATTTATTTTTCCTTAGTTTATCTCTCAAGTTTAGTTATTGTATCATTTCTTTTATTCCCATTTGCTTTACATTGATAGAAATTGATGTAATAGGTGATAAATGGAACTTTTTATACCTCAGAAGTAATTTACTCATTTCTCATGGTTTTAAGTTTATTAGAAAAGCTCTGTGTGTCAGATTGAGATTTGTATTATCCTCTTGTTTAAAAAGCTATGCCTCTCGGGGTGCCGAAGTGTCCAGCTTCAGCTCAGGTCATCATCTCACAGTTGGTGGGTTCAAGCCCCATGTTGGGCTCTGCACTGACAGTGTGGAGCCTGCTTGGGATTCTCTCTCCCTCTCTCTCTGACCCTCTCCCACTTGTACCTTCTCTCTCTGTCAAAATAAATAGGGTTGCCTGGGTGGCTTAGTTGGCTAAACGTCTGACTTTGGCTCAGGTCATGATCTCACAGTTTGTGAGCTTGAGCCCCACATTGGGCCCTATGCTGATAGCTCGGGGCCTGGAGCCTGCTTCGGATTCTGTGTCTCCCTCTCTTTTCCCCTCCCCGCTTGTGCACATGCATGTGTGCGTGTGCTCTCTCTCAAAAATAAATATTAAAAAAATTTAAAACTAAATAAACTTTAAAAAAAGAAAAAAAAGCCATGCCTCTAGAGTGCCTGGGTGGTACACACACTCACTCACTCTCTCTCTCTCTCTCTCTCTCTCTTTCAAAAAAAGAAACAAAAATAAAAACAAACAAAAACACCATGCCTCTAATCTTGGGAGAAAATCTAATCAGAATTAAGGAAAGAGTGAGGCAGAGGTACTTACAGAAGAAATGTATTTTAATGCTTTTGAATTATTTATACTTTGTTCCTATTCTTAGTGCGAAAATTGATAAATTTATTATACAGTCAAGGATTTGAATTGTTCACCAAAATTTTACAGGGTAGAATACACTGGGTGGAAAAACTCGAAACAAGAAATGTTTTACTAGAGTTAAAAATCTTAGCTGCTTAAATGTCATAATCAAATCTAATAGGAACATGTTATAATTGTTTTTTGAACTTAATTTCCAGATCATAGCAATGGATCATTTAACTTGAAAGCTCTGTCAGGAAGCTCTGGGTATAAGTTTGGCGTTCTTGCTAAGATTGTGAATTACATGAAGGTAAGTACTTTTCTCAAATGACACAAATCCTATTTAACTTTTTGGCAGGGGAAGAGGATTGGGATTTTCAGAAGTAAATTTGTATATACATGTCAAAATTTATCAAATTGCATGTTTCAATATGTGCGGTCTTTTGTATCCTTACTACACCTCAGTAAAACTAAAAAATATTTAATATTTTAAGCCTTTTCAATCAAAAAGAATTAAATCTTGCCATTTGCAACTACGTGGATGGAACTGGAGGGTATTATGCTAAGTGAAATTAGAGAAAGACAAAAATCATGACTTCACTCATATGAGGACTTTAAGAGACAAAACAGATGAACAGAAGGGAAGGGAAACACAAATAATATAAAAACAGGGAGGGGGACAAAACATAAGAGACTCATAAATATGGAGAACAAATGGAGGGTTACTGGAGGGGTTGTGGGAGGGGGGATGGGCTAAATGGGTAAGAGGCACTAAGGAATCTACTCCTGAAATCTTGTTGCACTCTATGATGACTAATTTGGATGTGAATTAAAAAAAAATAAAAAAATAAAAAAATAAAATCCAATGAAAAAATATTTTAAGCCTTTTACATTATATCAGATGAGTACTGCTACAACTTACCTAAGTATATTTAAAAAAATTTTTTTTAAACGTTTATTTTTGAGAGACAGCATGAGCAGGGGAGAGGCAGAGAGAGAGGGAGACACAGAGTCAGAAGCAGGCTCCAGGCTCTGAGCTGTCAGCACAGAGCCTGACGCTGGGCTACAACTCACGAAACTATGAGGTCATGACCTGAGCTGAAGTTGGATTCTTAACCAGCTGGGCCACCCAGGCGCCCCATATTTAATTTACGTTAATTCAACTATACAATTTAGGCCCACCATTTCACTTATAAATTAGCCCAGGCAGTAGATACAGTCACCTTCCAATTACTCAATACTTGTTGGCAAAACCAGTGGAAAGATGTGAATGATTTGCATACTCTTATTTCCACCGATGTGAAAAGTAGAAACTACATAGTTCAGGCATATGGTGATGATGGCATTTCTGCATCTTTGGAGGAGGAAACTAGAAAATTACTGAAGGTCTTAGAAAAACATTGTTTCACAAAAGACTTAGAATTTAAGATTTGATGGAGGATATACTGTTTTTTTTTTTTTGTTTTTTTTTTTGAGGTAAGTTTTGAACTTCTGATGATATAACATTTTGGCTTTACCAAAGACTTTGAATCCTAACTTCACTTATTAAAATGAAATTTCATTTATGGCTAAATGATTTCAAATTTGCCCCCTTCTGCCAAACTCATTCCTTTTTAGTTACTATTTGTATCTCTTCAAAAAAGTCAAAATGATGTTTTTGTTATTTCAAATTTCAGCTATGTATTGCTTAAAATAGAAATTAAAATTTTTTTTTGTTAGGCCTTTTCTTGTGTAATTTAAGAGACTTAATGTCAATGTCTGACTCTGACTGAAATTTGTAGTTTATATTTGACTTGTAGTAGAAATCAGTTAGTTTGTAATTTCCCATTATCAAATAACACACTTTGATACATATTCACTATTCATTCATTCCATCCACTTATTCCCCTATGTGGTAAACAAGTTATTAAAACCTGTATGCTATTTATAGCATTAATGGTGGGACTACCTAGAAAAATATGCCCTCATGGCTGTTAGTTTATTGAGGGAGATTGACATTCAAATGTCATATTTTTGTTACTCTGTTGATAACAGTCTTCACTTAATCTGTATGACCCTTCTCACTTTCTTTAGGACTGTTACCTTCAAATTTGTGCTCAATTATTTCCTGAAACAATTTCCAGAGATTGTGTGTCCCTTTGCACATATTGAAATTGACAATAACAGTTTTTCAGCAAAAGGATGGAATTTCTGACATATTGTCACATTTCAACAAAATACCTCTAAGGGGTTCTAAGTCCCATTATTTATTAAAAATATAAACACAAACATATGTTTGGAAATTTTAATTATTTTCCTTTTGAACTTGTATGTCTGTTCTGTTACTTCCAGTGCATTTTATCCTAATGTTCTCTATTTTTATTCTTGAAAATATTTTAATCATCATCTGTCAAACTTATTTGCTACAATACTATATATAAATTGGAATTGGAAATGTTTTTCTTGAGGTGCCTGGGTGGCTTGGTCAGTTAAGCATCCAACTTCAGCTCAGATCATGATCTCATGGTTCATGAGCTTGAGCCCCACATCAGGCTCTCTGCTGTCAGCGCAGGGCCCACTCTGGACCCTCTGTCTCCTTCTTTCTCTGCCCCTTCCCGGCTTGTGCGCACACTCTCTCTCTCAAAAATAAACATTAAAAAAACAAAACAAAACAACAACAACAAAAAACTTGTGACCATAAGGTTCTAACTACTGTCAAAATTATTAGCACACAGTTGATTAGAATAACTTACATATATTAAAATTTTGATAAAATTTGCTTTGTGTGTAATAGTTATTCAGCAGGGGTTCATTTTCTCAAGAAAATTTTCTTAATGTTCATTTACTTTCGAGAGAGAGAGAGAGAGAGAGAGAGACAGGCATGATAGGGTAGGGGCAGAGAGAGAGAGAGAGAGAACACACAGAATCTGAAGCAGGCTCCCGGCTCTGAACTGTCAGCCCAGAGCCTGACGTGGGGCTCGAACTCATGACTTGAGCTGAAGTTGAACGCTTAACCAGCTGAGTCACCCAGGCGCACTTGGCATTATTTATTTATTTTTAACGTTTTTATTTATTTTTGAGAGAGAGACATCAACTGTGAGATTATTGACTTGAGCCAAAGTCGGACACCCAACTGACTGAGCCACCCAGGCGGCCCTCGGGGTTCATTTTTTAATGAAGTGAATGGAATTGTCTCCTCTCTTCTTCCAGAAGTTTTTGTATCTGGAGATATGTAATATGTATTGATAGAATGAAATCAGATTTGGCACCAATTTCTGTTCTTTTTAGATTTTGTAGGTTGTTTATTTATTAAAAAATAAGTGTTCATTTAAATAAGCTCATTCTGCTGGAAGTTTTGTGATAGTAAAACCTTCCAAGTTATATCAGAAATTACTTAAAGATTTATCATCAAGCATCCATTAGTTGAATGTTTTATTAGGTTCTCCTTCAGTTTTGTTGAAAGCAAAAGAATGAGAATCACCTAATTTGTCAAAGGATTTATTACCTGGTCCTAATTTTTTATGAAGTATATCATAAAGACTTTACCAAGACTTAACAAATGTCTAATTATATCAGTTCCTTCTTCCCCTTATAGGCATTTTCTTTAATCTGATATAATCATAAGTCATTGAGAAAATAAAAATATTATTTTTTTAAGTTTATTTATTTATTTTGAGATCTGGAGAGACAGCATAAGTTGAGGAGGGGTGGAGAGGGAGACAGAGAATCCCAAGCAGGCTCTGCACCATAAGTACGGAGCCCAATGCAGGGCTTGAACTCCCGAAACCACAAGATCATGACCCAAGCTGAAACCGAGAGTTGGACCTTCATTCGACTGAGCCACCCAAACACCCCTCCCAAAAACATTATTAATTTCAATGCATCTTTGCCAGTGGAGTTTTTTCATAAGATGCTTTTATCTTATTATGTATATAAATATATTTTAGTCAAAACCTGTAGGTTGAAAGTTTAGCTTGTTATATTTATAGAAAGTATCTTCCAGTTAACAAAGCTCGTCTCCATTGTCAGACCAACCAGCTACATCAAACTTGTTTTTAATCATAAAATATCTTTTCCTTTTAAGTTAAAATAAATAGGTTAAGCATATTTTAAGTAATATAAAAACCACTGAGAAGTTATAGAATTGCATACTGAAAGATACTATTAAGGTAGTTGAGGTTAAAATTATATGATGAGCCCAATAGAATTAATTTATCCTTTTTATAATTTTAAAAACAAATAGGCTGTTTACCTATTTGTATCATTATAAATTAATAATATGAAGAAGGGATATGAAAAGTGTGTTACTGCTTTTCTAAATGTGTGGACTTACATCTTCTGATCTCTGGCATTCAGCTTTTAGATATAAATAAAAGGGAATGATTCAGAAATAATGCCATAAATTTTATTTTGGGGTAATTAATGATAAAGTAGAAGAATACATATTGCTAAAAATGATTCATTCTTACAGTGAGCTATGACTGATTTTTTTTTTTTTTTACTAGAGGTAGAATATTAAGGTGTTCAAAAGATATGAGAATTTACTTAGAATAAAAGTTTCATGATATGATTTACAAAATAGGTTTTAACTACTATGTCGAATAATGCACACTTAATCTAAAATAGTTTGTATATAGTTTTTGTGGGTTTTATGGAGCATAAGTTGAATAATTTGGTGTTCCTGGAAAGTACTTGTTATAAAGTCAGCCTCTTAATTGATATTGCTTAATTGATATTTAAAGCTTTTTAAATGTGCTTTTTCTTTAAGCTAGTAGATATTCATGGAATGAGGTTTGAGAATTGCTGAAGAGAATTACTTATATTTAAGTACTCAAAAAATTTAGTTTTCTTGTTAGATATTTCTTACCAATATTCCCTTTATTTACTTTGCTGTTATTAGCCTCTCCCAAAAGAGCAATGCATTTTTGGACAGTGCAGCATGGAAGTGTGGGGTATGTGGGGTTGGAAGAGATAAAGTTGTTTAAAGGAAACTGCTCTGAATTGCTCACAGACAATATCACATCAGAATATCCTAGCAGGAGCTAAAATATCCTATTTTTAACTCTTAGAAAAATATATAAGACTAGAAAAGATAAGAAGCCCTATAGTGGATAGTTTATGACACTGCATTGTTTATAAGTGGTTCTTCCAAACAATATTTTTTGACTTGTCCTTTTTTGGGGGTCCCCAGAGTTTATTACATCTCCAGGCAATGTATCATAAATTCTAGGTGGAAGTGAGAGTGTTACCTTTTTTGTTGCTGTAAACAGGAGAGGGCCTATTTATGAAAAGGGAAAAGAATACATATGGGAGGTGATCTGTAGATTGATTCTTTGAAGGTTTTCAGCTGTCCCATTTTTGAAGATCTGATAAAACCAAGAGCTTAGGAAGCAAAAAAGTTAATAACAGAAAACTCCTTACAACTTATTCATTTATTTAAAGAGGAACTTTTTAATTGCTTAGTGAAAATTACATAGAAATTATATGGAGAAAGTTCAAGGGGCACCGTAAGAGAACTGTTTAAGATAGGCACAGTGGGATTTGCTAATTGGGTTTAGGGGTACTAAACAGGAAAAAAAATTGAAGGCAGATACAAGAACTTCAAAATCATAATACTGAGAACATTTGGCACACGGACAAACTGCCCAACACATCTCACTAGCTCCTGAGATGTTTAAATGTTCAGTGGACTTGTTTGAAAAGATACAAGAATTTCATGGTCCATTTTAGAAGGACTTAATTAATTGCTTTAGAGAGATTGAGCCAGGGTTGGGGGGGCGGGCAGGGGAGAGAGAGAAAGAGAAAGAAAGAGAAAGGAAGAATCTCAATAGGGCTCCATGCTCAGTGCAGAGCTCGACATGGCTTGATCCCACGACGCTGGGATCATGACCTGAGCTGAAATGAAGAGTTAGATGCCCAACTGAGTCACCCTGGCGCCCCAGAAGGGTTTTAATAGAAAAAGTTAATGTAAAACAAATATCATTGCTTAAAAGTGTTGTCTAAAAAAAGCAAATTATCGGGGCGCCTGGGTGGCGCAGTTGGTTAAGCGTCCGACTTCAGCCAGGTCACGATCTCACGGTCCGTGAGTTCGAGCCCCGCGTCAGGCTCTGGGCTGATGGCTTGGAGCCTGGAGCCTGTTTCCGATTCTGTGTCTCCCTCTCTCTCTGCCCCAACCCCGTTCATGCTCTGTCTCTCTCTCTCTGTCCCAAAAATAAATAAAAAACGTTGAAAAAAAAAATTAAAAAAAATAAAAATAAAAATAAAAATAAAAAAAGCAAATTATCTTGAAAATTCCCTTATGAAGGATGCCACTTTCTCCTAATGTGACACTAGTCCTGAGACAACATATCCCTATAGTGCACTTTGTTTTTATTAGAATGATTTTCTCTCAGTTCTCACCATTACCCTTTATTGTGGTTTTATGTGGATATATCTTGGTTATTTAAAACATCATGTTGAGGGCTGCCTGAGTGGCTCATTTGGTTAAGTGTTTGACTCTTGGTTTTGGCTCAGGTCTTGATCTCATGGTTCTGTGAGATTGAGCTCCGTGTTGGGCTCTGTGCTGGCAGTGTGGAGCCTCCTTGGGATTCTTTCTCCCTGTCTCTTTGCCCCTTCCCAGTTCTTGCTCTCTCTCTTTCAAAGTAAATAAACATGAAAAGAAACCCATCATGTTGAAAAATTTGATTATTTTGGTTTACAAGCCCAGTGGTTCTCAAAGTGTCATTCTCCAACCACTGCATCATCATCATCATCACCTAGGTAGTTGTTTTTTTTTTTTTTTTTTAACTTGGGAATTTGCCAGGAGTGAAAAATTGGGGGCCACTTCCTAAATCTGTTTAGTCTGAAACTCTGGGAAAGCAGTTCAACAGTCTGTGGTTTAATAAGCCCTTCAGGTGATTGATACAGGCTGAAGTTTGAGAAACACTGGCTCAGCTCCTGTCTGAATTAATTCTAACAGTTATATTTGAATTTAGAAACTCTGAAGTCCAGGGAAATTAAATGGCTAGCTTATTATAAGGACAGTTCTGGTTGATAGCAGGGTTGGGTCAAGAACGCAAATTTATTTAGTTTTAAATAAAGTATTTAAATTATACACCATTATCTCATAAATACAGATGTAAAAATCCTTAAGAAGATACAAATGGAATCTACTCATATATATAAGAAGGATAATATGTTATGATGAAGTTTATTTTAGGAATATGGTAGTTAATATTTAAAAAACAGTTGAAGTCATATTAACAGGTCATCTCATACAAAACAAAGCCTCTGACAAAATTTAACACTGATTCATGATGAAAACTTATAACAAATTAGTAGTAGAAGCAAACTGCCTTAAACCAGTAGAAGAGCATTTTGTCAGTCATTGTACCCTGAAAGAACCCTTGAAATATTTTATCATTTTTAGGTCTCAGAGAATCTTGTAAAAATTGTTATATCTATAGTTCATGTTTATTATCTAATCAGTAAATTGTGGATATGATAAGCCAATAATAATTGTCAGTTTTCTGTTGAGTAGAGAATGTCAGTTTTCTGTCTTTGTATTTTGTCCTATTTTTTTAGCCTACTCTTTTCCTTTATGTGGTTCCTCCTTCCCAGATAGGGTATCACCTTTAATGTGAGTCAGTAGTATAGGTAAAATTCAGTTTTTTCTGTGATATTTTTTAAAGATTTTATTTTATTTTATTTTTAGGGAGAGTGAGCAAGCAGGGAGAGAGGGTGAGGCACAGAGTGGGGGAGAGAGAATCTTAAGCAGGCTCCAGTCCTGACGTAGGGCTCAGTCCCATGACCCTGGGATCATGACCTGAGCTGAAATGAAGAGTCAGACACTCAACCAACTGAACCACCCATGTTCCCCTAAAGATTTTAGTTTTAAGTAATCTTTGCACCCAATGAGGGGCTTGAAGTCACAACCCTGAGATCAAGATTTGCATGCTCCACAGACTGAGCCAGCCAGGGGCCCCATCTACAATTTTTTTTTTTTTTTTTTTTTTTTTTTAAACCTTATCTAAGTAGGCAACTTACTTGTTCTCAGATGAACAAAAGAGAGAAAGGGTCCTTCTTCAAAGTGTAGATTTGTGTTGAAAGGCAGGAAAAACATTGTTTAATTTTGTTTTCTTCTTCTGGGTGGTTTTCAGTAATGCTTGAGACTTTCTAATATCCTTCCTCACTCTCCAGACCAAACAGCATTACAGAATTTTCTTTTGTCACACGACTTTTCCAGAGATTCTGTTTACCTTTGAAGTCTTATCACTTAAAGCATTGTTTTTGAGGCTTGCAGAAACTTGTTCAGCTAGTTCATAGGTTTAAAAAAATGTCTGCTATGAAAACTGGCTTCTGCAGTCATTCTTCATTTTCAAAGCATTCAGTAAAGTACGACCTTTCAGCTGAAATTCACCTTTCAGCTTAAATATTCTTTCAAGGACTCCTCTGCTAAGCCACTGAATTTCTGTACATAGATTTATGTGTTGAAGTGCACTAGTCTCTGCTTAATAAAGCAGATCATTTTTAAAGCATCATTTGGGACATTTTTCATTTCAAGGGTTTTTGATTCCAGTACCTCTCTGAAGAAATAGTGTCTTGTGACGACATCAGAATATTTGTTTTTTCACGAGAGTTAAAACCTTGTATTGAGCCAACCATTGATGGGGCACATCAGTGAAGATAACAGAGCAGTTACTCTAAGAGAGACCTTTGTTTCCAGATGTGAAGGCACTACATCAAGTATATCCTGCTCTTTGCTTTGTCGTGGCAGTTCTTTGTGGCAGAGGAGTTTTTCTTGAAATTTGTCATTTAAAAAAAAAAAAAAATTTGTCATTTAAAGATTCTGCACAAACTACATTTATTAGTGAATAATGATGAATAGTGAGTAAATTACTACATTTATTAGTGAAACCTGTTGATTTGTCAAGTTGGATAGACAAGCTGTTGTTAGTTTGTTAAATTTGTGCAGCATTATGTGATGTGTCCTCAGTTTGTCGACTTACCTTATACTTTTTGGTACTTTTCAATTTCTCATGCTGTGCATTTTACTATCATTTGACATGTTGTCATTATTAGGTTCCTACCAACTGTGATTTCCCTCCTCTAAGTCCCCTCTGTTCTGGGCAGTAAGTTCTATTACCAATAACTTGTTTCCTGAGCTTTTTCACTGAATGTGACTTTTTTTTTTTTTTTTTTTAACAAAAGCTTAACTCTGTTTCGTTTTGAGATTCCAGTAGCTATTTAAAATATTAAGTACATCAACTGTGTCCAGTGTCTGCCACTTATAGTTAAGAATCTTTTCAGTTTTGCTGGAGCCATTACATATTGTTTGCTACAGACAGTGTACAATGGAATAAGACACCTTCGGTTACCAGCCCATCTAAAATTGGCGAGTAGCTTTTCATTAGAATGGTAGGCCTCTTTTTTTTTTTTTTTTTTTTAGATTTTATTTTTCAGCACTCTGTACCTAATATGGGGTCCTAACAACCCTGAGATCCAGTCACATGCTGACTGAGTCAGCTGGGTGACCCTAGTTATTTTTAAGTTTTTATTTTAATCCTAGTGTAGTTAACATACAATGTTATATTTGTTTCAGGTGTACAATAAAGTGATTCAACAGGGGATTATAGTTTTTGATTACTAACCTTATTAGAATTGTTTGTGGGCCTGGGCTTTGAATCCTCTCTGTCACTTAATCTCATCTTAAAAAATCATTGCACTGGACTGTCAGACATGTTTATAAAACAAATGCTAACAAATTATCAAACCACAGGGATTTATTAAATGAGAATGTTTCAAAAAACAAACACTTCACAATGTATTTTACTTCTTTTTACTATGTGATCTGTGTTTTACAACATTTACAACAGCAAAGCAGCCTGGGGCAGGTGAGTCCTGGTATGTACAAATTCCTTGTTCAGAATGAATATTTCCCTCAGATTTCCTTTTTGCCAGCAGAGCTTGTGAACTCCCGTGAGTGAGTTGGCGCTGTATGGTGGGAGGTTAGGGGAGGTAATTTGGAAGGGAATTGCTGACATTGTCAGCCTACTGTGCTCCCGTTTGTGCAATATAGAGCTTACCAATTATCAGTGGCTTCTCTCTATTTCATTGGAAACTGGTAACGGGCTTGTCTAAGTGAACATAGCCCTACTTGCCACGTGGTGTTAAAAGACCTGATGAAAACGTTGGCATGGCTGCTCAGTAGTTTGCCTGTTGCTGTGAGCCCTCAGGTTGCATGGTATGTGCGGTTGCAGAATTAATGTTTATTTTTTAGAATCACAGTTTCTCATGCTCCCCTAGTGACATCTTATGGAACCCTAGGATTCTGTGGAATACTGGTCAAGCACCCTGTGATGAGATGGTATCTGTGAAAACCCAAATACTTAGGGTAAAACAGTGAATGGTTTTCTCCTGAGGTCAGAAAAAGATAAAAGGTACTGATTGTCACAACATCTATTGGGTATTACACTGGAAGTCCCCCCTAGTGCAGTGAAGCAGGAAAAAAGAAGTAACAGATGTAAAAACTGTAAAGGAAGAAGTAGAACTGTAGATGACATGATTAAGTACATAGGAAAGCCAAGAGAATGTGCAAGCTATTAGAATTAAGGTTGATAAAAATAAGGCCACTATAAAAAAAAAGCCAATTTCTACGAAGTTGCAAGAAAAAAAAAATAGCGAAATAAAATACAAAATGCAATACACCAAAAATCATCTAGTGATCAGGAAGGAATTTAACAAAGCTGTGTAATTGTTCTTCACTGAAAACTAGCTTTAGGGGCGCCTGGGTGGCGCAGTCGGTTGAGCGTCCGACTTCAGCCAGGTCACGATCTCACGGTCCGTGAGTTCGAGCCCCGCGTCAGGCTCTGGGCTGATGGCTCAGAGCCTGGAGCCTGTTTCTGATTCTGTGTCTCCCTCTCTGTCTGTCCCTCCCCCATTCATGCTCTGTCTCTCTCTGTCCCAAAAATAAATAAAAACGTTGAAAAAAAAATTAAAAAAAAAACAACTAGCTTTAGAGTGTTATGTAGTCTCTCTATGCATCCTTCATTTTTTTTTTTCATTTTTCTTAACTTCTGATCGAAGAGCAAGAAATAAGGAAGTAATTTTGAGTTTCTCAGGTTTATCTCTCTTGCTCTTTTTTTCCCCCCCTCATTTTGTTATAACAGGTTTTCACTTGATAATTTGACAGCTGTGTTTGGCTTCTCTGTTTACATAGTTCAGTGAAAATGGTTAGGCTTTCATACAATGAATATTACTTTCGTTTTTGAGCTTGTTCTGATTGTAAAAATCCCATATTTAAATTTAAATATAATAATAAAGATAGGGCTAGTGCTTTTTTATTTTTCTTGAGATGTATTCATTCTTTTCTGCTTAGATTTTAAGATTAACTTGGCCTTTGATTTTATATTTAACTTAATGGGGGGAAAGTTTTTAACGTGAAGAAAACTAAGGCAAATATGTTAGATTTAATCAGTGTTAATGGAGGATACAGAATAACTATTTTGTTTATTTTTTACTTTTCCCCCCTAAAGTTTATTTATATACACGTGTGCAAGCATCTTCTTGTGTGAGCAGGGAGGGGCAGAGAAAGAGGGAGAGAGAGATTCCTAAGCAGCCTTTGTGCTGTCAGCACAGAGCCTGATGGCTGGACTCAGTCCTGCAAACTGTGACATCATGACCTGAGCTGAAATTAAGAGCAGGATGCTCAACCAACTGAGCCATCCAGGCGCCCCTGGATACTTGGTTTTAATTGATGTATAGCTATAAATACTTCAAGATTTATAGATTTAAAGGGAAGAAAGTACAGGTATTATTTTTCTATTGCTGCTGTAACAAATGACCACAAACTTAGTGGCTTAAAAAAGCACAAATTTATTATTTTACAGTTTTAGAAGTCAGAAGTCCAAAATCCATCTCACTGGGCTGAAGTCTGGGTGTAGGCAGGGCTGGTTCTTTCAGGGGGCTCTCTGAGGGAACTTCCTGTTTTTTCTTTAAAAAAAAAAATTTTAACATGTATTTATTTTTTGAGAGGGTGTGAGCAGGGCAGGGACAGAGAGAGAGGGAGACACACAGAATATGAAGCAGGCTCTGGGCTCAGACTCGTGAACTGTGAGATCATGACGTGAGCCGAAGTCGGATGCTCAACCCACTGAGCCATCCAAGTGCCCCTGTTTTCTTTTTTGGCTTCTAGAGCCTGTCTGCATTTTGTCTGCATTTGATGATACCTGTCCTTTCTTGCATCACTCCGACCTCTTCCACTATCCCATCACTGACTCTGAGGTCTCCCTTTCCCCTTAGAAACACTTGTGATTATATTGGGCCCACCTGAATAATTCACAATAATCTCTCCATTTCAGGATCCTTAATTTAGTCACACCAGTGAAGTCCCTTGGGCCACATAAGGTAACATAGTCACAGGTTTCAGGGTTTGGGCATGGAAGTCTTGGGAGAGGTTGCAGTATTTGGGAGAGGGGATGCAAAATGTACTGACAACAGTACATAATTACAAAATTATGGTTTTAATTTTTTTAATCCATCACACCAGTTATGAGTTTGGTTAGTAAATTTCCATCTGTCCTTATGCCAGTCAGTTCATGCAAACATCAACAGGGTTTTTAATTTTTGCAATGAATTGATCTTTTGGGTGGGGGGAGAGAGAGTGTGTGAGCAGGGGAGAGGGGCTGAGGGGGGGGAGAGAGAGAATCTTAAGCAGGCTCTACACTTAGCACAGAGCTTGATAATGGGGCGGGATGTCACAACTGTGAAGATCATGACCTGAGCCACAATCAAGAGTCAGATGCTTAACTGAGACTCTCAGGCGCCCCTGTAATGAACTGATTTTAAACTCACAGGAGGGTTTTGTTTGGAGGACTTTAAAAAAGTTTTTTTTATTTTTTAATGTTGATATATTTTTTTGAGCACGCACGAGCAGAGGAGGGGCAGAGAGGGAGACACAGAATCTGAAGCAGGTTCCAGGCTGTGAGCTGTCAGCACAAACTGACATGGGGCTCAAACTCATGAACTGTGAGATAATGGCCTGAGCCGAAGTTGGACGCTTAATTGACTGAGCCACCCAGGTGACCCTGCATGTTTTTATTCAATAATTTATTCTGGACGGCTTTCCAAATTAGCACATAGAGAACATCTGCATTTTCTTTTTAAACATCTGTATAGTAGCATAGATGTTCTATAGTTTAATCAGTCTGGGTGATTTAATCAATTGCTGGCCACATATTGTTTATAATATTTTCCTTTTGCAACCAGAGCTGCAGTGACTGTGTCACTTATTTTAAGTTGTGCTGTAAGGTAAATTCCTAGAAATGGATTGCTGTGTCAAAGCGTTTAAATGCATTTATATTGCCAAATTGTGTTCCCTAGGAGTTGTATCAGTGTGCATTTTTACCAGCAGTGTGTGGGAAGGCCTGTTTCTTTACACCCTCATTAATAGAGTCATCAAATACGGATTTTTGATGAGGCACCTGGGTGACTCGGTTAAGCATCTGACTTCGGCTCAGGTCATGATGTTGTGGTTTGTGAGTTCGAGCCTCACATCAGGCTCTGTGCTGACAGCTCAGAGCCTGGACCCTGCTTCAGACTCTCTGTCTCCCTCTCTTTCTGCCCCTCCCCTGTTCACACTCGGTCTCTCTTTCAAAAATAAATAAACATTAAAAAAAAAAAAAACATAAAAAATATGGATTTTTGCCAGTGTAATGGTTATGAAATATTTTGGTGTAAGTTGAGTATCTTTTCATATATTTAAGGTTTTTTACATTTCCTTTTCTGTGATTTATATGCTCCTGACTTTGGGTCATTTTCCTATTAGGTTTTTGGAGCTGTTAAAATATTAGGAAGATTAGCTCTGTGATAATGAGCTGAAAATATTTTTTCTCAGTTTATCATTTGATTTTATAGAGCTGCAAATTTGAACTCAGTTCTGTTTGATTTTTATAGTCCATTCTGTTCATCACTATAATCGTGTTGCCTCAAATGATACATGTTCTACATTCCTGAAAGATTCCCTTACTTGTATCTATTACTTAATACATGTAGCATTTTAAAACTGTCTCCTAATAACAATTTTTTCCCTCAATAGACACGGCATCAGCGAGGAGATACACATCCTCTCACTTTAGAAGAAATTTTGGATGAAACACAACATTTAGATATAGGACTCAAGCAGAAACAATGGCTAATGACTGAGGTAAGACTAGGCTTAAAATAGCATTAAGAAAGTTGGTTACCATGAAATATTTGCTGTAACTAAGATTTTTAATATACTGAAATCTGATAATAATTTTTACTTAAAAGAATTGGCATAGGGTCTTTTTGTTTTTTAAACATACACATTTTAAGGTGGTTTGATTTATTGGTTTTCTTAAGATCTTATGTATCTATTTCAAAATGTCGAAGCCTTTAGCATAAAAATTATAAAGAAGTCTGTCATTGTACCACTTCATTTAAGTTTTTCCAGAATAATTGCTTTTTTTTAATTGCTAAATTTAGAATGTATTTTGTCAAATTGTATTGTTTTTATGTATGTTTTAGACATTTATACCATGAGGTAGTATAGGGATAATGAGATATTTGTTATGCTGTTACTCCTATTATGACGTGATGGTGATATTATTGCCTCTAACAGATTACTTCAAAAACTAATCCTTAACATTGTGTATGTACACACATCATTGGAAGAAAAGAAACCCCACAATAATCAGTGACCATGCTAATTTAGAAATTAATAGCTTTTTAAAAATTCACACATTTCCCTCATTTCTACTTAAGTATGAAATGACAATTAGGAAGAATACTTTGTGTGACCAGTGCTGTATTCTAAAAATCAAATGTAAAGTTCCTAAAATATAACTTAATAATTTATTTTACTAAGCAAGATACTGTACTTGATTTTTATAAAATGAACAGTTAATCAGTAACATTATAGCTCATTGTATCAGTGATGCACAAATAGTTGTAATCCACATTTAAATTCTGTTGCTTTACCCAATCTTGAAATTTCACGGACTACCAACATTAGTTTAAAATTATTACTACTTTTCTGTTCCCCCTCCTTTCTTCTTTGTTTCTTCTCTTTCTCCTTTCCAGGGTCAGGCTGGCAGCTGCAGAAGAAAATAAATAGGATAGCTCTTCCTTGAGGAGCTTTCCTTCTGATAGTAGCTGTATAGCAGAACTGACTAGGAATATAATTCATATTCAGTAATTCCTGCATTCCTACTCAGTTTCATTCTCAAGCTGCCATTATCGGTAGATTTCTTATATGCACAAGTCTGGTACTTTTCAGTTCCTTCCACACCTATAAGTACCATTTGATACCAGGTGGGGCAGACTATTGATAAAGTCCTCCCAGGGTTATGTTTCTTACATAGTGCCAGTATGCGATAAACTGTACTTTGAGGGTGGGATGGGCAATACCCAGTTCACTTTGTCTATTAATGTTAACTGGTGTTTATTCTTTTTTTTTTTTTTTTTTTTTTTTTTTATCTTCCAAGAGAATCTGGGTATAGTTTCTTCAAATCTGTTGTGATAAAATGGTTTTTCTCATTTAAATAATTGATGTAGATAATAAATTTCTTTTATAAAAAGTGAGCAACATGCTGATCTCTACCTGTTGTTTTTGGATCCTGGATGTCCAGTATTTTAGATATGCTAGTTGATATTCACAAGATACTTTTAACATACAACTATATTGGTTTGATGTTTTTAAAATAATTAATAGAATTTAAGAATGTATATATGAGGTTTCCTTTTGTTAATATATCCAAATTCTGTCATTGTTACAGGCATTAGTCAATAATCCGAAAATTGAAGTGATAGATGGGAAGTATGCCTTCAAGCCCAAATACAACTTGAAAGATAAGAAAGCCCTACTTAGGCTGTTAGATAAGCATGACCAGCGAGGCTTAGGAGGAATTCTTTTAGAAGACATAGAGGAAGGACTGCCCAATTCCCAGAAAGCTATCAAGGTAACATTTCTTTTCTTTTTGTGCCTTAGTATAATTTGAATTAATAATATCTTGTTTTAAAAAACAGCAAGTGTTTTAAAATTTTTATTTTTAAATGTTTATTTTTGAGAGAGGGTGAGAGAGTACACGTGTGTGCATGAGCCAGGGAGGGGCAGAGAGAGAGGAAGAGGGAGAGAGAATCCCAAGCAGGGTCTGCACTGTCAGTGTAGAGTCCGATGCAGGGCTTGAACTCACGAACCATGAGATCATGACCTGAGCCAGGGTGAAGAGTCAGATGTTTAATGGACTGAGCCACCCAGGTGCCCTGGTGATGAGAACTTGTAAGATTTACTTTCTTAGTAGCTTTTAAATAAACAATACGGTTTTATTAACTGTACTTAGTGTGCTATATATTACATCCCCATGACTTATTTACTTATTTATTTTATAACTGATAGTGTATACTTTTTGACTCCTTCATGCATTTTTCCCATCTCCCATCTGCTGTGTCTGACAACCACTAATCTGTTTTCTATTGATGAGCCTTTTTTTTTTTTTTTTTTAGATTCCACATAAAGGTGAGATCATACATTTGTCTTTTTCTGACTTATTTCACTTAGCATAATGGCCTCAAGGTCCATCTATTTTATTGCATATGACAAGATTTCACTCTTTTATGGCTAGATAATATTTCAGGTGTGTGTGTGTGTGTGTGTGTGTGTGTGTGTGTGTGTGTGTGTGTGTGTATCAGATTTTCTTTATCCACGTATCCATCAATGGATACTTAGGCTGTTTCTGTATCTTGGCTATTGTGAATAATGGTGCTGTGTGCAAGGGAGTGCATATATCCTTTTCAGTTAGCGTTTTTGGTTTCATTGGATAAGTACCAGAACTGGATTACTGAAGTATAGGGTTGTTCTATTTTCAATTGCACCAATTTACATTCACACCAACAGTGCATGAGAGTTCCCTTTTTTCCACATCTTCTCCAACAGTGATACCTTGTCTTTTTAATAATGGCTGTTAATAACAGGTGTGAGATGATACCTCATTGTGGTTTAGCGTTTCCCTGATGATGATGTTGATTGTGTTGGTGGTCATTTGTAGATCTTCTTTGGAAACATGTATTTTGATCCTCTTCCAATTTTTAAATTAGACTGTTTTTTTGGTGTCAGGTTCCATGAGTTCTTTACATATTTGTGATTTTTTTTTTTTAATGTTTATTTATTTCTGAGACAGAGCATGAGTGGGGAGGGGCAGAGAGAGAGGGAGACACAGAATCCGAAGCAGGCTCCAGGCTCTAGGCTCTAGGCTCTAGGCTCTAGGCTCTAGGCTCTCAGCACAGAGCCTGACACGGGGCTCGAACTCACAGACCATGAGATCATGACCTGAACAGAAGTCAGTCGCTCAACCGACTGAGCCACCCAGGTGCCCCTGCATATTTTTGTGATCCTAACCCCTAATCAGATACATGATTTGCAAATATTTTCTCCCATTCAGTAAGTTGCCTTTCCATTTTATTGGTTTCATTTGCTGTGCAGAAGCTTTTTAGTTTGATGCAGTGCCACTTTTTTTGCTTTTGTTGTCTTTGCTTTTGATGTCAAGTCTGACAAATCAGATTTGATTGATGTCAAGTCTGACAAATCATCTCCAAAGCTGATATCAGGAAACTTATCCACCTGTGTTTTCTTCTTGGTCTCTTATGGTTTCAGGTCTTATATTCAGGTTGTTAATTCATTTTAAGTTAATTTTTGTTAATGGTGTAAGATAGTGGTCCAATTTCATTCTTTTGCATGTAGCTGCCCAGTTTTTCCAGCACCATTTATTAAAGAGACTGCCCTTTGTGCATTGTTATTCTTGGCTCATTTGTCATAAATCTGTTGACCATATATGGGCTCTCTATTCTGTTTCATTGATCTGTGTAACACTTTTTTTTGTCAGTACTATTTTGATTACTGTGGCTTTGTAATATAGTGTGAAATCAAGAAGTGTGATACCTCTAGCATTGTTCTTTCTCAAGATTACTTTGGCTATTCAGGATCTTTTGTGGTTCCATGTAAGTTTTAGGATTAGTTTATTCTTTTTGTATGGAAAATGCCATTGGAATTTTGATGGGGATTGCATTGAATCCATAGTTTGCTTTGGATAGTATGGCCATTTTAACAATGGTCCTCTTCCAATCCATGAGCATGGTGTATCTTTCCATTTATTTGTGTTGTCTTCAGTTTCTCTCATGAATGTCTCACACTTTGCAGTGTAGAGGTTTCTTACGTCCTTGGTTAACTTTATTCCTAGATATTTTATTCTTTTTGATGCACTTGCAAACGGGGTTATTTTCTTAATTTCAGATAGTTCGTTATTAGTGTAGAGAAATGTAACTTATTTCTGTATATAGGTTTTGTATCCTGCAACTGTACTGTATTTGTTTATTCTAAAAGTTTGGTGGAGTCTTTAGGGTTTTCTATATATGTCGTATTATCTGAAATTACTCACACTTTTTGTTCTTTCCAATTTGGATGCCCTTAATTTCTTTTTCTTATTTAATTGCTCTGGCTAGCACCTCCAGTAATGTGTTGAATAAAAGTGACAGGAACAGGCATTCTTGTCTTGTTTCTGATTTTAGAGGAAAAGTTTTTGGTTTTTCACCAATGAGTGTGATATTAACTGTGGAATTGTCATAAGTGGACTTTATTATGGTAAGGTGTATTCCCTGTATACCCAGTTTGTTGATGGTGTTGTTTTTTTTTTTTTTTTTTTATCGTGAGTGGATGTTGAATTTTGTCAAATGCTTTTTCTGCATTTATTGAGAGGTCATATGATTTTTCCAAGTTTCATGTTGTTAATGTGGTATATCACGTTGTTTGATTTGTGCATTTGAACCTTGCTTCCCTGGAATAAATCCCATTTGATCATGGTATATAATCCTTTTAGTGTATTGTTGAATTCTATGTGCTAATACTGTGTTAGGATTTTTGTATCTGTATTCATCAGAGATGTTGGCCTATCAGTTTTTTTCTTGTGGCATCTGTGTCTGGTTTTGATATCAGGCTAATGCTGGCCTCATAAAACGTGTTTGGAAGTATTCCCTTCCCCTATTTTGGAAGAGTTTGAGAAGGATCGATATTAATTCTTTTTTGAATGTTTGGTAGAATTCATCAATTAAGTTGCCTGGTCTTGGACTTTTTTTGTTGGGAGATTTTTTTTTTTTTTTTGGATTACTGATTTTTTTTTCAATGTTTATTTATTTTGAGAGAGAGAGAGTGTGTGTGTGAGCAGGAGAGGGAGACACAGAATCCAAAGCAGGCTCCAGGCTCTGAGCTGTCAGCACAGAGCCCAATGCAGGGCTCGAATTCACAAACCGCGAGGTCATGGCCTGAGCTGAAGTCGGGTGCTCAGCCAACTGAGCCACCCAGGGGCCCCGAGATTTTTCTTATTTTTTGGTGTAGGCATTTATAGCTTTGAATTTCCATCTTAGAACTGCTTTTGCTTTATCTCATAAGTTTTGGTGTGCTGTATTTCCATTTTCTTTTGTCTCAAGGTATTTTTAATTTCTCCTTTCATTTCTTTGTTGACCCATTAGTTGTATAGTAGTATATTGTTTAGCCTCCACATGTTTAATGTGTTTTTGCATTTTTCTTCTTATAACTGATTTCTGTTTCCATACTATTGTGGTCAGAAAAGATACTTGAGGGGCACCTGGGTGGTTCAGTAGGTTAAGTGTCCAGCTTCAGCTCAGGTCATAATCTCGTGGTTTGTGAGTTTGAGCCCCATGTTGGGCTCTGTACTGACAGCACAGAGCCTGGAGCCTGCTTCGGATTCTGTGTCTTCCTCCCTCTCTGCCCCTCCCCTGCTCGCACTCTGTCTCTGTCTCTCTTTCTCAAAAGTAAACTTTAAAAAAAAAGATGATATGCTTTAGGTATTCTTAAATTTATTGAGATTTGTTTTCTGTCAAACGTGCTATCTATTCTGGAGAATGTTCCATGTGCACTTGAAAAGAATGTGTATTTTGGGGGTGCCTGGGTGGCTCAGTCGGTTAAGTGTCCGACTTTGGCCCAGGTCATGATCTCGCGATTTGTGAGTTCGAGCCCCGCGTCGGGCTCTGTGAGCCTGGAGCCTGCTTCAGATTCTGTGTCCCCTCCCCCTCTCTCTGCCCCTCTCATGCTCATACTCTGTCTCTCTCTGTCTCTCAATAATACATAAATGTTAAAAAAATTTTTTTTTAAAAAGAAAATAATGTGTATTTTGCTGTGTTTGGATGATATGTTTGGTATGTATCTGTTAATTCTGCTGTCCTGATGTATTAAGGCCGGTATTTCCTTACTGATTTTCTGTCTGGATGATCTATTCATTGATATAACTGGGGTATAAACTCTACTGTTACTTTATCACTGTCAACTTATTACTTTGTTAATATTTGTTTTATGTATTTTGGTGGCCCTATGTTGGGTACAAAGATATCCTGTTTTTGGATTGATCCCTTTGTCATGATGTAATGCTGTCTTTGACTCTGTTACAGACTTTTGTAGTCTGTTTTGTCTGATATAAGTATTGCCAAGTCAGCTTCCTTTTGGTTTCCATTTGCAGAGAATGTCTTTTTCATCTCACTTTGAGTCTCTGTGTGTCTTTAGATCTTAAGTGAGTCTCTTGTAGACAGCATATACATGGGTCTTGTTTTCATCTTGTTTTGTTTTATCCTTTCAGCCACCCTATGTCTTTTGATTGGAGCATTCAGTCCATTTATATTTGAAGTAGTAATTGGTAGGTATGTACTCATTGCCATTTAATTTGTTGTTTTCTTTTTTGTTTTTGTTCTGTTTTTCTTCTTTTTTGGCTTTCTTCCCTTGTGATCATACTTTTCCTTAGTGTTTTGTTTTCCTTTCTCTTTATTTTTTAGTGTATCTCTTATAGGTATTTGGCTTGTGTTTATCATGAGGTTCATACATAGCATCCTATGTATATAGTGGTCTATCGATGTTGATGGTCATGTAAATTCAGATATGTTCTAAAAGCCCTACATTTTTACTGCCCCACCCCCCACGTTTTGTTTTTCATGTCATATTTTATATCTTATTTTTTTGTGTTCTTCGACCAATTATTGTAGGTGTAGATGATTTTATTACTTTTGTCTTTTAGCCATCACACTATATAGGTGGTTGATCTACTACCTTCACTATATGTTTACCTTTACCACTAAAATGCCTTCTTTCATAATTTTCTTCTAGTTATGGCCTTTTTATTTATAGAAGTCCCTTTAACATTTCTTATAAGGTTGGTTGGTTGTTGAACTCCTTTAACTTTTGCTTGTACGGGAAACTCTTCTCTTTCCTTCACGTCTGAGTGATAATCTTGCTGGGTAGAGTAAGTTCTTGGTTTCAGGTTTTTTACTGTCATTGCTTTGAATATGTCGTACCATTCTCTTCTGGCCTTTGAATTTTTGTCTGACAAATCAACTTCTAGTCTTAGAGGGGTTCTGTAGGTTGTAAATAGTTGTTTTTGATTTTAAGAATCACTCTTCCTCTTGGGGTGCCTGGGTGGCTTAGTTGGTTAAGCATCTGACTCTTGATTTCAGCTCAGGTCATGATCTCATGGTTTGTGAGATCGAGCCCCGCTTTGGGTTTTATGCTGACAGTGCAGAACCTGCTTGGGATTCTCTCTCTCTGCCCCTCCCCTGCTTATGCTCTCTCTCTCAAAATAAATAAACCTAAAAAAAAAAAAATCAACTTTTTAAATTGTTGATAATTGTATTCTCTCTCTCAAAATAAATAAACCTAAAAAAAAAAAATCAACTTTTTAAATTGTTGATAATTGTATTCTCTCTCTCAAAATAAATAAACCTAAAAAAAACCAACTTTTTAAATTGTTGATAATTGTATTCTAGTGTATCTTGGCATAGATCTTTTTTGGTATAGGTCTCTTTTGTTCATCTTATTGGGGACTTTCTGTATTTCCTGGACTTGGATGTCTGTTTCCTTTGCCAGGTCAGAGGAGTTTCCAGCCATTTTTTTTTTTTAAGTAGGTTTCTTTCCTTTTTCTCTTCTCCTTCTGGGATCCCTATAATTTGAATATTAGTATGCTTGATGTTGTCCCAGAGGTCCCTTAAACTATCCTCATTTTTAAAAACTGTCTTTTTTCTTTTTGCTGTTCTGATTGGGTGATTTCCACTACCCTGTCTTACAAATCACTGATCCATTTTTTCTGTGTCATTTGATCTGCAGTTGATTCCCTGTACTATATTTTTCATTTCAGTTATTGTATTCTTCAGCTCTGATTTTTCAGCTCTCTTTTTAAATTTTCTCTTTGTTGAAGTTCTCACCGTGTTCACCTGTTTTTCTCCTGAGTTTAGTGAGCATTTTTATGACCATTACTTTGAACTTTTTATCTGAACTATTTTTCAAAGTATTTTATGTCATGAATAATTTATATAAATAAGAATGAAGGGATGGTGAAAAACAACTTTATTGGAAATTTTTATAAGATTTTAACATAGCAAACTTCTGTATCAAGTGTATTTTGGCAAACACATCAGAAAGATGAAAGAGTACTATTATACGTCTTTTTAGGAAAGTGAAATGGCAAAGGTTCATATCACATAGTATTGTACAGTGAATTCCTTCTTGTTGAAAAACTAACTGAAGGAAAATACCTTATATATTTAATATGTCATAGCAATATGTCAATCATTGATTCTTAAGCTTGAGGTGGTTCATCTGTGGTATTGTCGTCCAAAGACTCACAGGTTTAGATTTTATTTCTGTAATGAATTTCACCATCATCAGAGTCTAGAGTGAGTGCTACTATCAGGCTTTCTGTATTCTTGTTCTCATTCATTAATAATGGTGAAGTATCTTCCGTCAGTTTTCTTGTCATTGCTCTAAGGAGCAGAAAATAAAAAATTCTGAACTGTCAAATATTTAATGAAAGCTAAAAGACAGCAAAGACCACTCTGTAGTCTTTATATCTTCTGAAAGATAATGCAATAGTTTGGCAGTGCAATAACACAAATTGAATCACACTTCTAAGTGATAGAATTTCATTGTTTCACTATTATATCACACTTGTAGGTGATATAACCTTTCTTTCCTTTTTTAAAAAAAACTTTTAACTATTTATTTAGAATGTTTATTTATTTATTTATTGAGAGGGGGAGAGAAAGCTGGGGAGGGCAGAGGGGGGGCGGGGAGAGAGAAACCCAAGCAGGCTCCATGCTGTCAGCAAAGAGCCCAATGTGGGGCTCAAAACCATGAACCATGAGATGATGAGCTGAAATCAAGAGTCAGACACTTAAACTGACTGAGCCAGTCAGGTGCCCCACTATTTTAGCTTTTTAAAGCATAATTGGAAATAATTGCTAATGGTAAATAAGTGGCAAAATATTTTAAAGTAGAGGGAAAGTAAGAACACTAAGATCACACAGTTTTTCTTAGATTAATAAAAGGCTCCAGTGGACCTACATTAAATTGCAACATAGGTTGGATATTTTCAAAAATAAGGTTTCTTTTTGTACTTTGGAAATCTCTAAGAATAAAACTCTTGAAATATCAATACATAAAAGTAGTGAGAATTGCTCATTGAAAGAAATTTGAGAATTAAAATTGGGTGTAGTAGACCCTAATGGTATACTGAAGGTTAAAAGAAATAGGAGTCCTGGGGCACCTGGGTGGCTCAGTCAGTTAAGTGTCCAACTCTTGGTTTTGGCTCAGGTCATGATCTCATGGTCATGGTTTCAAGCATTGCATTGGGGTGCATGCTGACAGCGCTGAGCCTGCTTAGGGTTCTCTCTCCTCTCTCTTTGCCCCTCCCTGGTGCACACGTGCTCGTGCGCTCTCTCTCTCTGTCAAATAGACTTAAAAGGACTACTACTTTTTTTTTTTTATTAAAAAAAATATTTTGTTGGGGGGAGGTGATTTGGAAGTTAACTGAAAAAAATTTGTTTTTTTGTCTTTTAAGGCTTTGGGGGACCAGATACTATTTGTAAATCGTCCTGATAAAAAGAAAATTCTTTTCTTCAATGATAAGAGCTGTCAGTTTTCTGTGGATGAAGGTGAGCCTTTCTGTTTAGTTTTCAAATATTACAAATACAGGGTGACAAATTTATATTTATAATCCTATTATAGGTGTGCCTGGGTGGCTCAGTCAGTTAAGCGTCCTACTTCTGCTCAGGTCATGATCTCATTGTTCATGAGTTCGAGCCCCATGTCCGTCTCTGTTGTGAGAGCTCAGAGCCTGGAGCCTGTGATGCTGTGATTCTGTGTCTCCTCTCTCTGCCCTTCCCCCGCTCCTTGCTCTGTCTCTTTCTCAAAAGTAACATTATAATCAATCCTATGTTAACAAATTTTGTAGTAGTGCTTTTTTAGTCTTATCTTTTAGAACACAACTAATCTTCTAACATATTGTTTCTGAGAATGCAATTTGAAATATGGAATTTGAAAGATTTTAGGTTATTTGTACTTGTAATCATATAGTAGGTTAGATATTTTATGCTTATATGTCAGCTGTACCAGTTTATTTCTTTATTTCCATTATTTTACAAATACTACATATCTTGATAGGAAAGCTTGATGCAGGATGGGAAAAAGAACAAAATTCTGTTGGTGACTAATATTAAGTAATTTATGAGCTGATTATCAGATTGGATAGGGAAGATGACTTTTTTCTCTGACTCTTGTAGAGTCAGGTGCTAATAAGCTTATGGTGAATCTTATACTAAATGTGTGGGTGCCTGTGCTTGGATTTTAATTAAAAATACTTCATTAATACTTGTCAGGTAAAATAGTTAAACAAGGGTTTAGTCATGGGAAATCTATACCTATACAAGTAGAAATTCTCACTTAGGGACACTGGGTGTCTCAGTTGGTTAAGCGACTAACTTCAGCTCAGGTCATAATCTCGCAGTTTGTGATTTGGAGCCCCACGTTGGGCTCTGTGCTGACAGCTCAGAACCCGGAGCCTGCTTCGGATTCTGTGTCTCCTGTCTCTCTTTGACCCTCCCCTGCTTGTGCTCTGTTTCTCTCTCAAAAATAAATAAATAAATAAAAATTCTCATTTAAACAAGTGTGAGACTGTACTGTAAGTTTGTATTAATTTTGAACTAAAAAGGCAAGAAAAGAATTAAACACCATTTTAATTATAAAATTTGAAAAGTAATACAAACTTACACCAGAATATCTTAACATTATAGAATTACATAAAATAAAAAAGTAGTATTAAATTCCAAATAGTGAAACTATTGTTATGCATGCCTGGTAGTCCTAGTGGCTTTCGTTTATTGTATTAAATAAAAGAGTTTCTATTGAAGGAATAATTTTGTATAAAAATGCACATATAATTCTTGTCCCTTTAGTAGCCCATACATGTCTTATGATTTTGTAATTTTTGCAATAGCTCTTAAGTTTTTCTTTTATTTGTTATCTGGCTGCAGATATTAGGCTTGTGGTGCTTGTAGATAGGAGTTCAGTCAACCTGAAGTTACGCAGATGACCATGATTTGTTTTAGGAAGTAGAATGTTGTGTTTTGTTGGAAAATCGTGATTGAGAGTACCTTATATATAGTTGGTTCTCAATAAATGTTTTTTACTGTAAATAAAAAATTTCAAAGCATTCCAGTTATTCTGTACTGCACTTTCTAATAAATAAAGTAAGCTTTCTGTGTGTCAATAAGGTAGTATTGACCTTCTGTACACTGTAGTGATACTCATTTAAGAAAGTTTGGCTTAGCAGTTTTCATATTGCTTGAGTTGCTTTTTGAAAACTTTTATAAATGTCATACTGATTTGACACTTTGAAAAAACAAGCGGTGGACTTGATCCTTAAGATATTTACAAGTTTAAAAAAAATAGCTGATTCCTTTATTCTTTGGCATAGCTAATCCATTTGAAAGCAATTTGCAGTATTAAAAAAAATCACAAGTATCACGTGTTCCAATAGGAAGATCTTACAATGAAAAGCAGATACATTTTTCCTTTCATTAAGTGGAGGCCCTTTCATTTGTGGCCATACTTAACTGGATTTACTTAAAATTTTTTTGTTTTTAGTGTTTGTTTATTTTGAGAGAGAGACAGAGTGTGAGTTGGGGAGGAGCAGAGAGAGAGAGAGAGAGGGAGATACAGAATCTGAAGCAGGCTTCAGGCTCTGAGCTGTCAGCACAGAGCCCAGTGAGGGGCTCGAACTCACAAACCGTGAGATTGTGACCTGAGCTGAAGTCGGACGCTTACCAACTGAGCCACCCAGGCGCCCCTAACTGGATTTATTTTAATTCTTTGAGTGGTTTTCCCCTTATAATATGCTTATATTTTTATTTCTTGATTTTTCAGCTTGAAGTTTTCTTATCATGTTGCTGATTCCACCTGCTGTCTCTCTTCTTCACTTTCTAATATAGTATAGCACTAGTTTAGTTCCCCCTACCATTTTTCTTGATACCTTTATCAATCAAAATAATTGAACGTTCTCTGGGAATTTTTAGTATTCTGCTCTGCAGATGGCAGCATGGTGTAGCATATCTGCTCTGTTATGTAGATGTGTAATTTGAGGCAAATGTTGAGGTTGCAGTAGCTCGCTAAGAATAGCATGGACCTCTAGGTTTTCTTGGTAAAATTTCATTGGAGAAATTTTAGGAGTATACTTAATTTCCGCTGTAATCCTCACACTAAACATTATACCAAGCCATTATTTTCTGTCCCCTGTTGCGATTTTTCTGTGGATATCACTGTTTTAACTTTGCTCAGCCTTTTCCTGTTTGCGTTATCTTTTTCTAAAGTTCTATTCTTTAAAATTATCCCTATTTTCATTTGCTGTTTTATATGGCCTTTGTTGGCTTAAACTCTTCCCATCTCCTTATTACTTGGTTTATAAGGACAAGATGAGGATTTTCACTTTTTTTACCCAAATTATAAAAGTAACCATTATATGCTTGTTTGTAAAATCATACACATTTAGAAGTAAGTTGTGTAAATTGTTTGATGTTTATTTTTCTAATTTTCTAATTTGCTTTTTCTCTGTTGGAGATATTCTATAATGCCATATGGTTATTTAGTGTTCCATTATATAAGTGTACCTGATAAATGGATTTTTAAGTATTTAATAATGCTGCAGCAAATATTCTTACACACCTTACATGCTGGATATGTGTATGTATTTTTTATGTTATGAAATAGCTGTATATATCTGGAGATATTGGGAAGGTAAATTGACAGATTATGCATCTATTAAGATCTTTGTTGTTTTTGACTTACTTAATATATGTTGAAATATATTACTAGATTTCCTAATAGTGAACTGTCCTTACACTCCTAGAATAACCCTTTTTTTATGTTCTATATTTCTGGATTCATTTCCTGTATATTAAGGATTTTTGCTTCAGTATTCAGTGTTCTCTTTTTTGTTTACTTTCTCAGGATTTGTTTTGTGTGTGATGCTGGATACATCCAAACAGAAGTACTGTTTTTCCTTCCTTCCATCATTCCTGTCCTTTTCCTTCCCTTTCCCATTCTTTCCTTGTGAGAATATTCAATTCCTTGAAGATTTGAACACGAAAACTCATGCATGCATGTGTCTGGCTGTGGCTGCTTTGACAGCATTCTTCATATCTTCTTTGGTTATGTCCTTCATATAGTTTCCTACCTTGTGAATTTTTGGCAATGTGTTCTTTCCTAAAATCACTTTTAATTTTCAAATTTAATAGCATATGCTTTTGCAGAGTGTGGCCCTAGAAAGTGTTTAATTTTTTTGTGTAATTTTCCCTTTTTATTGCTAACTTTTTGTATTTGGGCATTCTCCCTTATTTCTGTATTATGCTGTTGGTTTATCTATTTTACTTTTGTTGTTGTGTTTTTGTTTTAAGGGAAAATACAATCAGATCACCTTTTACATACTAAATTTTGATTGATTACTTCATATGAGCAGTGACTGAGCAAACATTAAAATCTGCCATTGCCTTTTGGTTGTTAATTTTGCCAGTACTTCCTGTATGTTTTCCTGCAGAGTTTTTACCTTATAAACATTCTTGACAATCCTAGTTTAAGGACTGTATCCATAAACATTATAAAGCATCCCCTCTTGGTTGTAGTTCATATTTTTTTTTACTTTAAAGTCTGACTTTATCTCATTATTCTTTTAATCCCTTGCCCTTTTTTTTGACTGATATATTTTTGCCCATTTTTTTGTACCCTGTCTTTTGTTTATATATTTCCTTTGTAGTTGACATACAGTCGTTTTTAACCTTTTGAAATGTCATTTTATATTTATTATCTTTAATACGTGATATATTCGCCCCATTATTTGTTTGGAAAGTATATAATTGGGGGGGGGGCTCTTTTGTGTATATAAAGTGATTCTCTTTATAGCTCTAAGTAATTTGCTTAAACTTATTGGTATCATTTTATCAACTTCGTTCTTTTGTTTTTATTTTCTGATTGACACTTTTTGAGATTTGGTAATGGTCTATTATAGTGTATTCATGAATTCATTTATTCAACAAATATTTACTGATGTCCTATTATATGCCCCAGTCATTTTGTTAAATATAGGGATACAGTAGTGAACAAGGTAGACCATTCTCTTTTGGGGGGTTTATATTCTAAAGGATAAAGTAGACAATACAAAAAATAAAAATGATTACAGATTGTATCAAATTCTAGGAAAGAGACAAATGTAGTATGTGCAAGCCAGTAAAGCCATGGGGGATAGAGCTCAGAGAAGACCGCCATGGATGGAGGAGCCATGGAATGAGGTGGAGCCAGCCTTGCAAAGTACCAGAATGGTGCCCATGTGTGTGCTGTTGTGGGGGAAGTGGGGTTCAAGCAGAGAATAGTGAAGGCAAAGGTTGTAGTAAAGACTTTGATTTTTTTCCCAGACTAGTGGTTTTTAATCCTTTATTTATCAGATTCAATGGGCCTTGAGTGACAGATACTTTGTAACATCTTCTTTGCTCTTATAAAATGAAATTTCAAGATGATACAACCTACTTTTAGACATAATTTCTTAGAAGTCAGTATAATACTGGGATGCCTGGCTGGCTCAGTCGGTAGAGCATGTGACTCTTAACCTCAGGGTTGTGAGCCCCACATTGGGCATAGAACTTCTTTAAAAAACAAAACAAAACAAAACAAAAAACTATAATACCCTAACTGTAACAGAAAGGAGAAATAAAAGGAATTGATTTATATTTTACAAAAAATTTATTTCAATATTTTTAATATTGAATCTGTTCAAGCACATATTAGAATATAAAAAGAATATAAATAATATAGTTGTTGACCTTTATGTGTAGAGTCACTATGGGATGCGATGGCTACAGATGGACCAGTACAAGTGTCATGATGCAATAGCAACCTATATACCATGATCAGTGTTTTCCTTAAGTGGTAAAGAACTCTTGGCAAAGGTCTGCAAAATACAAAGTGAAGTTTTTCTGTGACTTGCAAAGGTTAATCATACTGTATTCTCTGTATAATATATCTTGTATGTTGCTAGGAAATCATGTGTATATTAAACCACTATAAAAAGTACTTTATATATGTATATAGAATTTGGTTGTAGGCTCAGTTTGTTATCATAAACTGATGTTTTTCATTAATCTTTATACTTTCAAAGAAGGATGGCTGGAGGAAGAAAGGTTTTTCAACAGTGGCAGTATTGATATTTGGAGCTGGGTGATCTTTTTTTTTTTGGTGTTAGGATTGTTATTCTGTATTGTAGATGTTTTGTAGAATCCCTGGCTGCTTTAGATGTCACTGCCATACCTTTCCTTACAGCGCGACGACTAAAAATGTACCCAGATATTACCAAATGTTCCCCCAGGAGGCAAAACTACTTGGGTTGAGAATTCTGTTGAAGGTACGATTTATGTTTATAAAATAGACAACAGTTAATTAAGATACGTTGTCTTCAAGCTTCTTTTCATGAATTTTTTGATTCAGCACATTCACTGATACAACGGATGTCCAAGTGAATAAGGTTTCTGTTCGTGAGCTCACCTAAGACAGAGGGAAGATTGACATAGGAACTCATATAGTAGCTCTTGCATACTGTCATTGTGATGTTCATACAGTGGTGTAGAGACCCTGGGGGAACTTCCTAGGAACTTCAGAGGTGAGACAGTGTTCTTTTAGTTGAAATTGTCAGTATGGCATAAATCACTAATTTAAAAAAAACCTGAGTCTTTGCTAATGGTATAAACAGAAGGCCCCCTGAAAATTGATGCATATCGTAATATTTATCTTCCTTGCTCTTTTTTCATATTTTACTCAAAATGGTTTGTCCTGATTGTATTGATGAAGATTTTTGTTTTAGCCCAGTAGGTGGCAGTCATAGCTAGAGATGAAATCTTGAATGATGACGCTTTCAGTCATGCTTAAGATTACCCTTCATTTTATCTGTAAATGGAAGCAAATGTCCTAAAATGAGATGTAGCAAACAAGTAAGGAGAGAGTTTATTTGTAGTAATTTAAAAAAATCAAATAGGTAAGTGAACGCAGCGTAGCTGAACTTAGGTATATGTCTTATTTCACAAAAGCATTTCCTTATATCAGGATCGTATTCATTTAGAGGCAGTGTAAATGCAGTGGTTAAGAGGATGGTTTGAATAGTTAACTGGTGGTTTATATCTTAGTTTTGCTCCTTGTTTGCTTAGACAAGATACTTCTGAGATTCCTTATCTATAAAATAGGAGTAACGGTATCTGTCTTGTCCTTAAGATAATTAAATGAGTTAATATGAAAGTTCTTAGAGCTTGGAACAGAGCCTGGCGCATAGTAAGAATAGTAGTAACAGTAATATTAGCTATTATTAGTAGAATTAGAAATACCAAATAGTACCAAAATATTAGGTGTTTAAATCTTACCTGATTATTTATTCACATTTCCTTAGCTCTCTGGCTGATTGACTAAGTGGATCTGTAGTTTTGTGTTTTGTTACATAGCAGAGAGCCAGAGCCAGTTTAGCAGTCTGAAGCCACATTTGTGCTGATCTTTTGCGGAAACATAACGTTAATTGGTGTTCCTGGTGACAAGTCCAGTGACAACGCTGATTTTTCTTTCATTGCTGCTATTTTCTTTTCTACCTGGAAGCTTAAACAATTTAAACTTTATCCTTCCAATATAGGACTTCTCTCAGAAACTCTCTTCCTAGAGCTCTGGTGCTGTTTTATTTAGTTCATTATTTTTTAATGGCTATATAGTATTCCATTTTATGGATGTGCTTTAAAACAGTTTTTCCGATGCTCCACAGATGGAAATTTAATTTTTGTTTTCCTATATGCTATTATAAATAATGCTTAATACTTACACATAAATATATGTGCACTTGCCTCATTATTTCCATATTGTAGTTTTCTTGAAATAGAATTGTGAGATCAGAAGGTAAGCGATATTTAAAAAATTTTCTTTTCCTTAAAAAAATTTTTTTTAATGTTTATTTTTAAGAGAGAGAGAGAGAGAGAGAGAGACAGACAGACAGACAGACATGCAGAATCCAAAGTAGGCGCTAGGCTCCAGGCTGACAGCACAGAGCCTGATGCAGAACTCTAACCCACCAACTGTGAGATCATGACCTGAGCCAAAGTCAGACACTCAACTGACTGAGCCACCCAGACACCCCTAAAAAATTTTCAATACTTTGCCTAATGCCTTTTGTAAAGTTTGCACCAATATTTTGGGACCAAATTACCCCTTCACAGCAGTATATGGAAAAGTATCCATTTCTTTACCCTCACCAGTACCAGATGTTTTTAGTTGTCTTTGCCAGGCTCATAGAAAATAAAGATTATCTTGAATGTATTTTTCTTGCAATGACTTTATAAAATTAAGAAAAACAAGATTATTTCTCTTTGTACCTCTGTCAACTATACATTTTCTGTCCCCCCCCCCCCCCCATACATTAAAATGTAATTAAATTTCAGATCCTGTGGAATCCTGCCTCTAAAATTTGGCCCTGCTTTCCAGTGTTCATCTTAAGTATTTGTGCAGCTGTGATACATTTATATAGTACATGTAATACTTAAATACTGCAACAGGACTAAGCTAAGGAAAGGCAGGGATTAATGTAGAAATGTTTTATTGAAAAATAACAAAGACATTGAAGAGTTTTTTTATTCAGGGATTTTCCTCTGAAAATAGCTCAAGCATCACTTTTCTAGTAAAAGAAAGTAGTTAAATTTTGTTTTAATGTACTTTCAATTCCATTGTGCCATTAAAATTTATATTGTATATTCTTTTTGGTGGTACATTAATATATATATTAGCTTTCTAGACCATTGCTGTTCCTTTTAATAGGTATTATTACCTGTGTAATTGTGTCTGAAGAGGCCTGAAGTATATGAGCTCTGTACAAATCAAGGTAGAACATCGCAGTAGTTTGTCTTTCAAAGAACTGAACCTTTACGATGCTGGTAACATAGATGCTTGGTAAAAAGTGAATTGACTGAAATTTACCGTTGAGTAAAAGAGGTTTTTCTCATCTACACTTTTATTCTCTTTATCTTTTTTTCTTCTACAAGAGAAAAGTATACAGTTTAATTGTTATCCATTTATATTCTGTAATACTTACTCTAAATAAATGAATACAATTTTTACACATTGGTAGCTAGAATTTAACAAGTTATGGGTTAAAATGCCTGAACTACTTTGTGGGTGGCATACTTCCTTCAGCAGTTGTGGTAAATTAGACATATAAAATTCTAGTTTGGTATAGATTTTAAAACAGTATTGTGTGCTTTCTTGGAATTAGAGTGATGTTTTTATTGCTGACTTGGAAGTCTGACCTGAAGCTGTTTTCTCTCACATAATCCTGTAGCGAGCACAGCTAGTTGCATTAATCACATTGTTCATTGCAGAAAAAGTGGATAGTTGGGGACTTCTGGTTTCTACTTAAAATGGAGAAAGCTGGTCAAAGCACTGTTCCACCCCTATAGCAATAATAATAAGCCCTAGACAACTGCAGATTTATACCCGAATCCATCAGAGAGCTGAGGTTCCAGGGCAACCACTTAACCTGAAATCTAAGGAAAGATGGGTACCTCCAAGAAAAGAAGGGATGCAAACACTTGTTTACCTGAGACAGATACAGAATGAACACCAATCAGAAGAATTCAGGTAAACATTTTAATGAATTGCTGCTGGCTTAAATTGGACTGGTGGGAAGATGTAGAATCCTTGGGGGCCGTGAACGCATGGGAATTCACAGCTACTTGCAGGCTCTTTTCCACAGACTTCACTGGATGCTAACAAATGATCGAGCCTGGTGGGGGGCGGGGCGTAGATGCTTCAGGAAAGACATGAAGCCCTGTCTTAGTTCTTCCTGCCTCTCTACTGTGTGACCAAAGCCTTAAACTGTGGTTTGAATAGAGCAGAAAGAAAACCTTCCACCCCTAAGGAAGGGGCAGGAATATGTCCTGGGCCCAGAACTTTAGCAGAGAGGGATGGGCAGGAACATCGAGAAGGCCACAGGCCAGCTACCTAGAACATAGTACTTGGCTACGACCAAGGCTTAATCAGAATTTCAGAGAGCTACCACCCCGTACCAGGCTAAGAGTTGTAGAGTAATGGATAACAGTGGAATTCTGTGAGAGTTGCAAGAGCTTGGAGGCAGACAGACCATAATGAGATACAGCCTAAACAGAAGACCTAGAACTGCAGATTGAGTAGACGTTGAGAAAAACTTTGGCAAACAAGCCTCTACCCTAAACACAAGGTGTGACTAGAGCAGTTTGAAGCCTGTGGTGCGTTATGGGTATCTATAGCAGCAACAGATTCCAAACCAAGCTCATGTTCTGACAATAGAATGACTCTACCTTGACGCATTAAAGGCCTAGCAGAAGCAAGGTCATGGTCCTATCCAGACACAAAAACTAGTTGTCTCAGTCTCAGATTTCCTACAGAAGATACCCTGTTTTCATTACACACACACACACACACACACACACACACACACATATAAAATAAAAAGAAGGAGAGGAATACAGTATTGAGACAGGGAATTAAACTTCTTAGGACACAAGTACTGGAAATTGTTAGACATGGAATTTAAGATAACTATGATTTATATGTTAAGGCCTCTGGTGTTGAAAAGGCAGGCAATGTGTACAGTCAGGTAGGATATTGGAGCGCCTGGGTCGGTTATGTGTCCGACTTTGGCTCAGGTCATGATCTCGCAGTCCATGGGTTTGAGCCCCGTGTCAGGCTCTGTGCTGACAGCTGAGAGCCTGGAGCCTGCTTTGGATTCTGTGTCTCCCCCTTTCTCTGCCCCTTCCCCACTCATGCTCTCTCTCTCCATCTCTCAAAAATGAATAAACGTTAAAAAAAAATAAAGATGAAGTAGGATATTTCAAAGAGGCATGATAAGAAAATCAAATGAAAAGTTTAGAAGTGAAAAACACAGTAACAGACAAAAGAACTCATCAGTAAATTTGGCATAACCAAAGGAAGAATCTGTAAACTTTAACATAGACCCATATGAATTATCTAAACTAAAATACAAACAGAAAACTGAAAAAATAGAACACCCATTAGCTATGAGATAATATCAAGTGGTCTGAATATGTAATTTAAATCTCAGAAGGAAAATAGGACAAAAGAAATAATGGTCAAGGATTTTGAAAAACTAATGATAGACACCAAAGATTGAAGAAGCTCAGAGAATTTAAGGAAGATAATCCCCCAAAACAAATGACAGAAAAACAGCCAGACATTTATATTCAAACTGCTGAAAGTTGAAGATGATGACAAAATACTGATGGGAGTTAGAGGAGGAAGCTCTTTACAGAGGAAAGAATTGTCATTTGAATCTATGGAAACCTGAAGACAATGCAATCACATCTCTAAAGAATCAAAAGGGAAAAAAATTTCAACCTAGAATTCTGTACCCAGCAGAAAGTCTGTCCATGTATTTGTTTGTTTGTTTGTTTAAAAATGTTTTATTTTTGAGAGAGTGTCAAGAGTGCGAGCGGGGGTGTGGGGGGTGGTGGGGGAGCAGAGAGAGAAGGAGACACAGTCTGAAGCTAGCTCCAGGCTCTGAGCTGTCAGCACAGAGCCTGACGCAGGGCTTGAACTCACAAGCTGTGAGATCATGACCTGACCCAAAGTCTGACGCTTAACCGACTGAGCCCCCCAGGCACCCAAAAACGGTCTTTTAAAAATGAAGGAGAGGGGCGCCTGGGTGGCTCAGTCGGTTAAGTGGCTGACTTCGGCTCAGGTCATGATCTCACGGTCCGTGAGTTCGAGCCCCGCGTCGGGCTCTGTGCTGCCAGCTCAGAGCCTGGAGCCTGTTTCAGATTCTGTGTCTCCCTCTCTCTGACCCTCCCCTGTTCATGCTCTGTCTCTCCCTGTCTCAAAAATAAAATAAAGTGTTAAAAAAAAAAAAATTAAAAAAAAAAAATGGAGAACTGGTCTCTCAGAGTAATATTCTGTCAGTATCACAGAAACTGAGATAAGTCATTGTCATTAGACCTGCATTAACATATAATAATGATTTCTGGTAAGGAAATTACTTTTAAATTACATTTAAAAATGTCTAATAAAAATTCATTCTTGGGGTGCCTGGGTGGCTCAGTTAAGCATTCAACTGCAGCTCAGGTCACAATCTCACAGTTCATGAGTTCAAGCCCTGCGTTAGGCTCTGTGTGGACAGCTCAGAGCCTAGAGCCTACTTTGGATTCTGTGTCTCCCTCTCTCTCTGCCGGTCCCCTGCTTGTGCTCTCTTTCACTCAAAAATAAACATTTAAAAAAAAATTAAAAATATTTTAGTAATTGCTTTGAAAGATAGCTGACTATAAAGCAAAAGTAATAGAAATCTATTTTATGTTTACAGCAAATAAAAAAGTAAAGGTTATGACAGCTCAAAGGTCAGAGGGAAGACTATTATAACATCTTTACATTACATGTGAACTGGTATAATTTACTTGTAGCTACACTGGGATTAATTAGACATGTATTATAAATCTTAGGACAACCACTAAAACCATTGTTTTCAAAAAATAAGTAACTGCAGTTAAAAATACTGTATTGTACATTTGAAAGTTAAGAGAGTAGATCTTAAAAGTTGTCATCACAAGGGAAAAAATTGTGTGGTGATGGGTGTTTAATTACTGTGGCAGTCATTTTGCACATAACAAATCATTGTGTTTTATACCTAAGCTTAATACAGTTTTAAGTGTCAGTTAAGTACTCAATAAAAAAATGCATGGATAAGGTGCTAATAGCAGATATAAAATGTAATCAGAAAAAATACATTCAGTTAATCTACATGAACACAGAAACAGAAGGAAAAAACAAGGAGTACACGGAACAAATAGAAACAGTAAGGTGATAGATTTTATTCCAACCATATTAATAATTATGTTAAATGTAAATCATGTAAATATACGAATTAAGACAGATTTCCATCTGTTTAAACGTCCAAAATCATCTAACATACTTTTCACTGTTAAACTGTTCAAACATAATTAAGGCAGATGTAAATTGTCTACAGATGATAATTAAGACAGATTTGAGATTAGATACAAAAGCAAGACCCTGGTATATGCTGTCTATAAGAAACTCACTTTAAATATAAAGACATGGGTTAAAAGTAAAAAGATGTACTGGTGCAGCCACTGTGGAAAACAGTATGGATGTTCCTCAGAAAGTTAAAAATAGAAATCAGAAAAGACCCCAAATAGCCAAAGCAATCTTGAAAAAGAAAACCAAAGCAGGAGGCATCACAATCCCAGACTTCAAGCTATACTACAAAGCTGTAATCATCAAGACAGTGGTACTGGCACAAGAACAGACACTCAGATCAATGGAACAGAATAGAGAACCCAGAAATGGACCCACAAACGTATGGCCAACTCATCTTTGACAAAGCAGGAAAGAGTATCCAATGGAATAAAGACAGTCTCTTCAGTAAGTGGTGCTGGGAAAACTGGACAGCGACATGCAGAAGAATGAACCTGGGCCACTTTCTTACACTATACACAAAAATAAACTCAAAACGGATGAAAGACCTAAATGTGAGACAGGAAGCCATCAAAATTCTTGAGGAGAAAGCAGGCAAAAACCTCTTTGATCTTGGCCGCAGCAACTTCTTACTCAACACGTCTCCTGAGGCGAGGGAAGCAAAAGCAAAAATGAACTACTGGGACCTCATCAAAATAAAAAGCTTCTGCACAATGAAGGAAACAATCATCAAAACTAAAAGGCAACCAACAGAATGGGAGAAGATTTGCAAATGACATATCAGATAAAGGGTTACTATCCAAAATCTATAAAGAACTTATCAAACTCAACAGCCAAATAACAACCCAGTGAAGAAGTGGGCAAAAGACACAAATAGATACTTCTCCAAAGAAGACATCCACATGGCAAACAGACACATGAAAAAATGCTCCACAGCACTCATCATCAGGGAAATACAAATCAAAACCACAATGAGATACCACCTCACACCTGTCAGAATGGCTAAAATTAACAACTCAGGCAAGGACAGATGTTGGTGAGGATGCAGAGAAAGAGGGTATCTTTTCACTGCTGGTGGGAATGCAAGCTGGTGCAGCCACTCTGGAAAACAGTATGGAGGTTCCTCAAAAAGCTAAAAATAGAACTACCCTACGACCCAGCAATTGCAGTACTAGGTATTTATCCAAGGGATACAGGTGTGCTCTTTCGAAGGGACACCAGCACCCCCATGTTTATAGCAGCACTGTCAACAATAGCCAAAGTATGGAAAGAGCCCAAATGTCCATCGATGGATGAATGGATAAAGAAGAAGTGGTGTATATATACAATGGAGTATTACTTGGCAATCAAACAGAATGAAATCTTGCCATTTGCAACTATGTGGATGGAACTGGAGAGTATTCTGCTCAGTGAAATTAGAGAAAGACAGAAATCATATGACTTCACTCATATGAGGACTTTAAGAGACAAAACAGATGAACAGAAGGGAAGGGAAACAAAAATAATATAAAAACAGGGAGGGGGACAAAACAGAAGAGATGCATAAATATGGAGAACAAACTGAGGGTTACTGAAGGGGTTGTGGGAGGGGGAATGAGCTAAATGGGTAAGGGGCACTAAGGAATCTACTCCTGAAATCATTGTTGCACTATATGCTAATTTGGATGTAAATTTTAAAAAATAAAAGAAAGTTAGAACTGTCCTACCATTCAGTTGCACTAGTGGGTGTTTACCCAAAGAGTACAAGAACACTAACTCAAAGGGAAACCTGCACCCCTATGTTTATAGTAGCATTATTTACAACAGCCAAGATATGGAAGCATCCCAAGTGTCTGTTGATTGATGAATGGATAAAGAAGATGTGGTGTAACCCGGGCTGCTCTAGCCCAGGGTGGCCTGTGGATGGCTAGCCTGGCCACAGCTCCAGTTTCTGGGCCAGCTGACCATGCTGGGCAAGCACCAGCACTTCCAGGAACCCAAAGTTGATTACTGCAGAAAATATGTCCTATTTGGCTTCAACATTGTCTTTTGGGCACTGGGATCTCTGTTCCTGGCCATTGGCTTATGGGCCTGGGGTGAGAAGGGAGTTCTTTCCACAATCTCCATGTTGACAGACCTGGGAGTCCTCCACCCCATGTGGCTGTTTGTAGTGGTTGGAGGTGTCGTGTTGGCACTGGACTTTGCTGGCTGCATTGGGGCTCTCTGGGAGAACACTTAACCCCTCAAGGTTTTCTCCTTGTTTCTCAGCCTTGTCTTCTTCCTGGAGCTGCAGAAAGGATCCGAGCCTTCATACTCAATGACTGGATTTAAGACCAGTTCAATTTCTTCCATCAACAATAATGTCAAGGATTGTCGGATGACATTGACCTCCAGAACCTCATTGACTTTGTTCAGGAATATTGGTTTTGCTGTGAAGCCTGAGGGCCTAATGGTTGTAACCTCAGTATCTATTTCAACTGCCCCAACTTGAACCTGTGCCAGGAGCACTGTGGGGTACCCTTCTGCTTTGTCAGGGACCCAGTAGATGTCCTCAACACCCAGTGTGACTACGATTGCTGGCTCAAACTAGGGCTGGAGCAGCAGGACTCCATCCACACCAAAGGCTGCATGGGCCAGTTTGAGAAGTGGCTGCAGGACAACCTGATCATTGTTGCTAGGGTCTTTGTGGGCATTGCCCTCCTCCAGATCTCTGGTATCTTCCTGGCCCAGAACCTTGTGAATGAGATCAAGGAGTCAAAGGCCAACTGGTGAGGCTGTGACACTGGGTATGGCCACCCTACTTGCCTACCCAGGGATCACCCCCTGCCACTGTGCCTGTGATGGGCAAGGCTGCAGGTGCTTCTGCTTGGACCTGAGCTTCATATGGAGCTTGAGTGTGGGTGTATTGTGTGCTCATGAGGGAAGCTGTGTGCCTCTGCCTGGGCTGCCTGTCCTGGAGCTGTACGCATGGAGGGTAGGTCTGTTTGTGTGAATGTGCACAGTGAGCCACCATCTCGACTGCTGTTGGGTGGTGGGCTCTCAAGGAGACTGGGAAAGGCATAGCTTAAGAGGGTGCAGGCCAGGTGGGGTGGGAGGGGTCTGCCGTGGCCCCACCCAGGCCGGTACACATTTCTGTGCATATGACTCTCTAGGGCAGGCTATGGCTTGCTGTTGCCTGGGACACAGCCTCACACAGCTTCAGAGCTGTCTTCTCTACTGGCTGTGACTATGACCCTGCCAGGAGCCCACTTTGGCCTTAGTGTCTCAGACTCCAAAATGTGTCCAAAAATTTTCTCTCCCTGCTTTCAGGATCAGACATGATGATGGCTACAATGGCTACAGACTACTCAAATAAACAAAACCTTGAACTGTCCCCTCCCCCCCCCCCCCCCCAAAGATGTATTATACTTGTGTGTGTCACACACGCAATATGCAATATTATTCAACCATAAAAAAGAATGAAATCTTTTTAACAACATGGATGGAGCTGGAGAGTATAATGCTAAGCTAAATAAGTAAAAGGAAGACAAGTACCGTATGATTTCACTTGTGGAATTTAAGAAACAAGACAAATGAGCAAAGGGCGTTGGGGGGTGGGGGAGACAAATTAAGAAACACAGTTATTGACAACAAACTGATGTTTACCAGAGGGGAGGTAGGGTGGTGGGATGGCTTAAATAGGTGATGGGGCTTAAGGGGTGCACTTGTCATGATGACTACCAGGTGATGTATGGAATTGTTGAATCACTGTATTGTACACCTGAAACTAATATAACACTGCATGTTAAGAAAAATAAACTTGTGGAGCACCTGAGTGGCTCACTTGTTAAGTATCTCTTGTTTTTGGTGCAGGTCATAATCTTGCAGTTGTGAGATTGAGCCTTCCATTGGGCTCCATGCTGCGTGGAGCCTGCTTGGGATTCTCTCTCTGCCTCTCCCCCAATTGCGCATGTGCTCACTCTCTCAAAAATAAACTCAAAAAACTCAAAAAACTTGTACACATAAAATTCTCTCTTCCTTGAAAAAAGTAAAAGATATAAAATGATAGGCCATGCAAATACTAATCAAAGGAAAGCTAGAATCAAAGTAGACTTGAGAGCGAATTACCAAGGATAAAGAGGAATATTATGTAACGATTAAGGATTTAATTCTCCAAGAATAAGTCCTAAATAAATACCTAACAACAGAGCTTCCAAAGCTACAAATAGATAAAACTGAAAGGAGAAAGACAAATTCACAGTTAAGATTGAAGTCCACAACACTTCTCAGTAATTAAACAATGGCAAATTAGTATGGATATGAAAGTCTTAACACTATCAACCAACTTGACCTAATTGACATTTATGAACAGACTATCCAATAAACAGTAGAATACATACACTTTCCAGTGCACTTGAGATAGTCACCAAAACAGATGGTATTCTGAGCCACAAAACCTTAATGAACTTAAAAGAACTGAAAACATACAAAGGATGTGCTTGGACCATTATGGAATTATACTGGAAATTAGGGATATATTTGGAAATTCTCCAAACTATTTGGACATTAAATAACACGTTGAAATTATTCATGGTTCAAGGAGGAAATCACAAGGAAAGCGGAAAAAAATGTTGAAATAAATGAAAGAATATCAAAATTCTAGGCTGCAGCTACCACAGTGGTTAAAGGGAAATATAAAGCATTAAATGCTTATGCTAAAAAAGAATATTACTTTGGGGCACCTGGATAGCTCAGCCGGTCGAGCATCCAACTCTTGGTTTTGGCTCAAGTCATGATCTTGTGTTTCATGGGTTTGAGCCCCATGTCTGTCTTCACAGCTGGCAGTGCAGAGGCTGCTTGGGATTCTCTCTCTGTCCCTCCCCTACTTGCGCTCTGTCTCTTTAAAAGTAAACTAAAAAAAAAAAAAAAAAAAAAATTACTTTGTATGGATATACCACATTCATTTATCCTTTCCTCTGCTGATGGACCGTTGAATTGTTTCTACTTTTTGGCTTTTATGAATAATGCTACTATGAACATTTGTGTCCAAGTTTTTGTGTGGACTTGTTTTCATTTCTCTTAAATCTATACCTAGGAGTGGGATGTGGTAATTCTTTAACTTTTTGAAGAATTGCCAGGCTGCTTTTGCAGAGTTGGCCACATCACTTTATATTCACACCACCAATGTTTGGGGGTTCCAGCTTCCCCACATCCATGCCAACACTTTGATTTTAGCTATCTTTCTGGTGTGAAATGAGTGGTATCTTATTGTGGTTTTGATTTACATTTCCTTAGTGACTAATGGTGTTGAGCATCTTTTCATGTGCTTAGTGGTCATTTATTTCTTTTTGAGAAATGTTTATTCAAATTCTTTGTCCATTTTAAAGGTTAGGTGGTTTTTAAAAATTTTTTTCTTTATAGAGCTCTTTATTCTGGATACAAGTCTCTAATAAGATACATGCTTTCTGAATATTTTCGTCCATTCTGTGGGTTGTCTTTTCACTTCCTTGATAGTGTCCTTTGAGGTATAAAAGTTTTTAATTTGGATGAAGTATAGTTTATCTGTTTGTCTTTTGTTGCTTGTGCTTTTGGCGTCCTAAGAAAACACTGCCTAATCACAAAGATGTATGCTCCTGTTTTTATTTCTAAGGGTTACGGTTTTAATTCTTACATTTAGGTCTTGGATGATTTGAATTAATTTTTGCATAATGTGTAGTGTGGTTCCAAAGATATTCTTTGGAAAGTTAAATGTTTATTACTACGTTGTAATATATATTATGGTGGGACTCAGCCATCCTACTCTTAGATTTTTACCCACATTCACTCAAAATCCATATGCATTTATAAATATCAACTCTATTCTTAAGTGCCCAAACCTGGAAATAGCTCAGATGGCCTTCAACTGTCCCTTAATTGCCTCCAAGTGTGGTACATGCTTGCAGTGGAATACAGCTCAGCAACAAAAAGGAACAAAGGTATTGAGATGCCCAGTAGTGTGGATAAATCTCAGTGTCATGCTTAGGGAAGGAAGTCAGAATTCAAAAGGCTACATATTGTCTTATTGTAGTTATATGACACGTTTATGATATTCTTGGGAAATAAAACTATAGGAACAGATAATCGTGGTTGCCAGGGGCTTAGGGTGGGTAGACGGGTTGACTTTGGAGCACAGGGATGTTTTTTGCACTCATGGAATTAATTGTTCTATATTGTTTCTGTTATGGTGTTCACATGACTTGTATGTTTGCTAAAACTTCAGGAACTGTACACCAAAACGTGTAAATTTTGTTCTATATAAATTATACCTTAATAAAAGGAAGATTAAAAAGTAGTTACTCAAAAGTATGTTTCCCTTTGAGGGTGGTGTTTCTCTCGTCGCAAAGCAGTTTTCAGAGTTACCTCAAGGCTTCTTTTCTTTGCTGTTTGCGCTGGTGTCACTTTACCCTGAGTAAAAAGTGCCATTGTTCAGGGTTGCATTTGTGTAGGATCACTAAGAACATGAAATACTGCCAAGTTTTTTTCATCCTTCCCAACCACAGTCTGCCTTTTCTGCCCGGTCGCACTGCCACACAAACCGTGTGTATTCTTTACAGATGTCCAGCATGTAACACCATGTTAGTGACAGTTCTCAACAAGTATTTGTTGGAGTGCTGAGAGGGAAATATTAATTGTTTGTATAACCTCATCTGCTTAAATTATACTTTAAAAAATGCTTATTTTGAGAGAGATAGCATGCACGCATGCACACGTGTGAGAGCAGGAGGAAGGCAGAGAGAAAGAAAGAGGATCCCAAGCAGGCTGTGCGCTGTCAGTGCAGCATCCGATTCGGGGCTCCATCTTACGAACCCTGAAATCATGACCTGAGCCGAGATCAAGAGTTGGATTCTGACTGACTGAGCCACCCATGCGCCCTTTAAATCATACTTTTTAAAGAAGAAGAATCTAAAGCCATGTATATTAGTTTTCTATTGCTGCTGTGACAAATTACCATGAATTTGGTGGCTTAAAACAACACAAAGTTATTCATTTACTTTCTGTTCTGGAAGTTTGGTGTCTCAACTGGGTCAGCAAAGGCTGCCTTCCTTCTGGAGATTCTCAGGGAGAATTTGTTTCATCCCCTTTTCCAACTTGTAGAGGAGCCTGGATTTCTTGGTTCATGGCCCTTAGTCCTTCTGGTGTCTCCTTCTACTGTCACATCTCCACTGACTCTCCTACTTCTCTCTTTCCCTGATACGGATCCTTTGATTACTTTGGGCCCACCAAGATAATACCGGGTAATCTCCCCATGTCCAGATTTTTAATCCTATCTTCAAAGTCCCTTTTGCTATATAAGGTAATACATTCACAGGTTCTGGGGTTTGAGATGTAGACATTTTGAGGGGAAGCATTTTTCTGTCACACACAAGAGAAATAATAATGTCAAAAATTTAGGATTAGTACTTTAGAGGGTGAGGTGAATTAAGAAATGTCCTTGTATTTAGAGGTGCAAAATGGATAATAATACTTGTGAGGAAAAAGGAAGCATCTTAATATACAAGGAAAATGCAGGAAGATGTAGTACATTGCTATATGAGAATCTGTTCCTTTTAAAATTTTTTTTAATTTTTATTTTTTTTAATGTGTATTTATTTTTGAGAGAGAGAGGGAGACAGAGTGCGAGCAGGAGAGGGGCAGAGAGAGAGAGAGAGAGAGAGGAGGAGACACAGAATCTGAAGCAGGATCCAGGCTCTAGGCTGTCAGCACAGAGCCTGACGTGGGGCTCGAACTCACAGACCACGAGATCATGACCTGAGCTGAAGTCGGACACTCAACCAACTGAGTTACTCAGGTGCCCCTCTGCTCCTTTTTTTAATGGCAGTGGCACACCTTAACTCAAGTACTCTTAGAGCCTGAGGTCTAATTTGGATATAAGAAAAAGCAATGTGTTTTAATTATAGTAAGCATAATCCTCCTTATTCTTAGGTTGTGACGTATTTAAGAAAATTTACTAGTAATATGTAAGTACCTCAGCATATTAAAATTTTTTTTCAAGAATAGTATAGCACAAAAGTGGAAATCCACCAAGCAAACTATTTGTTCCTGCCTGGGGATATACATTGGTGTGTGTTTTTCCAGACCTTTATGATTCATTTCATATGTGTGTACTTTCTGTCTTTAAATAAATTTTTAGAATTTTAGTTTTTTCTATTTTATGTAAATGAGATCATCCTATATCTATTAGCCCGTCCTTTTCTTAGGTATTTTATACCACTTTCATTTAGTGGTGTTAGCACCTAGAAATAAGAGATGATAGATGTTGGATGATGATAACTGTAACAGGTATACATAGTGCTTTTTTCTTTGCAGGCAATACGTTAGCTCATTTAATATGCACAACTCTGTGAGACAACTATTATTATCATCCCTGTTTGCAGATCAGGAAACTGAGGCAGAGAGGTTAAGTGACTTGCCCCGTGTTACGTAGTAAATGGAATGACTGGATTCACATTCAGGCTGTCTGGCTCCCAGGCTGTGTGCTGTACAATTCTGCTGAGTTTGCATTTCACAGGGAAGGTCTGGGTATAGCCCAAATGTGAATGCATTATTTGGTAAAACGAGTTTGCTTATTTCCTTTCCTTCCCTGGCGTACTCTCTGTTACTCAGTTTTCATTCTTAGTTCGAGTGGGACAGGGATTTTTTCAGTTCAGAAGCTCCAATCTGAGTTTATAAATTCTAGCCTGTTTTTTTTCCTTGTTACAAGATTTCTAAATCTGTTCCTGTTTTATTTACCTTTATAGTTAGAGCATGCTTGACTTTCATGATACTTGGAGGTCCTCTGCTGAAACCCATCATCTGCCTTTAAATTCAGAATCCCCTAATCATTTGCTATTATTGAGGGAAAAAAGAGAAGAAAATCCTGACCGAAAAAGAAAACAATGCCCAGATTTTGGTTTCTTTCTTTTTTTTTTTTATTAAGGATTTAAAAAAAATGTTTATTTTGAGAGAGAGTGCATATGTGCACGTGAGTGGGGGAGTGGCAGAGAGAGAGGAAGAGACAGAGAATCCCATCCAGGCTCTGCACTTTGAGTACAGAGCGTGATATGGGGCTTGATCCCATGGACCGTGAGAGCATGACCTGAACCAAAATCAAGAGTCAGATGCCTAACCAACTGAGCCACCTAGGCCCGCCCCCAGATTTTGTTTTCTAAACAGCATTCTCCAATAAAGGCAGTCAGGACTCCTTGATGAATTGGTTGATTTCAAGTTTGGGGAAATACAAGATGAGCTTGGAACATCTTTTGGTACCTGAAAATAAGTGCTCAACAAAACAAACAAAAATACCCAAGAATAAAAAGGGAAGTAAAAAAGATACAGGAACAATTTGAAGGGGATCTCAATGACCAAAGCCAGCATGTTTGAACAACAAAATAATGATAGTAATCAATTGTAATCCATGAAATAAGTATCCATGAGTCCATACTACATCAAATAAACAACTGGACAAATGGAGAAAAAATAGTCCTTCCTTATAGTAGAATCCTAATTTACACATCTGGAAGGAATGATGGAAATAATTTGCCATTAGGCAAACCCACAAGTAATAATTGTAGGCAGGAGCTGTCCGTGGATGCTAAAGTTAGCAAAAACTATGATGAGAAACAGAGTATTTGCTTAGTCTCAGTAGATTTCCCCATAAGGTCCTTATTAATTACAAAAGGAAAAATAATAGCTTCATGGTGGAGAACTCTGACAATACCAGCTTAACCAGCGATCAGTTTCAGCCTCAGTAATAGACACTGACCTCATGGACGCTTTGCACTGAGAAGGGCACAGCATCATTTCTGTGATATTCTTGCCAAAAATGCACTACCTCAATTTAATCATGAAGAAAAATCAGACAACCCCCAATTGAGGGCCATTCTATAAAATAACTGCCCCAAACTCTGTTAAGTCTTTATGACCTCTTAGTCACCCATCTCTAGGTATTTACTTTCAAAAATTTCTTCTGTTAATAAACTTTCATAACTCCTTATCCCCATATAAAACTTTGGTTCCCTATCTCCCTTCTTGTTTGTTTTTACTGAGAGGGAAAGGAAATGGAGTATACGGAGCTCAGAGAATGATCAGGAATTTTGAATTATTTCACTGGAGAGAACTGATTTTTGGACTAAGTGTCAACTGCTCTTCCTCAGGAAAGCAGGGAATTCTCAATGACATGGCCCTTCATTTACTAGACTAAGAATAGAACACTACTATTCTGGCCAGTCTGTGTTCCCAGTCTGCTACTCACTGTCCAGCACTTGAGTGTTTTTGTCTTACTTCCTTTGTTGTTGTTTTAAGTAGGCTCCACACCCAGCGTGGAGCCCGACTTGGGGGCTCAAACTCAGGACCCTGAGATTAAGTCCTTAACCGGACTGAGCCACCCAGGCCCCCTCACTTCCTTTGTTTTTATAATGAAATCTTAGATGTGCTAATTTAGACCAGAGGAGATCCTATCTAGGCCTGGCTTTCTATCACAGATGCTATAGCTTGTAAATATCTGCTGTAAAACAACTACTATCTTGTTGGCAGAGTTTCAGAAACTTTGGAGGAGTGTCACCGTGGATTCAATGGATGAGGAGAAAATTGAAGAATATCTGAAGCGACAGGGTATTTCTTCCATGCAGGAATCTGGACCAAAGAAAGTGGTAAGTAGTCTCCTGGGAAAAAAAAACAAAACCCGAAAACATAATCCTCTGTTCTTTGAACTGTGAGCCTGCTTTCTGTTCTCTCCGAAGAACTGGTAATCAGTTCTCCCTTCCAGTATTTTCTCGGTGTCCTAATCAGTGATCTTAGATGCAAGCCCGATTTATGTCTGGTGTATTGAGGGCCACAGGTGCTCTCTGCCCTCTGGTGCCCCCACATCTGCCCCCTGGTGCTGCTACCCAGGCATGTGAGAGCTTTCCTCATTACGCCTCCAGCCCTTGTGCTAGCAGTGACTGCTCGTAAGTCAAGTCATACTGAATGTTTTCTAGTGCCCACGTGTTGCCCCCCCAGTTTCTAAAAGGAGCTTGCTTCATCATCTTGGCCTTTAAGACCTTAATTGTGCTCCCCTCCCCTTGCTCCATGAGCCCTGTGGTCTTGGCACCTGGCTCTGCCTTAGCCCTGATCACATTGAATTGTCCTTGCTTTCTTTCAGATTCCTTAGGAACCAGATACTATCTCTTAGTCTCAAAGCTTGATCAGAGGAGGGATTTGTAATTGAAAGATGACTTGTGATCTAATTGCCTTGTACCAGCTAACCAGTTGTCTGTAGTCCAAGGACAAACCCAGTCGGGGGAATAATTCACCAACACCCTAGACTGTAGCTGCTCTGCTCCTCCCCTTTCCCAGGTGTACCGTCAGTCTTTGTAGCTCGCCTTCTTTGTGATTGTGTGTGTGTATGTTTTATGCAGTGAGTTTTTAAGACTCCTTAAAAGGCAGGATTTACTGCCCAGTGATCTCCGTGAATTAGTGTGGTTGCAGCACTTTATGAGGTATTTTTTCCTATCATTGCTTTGTGGGTTTTTTTTTAATCATGTGATTTTAAATTTCAAATGTACAGAAAAGAATGGAGAATAATATTTGACAATTCTTTGTGTGCCCATCCACTCCCCAGTTTTGCCGTATTTCAGATCCTTTTTTTATTGGATATACTTTTAAACCTAATGATAGAGATGAAAAACAAAGAGGTTTACTGTCTCTTTTTTAATCCACTTAGTGTGGAGAATAGTTGTGGTAAGGTAGTCTCAATGGGGGTGTGCACGGCACCATAACACATGCTCCGTTGTGCTGGGGATTGGTATGGGAGGCTGGGCCACTGAGCAGGAAAAAGGTTTCTTTGCTGCTGGTTTGAGTGTCGTTAGTAAATCCTCACCATTCTGCCGCTCTGAATATCTGTATCTGTTTTTACTTTTCTTGTAGGCCCCTATTCAGAGAAGGAAAAAACCTGCTTCACAGAAAAAGCGACGGTTTAAGACCCACAATGAACATCTGGCTGGAGTGCTGAAGGACTACTCGGACATTGCTCCTAGCAAATAGCCAACAGTTTTATTTGTGAGCAGAGTTCAGTACCATGTCAAGGTCTTTCTTGTTGATGCTGGGCTCTGAAGACTGTCTTCCCATTCTATTTCTTAGGACTGAGGAGAGGAGCAGTTCAGTTTACAGAACAAGAGCAAAGTACCAAACTCCAAGCGTATTTTAATTGAATGGGCTAATGTGATATTCCCTGTTAACCTTCTGTTACTTCCGGGGAAAGGCGCTTAGCATGGCATGCAAGTGTCTTTGCTACTTATCTCTCTTTCTAAGTGGTTCCTGGTTCCATTTTTCTTCCTTTCTTCCTTTAGAAAAAGTTTGCAGATAGTCTTGAATACAATTTTGTTTGTTCCGAAAGGACATATTTATAATAAAATCACTGTAGAAGGAACTCGAAGATGTTCGTGGATTCAGTTTGTATTCTTTCTGTTCTTGGCAGTGGCAGACGGCAGCTCCGGCCTTTCACTCCCACAGGATGCCTGTTTGGGACCTTGTCGGACGCTGTCATCTGTGCTGTGGTGCTGAACACACGGATTTCACAATTGGAACACACCGTGTCCCCTTTGTTAGCAAATGTGACAATAAAGATACACTGCATGTGATTTTTAATGTTTTCTTTTATGAGCATAAGTCAGTATTATTTGCTTTTTTTAAAGTTTATTTTGAGAGAGAACACGCGTGCGTGTGTAAGAGTGGGGGAGGGGCAGAGGGAGAAGGACAGAGAATCGCAAGCAGGCCCCGCACTGTCATTGCGGAGCTGGCATAAGTCAGTATTTAGCTTCTTGGATTTTGCAAGTCATGGGCTCATGCCATCTCCATCGAAGGTGGATCCAGTCTTCTGGCCAACGTGAACATCACCTTTACCCTGTCCCGATCCTCCTCATTGGATATGACCGTGATGTTTTTCGGGGGGAGGCTCCCTCTATCTCCTCTCCCTGTCACTGGCCGAGCTCATGAGAGCCGTTATCTAATCCGTGGGTTCGTAACAGTTATGGTAATTTATAGGAAGTCTGCGTGGTTGTTCCAGCCTTCAGTGGCGGACTACCTGTTTCCTTCCCTCTCCTTGTTACATGGTGTGGGAGTCCTTAGGGTTGATCCATACAGTCCGCATATCATAAATTGAAATTGCAGTGGATTATAAAAATCAGGTTCAGTGCTCTCAAAAAAGGTGTGATGGCAAACCCAGAGTGGCAAGTACTCTGTGCAGATGATGAGGGGTTTTTTTCTGTTTTAGTTTTTATCCTTTCTATTTATTTCTCATCCATTTACATAGTCCTCTTACTGCTTACGTCTTTCTTACGTGCCAGCCCCAAAACGTGGCCCCAGAAGATGTAAAACTAAGGCTCCCCATGGTAATTTACTTGTTTATTTAAAAGCTTATTTTTTTATTTTTGAGAGAGAAAGAGCACGCAGGAGAAGGTGAGAGAGAGAGAGAGAGAGAGAGAGAGAGAACCCCAAGCAGGTTTTGCACTGTCAACGCAGAGCCTGACACTGAGATCATGACCTGAGCTGAAATCAAGAGTTGGACGCTTACCCAACTGAACCACCCAGGTGCCCCTCCCCACGGTAATTTAGAACATGGGAAACTCAACATGCCTTTGTTTCAGTTCTTTTTTTTGGGAGGGGTGGGGTGGGGGGGGTGGTTTTGCCAGTAAGGAGAAACTTTTCAAACATTAAATGTCTTATGACACAAAACTAGTTTTCTTGTGAAAATTCTGGTGCAAGCTTATCTCCAAGTATACCTACTTTTTTGTGGTCTATATACATCAGCCTGTTTTATTTTCCAGTCTTATTGAGATGTAACTGACATAAAGCATGAGTTTAAGGTGTACAGTATAATGATTTGACTTGCATATATTATGAAATAACCACAAGAGATAATATCCACCATCTCATATAGATACAAAAAAATAGAAACATTATTTTTCCTTGTGGTGAGAACTCTTAGATTTACTCTCTTAATATATATCAAAAATACCTTTCATATATACCATACAGCAGTGTTAACTATAGTATATTACATCCCAATACTTACTTATCTTGAAACTGGAAGTTTGTACCTTTTGACCACCTCCATCCAATTTCCTCTGCCTGACTCCTGCCTGTGATACAAGTCTGATCTCTTTGCCTTTGAGATTTTATTCATTTGGTTTCACATATAAGTGAGATCACATAGAATTTGCGTTTGTTTATCTGTCATACTTCACTTAGCATAATGCTGTCAAGGTTCATCGATGTTTCAAATGGCAGATTTCATCCTTATTACGGCTGAATAGTATTCCGTTAATATTATTTCATTCCATCCACAATTTTTATTCACTTCTCTGTTGATAGAAACTTAGGTTGTTTCCATGAGTTTCATTCTTATATGTATGAATGTCCAATTTTTCCAGCACCATTTTCTGAAGAGACTCTTTTCTTTATTGACTGTTCTTGGCTCCCTTGTCAAATACTAGTTGATACTATTTGATACTGTTTTAATTACTATAGCATTATAGTGTAGCTTGAAATCAGGAAGTGTGATGCCTCTGACTTTGTTGTTTTTTCTCAGGATTGCTCTAGCTATTTGGGGTCTTTTGTGGCTCCATATAAATTTTAGGAGTGTTTTTTCTGCCTCAGTAGAAAATGCCATTGGAATCTTGATAAGGATTGCATCGAATCTGTTAGTGTATAGGAAAGCTGCTGATTTTCGCATGTTAATTTTGTATCCTGCAACTTTACTGAATTTGTTGATTAGATCCAGCAATTTTTTGGTGGAGTCTTTAGGATTTTCTCTATTTAAAATCATGTCATCTGCAAATAGAGACAGTTTTATTTCCTTTCCAGTTCTGATGCCTTTTATTTTTCTTGCCTGATTGCTCTGGCTAGCACTGCCAGTACTATGTTGAGTAGGAGTGGTGAGATTGGGCACCCTTGTCTTGTTCCTGGTCTTCAAGGAAAAGCTTTTAACCTTTCACTATTAAATATGATGTTAGCTGTAGGCTTGTCGTATATGGCCTTTATCATGTTCGTATGTTCCTTCTGTATCTGATTTGTTGAGTTTTTATCATAAATGGATGTTGAATTTTGTTAAATGCTTTTTCTGTCGATATTTTTTATATCATTCTGTTGATATGGTGTATCACATTGATTGATTTGCATACGTTAAAGTGTTGTGGCATCCTAAGGATAAATCCCACTTGATCGTTATGAAAGGTCTATTTAATGTGTTGTCAAATTTGGTTTGTCAGCATTTTATTGAGATTTTTTTGCATCTGTGTTCATCAGGGATATTGGCCTGCAGTTATTTCTAGTAGGGTTCTTTTTGGCTTTGGTACCATTGAAATGCTAGCCTTGTAAAATGATTTTGGGATGTTCTCTTTGAGTTTTTGGAAGTTTGAGAAGCATTGGCATTAATTCTTTAAATGGTGAAATTCAACTTGAAGCCATCCTGGGTCCTGGGTTTTCTTTGTTGAGGGATTTTTGATTGCTTATTCAGTTTCCTACTAGTAATTGGTCTGTTTAGATTTTCTGCTTATTCCAGATTTAGACTTGGTAGGTTGTATTCTCTTGGTAGGTTGTATTCCTGGGGCACCTGGGTGGCTCAGTCTATTGCGCTTCCGACTTTGGCTCAGGTCATGATCTCACAGTTCACGAGTTCAAGCCCTGCATTGGGCTCTGTACTGACAGCTCTGAGCCTGGAGCCTGCTTCTGATTTTGTGTCTCCCTCTCTTTCTGCCCCTCTCCCACTTGTGCTCTCTCTCTCAAAAATAAATAATAAAAACATTTTAATAAAAAAAATTTTTTTTTAAGTTTTCCATTTTGGGGTACCTGGCTGGCTCAGTGGAACATGTGACTCTTGATCTTGAGTCAAGCCCCATGTTGAGCATAGAGCTTACTTAAACAAAAACTTATTTTCCATTTCTTCTAGGTTGTCTAGTTTGTTCGTATACAGTTCATAAGAGCCTCTTATCCTCTGTATTTCTGTGGTATTTGTTGTAATGTTTCCTTTCTCATTTATAATTGTGTTGATTTGGATCCTCTCTTTTTCTTGGTTAGTCTAGCAAAATGTCAATTTTATCTTTTCAAAGAACCATCTCGTTGACTCCTCTTTTCTATTGTTTATCTGTTCTGTATCATATTTCTTTTTGCTCTAATCTTTATTATATCTTTCCTCCTGTTCACTTTTGACTGAGTTCTTCTTCTAGTTCCTTAATGCTTGGAGTTATTTGCAGTCTTACATTTTTTCTAAAGGTGTTTATTGCTGTGAACTTCATTTAAGAACTGCTTTTGCTGCATCTCAAGTTTTGGTAGATTGTGTTTGCATTTTTGTCTCAAGATACTTTTTAATTTCCTGTTTAATTTCTTCTTTGATCCATTGGTGGTTCAGGAGAGTGTTTAATTTCTATATATTTGTAAATTTTCCAGTTTTCCTTCTTTTATTAATTTCTGGTTTCATACCATTGTGGTCAGAGAACACACTTGGCATGATTTTAACCTTGTTAAATGAAATGTCCTGAGACTTAATTTTTGGCCTACCATATGGGTTATCCTAGAAAATGTTCATGCGTGCCTGAGAATGTTCTGTATATGTTTGTTAGGCCAATTTGGTCTGTAAGTATTGTTCAGATCTGCTGTTTCCTGCTGGTTCTTTGGATGATCCATCCATGTTGAGTGGGGTATTAAAGCCCCCAGCTACTAATGTTTCACTGTTTATTTTTCCTTTTAGCTCTGTTAGTTTTTGCTCTATATATTTAGATATTCTGATATTGGTGCATAAGTATTTATAACTGTCAGATCTTCTTGAAGAATTGACCCTCTTATCAATATATGATGATCTTTGTATCTTTTTATCATTTAAGAAAATTTTATTTATTTATTTTGAGAGAGAGAGAATCTCAATCAGACTCCACACTGTCAGTGCAGAGCCTGACCCGGGGTTTGAACTCACAAACCATGAGATCATGACCTGAGCCAAAATCAAGAGTTGGACACTTAACCAACTGAGCCACCCAGACACTCCTTTACCAATTTTATAAGCCTATTTTGTCTGATAATATGTGCAGCTACTCTTGCTTTTTTTTTTTCCACATCATTTCCTTGAAATATCTTTCACCATCCCTTCATTTTTAGTATATGTGTATCTCTTTTTTTTTTTTCTTCTTCTTTTTTTAAGTAGGCTTCATGCTCAGCCTGGAGCCCAGTGTGGGGCTTGAACTCACAACCCTGAGATAAGACCTGGATGCTTAGCTGACTGAGCGACTGAGGAGCTCCATTCTGTGTGTGCCTTAAGGCTAAAGTCAATGTCTCGTATACAGCACTTCATTGGATCTTGTTTTTTAATAGGTGTTCTGTGTGTATCAGTTGCAGAATTCACTTAGGCTTAAAGGAGTTATTGATGGGCAGACTTATAGTTGCTATTTTGTTAAATTTTTTAGACTCATTTTTGTAGTTTTATAGATCCATTATTCCTTGTGTCAAATTTTATTTTTGTGTCTTTTTTAAAGACACAAAATTTTTATTTTGTTAAATTTTTATTTATCTTGAGAGAGAGCACGGGAAGGGGACAGAGGGAGAGAGAGAATCCCAAGCACGCTCTGCACTAATAGCCACAACCAGCACGATGGGGCTTGATCTCACAAACTGGGAGATCATGACCTGAGCCAAAGTCAAGAGTTGGCCACTTAACCGACCGAGCCACTTAGGTGCTCCTGTTTTTTTGTGGGTTTTTTTTTTTTTTTGATGTCTTTTGGTATCAATATGCTTTGACTTGTTTATCATGCTCCTTTGTGTAATTACTATAGGTTTTTCCCTGTGATTGCCATAAAGTTTATATAAAATATCTTAAAATTGTAACACCTTATTTTTTTTTAATTTTTTTGTAGCGTTTATTTTATTTTATTTATTTTATTTTATTTTTTTAATTTTTTTTTAACGTTTATTTTTGAGACAGAGAGAGACAGAGCATGAACGGGGGAGGGTCAGAGAGAGAGAGGGAGACACAGAATCTGAAACAGGCTCCAGGCTCTGAGCAGTCAGCACAGAGCCCGACACGGGGCTTGAACTCACAGACCGCGAGATCATGACCTGAGCTGAAGTCGGACGCTTAACCGACTGAGCCACCCAGGCGCCCCTGTAACACCTTATTTTAACCTGATAACTTCAATAGATTTCTCAACCTTACCTTTTACTTTTCCTCCTGCTCACACTTTGTTACTGATATTAAAGTTTATGTATTTTTAATACTGTGTAACTAATAACAGATTGTTATTGTTCTTTTTCCTGTTTATTTTTTAACTTTTAAACTAGAGTTCTAAGTGAACTGTGCACTGTTATTATCATGTTACAGAATCTGACCTTGACTATATTACCATTACCAGTGAGTTTTACTCTTTCTGTGGTTTTTCAATGTTAATTAGTGTCTTTTTACTTCCAAGAACTCCCTTTAGCATTTCTTGTAAGGCAGGTCTAGTGGTGTTGACTTCCCTCAGCTTTTGTTTTTTGGGGAAAGTCTTTATTTCACCATTTCTAAAGGCCAGCTTTTCCAAGTATAGAATTCTTGGTTGACAGGTTTATTTTTCTTTTGACATTTTGAATAGGTCATCCTATTCTCCCCTGGCTTGAAATGTTTCTGATTAGAAATCCTCCGGTGGTCTTATGTGGGTTCTTTGTAAATCATTTCCTTTTCTCTTGCTTTCAAAATTCTTTGACTTTTGACAATTTTTTTAACGTGTCTTGGTGTATCCCTATTCAGGTTCAACCTATTTGGGGTCCTCTGGGCCTCGGGGTCTGGATGTATCTCTCTCCTAGGTTTGGGAAGTCTTTTGCCATTATTGCTTTAAATACACTCTCTCTTCTCCTTCTGGAATTCCCATAATGTGAATATTGTTTCTTTTGATTGTGTCCAGTAAATCCTGTAGGTTTTCTAACTCCTTTTCATTCTTTTTTTCTTTTTGCCCCTCTGACTGGATAATTTCTAGTGTCCTTTCCCCCAGTTTGCTGATTCTTCTACATGGGTGAGTGCTTTTCAAACCTAAGTTCTTCAGTGGGGTCACTTTATTTTCAGTTCTAGGATTTTTTTAACGCGTTCTATTTCACTATTGAACTTACAGTTTTGTTCTTTGATTGTTTTTTGACGTTGTCTGTGTGTTCTTGTAATTCACTACATCTCAAAAGGAATATCTGGAATTCTTTGGCAGTTCATAGATCTCCATTTGTCTCAAGACTGTACATGTTTACTTTGGCACAGACAGTTTGGTTTTCTGGACGTGTCTGCTGGTAATGTCATTGGGCAGGTAGGGCTTGCTGTCAGGTCTATTTCTTGATGAAGTCACTGCCCAGGTTCTGAGCTCAGGGGTGCTGGGGGTGTTACTGGCTGAGATCAGTCGGGTAGGACTGCTGGCTCAGTTCCCTGGCAGTGAGTCTATAGGATGGGCTCCACGGTTGCCTGGGTTCTGTGGTCAGGCTTTCTAGATGGTCAGGCTTTCTAGATGGTCAGGACTGGGTACTATACTCAGTAGGCGGGGCTATGAATTAGCTTCTCTGCACTGGGAGGGCAGCAGGACAGGCCCCAGGGCCTGCCTGCACAGCTCAGTTTGTGTCCCCAAATCAGGCATGGCTGAACATTGAATTCCCTGGCTAGTTGGGGCCCATGGTTCTGCTCTGCAGATGGGGATCACGCTCTGTGCTCTCTGTTCAAGTGCTACTGTAAGCGGGTCTGTTGGATGGTCCATACAGCCCCCTGTGTGCTCTGGTGAGGTTCCTTGGCTGGGTGGGCCGAATGCTGTATTCAGCAATGGCTGAGGCTATGACTTAGTTTCCCTGTGCAGGCTTAGCAGGAGAACTAGCCGGTAAGACTTTTTTTAAAGTGTATTTATTTACTTAGAGTGCACGTGAGCGGGGGAGAAGCAGGGAGAGAATCCCAAGCAGGCTCCGTGCTGTCAGCCCAGAGCCCAGCATGGGCCTCGAAGTCCTGAACAGTAAGATCATGACCTGAGCAGAAATAAAGAATTAGCCGCTTAACCAACTGAGCCACCCAGGTACCCCAAGACTCTGTTGTTTTGACTCAAGCCAACCCACATGCTATGTTCTCTGGCTGAACAGGGCTACTGGCTTTGCTCTGCAAACTACTGAGGTCTGCCTGGCAGACTGAGCGCTGTGGGCTATGTGGCTTTCTAGCTATTCTGGCCAGGCTCTCTGGTCTGGCAGGGCCGAGAGCTACACTCACCATTGGCTAGGCTTATGACTCCACTCCCTCTAGGGCTGTAAAGTCTCTTCGTTTGAGGACCCAAATCAGGCAGATCTGCACCCCACCGACTTCCCTGGTCATACTGTGTCACTGACTTTTGCAGATGAACAACAAAGCCGCCGCTAGAACTGCTCCTTGGGCGCTACAAGTGGGAATGTGGGCTGCTGAGATCCAAGTGCTGGTTGTTGCAAGCCCTTCCTCCCTGCTCTGTCATCATCAGAGTCTCCTGGTCAAGCTCCATAGATTCCCCTGAAATCTCTGTGTAGCCAGACCGGCATTGGGGCTCCTAAGAAGTGACCCATGACTGGGGAGCTTGATGGCCACCCTGGGCTGTTTTTCCCCTGGAGGGACCACAGGTCTAGGGGACGGCAGTGCAGTCTGTGGGTAGCCGCTCCTTTATTCTTCTGGTATGGTCTGTCTTGGTCTCCGGGGTACAGGAGGGTGCTTCAGCCTTGCCTTTGTTGTGTTCCAGAATTCTTTGTGGTATTTTGTCCTCGTGTAGTTGTTCTCGTGAGGGGAAGCAAAGTCAGGAATGACCTATGTCGCCATCTTGGTGATATGGCCTGGAAATGCATTTTGGACATTTCAAGCATTTCAGCTTGTTTGGCAAGGAGACAGACACGAAGGCCCTCATCCCGGATTCTCAAGGTAAGATATTTTATTGCCAGGTATGTATTGCTAGTACTTTCTAGCCAAGCCTGTGCTCACCAGTATTGTAAACCAGGTTGATAACTGATTTCTGTTCTCTTGTCTAAATTCATTTCAGAGCTGAGGAAATTGAGGTCTAGAGAAATGCAGTGTTTTGCTAAATTGTCACACGTGCAAATTCTGTAGCTTTACCTCATTCACTTGCATTTTGTGTGTGTGTGTGAAGCCTTGATCCGCTTTGCCTGCTGTGCAGCAGAGAATTTTCTCCATATACCCCTTCTTGTGGTACAGGGATCAGGTCACAGCCTTTGTGGGAAATTGTGACAGGGTCCCAGTTGTGTCTCACTAAGAAGAAATATTTTACATGGGCTTCTGGGCGTCTAAAACCATATCCACCAGAAATTCAAGTTAGAGTTGAAGTCCCATTCTTGCCTCTGCCCATTTCTGTGGCAGCTGCTGGGCGTTTAGAAGCAACTGGGAAGAGGAAAAAAAAAAAAAAAAGCAACTGGGAAGGAAAAAAAAGCAACTGGGAAGGGGTGTGGCTGGGTGAGTGAAATGGTGAAGACCATACTGATCTTCAACAGAGGACAGTCACCGGAGCTCTTAGGGGATAGCTGAGACAGATGCAGCCGTGCCCGGACAAGACATAAACCTTGAACCTGTGGCTGTCGCCATCACAGCCTGGAAGCATGGCCAGATGCTGGTGGGAGCTGGGACCCCTGGAGCAGGGTATCGACAAGAAGGCGGTGTGGGGCCTCCCACTGTCTCCAGTCAGTGTTCGTAGGGAGGGCGCAGCGAATGTGCAGTCCTTGACCCGTTTTGTGAGCCGTTTGAAATCACAAGCAGAGAAGACGTGTTCTGGACATGGGATTATGGCATTTGGATTTATAAACTCCCCCTTTCCTACCAGCTAATGACTTTCCGAGGCAAAGGGGGTGAGGCTCCACCTCCCCTCTTCCCTGTAGCCACTGTTTTTATAGGTTTCATTGGTCAGGAAGATTTTGGGTTTCCTAAGGCTTCTTTGGATTGTTCTTAGCAAGCCGACCAGCACTGTCCCCGTGCGGCAAGGCTGGTGTGTGGACAGCGGCAATGGCTGGTCATCAATGCATTGCTGTCCTTGGGCGGGACGTTCCGTTCTTTCCCAGTGTGTGTTTTGGGAGCTTGTCCTGAGCTTGTCCTGCTAGGTGTTCTGTGGGCAGAGGGGGGACAGGTTCAAGGGCCTCTAAGTCACTTCTTACACTAATGGGATCCCTGCCCTGTTGCGGTGGTGTCGTGGTGGGGGAGTGCACCCTACGTGGGGCTCAAACTCGTGACCCCGAGATCAAGAGTCACCTGCTCCACCGACTCAGCCAGCCAGGTGCCCCGAATGAGTGCACTTTGGAAACACAGAGCCAGAATAGGCCCTGGCATTGCCTGTTGACCTACCTTCTGGCTATAGTGAAGAAGAAGAAAGAAGAGCATTTCACAGAAGGACTTCAATTAGAAATAAATGTGGCTGGTGCCTGGCAAGAGTCTCCGCGGGGAGGGGGCTGGGCCTGCGTGCTCCCTGGGACTCAGACCATGTGGTTTCAAGCAAGACCTTGTGAGAACCCAGTGACTTTCAACCACCTGGAACTGTGCAGCACTCATACTTCAAAAGATATCCAATGCAAAGACTTAAGCAGTTTTTAAAAGTAAAAATACAGGATGCCAAGGATAGCCTGAATTTGGCAAGACAAGCTCCGGAAACACCAACAGCAGGTTTACCTTGCACTTGACTTTTGTCAGGTTTGGCTTTCTTGCTGAGCCCCTCCCTCCCAAGGCCTGTGTTCTAGTTTTAGGGGAAAGCGGTCCTTGTTCAGGTAATTGTTGTAATGTGAGTATTTCTCCAAGTTTGGATTGAGTTTAAGCATCTGTCCTGGTGCCGAGTCTGCTGGGGATTCTGTCTCCTCTCCCTGCCACTCCCCTCCCCTCTCAGAAATAAACATTAAAAAAGAAAAATCTGCCCTAATTTTCTAATTTAGTGCTACTTAGCCTGGTCAGAGCTTCAGGTGGATTTTAAGCAAGAGAGACATGTGAGCAATGGAGGATGGAAAGCTCACTGTCATGTTTATGGGCAAAGTAAATTCTCATTTGTGGGGACGGGGCCACTTTCCTTCCTTACAGAGCGAGAGGTAGTGTGGTTTTGACTCTGGAAGTAGCGGGAAAATAGCACCTGTGCGTGGTGCTGTGGAGAAGGACAAAGGAAGAGGAGGAATTCTTGTGGCATTGCTGGTATCTTTGGGGACTTGGGGCAGTTACAGATCCTGGCCAGTTTAGGGAGGCATGACTGCCACTTCAGTACTTCTAGAAGGTTCCGCAGCAGAGCTTAATCGTGGCAGTGTTCAATTTTTCCTAATTTGGGGCCTTAAGCAGTTAGCCACCTGCATATGGTTTTTCAACATCACAGCATTTTAGTGTAGGTGTCTTGACTACAGTTTCAGGTAACACTTCACCAGTGGCCAGTATTCTTGTGCCTTCTAAGAATGTTGGAGTGTGTGATGTCAAGAGAAGGTGTGGGACTTAGAGTTGAAGGTTAAGAGGAAACTGGGTAGGAAAGCTCCTTTTACCCAAAATCTGCATGTCCCTGTTGGTATGGGACACAGGGAATCCGAACGTGTTCCTCCTGCTACATGCACCGAGCCCAGAGCCCTCAGAGATAGCTAGTGGATTCCTGTTGCCCTGATACCGGCTGTGAAGAGAGACAGAATTCAAAGATGTCAGACATGCCTGCCTCATTCTCCAGAAGGTTCCATATGCCACACAACTCAGGACCCAAAGATGCCCGGATTTGTGGGGAACTCACAGATGACGGTGGTGATTGCCAGCTGGTCTAACATCTATGCGAGCACTGGGTCCGGTGAATATGAAGCCCAGAGATGATTACCTGGAAAATATGACTGTCATTTTGTAAGTTTTAAGGTTCTTGTTCAAATTTCTTTGAATTTGCAGTTTTACCACAGAGGCAGAGGCCTAGTATTTAATTTCAGGTGTCAGTTTGATAGCTAGTCTTGTGCTCACAAGTGGTACAAGTGAACACTTGTTTGGGAGCACTTGTTTAGGGAACAAAACAAACAGATGGCTGGCCGAGTTCTAGGAGCCTGCAGCCTGGGACGCTATGCACACACACCAGAGGGAACAGACGTTTTTCTTCTCCCAAGTTCCCAACTCCAAAAGAATGATGGGATTCCTGCTCACCAGGTGACAGAAAAGGCAGTTTTTCAGACTGTCACTGGTCAGTGGGTATGTATCCGGCGCTCACGTTAGATCGGGAAATACCCTCCATTCTTGTTGCTTGCACGTCACCTGCGGCCATCAGCACAGTGCTGACTGGGGCGCTGGTCCACCCATCCTAAGGCCCCTTGTGAAAAAGCGGCGGACGTGGTGGTGACGTCCAGGGCAGGGTGGCTCGAGGCAGGCTGCAGAGGGACTCTCCTTCGGGGCGAGCCGCCCTCTGTTCCTAGGCTGCCTGGCCGGTGTGGTGGTCGAGGGGGGCTGAGGGGGGCTGTGTATTGGTTTCCTATGGTCCTACCGGGGCTCTGGGACATTGGGGGGCGTGCCTGGCCCCTGCTTCTGGTGGACAGTCCCTCTGCAAAAGGGAGGCAATCAGCGCCCACCAAGACTACCGAATAGTTACTGCTCGCTGTTGCCGTTACTCAGAATTGAGCACTGCGGATTTTCCCCTCCCTTTGGGGGGGGGGGGCGGGTAATGCAAATCACTTCATTGTCATCGCTGTCGATTCCTGGCTCATCACTTCGTATATTTAAGTTGGCAGAAAACCAACCAGACCCTTCATCGGCTTCGGATCCTCTTGAGCTAAAGCTCTGCAGGCCGAGGTGGATGCGGAGGCTGCTGGGTGCAGCAACAGGCACGGGAAGGGTGGGATCTACCGGGAGCCTTCCTGCCGGCTCGGGAGGGCGGCCGCAAGGGGCGGGGGTCTCGGGCGTCAGCGTGTCACCGCATGCCCCAAGTCGTCGTCTCCGGCTGTCCCATCCCTAGACTCTTTCTTAGTCTGTTCTCAGCTTTCTCGGCGCCGAGAACGAGAAAGGAATCCGCTGGGCCGCAGCGGGGCGACGCGCTTGAGCTTGCAGAATGGAATTTGCCAAGCAACGGTGCGACAGCTGGGAGAAGCACTTCATTTTTAAAAATGACGCTGGTGAGGTACCTTTAAACAGTGTATGAAAGTATAGTGGACTGGGTTGAATTTGTCTTCCTTAGAAACAAGCGTATGTCCGTCTCCCCCAAGGGCCAGGCGGTGCTGAAGGCCTAGCAGGGCTTGAACCGCCTCAACCCTGGCTCTTCTTGTCCACTGATTTTGTAATGACCTTTAAAAGCTTCTTGGTATCTTTATTTCTAATGGAAAAGAAACGACCCCACACATCCCAGAACCAACCACATAATCATTAAAACATTTAAGGCTTCATGTTGTGAGCAAGCAGGCTTGTGTGATGTTTAGCTGTATTAGCAGCAGAGGATTTATTTTTACACACGGCTCTTTGGCCACAAGGGGGAGAGACCGAGTGGTCACAGGCTCCGCACCAGACTGGTTTTGAGGCTGCGAAGCTAGCTCCAAGGTGTTCACTGCAGACGCCCACCGGCCGCGCCCTCTCTCCGTGGGCACAGGGGCGGCTGGCGTCACAGTGAGCACACAGGCTTTGGGAGAACATTCTAAGTGCTTCATCCGGCACGGTGCTGCCCAGACTCAGGAACGCCAGCTCAGTTCAACCAATGTTTTGCAAAATCACTTGGGAGATGAGAGCTGCCGCTGGCAGCCAGGCAGGTTGGGCAAGGCCACCTCCCTTCCCCCATGCCTGCTGGGGGAGGCGCGCGCCAGTGGGGGGGTCACACCCGGGGGAGCAGGATCAATGTAAGGAAACAGCAGAACCCAAACCTGGGCCCCCCGTTTGCGTGGGCTCCTCCGGACCTGCTGGGGCTGATGGCCCGCTCGGACCAGGAGTGCGGACCAAAGCCAGGCCTCTTTGTCCAGCTGTCGGCATGCCATCATGTAGAAGCTCCTGGACGCTTCTGACCGTCCTGGGGAAGGGTCCTACTACAATGGGGGAATTGCGCCTAGGGCTGCAGGATGCAGCTCTGTCCCTCACACCACGGTCCTAACGTCCCCTGGACTCGAGCCAGGCAAGCAGATGGCTATACGTTCACAATACGATTCCGGAAATTTTGTAACGTTTAAAAACATGCCTCAAACATGCGGCTTGGAAGAAAAAAATAGATATTTTTAATAACAAGCATTCAAAAGTCAAGCACAAAAAACTGATCCAACCCAGTGTATGATCACCCGTCCTCTCATACTTAAAATGTTTAGTATAAAAATACTCACTCTCTTGGTTTTATTGACATCTTTTATGTTTCGTTTGAAAATATCTCCAAACTGTACAGAAAGGTCAGACCATGCGTTCACAAATAACACACTATTTCTTAAAATTATACAGTGTAAAAGAGTAAAACATTTTTATTATATTTTTTTCTTCGAGAAAAACAGATGTGTGATAGAGGCTGTGGCAAAGTCTTGAAGGGATCAAAACTGGGCAAGGTTTGTTCAAGCCTGAAACAGAAAGAACACGTGTGAGGGGAGACCTCACCCTCCTCCAAGCTTGTGGGACCGCGAAGGGGAGAGTACTCAGGGCGGAGACCCCCGGGACATTCGTGGGGGCGTCTCTGCAGCAGCCTGTGTGCACAGATTTCCTGACCCTCCAAAGATCCCTCACGAGAGCAGCGACGTTCTCACCTTAGATACACGGGCAACGTATTTATCTCTTACCAGAAAACTTTCAAGACCTTCTTCCCCTGCACTTGCAAGGAAATGCTCACATGTGGTTTGCTTTGTGGCAAAAAAAAAAAAAAGGGGGGGGGGGAGGGGGCAGTCTTGGATCATCACTGAGACTTTGCTGAGTCCCATCGCGGTCCTGTGTTTGCTTCACCTAGGTGAAGACTGCAGAACCTCTAACTCTGTCCAACTCCATTTTCTCGCCATTCTACCAACACGTCAAGACTCCTAAATTTATGGTTGTGGAAAAGGTACGTAAAGGGGCACCTGGGTGGTTCAGTCAGTTAAGCATCCAGCTTCAGCTCAGGTCATGATCTCAGTTTGTGAGTTCGAGCCCTGTGTCAGGCTCCATGCTGACACTGAGGAGCCTGCGTGGAATTTTCTCTCTCTCAAAAATAAATACAAAGGCACACAAAGGTCTATGCAGAAGTAGCTCTGCATACACTAGAATTTTGAACAGGGAAATGCTTCTGTGTGTGGGGGGGAGGAAGCTATAAAGAAAATGGCATTATTAGTAACCACCCATCTAACTATCTGAAGTTAAACTGATTTAAGAGGATGTGTCTTTAGCAGTAAATCCTGAAGTGAGAAGCATTCTGTGAACAAACATCACTAACCGGACGAGCTAATACTCCTATGCAGACCAGACCCGCCCAGTGCTGGCTGCACGTGCACTGCGACCCGGCAAACCCTGGCACGGCCTGGTATGTAGATGATGGCAGAAGCAATGGGCCACAAGTCAGAAGATCTAGCATAATTACCACAGACCTATGGATCACGGATCTGGACACTCGGAGCCTCAACTGTAATATGCGGGTGACACTCACCAGTCTCTCGAGCCCGCTGCCACTATTCAGTTGGTTGGTGCCAGTACATCAGTTAACTGTGCTTTTCACAGGCCCAGCCAGACAGCCCTGGGGTTGGAGATGCTCCCAGGTCAAGCTCTGCAAGGCTTGACCTCCATGACCCTCCACCCTTGCCTCATCTTCTCAGCACAGCTCTCTGAAATGGCAGGAGCGCAGGAGATAGACTCCTTCTGGAAATCTCACTTTGACCGCTCTGCCTCCCCCAGGGGCCCAGCACAGGCGGGGGGATCACCGGTCACTTGGCAGATGGTCAGTGACGGAGAAAGCAGAGTGGGCCGAGACTATGCACACCCCATCTTAGGTACACGTCACAAGACCTGTGACACTTGGCAGGGGCCGCTCTTGAGAGCTACATCCCATTGCACACCCTGACTTGAACCCGGCTGGGGCACCAGGGTCCCACACTCCAGGCGTGTGCGGCACGGAGCAGGCCCGGGCAGGTGGCAGGGGCCATGGCGCCAAGCATGATCTCTGGGGCTGGAGCAGCTGACCTTCCCAATGACCCCGTGACCTCACAGTCCCTCAAATGCCTGACCTGCTGCCCTTGAACTACACTGAAGGAGCCTCCCCACCAGACTGGGAGGAGGCAGTGCCCCCTTGCGTCCCCGGGTCTGGGCGGCCACAGAAGCGGAAACCTGCTTCGAGGAAGTGGACACGAGATGCTCTCTCCCCTGCCCTCCCGCGGCTTGTCAGGTCTGGAATGACAAGTTCCACGTCATCCCAAACTTGATCATGGGCCAGCAGTCCGAGCTGTGTGTTGATTCCAGGAAGCCGTTTCTTAGGAACAGCAGTCACCCTATGGCTGTTCCTACTTTGGAACAATTCATAGGGGACGGCGCTTGGCAGCCCCTGGATGCTGGGAACCTGTGGGGCCTGCATGTGGGAATCGCAGAGCACCATCTTGGGAAGGCAGCCCAGACCCCACGTGGGGACGCGGCAAAAAAAAAAGGGGGGGGGGCGGTCTTGAATCATTACTGAGACTTTGCTGAAACCCAAGCTGCCACACTGCCTTCAGGGACAGAGAGGAAGGACTGAACGGACAGGCAGAGGAGCACAGGCCATGTTCCATGTGTGTGCACACCTGCCCGCGGGCTTAGGCTGGACCAGGTGCCCACGGTGTCCTCCAGCCCTAGGCAGGGGCCCAGCGGGTCTGCCTTCTCTGCTCAACAACCATCCTTGGGTAAGTGCACGTTGCTACTGCTGGCCTTTCTGGTTCCACAGCCAGTTCCCAATTGTCCCCATCGCTGTCAGCTGTGCCTTGGACATTGCTGCCGTGACCTCAAAGGCACCATCTCTGAACCCAGACTCACCATAACACGGCTCCAGCTCCCGCCCCCGCCACTTGTGTCACTGTCCCTCCACCCGGCCCCTGGTGACACGGACGACTGCTAATTCCCGACACCACCATCACCGTCTTGGGTTTGCCTCTCCCGGTATGTGTTTCTAACTTGACTCTTGCCCTCAAAGCTTGGTCAGAACCCACTTTTGACAAGAACCTGTGGGACATATGCTTACATCCCCCTTCTTCTGTCCACACAAACTCCTCTCAGAACTCGGAGGGAGTGCCACCTCTCCGGCCTTTCCTGGGCACTTCAGCCTGCAGGCCTTTCTCCTCGGCGTCCTCACGAGGAGTCCTCCCTGTCCAGGCCATTGGTTTAGCCTCCTGAAGGATAATTTTCCTCCCTAAGACTATGTCCTTGTTTCTCCACCCCAGACATCATTACCTGCGTGTAGCAAAACTTCCGACACTTGCACTCTGGGGCAGCAAAGGAGACAAGAACGATGGGTAATAAATGGCATGTGACCCTAAGACTTGATCACACCCCCCTCTGAGAAGCCTGTGCCTGGGGTGCCTGAGAAGCACCCTCAGCACCTGCATGGGGCAGCTCTGGCCCTGACGGGGGGCTGCCCCAGGAAGCAGTTTGGGGGGCAGAGGGGGTGGGAGGGTGCTTCTGGCTTCCCCAGACAATAAGCAGCCCACCCTGACCTCCCATCACTCTGTCCCCTTCCTCCTGCGCAGGAAGCAAGGTGTGTGGGGCTGGGTAATTTTGGTTGATTAGAAAGGCTTTGAGGTGAAAACCCATGGAAGGGAGGAGGGAAGAGAGAAGAGAGGGGAGGAGAGCTGATAGTTTCCCGAGCTTTTCCATAACTGTGCCGTGTAGATGTAATTCTCACATGGGAAAAGAATGCGTCCACATTGCCATAGATGTTCCCAGACTGAACAGAAGGTCAGAATGTGGCTATTTCAGTCCCTGTAAACAAGGAAGGGGTTTAGCTAAGAACGGAGTTCAAACCTTGGAATGTATTAACAAGGACATTTTAAACAGAACACAGAGACATCCGGGAACACAGCGCACCACGGAGGGGTGGGGGCTGGGTGGGGTGGGGGGGGTCAGGCTCCGTTTGCAGGGCGGCCTCTCCCCACAGAGCCTTTCCTGAAGGGGTGGGGGCTGAACCACGCCGCGCACGTGACAGGACACACAGGGAGGAAAATGCACGTAGACAGTCTAGTCTGGGGTCAGGCACAACAGTCTCCATTGAAGAGCACGGAGAATGCTGCTCTCTGAAAGAATATTCTACAATTCGGAAACATTTCGTGTCAGTTGTCCTCAATCAAAAAGGTCGGCCTGTGGCCCTCGGTGCAGGGGTTGCTGCTGGGTTTGGGGCCAAGGCACTTGCCGGCAGCTCAGGAGCGACGCCAGCCCTGGCCGTGGCTGCTCCTCCCGGGCTCAACTGGAGCTCTTTCTCCCGACAGTGAGACTGTTTCCCCCATCCTTCTACATGCACTTGACCTATTTACTGGTGATTCTTCCCCAAGAGTCTCTCCAGCATGTATTCATTTCTCCCCAAAGTCAGGTAAGGAATATCCCCCCCAACCCAACTCCCAATGAACATGGGACACAGTTTTCATTTTATACCTGTTGGCCTAAAAAAATCAATTACCAATATTAATTTGTAATAAAAAGCCTAGCTACTAACATTTAAAAAGGCTCATAGTCTCGAGTCTCCAGAACAGTCTTCTGGAGTTGGAAACTCCTCCCCCACATTCTACATACACACCCCCAGCCACCTCTCCCCATGTGCACCCGTCAGCCCCAGAAACCAGCACAAAGCATGGGCCAGTAAGCTGCTTCCCCGTGTGGGTTCCAGCTCCACACTTAGCCAGAGAAGGCTCCAGCCTCCTCACGGTCCAGGCCCTCCGAGGGCTCATGAGGGCAGGCCAGAAGCAGTGCTAATGTCAGGCCTCCTCCAAACTCGATCTTCCACAGACGGCCCCAGAACTGGCAAGCCCCAAGGTGAACATGGCTAGTGCCGACAACACCTTGCACCCTGTCTAGCCCATGCTGGCCAGCAGCCCGCAACCCAACTCGGCTCCTTCCCGAGTCCCGGATCCACCCCCACCTCTTGTCTGCTCTGGGTCACCCCCACCTCTTGTCTGTTCTGGGTCACCAGGCCCTTCCGCTGTCTAAATGAAGTCACCCTGTGCTCCAGCTGCCGCTTCCTGATGGGGCTGATCCGCATTTGCCCTGAATTGCTGATGTTTGGGTCAATTTATTGCATTAAAAAAAAAATCATTCTAACTTGCTTCCAAAAAATTGTATGGGTCCTTAAAGTTTGCCAGACCAGAGGGAGAAAAGACCCCAACAAAACTTGACTTTTAAGAAAGTTTTACCAGGTGATAATATCGGTAAGAACAGCATGGGCGTTGCTATTAAATGAACCATGGCAAAAGGAGAATCTAATGTGTTAGAAAGCTCTGGAATTAGTGGGATAAATATTAGCCACCCTACATGACATGGAAAACGTTTACCTGTTGTAAGTTTGGTCAGTGGGAGAAACCCATCAGTGGGGGGAAAAGACCCCTAGTACAGGTTGCTGGGTTCCTGTCCAGGCAGGAGGAGGTAGGATCCGAAACCTGGCACCCGAGGTGTGTCTGCCAATGGACGGGCGCTATTCTGAGCAAGAAATTACCTAAGTCCCAAAAATGTGCTAACGACCTCCTTGGCTTGATCTGCTTGATTCTCTGTCCTTAGCAGGAATCTTGCCCTCTTTCTGACTCATCTTTTCTTGACAGGCCCCTTTTAGGGATGAAATTTGCTGCCTTATTTGGGCCGAGACATACCGCCGTTGGCCTGCCCTTGGCATGGCTGTTGTTCAAGGCCAAGTTTTCCAGAGAGACTAGAAGCCCCTCGTGTCGCACCCGGCAGGCCGGTCACCTCTGGGAACGCTACGTTATTGTTTTAAGACAACACATGCTGCTAGATAGCTGACGAATTAAGGAGGAACAGCTGATATCAACTGAAGAGATGAACAGATCACCAAATCACCAAAATCACCCTCATCACCCAGAAGGAAAGTCCAGAGTCGGGAGGAATTCAGTAAGAATCCTACCTCAGTTGTGCCCAAGGGCAACCACTTCGTTCCAAAGAGGGTCACAAGAATGTCTGAGTCATCGGGAAAGGGTTGCATTATGTTCAGTATAATTGGATTCATAAGTCAGAAGGAATATATACATACTACATCTAAAAAAGAGTCTCACCAAAATGGTTAATTTCCAAAAACGTTTAAGGGCTCGAAGGGCAAAGTGTCGTTGATCTGTAAACCCCCTCGGGTGGAAAAGCTCCTTCCACAGGCTGTGGGCCAAGGCGGTGTGGACAGCCTTGCCAGGAATCGGCCCCACGAGGGAAGGGTGAGGTGCTGCGAGAGCCTGCTCTCCCGGGGTGCCCTTCCCTACGCAGGCTGGGGCTGGAGGAGCTAATGGAGAGCAAAGCCCTGACCCCGGCGCTCCCCACCAGCATGTCTCCGCCCAGAGCACCCATCAGAACCATCTGGGGGTGGGAACACCCAGACCGCTGGGCCCCGTCACCCAGGGCCTGGGACTACCTCCCACCCTGGTCCGACACCCTGCCCGGGACATGCCACTTCCCCAGAGGACCTGCTCGGCCTCTGACCATGGAACTCACCGGCACGCTCCAGTTTCGTAGAACAGCTCGAGTACGGTCGCCACCGCCGAAGATGGCATTAACACCCACAAGACAGATCGCAGCCACCATCACACACCTGGAACCTGCGATGGGGGAAGAGATCAGCCATTCACAGGGTGCAGTGACCTCCAGCCCGGGGCCGGCCCACTCTTCGGGTTCCCTGAGGCCTGACGGCCAGCCTGTTCTGAGGGCAAAGAGCAGAGAGCCAATGCCAAAGGGACCAAAGGCCTCTGATGCGGAGCTGGGAACAGGTACCACGTGAGAACGGCCTTACGCCAGCGGCACGGAAGCTCTCGGCTCGAAGTCTCAGGACGTGGTCAGAGGGGAAGGACTCTGGCAGTTGAGTGTGGCTCCCAGGGGGAAGGGCACCTGGAGAGAAGCGTGCCATGGGGGACGTGGTCTTCACACGCTCACTCAAGGGCACGAGCGTGTCCACCATGTGGCGGGGCAGAGCAAAGCTGCACACACAGTCCCGAGACCCGGGTCCCCGGGACCGCTCAGAAGCCCCATCGGGGAGAGGGCTCAGGACCTGAAGGCCCTCCCCCAGCCCGCAAAGAAAGGAAGCGCCCCAAACCCAAACAACTCCAGGAGCTGCCTCAGACCACAACTTTGGTCAGCCCAAGGCCATAAAAGCAATTCTCCAGGAGGATCCTGTGCGGTCACATGCACCAATGAGCTCGATTTTGCTCTAAGCACCTTCTGGAAAACACAAACTAAAACGAAACATTTGTGACTATATCCCATTCCCTAGGGTTTGAGAATTTTGAAATACGAAGGTGCTGAGATCCAGCAAATCATAAATTCTTAATATTCTTCTGCAGGCATGACTGCCTCTGAGCCAGCTGGTTTTCACGAGAATTCCAGGGCCGATGCAGGAAGCTGACTCCCGGCACAAGGACGCCAGAGGCCGTGTTCCCCGTAACAGGCCTGAATGTTGGGCCCCGGGCGGTGCTACTCTCCTTCCTGCAGAGGGGCCGATTCAGACACGCAGCGCTTCGTGAACGGGGGCGCACAGGGTGCTGCTGCAAACCTCAGGTTCCCCTTATGGTCTCACTGGTTTGCCGGCACGGGATGCAGCTCCCCCACACCCCACCGGGGTTCGGATGGAGACTGGACGGGGGCTGAACTGTCCTCTGGGATCACAAGTGAGGCTGATGGAAAGCCTGCCTTCCCAGGACAGCTCTCTTCACAGAACTAAGGAAAAAAGAAAGTTTTCCCCAGAATTTCACTTTAAAAACATTAAAAGAGAAGTAAATGAAATTCCAGTTTCCTAGGAAAGGTTGGGTCACTTGAGGACAGGAAAATAAATATGCGTCTTTGCAAACAAAACCCATCAGCGCACCGCACGTCCTCCACCTGATCTGCACGTGCCAAGAACTTTCGAGGGAGGGCGCCTCGGGTGCCTCCCAGGAAGGCCAGACCAGCACTGCACTTTCAGGAGGTCCCACCGCCAGCCACATCCCCCCAGGGTCTGGCAGCACAGGGCAGCACCACAGCAGCACCTGTTGCCGCGCCAGCTCCCCCATCCGCCATGGGCAGGGACAGTGCACGCGCCTGTCTGTTCTACAGGGACCCCGTGAGAGGGCGCCCCAAAGCATAAAACACCAGAGGCAAGTCCAAATTGTATTCATTTTCAACTTTACAGTGAACACGCAGGCCTTCTGAACTTCCCCTTCCAGCCGAGAAGGAGGGAAGGTTGGGTGGGGGGTGGGGCAAGGCCCTCGTAGGTGGCCCTGACCTTTTCTGTGAAGGCACCGGGACCCTATATCCTGGTCTTCAGACACAGCTGCCCTCTTTTGACTTCTCCCAGGGACCGTCAGGCAATTCTCCCGAAGCACGTGCTCAGGGGTGTTGAAGCTCTCCCCGCCAAACTCACAGAAAATAGGTAACGGGCAAAAGCAGGGAGATCACAGCTTTGGCCACACTTCCTGACAGGGGTGCTTCGTAGATGAGCTCAGTGGGTGCTTCTGTGGCTAGCAGATGTCTGTGGTGCCGTAGCTTAGGGCACTTTCGAATGCATGGCAGTGGCTGGAAGGAGTGCCCCGCACACAGTCCCGGACCTGGTACGGGATTTCAGGCCCGGCCCTGCCTTTACAACTCACGCAGGAACCTACCAGACCCCGGGCTCAGGAAATCAGAACCAGGGCACGTGGCTCCTCACTGGGAAAACGGAGACGCCGCTCAGGGAAAGCAAATCGGCACCCAGGGCTAAACTGCAAGCTGCCTGGGCACATTCTCTGCTCCAGCGTAAGCCCGCTGCAGCACAGGCCTGGGTGGCTTGGCAAAGGGGAAGGCAACAAGACTGGAGAAGTTAAATTCTTCTCTAAACTTGAGTTAAGTGAGTCTGTTCTGAAAAGGGCACCCACATAGCTCTGGGGAAGCTCTGGGTCTCCGCCTGAATGCTAAGTGCCAGGCTGACCCTGGCCCCTCTGCCCTCCTGTGACATACGGCGCCTGCCGGCCCATAACATTTACCTTCCTCCCTCGCTTGGCTTGTTTTCCCCTTAGCACTTCTTACCGCCTGACGACTTATGTTTAATTGTAGCGTATCAGCCATCTTGGCCCTGTTACAGAAAGCGAGCTCCACGCAGGCAAGGATTTTGTCTGCTTTCGTTGCTCCTGTAACCTCAGCAGCCAGAATACTACCTTGCTTGCTGCAGATGTTCACTGGATAAGTTACTGCATTAATGAATTTAAGTGAGACAGGAGACGCAGTTAACAGGAGGAAGGGGAGAGGCAACTCAGGCACAAGCACCGCCCTGGTTCCTGGGCACGTGTGCTGTGGCAGAAAGCATGGCACCTGGGACTCTTCTAGGGAGAAGGCAGGGGTCCCTGCAGGAGCCACAGTGCTGAGTTCCAAGCTCTGTCGTGACCTCCAGTGCCTGGGGCTCCCTGGACAATGGCAGCATCCCCAAGACCCTTGTGCTCATGGCCAGAGACAAACTAGCCCGTTCCTCCCAAAACAAAACATAAGGAATACATACACATAGCTTTACATTCCAGTCTTATCTCTTGCCATGTCCTTCGCTCCTTTGTTGGTGCTGTAACTAACTACATGTGCTTATAATTTCTGTGCTATGGTCTTGGTCCATGGCCAGGGAAATTATAGGAGTTCTTAAAGAGCACCCTCCCATATCCACCCCAGCTCCTAATTTATTATTATTATTATTATTATTATTATTATTATTATTATTTAACTATATTTGGATACCCAACAAGAAAAGCTGTGTAACTTGCATTCTCTGTAAAAAGTTACTAAAAACCTGCTCATGCTGGGGGTGCCTGGCTGGCTCAGTCAGAAGGGCATGCGACTCTTGATCTCAGGGTTGTGAGCTCGAGCCCCACGTTTTGTGTAGAGATTACTAAAAAAAAAAAACCAACCCAAATTTTAAAATAAACAGGGGCGCCTGGGTGGCTCAGTCGATTGGGCGTCCGACTTCAGCTCAGGTCATGATCTCACTGTTCGTGGGTTCGAGCCCTGCTTCGGGCTCTGTGCCCACAGCTCAGAGCCTAGAGCCTGCTTCGGATTCTGTGTCTCCCTCTCTCTCTGTCCCTCCCCCACTCTTTCTCTCTCAAAAATAAAAAAAACTTGCCCATGCTTTCCTGTTCTCAACATATCTGGAAAATGGATCATTTTCAATGATTAGCACATAATCTGGGGTTGTCCACTTCATGGCTGGACCATTAGCAGAACTCTAGTGCTGTGCAGACATAGCTTGTAGCCAGACTAAACACCATCAAGCAAGATGATGAACAAACCAAAACACCAATTACACTTACACCTCTGATGGCCTTATTTATGCCACCAATGACAGTAAACACACGCACACCCACACGTGCCTCTGGGACCTTCCTAACAGGTTCATCCTGGAGCAGCCTGAGTGCTAACTCTCTTTAAAACGTGTATCCATGACGCCCAGCCGTTAGAACTGGAGTTCCTTAGGGGCACAGGCCTTGTTTACGTTTTTATATTTAGTACATAGCAGACACATAATATATGTTTATTTGTAACATAAATAAATAAAGCTTGCTTACTTTTCTCGTCTAGTCACTGATTTCCCTTTAGAAATAGGTCAAAGTGAGTAAATGAAAACTCCTTGGGGGGCCCCTACGAAACAGGCCCTGACTGTTGAGGATCTGGAAGTGCGGCATCCCAGTGCTCCACACATTGGACGTGACGGCCATCTGAGTCTGCTTACTGGTCGTCCTATCTGACACCAGACGTCACTCCTGCTCTAGTTTTCTATTCGGGTGCCATCTCTCCACAGACGAAGGAAGTCTCCTCTGATGAACGGAGGAAGGCCACGTGGCCTAGTGGTGCCTCTGGTGGCACCTATCCCACATTTGGCCTTTTTGAAAGATTCATTTTATACTAAAACGTTTATTATTTCATCAGAACCATGGTTTTCAATTCTAATTTACATTTCCCTAAAATTACATGGCCTGGATTATTAGCTGTCTTGGAAAGGACTTGATCCAAGAGACTAGAAGGAACCTGAGTAATGGATCCACCCTGAACTGGTCTAACTTCAGGCAGGATGGGAGATTGGAGTCCTGACCCCCAAGCGTGGTGGTAATGAGTACAATTATCCATCCTCTTTGCTAATACCTCTCCTCTGCTCCCTCTAGACCTCGAGGAAGGAGTCAGGCCCGTGGCCCAAGTTTAGCTCAGAACAAACGATGCATCCACAGGAGACGTCCCATCTGCACACAGACCCGACAGTTTCACCAGCCACACATCTGAAGGGGGAAACTGCTAGCTCGCCCTTCTTCGGCAGCCACTGCTGCCTCTAGATCTCTGGTAAGATAGGTCTGTGGGGAAGGATGATCTGGAACTTGGTGGGTGGGTATAAACAAAGTGCAGATCTTATTGGCTGGAACCATGCAACTGTTTAATGATCGTTCTTCCCTTGGCCTATATAAATGCTTAAAAAAATCCTTCCTCAGGCCAAATGCCACCACTATACTTTGCCAACTGAAACCGCCAAATTCAAGGGTATTCTCCTCTCTTACTCAACTCTCCTACACCATTCGATACTGCTCACCGAGCAGCTCCCCGCTGCCAAACTTCCGGGCTCCAGCCCTCCTCTGCAACTCTGGTCACTTCATTCTCGATGAGCTGCTCATCCTCTGCTGACCTTCTACATCTTGGTGAGCCTCGAGGTTCCGTCCTGCCCACCTCTCTTCCAGTTTCCACAACTTCTTCAACCAGCCACTTACACTGAATGCCAGACCTATTTCAACCCATCAACTCTTTGGTGAGCTTCAGAATCTCCAGTTACCTAACCCCCGCCACCTCCAGGTGGACACCTACCAGCCTCTGAAAACTGAGAGAGGAGCACAGTCGTGGGACACAGAGGTGCACACAAGCAGTGCCTTCTGGAGCCACATGACAGCGCTGTACCAGCATCATCCTGGGAACGGAGGGAAAGTCCCTCATGATGAAATGACTGAGGCTTTTCTAAGTGAAGAAGCAAGTGCTGGGGACACGCCATTTAAAAAATTAATTATGGGTATACGGATGTGGAACACGGACTCGGGAAGTCCTGGATGTAATGGACCCTAGAATACACCTCAAAGCTTAAAAATGGTTTTTTCAGGAAGACAAAGTCTTCCCTAAACACTAAGTTTTTAGATTTCAAAAAACAGTAACACGTTTAAATTCTTTTTTAAATTTTTAAATGGACTGCTGACTTTTTTCTAAGAAACTACATTTAAAATATAATTGCCATTCACTAACATTACCATTTCATATAAAACAGATAACGGACCATAATTTCAGAATAAGGGACAAATATAAGTAGTTTTAGAAAAGGAATCTAGGGGTGGCTGGGTGGCTCAGTTGGTTAAGCATCTGACTCTTGATTTTGGCTCAGGTCATAATCTGACAGTTTCTTTCTTTCTTTCTTTTTTTTTTTTTAAGTTTATCTTGAGACACAGAATGTGAGTGGGGGAGGAGCAAAGAGAGAGGAAGACAGAATCCCAAGCAGGCTCCATACTGTCAGAGCAGAGCCCGATGCAGAGCTCAAACCCATAAAACTGTGAGATCATGACCTGAGCTGAAACCAAGAGTTGGATACTTAATCGACTGAGGCAGCCAGGCACCCTTCATCATCTATTTCTTAGAGTTCAAGCCCCAGGTCGGGCTCTGTGCTGACCCTGCATTAGGTAGAGGTATGTACATAATTTTACAAGAACTCTTAAGCATTTCTAAATGGCTGAAGGTCTAGTTCATGAAAAGTTTCATGAAAGTTTTTCTTCTGTTTTGTGAAGATATGATATAAACTAAGAGAACTGTAGACCATAGAACTGTAACATTACATAGACTTTCCTCAATTTAAGGCAGACTCCCCAAATGTACACACCATATTAGAGTTCAGAATAATGGTGCTTTGTATTTAACCGAAATTCAGTCAAGATACTGAATTAAAGAAGGCATCTGGAATCTTATACAAATGATATGTTTACAGGAAAAGAATTTATTTGGGGGCGCCTGGCTGCCTCAGTCAGTGGAGCATGCAACTCTTGACCTAGGGGTTGTGAGCTTGAGCCCTATGTTGAGCATATGGTTTACTTAAAATCTTAAAAAAAAAAAAAAAAAAAAAAAAAGAAACCCCTCATTTGGTGGTTCTCGGAAAAGGCCTAAAATAAAATGGCACAAAGATGCCATTTTAGCATAGTGCTTCCTTCAGGATAAGAAACTTTAAGGAAAGCCTACTGGAAACAGCACACTGTTGGCCTTCAGTCAAAAGATTAGGTATTACAGAAAGATTAGAACTTACTCAAAGTTCTACTGTGCATGCATGCAGGGAAAGGTAATTCTGATAAATCGCTAAGACTCCCACGACACAGTACTACATGCACGGGGGGATGAGGCGCGCCTGTAACCGGACGAAGGTGGCTGTTCAATGCCAGCAGCAGGTGTGTCCTAGCCAGACGTGCGGACACCTGACGGGAACACTAGCACTGGCTGCTGATTTATGAAGTGGAAGGCCAGGCCTCGGTGTCTTAAGCTAGAGTACCATCTGTCCCTCTCCCTCGATCCCAGGAGAAATCTCCCAGAGAGACGCGGCACCACAGAGGAGGTCCGCCGCGAGTTTATGGATGGCGGGAGGATGGCGGGCAGACGGCGGGCAGCGCAGGTAGTGAGGCGGCTGTGGGCGCCGGGCAGCGTCTGCTTTGTACGGGGTGTGTTTAGGCGCCTGACGGGCTGTTACTCAAGCCAAGTACTTACATAGTATTCAGCAGAACTGACGGGACTTCCAGCCCTGAGAAGTAGCCTCGGAGGGAGGGAGCCAGCGCATCTGGAAAGACATGTGGGGAGAAGGCAGTGAACCGGGGCTCCCAGTGGACATTCTCGTTCCTCACAGGGCATCCTGTCGGATGGCCACCCCTTCACTGTTCAAAGATGGTGCCCTTTTACATTTACCAGTGGGCAGGACCCCCCCCCCCCCAAGGGGCTGAAAAGTATCAGAACAGGGCCCTGAGAAACCTTCCACATCCCCTGATGAACACAGGGGCCGAGCTCTCAGCGAGGATCCAGCTCTGGAGCACGCCGGGTCCAGCAGCTCCCATGCTCCCACTGCTGGGCTAAAGTCTGGCCAGTGAGTCCGTTTCTGCACTCACTCAGCAAGGCCTGGGCTAGGAGGCAGGCTGCCTAATGGTTTTCTAGGCAGGGTGTGGAAACATCTACCTGCTTTGACAAGGAAGGGGTGGTTCACGACCCATCCATGCCAGTTGTCTGGCCAAGACATTTTTGAGATTCTGCTCCTGGTTCTTTTAGAAAAGGGTTTCTGGCCTCTCGGTACTGTGGGGTACCTGGTACCCCATGCCCTCTGCTCACTCTGCTGAGAAGGACCTGTAGCCCTTTCTCTTCCATTAGGTTTCTAAAGTGGAAGGCCAGCAACAAAACAAATGGATCAAGTGACACTCTGTCCGCTTAGCAGAATGTTCCCGGTCTTATGCTGAGGAAAACGTGAAGAAACAAACAGAAGGGCAAGTGCACTTTTGCTTTAACAGATATCCATCTGTTGGCAACGTCCGTTTTGCACCTAAGTCTTCGGACAGAGGCAAAAAAAGCCCATTCACCATGGCTCCTCTGTCCTGGAGGAGAGAACAAATCACACCAAAGAGATACTCAGGAGGGCTGGGTGGCTCCCTCCCAGTGTGACAGGAGGCGAAAGATGGATCTATGACCTGGGTCTGGCCCATGTTTCTAGAGTAGAATGCAATGCTGGAAGGAACTTCGCCCTGACAAACCTACTTCAATGGTTTAATAAAACAGACTTTGCTGGAGAACCCTCTTTTCACATGGCATCTTACATCTCCAAAGCATAAACAATAAAGCAGCATTCTGGGGGAGGTGGATAAATCAACTGATATCTGGGTATTCTGAAGGACATCCCCATGTGCACAGAACCCAGTGGGGTCAGGATCTGGGTTCAGGCTCCACTAGCTCTCATAACTTGATTCTAAAGGCTGGGCTGTGCAGGAGTGGGCCCCAGACAAAGCTGACACAGGATCCCTGGCCTTCTGTCCTGGCACACATGCGCAAGTCCTTAGCGTTTCCCTCTACCCCAGGACCTCTTCACAGGGTGGCTCTCTCCTCTCTGGTTCTGAGTCAGGGCGAAGGGCCATACCGGGAGACTCCATCCCAACCTGGGGCAGCAGCATCTGGCCTCACTTATTCAGGAAATGGGAACCTAAAAGGACCACAGATGCATTTTGAGCTTCTGCCCATACCAGGAATCATTCAAGGGATCTCCTGAGGGACTGTATCAGACATTCCCAGAAATCAGGTTACCAGCTCCAGAGGGCCCCCCCGCCCTCACTGTGAGGGGGCAAAGCTGTGTTCCCTGGGAGGCACCAGCAGGCACTAAAGCTCATTAAGGCAGGGCCAGGGTTGTCCAACACTCAGTAACAATTAAGAGAAGGGACCAGAAACTCTTTGCACGCAGGTACGCTAAAAAAGAGGTCACTTTAGGAATTTAGGAGCACATGGAGGATAAAGGAGAGAGAAATAAAGAAGGGAAGTGCGGAAGGACGGGAAGGAAGGGGGAGGGAGGAGTATAGGGGTGCAGGGGAAAAGGCAGAAGGGAGGAAAGGAAGACAGAAAGATAAAGACAAATTTCATACCTACCCATGGCTTATGGCTTTGTGCATCTGAATCCACTTGCTCACTAAGCAAAGGGCAGAGTTGGAGCTGCCTTCCTGAGACAGGTGGTAAAGGACAGGACTGGGACACAGCCCCGGGGCAGGTGGGGGGCTGGGAACCTAAACACACAGCGGGAGGGGATGGGTCTGTGCACGCTGGAGCCGGAGGGAGCACAGTGGTGGCGACTGGTGCTGCCTGGGTGTGGGGCTGGGGCTCTGAGCCCCATGAGGCCAAGACATGTTGGTGTTTCAGAGACACAGGAAGAGGGAGGTCTGACCAGGGGGTGGGGGCGCAGTGGATGGCATGACTGTTGGTGACAGTGACTGCAAGAAGGAAGCCCTTCATCTCCCACGCACCCACCCAGCTTCAGCTAACCTGTCACGCATGCTGGGCCTTCTCCACCCACACAAGCCTCGCACGTGAGCACCGCAGTCAGCCTGGCCTAGAACCCCCAAGTACTCCAGGGTGATAAGCAGGCGGACTCTGGGCTGTGGGGTCCAGGATAGACGGTACTCAGCTCAGCTCAGTCCATTGGCTGATGCTCAGGGAGGATGTGGTGGTGATGGAGTCAGCAGAGGCCCTGAAATTCATGACTCTCGTGCACCATGGCTTGGACACCACTGCCCTTGCCAACAAGGTGGGCCCTTCTCACTGCACTACTTACTCCACAGACATCCAAGCCTGCCCCTCTTTCAGGTCCGAGGTGCAGTGGCACCCATTTGCCCGCAGAGGGCAGTGTCCCCCCACCCCCCCACCCCCACCCAGGCAAGGATGAGTTTCTCCCCAACATTCCTGGGCAGCAGGGCAGGTAGGGAAGTTCAGGAGCAAACTGAGCAAACGGAGTTCCCAGCAGGCAGCTGGTCCAGGTGAATAAGCTGTTTTGTGCTAACCACTGCTGTCCTCCAGGGGGTGGGGAGGACACCCACTCGAGCTCCTTGTTCTGCTGTGGCTTTTGGCCCCAGATCACTAGTAGCCACTCCTGCCCATCGCCTAGCGGCTGCTTTCGTACATCATAAATGCTGGGGAAACTCGTGGTTCCCTGGACTCCCTCTCCATGGGCAATTCAGCAGGAATGAGTCTATGCAGTTGACCTTCCACGTAAGACAACGATCCTGTCGTGTGTGCACATGCTTGTGCACACACAGCCCACTCACAATCCTGCCTACAATCCCAGCAGCTTCTCAAGTCCCTGTAAGAACCTGTAATGACATATATGATCCAAACTAACACTGACTCTGTGCCAGAAACTGCTAAACACGCCATCAGATTATGACCGGTAAGTCAAGAAGCAACAAGACCCTGGGATGCTTCTCCACGAGAATTTAGCGATTACCACGAGTTCATTACCCAGTAAAGTTAAGGGATTACCACTAGAATTTACTATTGCGGGGGAGGGGGGGCACTGTTTGGGGTTCTACCATCACTCTTCTTTAGGCAGGCTTTTCTGAAACACGGTGCCCCCGAAGGATAACACTGAAGTCTCTGACACCTCAGCACGGCACCAGCTCCTGTGACTACTGAGAGGTTAGACAGGAGAGGAGAGCACCAGAAACAGAAATAACTCAGAGCAAAAATAAAATGGAATGCTAGAAAAAGTAGTGAGTATCCATAAGAGTAATTTCTATCCTCTTCCACTTACAGATGAGAAAACTAAGGCCCAGACAATTAAAACACATACAGAATTCCCATTTCCAATCATGTTGCCAAGGACAGGAGGACCTGGACTGGTCTCTACAGACCAGTCTTTCTGCAGTGATTTGCAAACAGCACAGTGTAATTATTTGCACTGTACTACCTCCTTCTGGTGACTGACTGCCATCCTCACACTTGCCTTTAGAAACAGTTGTGAGCAGTGCTTACCAAGGTGCCTGGCTCAATTAAAGGTAGTGACCATTAGTAAATACTCCTTGGTTTAGCTGTTTCCTTCTCCATGAAAGAAAGGGGTAAGTCTATGACCAGTGTTTCTGAGTGTGGTCCCTGGCCCACCAGCATCACCTGGGAACTTGTCAGAAATGCAGAAACCCTAGGAGAGAAACCAAAGCACCTGCATGTACCAAGCCCTTCAGGAGATGATGACGCGCACACCCAAGTTGAGACTCACACTGTTCCTGAGTGAGGTTTCCAAAGTGTGGCTGGAAGCAGGCCGCCTAGAGATGCTCTGTGGTCAAGTAAGTTTGAGAGAAATGCAGTCTCTGCCCCTTCGGCAGATTCGAGATACACATTTAAGCACATTACAGACTCTGAGAAGTTCCACAATGAAGAAACTTATTAAACTTGCTTTAACCCTGGGTTTCCCAAATTTATCTGACCACAGAATCTTTTTATTACGTAGCACCCGCGAGTGCTGAGAAGGCCCCTTCCAGTGGTGACTTTTGGTGGATCAAGGAGCTGAGGCATGCCAATATGGCATCCAAGTTTCTAGCTCTTAACACAGCTAATTACAGCGGGAAGACCACCAGCCCAGCTGGTGTTCTGGATGTCTAACCTAGTCTGTAAGACACAGCGAAGACTTTCTCACCTTTCCTGATGGAGATGCTGTATGTGAATACAGGTTTCCCTAGCACCGTATATTCAGAGCCAGGCTCTCCTTCTGAAGGCATGGAAATTCACGTTTCTACACTGTCTGCAAGATGGACCCTGTCTACCCTGCTGGGGCTTTCCCCACACTGAACCAACTGCAGCCAGACACTCACATTCTTTAGTTCTAACCAACCTTGGCCCACTCGCTCTAGGCCTAAGGATCCACTCTGAGCAGCATCACCAAATAAAGCAGGTCAGATCCTATAGCACACTGTGCTGAAGGCTTCCAGGCTAAGGAGAGGCAGCCAAGCCAGAAGCACGCGTGGTCCAAGAAACTACAAATCCATCAAAGAGACTGGATTGATCTGCTATACAAAAAAACCAATCATTTTTATGGAATTATAGGGTTCTTTAAAACTGCACTCCTGCCCCCTGCCATACCTAATAAAGTGTTCACCAAAATTGGAAAAACACTTTTCAGGAATTTCTGCTTCATGAAATGAGGCCCACTGAGGATCACTCTGAAGGAACATCCTTCCCCCATTCCACCCCACCCCACCGCCCTCCCCCCACACCAAACTGCCAGCCCATCCTCTTTCTCAGCAGACATAGAGGGCAAAAAACGCACTCACCATTCTTTACTACTTGTCTGGCATCTAATATTCCTTGCCTAGGGCCACTGAACAAGTTGCCATTATCTAGGCAAAGTGTCAACATCTACGGTGAATCGGTCCAGAGGTGAAGTCGGCCGTCTGACCTACCCTGACCTCCAGAAAGGAAGTGAGCAAATAAGCTCTGGCTGGAGAAGGTCACGATGCTCCAGCCCAGACCAGAGCCCTGTAAGATCTCCCCATCTGAATGGGGGGACATTGCTGGGGCTTGGACCCAGGCAGCGACGAGGTCTAGACCTCCTGCTAAGACCAGTCAAGGCTGGGCTTAATTAAACGTAAGGCTTCAGAGATAATTTTCCCTCCTGAGCTTTTAGACTCTTTTCCCGTCTGTCCTAAGCACAAGCCAGGTTCTTGCTTCCAAAGAGGCATGTGAAATGTGCTCAGACATCCCAGAAGTTCACTCAAGACGCCACTCGGGTCGAGGGCACCCAAGCATGTAACATCCTGTGTCAGATTAAGTCCACAGCGGCTGCTTGTCATCCATATTTAATTCTGTCAGTCAGTTAATTTTTAACTATGTTTGCTATCGAGGGCCATTAGAGGTCCCAGGAGCCGAGCCCGGTGAAGCGAGAAGTACTTCATGGCAGAGTGGATGAGGCTTGAAGTTGGGGTGTCCCACTTTCCCATCCTGTCACGGAGTTCTGGCCTTCCCCCACTGGCAGCACAAATCCTGAATAAAACATGATCCCATTTGGAGTAGATTTTCTTTTTTCCCCCCTGTCAGAATTGGTTTTCTTCAAGGAAAAGTTCACTTTCTTTTTACGAAGGCTACATTTTATATTTCCAAAGTTTCTTCGTAGCCCTGGTTTTGTTTCCAAAGCAGTTAGAATTCCCGTACTTCTGGATGGTACATGGGTGCCCTTTCCTAGGAAAGGAGGCCAAAAATCAGCCCCTGCCTCCCTCAGTGCCACAGCCACAGGCTGCCATTCTTGCTCTGGTAGCGAACAAAGCCCGGGCCCTTAGGGTTCTCTTGCTAGGGTGCTCGTCTTGAGTCCCGATATCCTAACTGCTTCTAATGCTACAAAGGGAGGGCTCAGGAGCCTCTGGGCCATGGCAGATCAAGTTCTGACAAAAAGAAGGAAATAGAAGAGCTATCTTAATAATTACAACTCCATGCCAAGCATTTCACTCTTTCCCTTAAAATGACCCCATGAAGTAGGTACTTACTGATTCTTCCCACTTAAAGATGAGGAAGCTGAGGTTCAGTGAGGTTAAAATGAGCTTGCTTAAAATCCCAAAGTTAGCAGAGTGGGTGGAAATTATTAAAATCAGCCTGTCTGTCGGAGCCTCTGCACCATGGTACTGCGGTGGTCAGACCACATTATTTGTGAAGGGGCTCTCACTGCTGATGAGGTTGGGGAAGAAGACGCAGGCTCTAGAAAGCTGAGCCTTAACAAAGGACAAAATGAAACATGCTTTGTAAGAAACCCGTAAAACAGTGCACCAAATGAAGGTAACCCTGCTGCCCCCTAGCCAAGAAGAGGCCCACTTTGAGCCACGCTCTCAACCATAGCCATGGTGAATTCGAGGACTCTTGTTGGGATCCACAACCATGGCCAGGGCCATAGAGCACTAGGGGACTGATTCAGGTTTCTGAACAGCTGCTTGCAGTGTGGTGAGGTTTGGGTCTCAGTAGCAACAGCTCTGGCTAAAGGAACATCTACCCCATTAACTCTGGCAAACTGACTTTGGCCTGCTTCTGAAGAGGCTGGTGAGGACAGGCCAGATGTTTATATCTCTCACTGCTTTGGTGAGGTGAGGGCTCCCGAGTTCTCCAAATACCAGACAGCAGAGGGGATGAGATGGACAGAAAAGGTAAGGAAGGAGAGGGAACCTGCTTGGTCAGGGTGGGATCCCCTGGGGGTTCAGCAACAAGCCATGGTTCAGCCAAGGCACGAGAGGTAACTAAGTCTGCCACCTGGAAATGAGGCTGGGTAGAATCCTACCGGATGGACTGTGGGAAGAATGAGCCAGAGAATCCGGGAGGAATGGGCAGGATGAGCTGTGGGTCTTTCTCTTCTCTAGTTTCTCTGATAGGAAAGCAAGATAAGACAACAGCTGGAAAGTTCAGGGACAACGGGTCTGAGTAAAGCCACATACAGGAACCATTTGGTCTCTCTGGGAGTTCAGCTGTTTCCCACTCTTGATCTATTTCCTGTCAGGGAGAGGTTTTCTCCCAGCAGGCGTGTCCGGACCCAGCTTCGGGGGGAGACTTCCTATGGGGACAAGTCCTCCCGGTGCTGACACAAGCTCCAGGACTCCGCTGCTGGATGGAGGGCAGGTGTGGTCACTCTGGTGGCTGTCCCTCGAGGTCTCGTTTATTCTTTCCGACCTCTGGCCTTCCGTTTGGCTGAAGCCATGAGGACTCTGCAGCATCAAGTGTTGTCAAGACGCGCTAGATGCCCTTCGTGCTTGAACTATCACAGCTTCACCAGTAGCCAGTCCTGGGATTCATTCTCCTTGTTGAAATTTCCTTGAAAGACTAACCTTTATGAAGCCCTTCCCATGTGCCAGGCACTCTTGTTCTACATGAGGGATTACTAGCCCTACTTTACTGAAGCCCAGAGAGGTTAAGGAACTTGTTCAGTCAAAGTCACGCAGCTCGTAAACGGCAGAGCCAGTGTCTGACCATGAAGCTCCATAGCCTTCACTTCCAACCCTTCCAAGGCCAGGCCCAGAAACAGTCCAGAAGCAGTGCTGGCCAAAGAAAGGGGGCTCTGTGCTCCTAAGTGGGAGACGCATTCCCGGAGCTCACAGCAGGCCAGCCTGCCTGCCCTAGCCCGGCCTCCGGGGGGAGTTAAGCCAGGTGCTCCTAGACCAGAAAGCTAACCAAATCAAGAAGCAGACAAGGCTAGCACACTCAGGAGACAGAGCACCCAGGGGCAGTTTCTCCTCACAGTGTGGCCTTCGTGGAGCTGTAGGTTGAAAGGGAAATGTCAGAGGATTAATAGTTTCATCGATGTCTACGAACAATTTAAAGCCTTGGGCTGATCAGCCCCCAAAAGCAATCTCTGCAGTCCTGCAAAGCTGTGGTCTCCCAGACACTCACAAGCCCTGGACTGCAGGAAGACAGTAGCTGTTGGAGAAAGCCAGGCCTCGAGGGACCAGGGTCTCAGGTGAGAAGTGCTGATGCCATCCGGGAGGCACAGAAGCAAACGCCCCGAATCTCCCGACTCTTCCCTTACCTTTGGGAGGTTGGCCAGCCGGGTACGGTGCTGCAGGCCCTCCCATGGGTTTTGCTCACCAGTCCCACTACAGGACCAACCACCGTTCCGGCACTGGCTACTGCCTTCTGAGCAGGAGGGCAGAGGCTGAAAAATAAAGTGCCCTTCCTGTGGGAGTCCCGCCTGGGCAGGGCACGCCGCCGCCATGCTGCTGGGGCCGTGTGCTCACCGGAGTGCACACTCACACCTGCCCGGCTTCCTAGCTCCCTCGAGACGCTCCCTCTCTCACGGGCCACGCATTTTAAATCATACCCCATGCCACACCAGATGCCCTGGTGTCATCTCCACAGGGCACAGTGACAGAGGAGGTGCCTAACAAAATTTGTCTTCATTAAAAAGTTTCAAGATTCAGTTCTCAGAAGCTGCCTGTTGCTGCGGAGTCAATGCCTGGATACGGCGGTGGGCGGGCAGCTCTGGAGTTAGTGCCCGCACACCATCCTTGGCTCCCGTCTCCGCCCGTGATCTTTCTTCCGTTTGCCTGGGTCACTTTCCCACGGTCCATTTTTACATTGATTTTGGGTCTAACCTTTAAAGTATTTCCAATGTGTCGCAAGGCACCTCCCTAGGGGCGTGTCTTACCCTGGGAGGTTTGTGTTGGGATGTTAAAACCTTTTGTTTACGTGCAGGTGACGGGTTCCAGTCGTTAAGCCCTGTAAGATCTGCCGTTAGGGCGAATGAGGCCTCTGAAGGAGAAACAGGTAACCGGGACCTGCTCTCTCAGCCCTACTTACCTGTAGAAGTTTCTGGCCCAACAACGTGGCTCTGGTCAAGGGTAAATGGTATTGTTTCTAGAATGTAATGAGAACAGTGCACTTTATTGGCTTCCTCTCTGCCCTGTCAGCAACAAGACCCAATGATTGCTAACAAGCAAAACCAAACCCAGACTGATAAAGCGGAGATGTGTGAGTATGACGTGACAGGAACCACTATGTTCTTTTGAGAGTCTAACTTTCCTAAAAGCCATGGATGAAACCTCCCCTCCTGTTCACAGTGACTTACATAATATATTTAATACATTTCAAATACCAAGGACAGGGTGATCATGTCTAAAAATGTTAATGATCTTAGAAATCACTTGTTGGCTGCATCATCTCTACAACGAATAAGGCAGTACTGCAGCTTACAGTCCCATTGCCTTATGCAATAATGCTTCAAAACTGGGATTTGGTGTCAAATAAGCATCTTCAATTTAGACCCGGAGGCACCAGACCACAGATGGAAGCTGGAGTAGAACTAGAAGGCGCAACTCGTTTTCAATGACACTTTCTGTCCCCTGGGTCCTCCTTCCTCTGGATCAGGGCGGACAGACTGGAAAGCACATCTATTTGCTTCAAACAGGCTTCCGATAGCCAACACACCATCCCCGTTGAAGCAAGATCTCCAGGTAGAGGCGACCCACAGATGCTAGAAAGAGAATCTTCCAATGCGCAGCTCTTGATGGTTCGGGAACCCAAGAAGAGACTGGCTGCGGCAGCAAGCCCTTGACTCTGGGCCAAGTCTCCCTGGGTGCTCTGAGGCCCTCTCCCACGAAGTGTGTGATCAGTGCCACGGCGGCCCAATTCTCCCACCATCTCAGAGATAACATCTTAGCTCCAAACTCGCATCATCATGAAAACAAAACGCTGCAGTCTACGTGAGATAATTTTTGCTCGGATTAAAATTTTTATTGAAATCTCTCAAATGTTACCAAGAAATAATTTTTGCAAAATGGGGAAAAGTAGCTAACAAGCAAATTCAACATGGGAGCTCCCTCTGCTGGTCTGCAGTAGGTTGGTATGTTACAAACACATTCCCAGAGACAAATCTAATTTGCTGGAGAAGTGGACAAAAGACAGGTGTGTTGGGCTTTGCCTCAGGAGAGAAACACTAGAAGAAAAAAAAAATCCAAGTCTCAAAACAGAGCACAACATTGCTAAGAAAAACAAAATAATATAAAAGCTTCTCCAAAGACATACAAGTAAGATCTCCAAACAAAACCAGAATCATCCACTAAGGGCATTGCTCCATTTGGTCTTCCCCACTGCTCTACCTCCAGTTAATAAAAATTCTCTCAGACCCTTTGGGTGAAGGTTAAGTTCTGATTCCCTTGTCTTTGCCTCCAAGTCTCTTCTTACAGGCTTCTCATCTACTGAGAGAAGAAAGATCCAAGGAGTCACTGGAGTGAGGCCTTTCCAAAATTGCATCAAAGAGTTAAGCTTTTGGTGAGCCAGCACTGAGGCGTGGAAAGAGCAAGGCCTGGGAGTCAGGTGACCTGGCTCCAGTCATGGCAGAGCCATTCGCAACTCTGGAGAACTCTCTCCATCTTCTCCAGTCTGTTTCCTCAACTGTAAAACAGGCCAGACCTGCTCATCGGTAAAGCCCCTACCAGTTCATTCCATGATTCTCATATTGGACAAAGAAATTTAAATAACCACATCTGTTCACGAGCCTTTAGGATACAGAACCCAAGCGTCACTGGGAATGACTCCAAACAAGTTGTGGGGTTGAGCACAAGGATCTCACTGATATCAGATGAGAGTTCCACCAACTCTAGGACCGATGTGGCAGAGCCAAGTGGATTCCAGGTTGGGAAAATCTTGAGATCGAGGAAGAACTCACAGGGGAGGGTGCCACCATGGGCAACACATCCCGTTTAGTCAAATGGTCGAGTCACTGAATCTTAGCACTGTCTCTCCCTAACCTTTGTCACAATGGCATGGGCTTTCTAATCTCTTAAGACTCTTTAGTTCCTTCTCCCACAACCCCAGATATACTTTGGATTTCATCCGTTACATAAAGGGCAAGTTACCCAGATGTTAGGGCCCCAAAACTACCATTCCCAGTCCTTTCTGGCCAATGTCAATTCTTGCCTTTCCAAGGTAACGGTGAAAGGCTTTGTTGCTGATTAACCAAAGCCATCAATATTCAGATGACTCCACAAACTTGGCACCATTTCATAGTATTAACATTTGCCTCAACTGTCCACCTGTATTTAAGCATTCTAGCAAGAGGAACGAAGACTTATCCATGGATGATGGGGGCGGGCCCACAAACAGAGGGGCCTCTTTGAGTTGCTCCCAGTCATCGACAAAGTTATCCCTGAGGCCACTACGAACATTTCGAGGACTCAGCAGAAGATGTGTCCACTGGCTTAAGTTTTATCCGTTCTCGCTCCCTTGCTACCTGCCAGGAGACCAAGCACTGACACAGACAAAGGTGGAAGCAATGGCAGGAAGGGAAGAGAAGGGAAGGGGAAGCAGAGAGCACAGCTGATCTGGATGGAACCTGGGTCATCAGTCTTAGGACTGCTGCTACCAGAAGTGACGCTCTGTGCCCGGTGCTCTCACCACCACCATCTACTTTTCCCTCACTACTGGTACTGCTTTCTACCTCCCCTTCCCACACCGAGGGTCACCACACCGGGTGGTGCCTGGGTCCTCTCTCCGCAGTCTGCTTGTACGGGCCTGGGCAGCTGGGTCGTCAGCATGTGCACAAAGCACTGGTAACCCTGCTGGAAGAGAATGGGAGCATAGGCAGCCACCAACACTCCTGACCCCGTGGCCTGTGAGGATGTCAGCTGGGGGACCGCCCGTGCGTGTTTTATACAACACGGTGAATTCTGTACAACATGAAAGAGCTGTAAGTCAGAAGGAAGAGTATTCTGGGAAGCTGTGTATTTCATCCAGCCTTGTAAATAAACACAAAACAAAAAAAGCCCACCTGTCTGTCTAGGCCAAAGCTTTTCAGAAACCAGGCTTTCCTGCTTTTAGAAAGAGTTCCACGTGCGCTAAGACAAATGAAATCTATATTCTCTCTTGCTGTTGATCGTCACTCTGAACCCGAACATTCATTACTATTCCTTGCACTAGAAGCAAAACTATGAGCAACATTTTTTTTCCAGGGGAAGAGGAAGGTTGGTATGTAGATAGTAATCTTTGTGAAGAAACAAGGGAGTTTATAAAACTCAGGCTACTCTTCACTGAGAAGGAGTGGGTCAGATCAGAGACCTTCACCTTGACTTGTAATTACATTCTCAAAACTACACTGGTACCTCCTTTTATACAGGGTTTCCTAAAAGTGGAAAGAGGAACCCTTAATCTTTCCTGTAACACATATAAGACAGCACGCGGTCTTCCTGGAAGCTCCCAACTTTCCCCTTTGGTCACTAGATCTGAGGGAACACGACAGCAGCGATCTCTCAATACACAGGTTCACACACAGACACGTAAGTCCTGCGACAAGTGGACACCTCCCTCTGCAGCCCTTCCGCGCAACCAGGCACACACGACCACGGTCTGGTGACGCCCTCTAGCTGGCTGGGCCCAGTCTCTCGTGTGTGATAGGAGGGTGAGATCATTAAGGAAGAGAGAGGTGTCATTTGGGGCAAACATCAGGCAGTGGGTGATATCATTGCTGTCAGACGATCCCCAAGTCCTGGAGTGTCAGCTTGATTGAGAGGGAATCATTAATCTCCTGCAGGTGGGTCTGTTAGCTTGGATAGGTGTTAGTTGTACGGTGTGCTCTGGGGAACCGGGTTTGAAAGGACCAGTGGTGGAGTGAGTGAAGTCGTGGCCGATGGGTATAAATTACCTGGGCATGCAGTGAAGCGGGATAGGTGAAAGCAGGAGGAGGTAGAGCAGGCGCTAGCTCCGCTGGGTACAGAGGGTACGGGGCCCACACTTCAGGGCTACTGGGGTAAAGTGCAGGCACTGTGAGCTCATCTGCAAGAAAAGAATAAGGGAAGAGTTAGTGGTTACCAAACAGCTGCTTTCAAATCAGAAACAAAACACGAAACAACCCCGAGCCCCAATCGATGTCAGGAGTCAAATTACTCTCATTCCTTTAATAACCTGCTGGTTTTGGTCCCCAAACTCTAAGCAAGGGAATGGTAAATACAAAGTGAAAAAAGGCAACAGGCATCTGCTGCCTGTCTGGCCTGCTGAGATGTCGGGCCTGGGCTCTGCCCCGGACACTCTGATGTCTTTCCAACTGGAGCTGGGGGAACACAAGAACAGTGGGGATTTCCTGCACAAAACCGCACACGTGGCCCTCCGAGGAAAAGAGGAAGAAAGACAACTGGTAGGAGATATCCCATGAAAACCCACTGCAGAGTCTCTGAGAGAATAATGGCTTACTGGCAGGACCCAAACAGACCTGAACTGTAGGACTTCTCTGCTTAGAAGTGTAATTACTACTAACCGATAAGTCATGATCACCAAGCATTACCCATTTAACACTCAGAAGCACAGAGCCAGACGTTGTGCCTACAAGACATTTAAAATGTTAAAAATTCAGAGAATAGAAGTGAAAAAGGCTGGAGTATCCTGATTAAAGTTAAGCTCCACAAAGATGCAAATCAGAACATTCACAGTCACTGCTTACACAAACTATATTTTCTAGGAAAAAAAAGTGAGTCATGTTGCCAACTGACTGGTCTCAATCTGATTCCATTCAGGTCAAGCTGCAGTTTGCCAGATTGAAGGGCAAGTGCCCGGGGCTCAGAATGTATCAGGAAGCAATCCATTAAAGTAACAGCAAACACATGAGGGAGCGTCTCAGCAAAGGCAAAAATAACATCAGTCAATAGTTATGAATCTGGACTCTGTAAAGCAGCAATCTCAGTATGTGCTTTTATCACCTGTCAAAATCTGAAATCAAGTAGGCCAAGGATGCTACCCAGGACTGCTGAAGGAGTCAGGAAAAGGTGACTTATAAAGCCATTAGAGACTCTGCCATTCAGGACTTTCCAGAAGTCTAGAGTGCACGTGACCCAAGGTCAATCAAGTCATTTCACTCCTTCCCACACGGAAGAAGTCACCTTAGGCCTGCTTATTCCAGGTCTCACTCATTCTCGCCATCTGCCAAAACTCTGGCTCTGGGCAGGGTTTTTAGTGTGGGAAGGGGGCTGGAGACAGAACTTCCCTGAATGTGATGTGGGAACTGCTGTACGGAACAACCGGAAAGCAGCAGAGCCTGTAGGTGCATGTGAAGCTGGGGAGTTTTTCCACAGCTGGCCAGCATGGCAAGAACTTCTGAAAAGATGGAGACTCCAGAGCTTACTAGGGACTATCCATTCAGAAGGCAGCCTGTGGATCTCGACAATGTGGAGTGCTGTAACCATGGCTGGCCGGACTCCCCGAATCCCTTTCTCAACAAGGCAGTTTAAAAAAAAAAAAAAAAAAAAAAAAAAGTCCTCCTCAGGACTTAGTGATGGGAATACAGACTGTTTGCATATCCAGGCTGGAAAGCCTAGCTCAAAGAGTAGACTGATATTATTTGACGGGGATAACAGTAGCATCATAAGCCTCTTTAAAATGATCAGGTCTACACCACTTATTTCCAGTTCTAGGGTATGTAGGTGTCTGAAGCTTCTGTAAGAAAATTCCTAACAGAGGGATTGGGAGAATGCTTAACAGACCTCTGTGTTTCCGGTCATGATGAGACCATATGATTTCCATTAGAGCAACTCTTGTGGGAGCCCCGCTTGTGGAAACTGTTGCCAGAACCCATGCCTCAGATTTCAAACAAACAACCATTCTCAGGAATGGCAAGCTATTATTGTTGTTGTTACTGTTATTTCAGCTACCATGCTATTTTAAGACATTCTGAGCCTTTAAAAAAAGAAAAAAAAAAAAAAGTCAAGAAAGTCTCAGGACCCAGCACACTAATGTCTTAGCCCATGCTTGCTCAGTCCTACTGTGACAGCAGGAGACTCTAAATGCCAGCAGAGAGGACTACGCAGGGCCTGCAGCCTGATGGCAGCAGCCCTTCCTCATCCTGTTGCCTAATAGGAACTGGCCAAGTTGGGGGTGAAAGTTTTAAAAATGAAATGTCTTTTATGATATCTGATCCTAGAAATGGGGCATAAATTCAAGCACTCCCACGGAATTAAATAAAACTTTTTTGGCAAAAGCTATCTGATCCTAGAGAGAGAGATAGTGGAGATAGGGGGAGTCAGGGTTTCAATCTCAGCCTTGGCAGATGGAATTTATGATTTCCAGACATTTCTACATTTTTATCCTACAGCATTACTTCCCACTGGGTCTAGACTGATGCTCGGAGACTATTCACTGACCTGCATCTGCACTAAACCTAGCCCAGAATGGGACATTTGGAAACAAAGTCCCCAACCCAAAGCTGCTGACGGTACAAGTCAGGTAGTGGAGTGAAGGCTAAGAGAGACTGGAGCGAACTCACGTTGGATAAATCCCGTCACACATCTCACCATCCTTCCCTTCTCCCCTTGTGACGCAATCTGGAGTTACCATAAATGTCAAGAGATGTGCAGCAGAGTGGGCTGGTCGGGAGGAAGATGAGCTCAAAACGTGCCAGTGGAAACGCTCTGAGCTGGAGGGCACTGGGGAGAGGAGGAGTCCTCAAAACCAAGTGCCCACCGGTTGGCCAGTGAGAGCTCAGGAAGGCAGGATCCAGCCTGCACCCCTGGCGCCAGCTCTGAGACTAGCACTTAGTGTGTAATAATGCTTGGTAGACTTAATGGGGCCTGGTGGAAAACTTTAAAAGCTGCTTAAAGATACACCACTGTTTTCTTTATTAAAGGAAAACTTAGGAAATATCCATAGGAACTAGATCTAAAATTCCCCAATCCTTCCAGTATTTGCCACACTAAAACAAAAACCATGAGCAAAAAGGAGACTTGAACCGGAACACATGTTACAGAACAGTAATTTTCAAAGTTCAAAATAAAAGCAGTTGGAACCCTTTCTTCAAACTAACTTTCCCCAGAATCCCTTTTTAAATAAAGTGTAGTGAATTTTGGTTGCCTTGATGGTGGGGTAGCTGGAGGACTTCAACCCCCATGTTTGTCTCCCAGGTACACCAGGGTTCCAGAGAACAATGAAAACTGCTGTTATAGCTGTGCTCACCCATGGAACGGTTTTTATTTATTTATTTATTTATTTATTTATTTATTTATTTATTTATTTTTTTATTATTATTATTTTTTTTTAATATATGAAATTTACTGTCAAATTGGTTTCCATACAACACCCAGTGCTCATCCCAAAAGGTGCCCTCCTCAATACCCATCACCCACCCTGCCCTCCCTCCCACCCCCCATCAACCCTCAGTTTGCATGGAACGGTTTTTAATGCAAGTTCCTCTTGGGGCACCTGGGTGGCTTAGTCAGTTAATCATCCAACTTCGGCTCAGGGCATGATCTCGCGATTCGTGAGTTCGAGCCCCACATTGGGCTCTGTGCTGACAGCTCGGAGCCTGGAGCCTGCTTTGGATTCTGTGTCTCCCTCTCTCTCTGCCCCTTCCCTGCTCACACTCTGTCTCTTGCATTCTCTCAAAAATAAACTTTAAAAAAAAAAAGAAAAAGTAAGCTCCTCTTCCAAGTCTGAAGACTGAACTCATTCCTGCAACTCCTGAAAAAAACCCACTGGAGGGAGGGAGGGCCATGAGCAGCCGGAGCAGGGGAAGAAACAAAGAACACTGGGATGACTTTGGGAATGACTGGGACAGAACCAAACAGGCTCTCCTAACACAGACTTCAGTGCCTGAAGTACTTTGGAATGCTGAGGGAGTCCTCAAGTGAACGTTTAGGGCCTCACAAAGCGCAGAAAAATCTGACCCAGGAAGTACAGGTGAAATGAAAGGAAGAAAGGTGAATAAGCCAAGTCAAACTATTTACTCCTTCCTCCGCGCTCCCAAACTTTATCTTCATAGCTGCACTACGGCACCCACAGTGCACCCAGTCCTGTGAGTCAGTACTTCTCAAAGTATGGTGGCATCACCTGGGAGCTTGGCAGAAATGCAAATTCTTGGCTCCAGTACAGACTTACTGAATCAGAATTCTGCCCCCCCCCCCCCCCGGTGAATCTGATGGATGCCTAAATTTGAGAACCACTGATACAAGTTGCCTTCTTGTCTTTCTTAATGGATCAAGATGCTTGAGCCAAGTGTCATGCATGTTGCTCTCAAAGAGCTTAGCACAGTACCTGCTACACAGCAGTTTGTTTAATGAATGGATGAAATACTTCGAGAGAGAAAATGCAAATGAGAGCAATGATTGTGGATTTGTTCTGTGAGAGAAACCGGAGGGTCAAAGCAGATCCAGCCTGACGGCACCTGCTTGGCCCAGAGCCACTAGTGACAGAGCAATATAGGCACGGTGGGGACAGCTGGACCAGGCTACGGTCACACCTGTGGCAAAGCAAGCCCTCACAGACACGTACATTTCACTAGGATGCTGAGGAATCTCTGAAAATCCACATACTCTCTCTTGGCAGAAGAGGGTAGTAAGCTGAATTTTGTATATTCTTTTTGGTTGCTAATGTGTGGTCTTGAGAAAATTAAAACAACTGAAGAGACAGGTTTTCCATAGCACAAGCCCTTCACACACACAGATGAACCAACAAAGGTGCGGGCAGCAGCAGGGGAGCAGATGGGCTGGCTCCAGTGGGTTTCACCTTCCTGAGTCACTGCTGATCCTGTTCAACTTAATAGGATGGGAAGGCTGAAAAAAAGAGAAGATTTGCTGCCCTGAGCCCATTAGGATGACCACAGTTTGGCGGGGTGGGGGGGAGAGAGACTCCCCTTGACTACATAGGCTCTTGACCCCCCAGTGAGGGGAAGGATCAGGGCCAGGGCTTTGTGTCTGGGCCTAATCCGACCCTCTGCTGAGAGGGTGATGGGTCAGTCCTCTCCCATTACTCCAGATCCAGCAACATCCTTTCTCCTTTCGCACCTCTGAAGGATACAGTTGTTGAGGGCTCACAATATACATCTGAATAAGCCTTTTTTTTTAGCATAAGAATATACAACCGGAAAAGCTCAAATTGTATTCTGGCAAACAAGGACTAGAAACTTCCCCAACTCCATCTTCCAATCCCTTTGAAAAGAAAAAAAGAGCAGTGTCTGACAGAGGTTTAAACAAAAACAGCTAATGAAGATCATCTTGTCTGCCTTTTCATTTTGGATGCGGAAACAAACATGCAGAAGGGCGAAGCTTCCGGTGTGAAGTCACACTGAAACAGATAAAGATGAACTGACTCTCAAAAACAACAGAGAGCAAGAGGGACACGGATAATCTTTAATGGACTTAACCTGAACGCAGTTGAGAACACAAGGTCCAGGAACTTTAGGTCAGTATTTACTCTGCCTCTTGGATATTTTTACTTGGAAATATTCCACGGCAATCTCATACTCAACACGTCTGAAACTAAACACAGTCCCTCCCTCCCACTGCCTGTCCTCTTCGGTTCCAGATTTCAGTGAAAGATGCCAGTCAGATGCCCAAGCCATGGTGACCTGGTGGTCTTTCACCAAGGCCCCACTGAACCCGTCCCATCAGCCACTCTCATCTTAACTACCACCACCGGGTTACCGAAAAGGCCTCCTCACAGTCCTCCTGGCAGTCACGCTGCAGCCAGGACAACTTTGAAAACACAATTCTGCAATGTCACTCTCCTGATTAAAACCTTTCTGTGATTTCTCCTTGCTCCCAGGACAGTGTCTGATCTCCAGATACCACGGCCTAGAAGACTGCATATGATCTTGCCCTCATCTGCCTTAGCAGACCCGGCTCTCACCTGCCTCCTCATCACGGTCTAGGATCATTCTCATTGCTGGACCATGCCTGCTCCTCCCCCACCTCCAGGCCTCACACACTAGCTCCCTCTGCCAGGGCATTCTCTCCTTTCAACTGCCTTAACCTGTATTCTTTCTTCAAAGGACTCTACTAAGATATCACTTCCTTGGGTGGCAGGGAAGGAGCACCTTTTCTGTGTTCTGCTGCATCCTCTGTCTCCCAGGCACAGCACTTACCTCCAGGACTGCATGTTCTCACTCTCTGCTCACCCAGAGCCTAGCACAGTGGATCACAAAGTATCAAGAAGTCAACCACTTGCTCTATACTCGATAAAAACAACAGAGAAAAGAGGATATAGCTTCTACCTTGCCCTTCAGAAGAGGAAACGATCAAACTGTAGGTTAATTCAATTCTATGTGGGAGACAAATATACACAGAAGAGAGACATGAGAGGATATAAATGTGACTTCTTAAATAAGATTACATTTCAACCCTGTTTTAATAACATGTTGTATTTGCATACATTTTCATACACAGCTAAGAGGGTGTATATCCATTATCATTCTGGATACTCATCCAAAGCTCTGGAGAAAAGGGCAGGAACTCTATTCAAGGTCTCACAGCTAACTCATAGTGTCTGAACTGGGACCAGAATCCTAGTCTCTTTGTCTTATGGTTCAGGCTCCCTTCCATACAGCATCCTGCCCACGTCCCCCCACATACCACCAGTGGTGGTGGTGACAGGCCTTAGAGCAGGGGTGGTCCTCATCTCTAGTTTTTGGCATACTCCGTTTACTAGAATAAACCTAAGCAGAGTCCTTAAGGAGAGCTTGCCTGATAAATGAAGCCTTGACCAGAAAAAACCAAAGGCTAAATATAATGACAAATTCCATTTTTGATGAAAAAAATCAAATTTGAAAGAAAAAATAGATCAAGGACTCCCATTCACATGTATCTCACAAGTAGTTGGTCCATGTCTGTTAAGTAAACCCCTCAAAAATCAGTCTTCCAAGGCTGACTCTTTTGTAGACTATCCTATCAGGACACACTCTTCTCGTGTCAGGGTTAAGAATGCAGCATATGCCAGCTTCGGTGGCACGGCACACTAACTAGCTCTGGCAGTGGGTTGAACAGTGTCCTCCCAAAATTAGCATTTACCTGGAAACTTTTTTGAAAACAGGAATTTTGCAGGTGTAGTTATTTAAGGACCTTGAGATGAAATCATACTGGATTTGGGGAGGGTGCTAAATCCAACAACTGATGTTCCTATTAGAGGAGAGGACACAGAGAAGATGGTGATGTGAAGCCGGAGACAGAGACTGGAATTACGTGTCTACAAGGCAAGGAATGCCGAGGACTACCAGCAGCCACCACAGTTAGGAGAGGCATGAGAGGGTCTGTCGCTTAGAGCCCTCCAGGAGGAATCAGCACTGCTGACACCTTGATTGCAGACTTCAGTCCTCCTAAACTGCAAGAGAATTAATTTGTTTTCAGCCACCCACTGGTGGTAACTTACTGTGGTAGCCCTAGGAAACAGTTCCCAGAAAAGGTCACATACTTTCACTGGCTCCCTAAGAATTACAGAAGTGTAAAGGAGGAATCAAAAGATTTGGTGAGAAGCTGAAAGGATGTCTTCAGCACCACCCAGCACAAATCACAACTGTAATTCTTCTGTTCTGCACACGGAGCTAACTGTACTAAATGCTCGAGACACCAAGAGTAATCAAGTGTGTGCTCAGGTCTCTTCTACTTCTATCTACTCTCTGTCATGGCCCTTGGCAACTTCCATTGTTTCAATTGTGAGTTCTGTTTAGGATAACCCATTAATCGGCAGCTTTGATGCCCACTCCAATGTAAACATTCCAAAGTCATCTAGCTCAACTCATCCAAAGGTGAACTGTCACTCGCAACCCATTTCTCTTCTCACCTCCCCACATTTTCCTTTATCCCATTTATTCAGCACCATTTTTGGTAAGGGAAGAAAGTTGAAAAGGGAGAAGTATTTTCAAGAACATGGGGAGGGACAGGTGTTTTTTTAATGAAACAGCTACTTGGACAGAGGTCCACTTAGTCTGTGAAAACAGACCACCTACAAAACTATCTTACTAAACCATAATAAGCTCCTTGAGTGCAGGGCCTGGGTCTGTGCTGCTCACCACTGTATCCCCAGTGCCTAGCACAGTACATGTTCTAGAGCAGACGTTCAGTTTTTCATTAGTGCTGTTAGGCGTAAATCTTTGAGACAATTCTTAGAAAAACTAGGTCTAGGGGCACCTGGGTGGCTACGTGTCTGTGTGTTAAGCGTCCATGTCTGCTCTCAGCACAGAGCCTGCTTCAGGTCCTCTGTCTCCCTTTCTCTCTGCCCCCCTCCAGCTTATGCTTGCTCTCTCTAAAGAAAGAAAAAAAACCAAAAAACAAAAAAAACCCAAAAAGAACCTATGTCTAAGGTGATAAGCATTTTTAAGAACCTTGATAAATCTTACTCTGCTGGACTGTTTCCATATCATCTTCCCAATAAAAACAGATACATTTATACCAACTTTTAATATGACAACATTGGGAATTATCATTAAATACAAAACTAAACAAAACCCAACAATTTTATAAGCAAAACATCTCTCCATTATTTTGATGTGTATTTCTTTGACAGTTAACAAAGCCGAACTGATTCTCAGCTGGAACAGGTACTGCCTAAAGAAGTCTTCATTAAGGCATGTTGCACTCTTGAAAACCCAGGATGGACCACATATCCTTCCGATAGCTCCCTTAATAGTACGTGTGTACCTTGATCACTGCCCTCTATCACTCACACTGAAAATGAACTTTCTGTACCTTTCTTATTCCCCAAATTGTAATCTCCTACCCCCAGCACCTAGGTTTAGCACACAAAAGATATTCAATGATGTTTCTTAAATTTAACTGATATTACCAAGTGGCTGCAACTTCTTACACTATTCAGGAGCATGTAAAATTGAGAAACGTATAATCAACCCAATGATTTCTAGTTTAGCGGCACTGACTTTTAAGAAAACGTCAGTTTATATCTGTACAGGTTACAGTCTAGATAAAAAGGCAGAAACTTGAATAACTTGTCACAACTATCGGTCTTAAAGAGACTGAAATTGACTTAGGGAATGGAGTCAGAACTTCAAAACCTACCTTGGGGTACAAATAACACAAATCCAGACACACAGAAGCATTGTGGCCCATGGGCCGTGTGAGGGATTTCTCAATGGAATGTGTGTCTGAACTGAGCTCCTGCTCTATGAGCCAAGCAACTCTTTTGGTTCCCGCCATCTGTGTTCGCTGGCTGGCCTCAGCTATTTACCCTTGATTTATGCACAGCGAATGTCGACAATATTCACAAACCATTGGTAGAGCATAATGTACTGGGCTGCAGAGACTGCATAGAGATGGGTGGGCCACACTAGCAAACCTGTCATCCCTGCTTCCACCTTCTTGGTTTCCTCATGTCAGAGCAATCCTGCTCTACAGCCTGTTCTGAAAAGAACTGTGAGTTAAATAGTGGTGGCTATGTCAAAAAATTCCAAGCATAAATTTTACAACACGTGAAAATGTACCCATCTTTATGGGAACGACAACAAAAAATGGGCACTAGCTTATGCTAACATTCTGTATTCCCAAGAGGCCTTTCCAATCACCAAAAAGAGCGAGCCCATAGACTAAAAGGTGTCAGTCCTACGTGGATGATAAAGACCCACTGACGTAAAATGCCATCATCTCTAGATATGGATAGCTGAAAAGTTCTACTGCTCCTCCTAGCTTCTCATGTGGTACTAAAATTTTGACTCCTAGAAATTCAAACTGAAATTACAAGTATAAAATCAAACAAATCAATTAACATAGAGAAGTTATGTATATCATTCATCACCTGACTGTGGTGGTAGGAGCACTCTACTATAATCACCACCAGCACGGCCACCCTAGCCATCCCACTGTCCTGGCTGTCAGTGCACTGAGAATTATGCAGCCAGAGAATCTGACATGGCCACAAGCCAGGGCCATCGAAGCCAAGAGGAGTATCGTAGCCAAACTGCATGTGTACCAAATGTAAAAAGTCCAAGGCATAAACATGTTTTCCCAAACTATTCCTGCCCCAGCCTCTAAATGGTATTTGGAGGATATAAGGAAGACACAAAATAACGAGGACACCTATTGCTCATGGCATCATAGTGATTGCTATTTGAAAGATTTTAAAAGTGACCTGAATGCCCAATCATCACCACCATTCTAAAGTAAGTCTTCCTTACTCAGTATCAGATGCCCGAGCACCACAATGCTGATGGCTATGGCGGAGGCTGCTAAGTGTTGCTCTGTGCCATGGTGTTTTAAACATCTCTTTCAGGGAGGCTAAAAATCCATCACTTAAATCTAGAAAGTCACATATTGCCAATTACTGTGAACTATGCAAAGCCTATAGGAACAAAGCCATCAGTAGACCTAGAACTTCCTGCCTACAGGTAACAACACTGCTAGCACACAGAAAACTCAGAAACGTGTCCTTTTCCATCTTCTCCAAAATCCTCCCTTCCTTTATTCTTGGTTTTATAATCTGGTGCGTTCAGATCAAATCCTGAGTACAAAGCAAAACTTCACTTGTAGAAACATCTGTTGCTGTCTAAGAACTGCTTCTCTTCATCCCCTAGGCTTTCCGAGGTGACATGGGTTCCAGGGAGGACGATTCAATCTGACACTCTGTGATAGAAATGAACAATGTTTCCTGACAGTACTGAACCATGAGCCCGTGGATGGATGAAGAAACTGGACAGCCATTACTTAAAAAACAACAAAGAGAGACTAAGCAGGGCGCCTGGGTAGCTCAGTGGGTTGAGCATTGGACTTTGGCTCAGGTCATGATCTCACAGTTGATGAGTTCGAGACCTGTGTTGGACTCTGTGCTAACAGCTCAGAGCCTGGAGCCTGCTTTGGATTCTGTGTATGTCTCTCTCTCTGCACCCCCACCCCCGCTCATGCTCTGTCTCAAAAATATATAAACATTAAAAACAAAGACAGACTAAACTAGTTCTTAAACGCAGTTCAGGGCCAGCATGGATGAATAAAGTCCACTCTATCCAAAAATTTAGTCAGGGCTACTTTCTCTCAAATTATACCACCTCTTTGCAAAGAGTATTTACTAATAAGTACCTACTGTGGGTCAGATGCTGGATGAATACCATCATCTTTTATTTCTCCAGCCCAAATTCGAGGCATTGATGCTGAGCCACAGAAGGACCTTATTCTCTACAAACCTGAAACGTAATTCTTACTTAATTGAATATATCCAGTGATCGCAGGGTAGGGTGGGGTGGGGTGGGGAGCAGAAGTTATACTTGAGGAACACTATGTAGAGATGGAACTCCTTATTAATTTCATAGTGCAGGCTATTAGGAAGATGTGATTTGTCATGCAGAAAGTGCTGGAAGAGCTGTAAACTTCAGGGAGTCAGCAGATGGTCACTGAAAAGAAAATTTGACAAGAGAAGAACAAATGACCTTTTTGTGTCAGAATGTGTCACATGAGGTAATTCCGGAAACGTGGTGAGTAGTGACTCAGTAAAGTCTCACCTAAAAGTCAAACCAGTGTTTCTCCTCTTTAAGGAAGTCTTTTAGTTGTAAATGTTGCTGGCTGCACAACTTTGAGCAATTTACCTAATTTCTCTGATAAAAATACAGACCATCACAAAGGTTCATCATAAAAAGTCACTGAGAACCTGAGAGGCACAGAGTAAGTGCACAGTATCATACAGTGTTTGTTAGCAAATAGCAGTGGCAGTAATCAACACGAACATAGGAAAGGAGGGGAGGACACATTCTGGGGGTGTAAATAATGTTATCTATGCAATAGGTAATCTATCCTTATTACAAGAAAATTCCTTGGTTCATCAAATTGCCTGGGGCCGTACCTGCAGGAGGAGGCAGCAGGGAGTGGTGCTTTGGAATGTGTGCCCTCAGCCACTTCTGTTTAACTCTGTTTTCTTCCTCATTCTTTGTGCCTCGTATTTACTGTTCAGCTCATTTTACTAGGAATGAGTTGATGACCACTGGAACCTAACGTTTAACTATAAGGCATTTCCTTTTTAATTTTTTAAATAACAAGTGCTCTTTTTTCAAGAGCAGAAGGCTTCTTTTAAAAAGAAGTCTCATTGTCCTTCAGCTTCTCTAAAGAAATCTCATCTGTTCAAAAGACCCACTTAACCTGGTAAGTAAAAGCAAACGCAGCCAGGCCAAGTACCTTTGCAGACGGATCTAGACTTCCCTGACCACTCAATGCCACTGGCTGCCAGACTTGCAAGTTCCAACAGCAGCTCCAGGTGTTGATCCCTCTCAGCCCCCTGAATGGCCAGATTTTCCCTTTTTCTCCCCATCTCTCTCTGCCTCATAAAAATCAGATTTAGCGACATGTTTAAGAACAACATAACAAAAAGCCTACGTCTTAATTGTACAGGAGGTTAATAGTCACACTGTTGACTTTCCAGTAAGATAAACAGTGCAAACTTGGCCAGCACTAATGTATACAACCCACCCTCTCATTCCTGAAGACCGTACTCATTCTTGGGATGTGAATGACAGCAAGAGTTCACTGGGGAGAACGGAGCATCCTAACCTGTCAGAAGCACTGAAATACCAAAAGAAAACTGGAGGAGTTTAGGCTGAGCTTCTTTATTTCGGGGAGTAAGTAATTCTATGTCATGAGGATCTTGAGTCTGTGATAAACAAATTACCCTCAAACTCTAAAAGGCTGCCTGTCAGTGTTAAGTCTTTTTCCAGTTCTACTCTGCCATGAAACTCAGGGAGATCTGGTGTGAGGCTCAGTAGGAAGGCTGGCTGGCTCTGGCCTGACTTCTGAGCCTTGGTGGATGATCTGCATAGGAGCTAAGGGGTTCATGGGGGTGCTTCACCTCCCCAGAGCCAGAAACCAGAACATCTTAGAGTGGAAAAGACATGCCCAAGCCATCCTGGTGCCTGCAAGATCTCTGGCAAATCTAGAAGTGGCAGCTGGTCAAGCATTAAGAGGATGGTCATACAAGTTTTTTAAAAAAGAATCAAGGAGGAGAATCTTACAGTTCAACTCTAGAGGCTGGTTAAATAACTATAAAATGGCATGAATTACAGCCACCAAAAGGGATGATGTGAGAGACCTGTATTTACAAATATGGACACATGTTAACAAAATACTCAGTGACAAAGTAAATAGGTTACTGAACATTATGTATAATACAATCCCATTAATAGGAAGACACACACACACAGAAAGAGAAAGGAAGAGAGGGAGAAAGAAAGACACAGACACACACAGACACACACAGACACACACACACACACACACACACACACACACACACACGCTTTGCATGAGGGATGGGCATAATGCTTTGGTATGTTGCCCTAGGTTTAAGCCAATTATCAGCTTTGTGACCTGGGGTAAGTTAGCAACTTAAGGCCAAGTTTCTTCATCTGGGAACTATTAAAGAGGAAGAAGGGGAAGGGAGGGGAGGGAGGGAAGTACCTGTTCTCATAGGCTGTCATGAAAATTAAATGATATGTAAAAGATTTCAACAGCTCTTTGTGATAGAATACATTTAATAGTATCACTATGATTTATCTCTGGATGGTAGATTCTGTGGATAAATAGATGCTTGAGTTCTTTTTTGCTCATTATGCTTCCTGAGTTTCTACTACGACCACGTATTTTTACCACATAGTGTTTTGTTCTTGTTTCTTAAAGGCTTTGTAAAAATACAAAGAGACACAAGGACCATTTGGGGCGTGAAAAAAAGAGAACACTTATGGTTCCAATGTTACAAGAACACACTGGAAACGAAGTATGAAAACTGATTTCCTTCATGTGATAGTTGTTAAATGTCAGTAAAAGCACACAGAAGAAAAAATGTATAAACCCAGCACGAGCCATTAAAAAATCCCAACACGTTATACAACATGGGTCAATTCTGAAAATATAAAGAGAAAAAACCTAGACATTAAAGGACACATATATGGTTCTACTTAAATGAAATATCTAGAAGACACAAATTCAGAGAGACAAAACCAATTAAAGACTACGGGGGAGCATAGCAGAGAGGGAACAGGGAGCCTAATGGTTAGTGTCTTCGAAGCAATGAAAAAGTTTTGGGAATAGATAGATAGTGGTAATGGCTGCAAAACATCACAGATATAATTAGTGCCACTGAACTGCACAACTCAAAATGGTTAAAATGTCAAGATTTATGTCACATACATTTTACAACAGACAAATAAGAGAGACTGATAATGTAATATAGGAAACCACCCTGAACTGTGCACTTTAAATTGGTGAATTGTGGGGCACCTCGGTGGCGCAGTTGGTTGAGCATCCGACTTGGGCTCAGGTCATGATCTCACAGTTTGTAAGTTCGAGCCCCGCATCGGGCTCTGTGCTGACAGCTCAGAGCCTAGAGCCTGCTTCGGATTCTATGTCTCCCCCTCTCTGTACCCCTCCCCCTGCTCACGCTTTGTGTCTGTCTCTCAATAATAAATAAATGTTAAAAAAAAAAATTAAATTGGTGAATTGTAAAAAATGTAAATTATTTTTTTTAATTATACTTTAATAAAGTTGTTAAAAACCCAAAACGACCTTAGGCTCTGGGGCCAGAGAGACTGACCTGGCTTTTGAACCCCAGATAGGCAACTTACCAACTGTGACCCTGAACATATTTTTAAAACTCTCTGAGCCTGACCCCTCATTTGTAAAATGAGGATAATAACTGTACCTTCACAACAGACTGTTTTGAGGAGTAAGGAGATAATATAAAGAGTTTAGTCAAGTGCCCTGGGAGCACCTGGGTGGCTTATAAGTGTCTGACTTTGGCTCAGGTTTTGATCTCCTGATTTGTGAGTTCGAGTCCCGCATCAGGCTCTGCACTGACTGTGCAGATCTTCTGTCCTCCCCCACTCTCTGCCCCTCCCTTGCTCACATGCCTATTCTCTCTCTCAAAAATAAATACATACCAAAAAAACAGCCCTGAATGAATAGCTGCTAATTATCATAATTATTTTTAAACTTCTCATACCCGAAGATTCCCCAGGGTCAAACGTGCTCTACTTACGGACTCCAGGTTTTACCAGCTCTCAGAACTACCACCATGGTAACAAGAAAGAATCCATACATACATCCTGGTTCCCCATTCGGGGACCATTAGGCAAACATACTTGCAGAAGCTCCACCGTCCTCATCGTACATGTCCCCATGCAATGCCAGCTACCCCTCTTCACAATCAAAATCTCACAGCAAATCAGAGGAGGGTCAGAAAACACACAGAGCAATACCTTACTCCAGGGCCTGAGCACCTCAGACAACCTGTCCTAAGCACTGGAACATCTTGCACAAGGACAGTCCATCACTAGACAAGGATTAAAAAAATTACAAGTATCTTTAGGGGTGCCTGGGTGGCTCAGTCAGTTGAGCATCCGACTTTGGTTCAGGTCAGGATTTCACGGCTCATGAGTTCGAGCCCTGCCTTGGGCTCTGTGCTGACAGCTTGGAGCCTGGAGCCTGCTTTGGATTCTGTGTCTCCCTCTCTCTCTGCCCTTATCCCACTCATGCTGTCTGTCTGTCTGTCTGTCTGTCTCTCTCTCTCTCTCTCTCTCTCTCTCTCTCTCAAAAATAAACAAAAAAAATTCTTTTTTTTTTTTTCCAACATATCTTATTATCTCTCACTGTTCCCTCTCTTCCCAGAGCTAAACCTACCCTGTTCCTTTATCCTTTTCTCATAGCAACGCCTCTTTCTGATCTTTCAATCATTTTCCTCATGCTGGATCCCATCCAAGTTTTTCTTTTCTCACACAGTGCTGAGGCCCAGCATGGGATGCAGGGCTGGGAACAGTCTGGTAAGCGGGTCATAGAGCCCACAGTACATCCCGTGTGGGGCTTGGATGGTAAATTCTGAAAAGATCAGGCTGTGTGTGTAACCAGTGGCTGTAGACCAGTTGGTGGGTAATGTGACAGTAGTTTACAAACATCCCAGAGGGAAGAGAAACTGTTTGAAGAGCTGCCTCTGGGCCTTTCCTGAGAACTGATGAAAAAGACAAGCACGGAAGTTTGTTCGGAGACCTGGAGAGCTGGTGGTTGGGGTGAAGAAGAACAAATCTCATCCAGAATGAGGGAGGGAGCCCCCAAAAAGGTGTCTCAGGGCAGCTGTGAGATCACGGCTGGGGCCAGGCTTCCATGGTGTGGAGACTCCACACTGGCTCCCAGGGCTGTTCCTTATGTTAATTCCTCTGTCCTGGCTACAAGAACAGAATGAGAAGCCTGCCTGAGGGCTTACAGAAACTTATCTCAAGGTTTGTTGGAGAAGTTACTTTTCCCACACTCACTCACTCACTCACTCTTGAGAGGAGAATCAGGTTCAAGGGGGCAAATGGAGCTGGAAATAAATAAGAGAATAGAGATGGGGGTAGTACTGGGCAAGTTTTTTGGGAGAATGTGTCAGAAAGACAGGCTAACGTGTCCTTTTTAGGGTGGAGCCGCACAGCACTATCTGAATCATCACCCTGGCACTTTGGGTGATGCATCTGTAATCAGTCATTTAATTTTTACAGGATGAGAAAATACCTAAAAGCCACATCTCCTTCAAAACCCACGGCTAAGTTCTTTCTGATAATTCCTCTTCTTATAAATCTCTAATAGTTCCCAATTCGTTCTGAATCAAGGACAGCATAACTGATGAGGGTTTCCATTTATACCTTCCTTCCTTCTTCTCATACCTACCACACACCATCATTTCTCTGCCGCTTATCATTTCATGAACGAAGTTAATTCTTGCCACTAAATTTTAAGACTCATTCCCTCCACTAGCCTGGAATGCAATTCGCCTAAATAGAGGGACAGCCATACAGCTCAGAACAGTTTCCCCAAGGCTGTGTGTGCTTAAGAGCCAACTTCACAGTTTCCTAGCCTTCAAAGTCATTAACATAAAATCAAGCCCAAAACTCTGATCTCTGCAGAATGTCTTCACTTTAAGGACATCTTACACTCACCAACGCACCTGGGAAGCTCAGCTGGTTGAGTGTCCGACTCTGTATTTTGCCTCAGGTCACGATTCCAGGGTTGTGGGATCGAGCCTCATGTTGTGTTCATGTATAAGAACTCACTCATTCTGGAACAGTCTCATTCTTTCTGAGAACTATCCCCCAGAAATCTAGATTCTGAAGGGCTATCATATAAAAATGGGATTAGACTTGTTCCATGAGGTCCAGGGAGTAAAAATAGGTGAGTGAAAGTTTCAGGGTATACAGATTTGGGCCAGTTAGTAGCAGAACTGGAGCAGGACTTTAGCAAGTATTTATCAAATACTATGTACCTAACATTATGCAAAGCTCAGTCTTATTATTCAAGAAGCTGAGAGACTACAGAGGGAGAAGGAGAGGTAACCGGAAATTTCTATACCGTGTGGCAAGGAAAAAAACACAGTTTTCTACAGCAGCTACCAGCCCAGAAGGGCAATTAATCCACCTCTGGAGAGTCAGACAAGCTTTCTAAAGGATGAGACAGCTAAGGTGACTTCTGAAGGACAAGCAGCTAATTTACACAAAGACTGAATTTACAGCCAGGGAATGGGCACTAGGAGTGGGAAGGTCAGAGGCAGAGAGGACACAAGTGGCAGCATAGACTGCCAGAGCACAGCTGTGAGGGGACCAGTGTCTGGAGAAGAGGCTCGCGAAGGGCCTGTACAACACGCTAGGGAAGGGAGACTCTATCCAGAGGGCAGTGGAGCTCTTCTCATCACTAAAGCCATGTGCATCAATTAAAGACATCCTTTTGTCAAAAGGTCTGTTATCATAACTGCTACTAACCTGGGATTTAAACACATCAAATATTTTAAAATATCAGTACATTTTGCACAAGTGGTAAGGAACTCTTTCACAGAAGTGTATGATGGTATTTGGGAGAGGACTCGAGAGCCAGAGGCTGGGAAGCCCTAGGCAGGGTTGTGAGGACCAGCTGGAGGGGCTGTCCCCAGTGGCAGAGGTGGGAGCTCTCCGTGGGTTGGTCCTGAACTAGCAACCAAGCTGGCCTTAGGGTCTGTGCCCCATCAAACACCTTTCTCTCTATATGCCAGGATTCACCTCCACACAGTCCCCTCAAGGAGTTTCCATTCTCCTAAACTAAAATCTTGTTAACAGATCCACTTAAGGGAGTAACACAATTCTTTCTAGAAACTGGGGGGAAAAAATGCTCTTCTGGTTCCACTTAATCATTTTAAGTCACTTAATGTTTCTCAAGTAGAAAGTCTCACACTTTATCTGATGGTTTGTATTATGGCTCCAGAATTTTAGATGACTTCAGAGAGGAAGCCAGTGAACTTTGAAAGGACATCATTTACATTTGTTTGCCGTATCAGGTAGCACTTAAAATATATAAATGGGAAGATGTGGGCAAGAAAAACAAAAAGATTTCTAAAGTTTCCACAGGATTACTGTAGATCTTTTTATTTGTGTGTGTGTGGGGGGGGGGGGTGGGGGGTGGGAGGGCTAAATGGAAAAATGATTATAGGACTTACAACATTTTAAAAAGAGTCACAGAGTTTCCTGTTTGCACATCTCTTTTGGCATTTGTTAATATCAGAGTCTAGGTCTTGGGAGAGGCCAATATATTTTAGACTTTTAAAAGTTCACTTGGACTTAAACTAGAAGTGGGAGATGGCTAATAGCTAAATTTAGCTTCTATGCAAAGTTACTACATTCAAAACTTAGCTCAACCTTTGAGGGTAACTATTTGCCAGAAGTCAAATTAAACTGCTATTTTAGGAAAAGAACTTAAATGAAACAGGCTTGAGAAACATTGACTATATAATAAAATGGCTTTTGAAATACCTTTTAATGACAAGATTTATCAAACACATCTAGATTGAATTTCTTCAGAAATATAGCTACTGATAAATGAAGAGAGAAGTGTTAGGAAAAAATGTTTAGGTGAATGATGTTACTAAACTTGGAATGTTCCCACAGGATCCCAGCTTTGGTACTTTTTATAGTGTTAAATAAAAGGTCTTTAAAGGGCATGGATGAAGGTGCTACGAAAAAGTCTTTGTGGCAAAGTCTGAAATTAGGATTCTAAGGCCATTGATGTTTTTGGTCAGTGTATTTTGAAAAACACGTAAGATCATGCAATGCCCTAAGTAATGATAATCAATGGTGGATCATTATAAGCATCAGGGAATCAAAATGAGAGGAGAAACTGGGAAATATCCTGGAAGTCATTTTTGCATGTTTAAGTCTCTGAACTGTTCACTTTCTTTCTTTAATCTCTCACCTTGTCTTTATTTCTTCCCTTCTACCATTTATAAGTGGAGATGAGAAACTACCTAGGGCTGCGAAAGAGAAGGAAGCTGATGTCCTGTACAAGATTGAGAAATGACTCCTATACTCAACTCTAGCTACTCTATATGACCTTAGGGGAAACTAGGACTCTCAAGTCCCAGACGCCATGTGTATAAACTAAGAGAATTGTGGTACTCCAGTACACGGCTGTTGGCTACATAAGTTGGTATAATCTTTATACAAGCTCTTTGGCAAATGTATGGGGGGGGGGGGGGGTTTGTTTTTTGTTTTTTTTTTTTAAATTTCATGAAGGGGCGCCTGAGTGGCTCAGTCAGTTAAGCGTCTGACTCTTGATTTCGGTTCAAGTCATGATCTCACGGTTCCTGAGTTGGAGCCCTGCGTTGAGCCCTGCATCGGGACCCCGCACTCTTGGCTTGGAGCCTGCTTGGGATTCTCTCTCTCCCTCACTTGTGGGCTCTCTCTCAAATAAATTAAAAAATAAATAAATTTCATGAAATACAATTAAAGGGAGTAAATAACTACACACAAAAAGGGCTGGCAATTAACCAGCAGATGTAGGTAGAGATCTTCGACGGCTGTTACCATTACATAGGGGGAGACAACTAATCACTGTGTGCCTTCTGATGGAAGTGCATATTGCCCTCGACCCCCAATCCTAACCTGAATCTCAAGCCTCTGTAACTACTAACTTAAAGAAAATGCAGAAAACAGGACCATGCTAAACACCACCACAGAGATGCAGTGAGCATCATTCACACTGTAAGAAATTAAAGGATAAACAGTCTGGGTTCCTCAGCAAACATACTGTAAGGGAAAAAAAAAAAGATTTTTATAAGGGACCGGCCCAATGTCAAAATGGTATAGATTTGGACCTTGATTCAATAAACTGTTAAAAACAACAAAACATCAGGCTAAGAATCTACTTTTGTATGTTTGAAATTTTCTGTAAAAGTTAAAAATAAAAAATTAGGAGATTATTAAAAATGGTTAACACTGAAAGCAAGATAACAATCAACTTGTAAATGTGAACTCTCTCTTGTCTATCCTCTTGGTTATTGGTTATTCCTCCACTCACCAGAACGTAACAGACCAAGACACGGTTATGATACCACAATTTGTGTCTCTATTAAGTGTTAACACAATTTCTGGACTTTATAAGAGCCCAGGAACCAAGAAAAGAAAAAGGTATTTCTGGAGGAACCACATTCCAAATGACAATCCAAATGATGCTATGCTTAAGCCTTGAGCTTCATGCCCTCCTGGTGTAGCAATGTGCCATTATGAAGCACTTAATACATTTCAAAGCACATTATCTCATTTTATTCCCACTATAGCTCAGTGAGGTCAAGCAGAACACAAATTCATCATTATTTTAAAGAGAAACCACCAGCTGTGAGGGATGCTCACATTATTAATTTTGAGGGGGAGGGGAAAAAAGAAAACACAGAGCTACCTACCATCTTCTCCTTCAACCAAATGACAAAGAAAAAATTATCCACTGAAAATTAACTACAGTAGTCAAGGAAGCACTGCTCTTCTTACATAGACAACCAATAAAGAAAATTAGAAATAGACAAATGAGGGGCACCTAGCTGGCTCAATCGGTAGAGCATGAGACTCGATCTCAGGGTTGTAAGTTCGCTCCCCACTGTGGGTACAGAGGATACTTAAAAATAAAATCTTAAAAAAAAAAAAAAAAAAAAAGAGGAATAGACGAATGGAAAAATACCTCTCTCAAATTAAATGACCATTCAGTATCTGACAAGAAACTAATTTTATTAATAAACCATTAAAACGCCATGCCATTTTGCTTATCAGACAGAATGAATTCATTTATATATGATAATATCCCCAGCTGAGGGGGAGACAGGAAAATAGGCATTGTCATATAAAGTGCCTACTAAGTTTCCATCTCTGTGCTAGGCACCATACTTACTGATGCAAGCAGTCCACTCTTCACAAACATAAGATGAAAAACTCAAGTAAGTTCAGCCTCAGACTCAAGTGTGTAGCCTTTGTGGGGAAAAAGTCAGTGAACCCAAATAGATCATAATGGAATCATAGATCCATACTGTCTTGATTCTAGAAAGCCACCCCATTTTCAGTGGTATTAAAGAGACTGCAAAGAAACAACTAAAGGGCTTATACAAACAAAGAAAAAAATGTCAAACCCTCCCATATCACTGCGTATCTTCCCATCTATACATTTCATCCCAGGGACCAAGGTCAGGTGTTAAAACAAGCATAGGAGACATGTTCCAGGACTATTCCCATCAATGACACACAGCTACAAAACTAACATTTCACACTAATCTAAATATTTAACTTTCTGTCCCCTGAGCTTATTTTTAAGGCGTCTAGTCAAAAACACTGGTCAGTCTGTTTTATGTTTATATGCATAATTCAAAAACACTTCTTATGAAATAAATTTCATTTCTTTTTGATGAACATTCTATTATATGTCCCACCTTTCCATTTTTAGTTTAATTTAATGGGGGGAAATCATTGGGCATGTAGAAATTTTTTTCATTACTCTTCTGTTCACATATTTTTTAAAATTAAGAAGGAAATTCCCAATCCTATCTAACTACTAGTAATCTCAGTGTTCTACTGCAGTTCTTAATTAAGGAATCTGAATTTAAAACAATACAAAACAACATCAATCTATTTTCTAAAAATCTTAACCTCAACAAAGTTGTAATAGTGGCCATTTCTGTAGATAGAAAAGTTGCTTTGATCCAATAGCCAAAGAAACTCATTATAATCCAAGAATGATAGGTCCTACTCAAGCACTTGGAAAACACACAAAGGTGCAATGCACCAGTCCTGAATCACCAGCCAGAAAGACTCTATCATTCATAATGATGATGGAGATTACAAAGCCCCGCCTGAGGCGGAATTTCCTTCCTTCAAAAAGATGCTATGATTCCCTGCCCCCATGCAGAAGTAATGAATGCAATCCACTGAAACACCCTGAAAATACAGAAACCCAGGTTCATTAAGACACTCAAAAACAGGGAAAGTGAAAGAAAAAGAAAAGTCATACACCCCCCCCCCCCAAAACAGATAAATGGGCACCAATCCCTTATGTTCAAAACTGGCAATAAAAGGAAAGAATTAAGCATTTATTTTGCTCCTCAACTTTTTTTCTGATGAACAAACTAACTTTATTTCAGGGAAAATGAACATAATTAGCAAAATCACTCTTTTCAACCCCTAATCAAGTAACGCAGTAAAGATCAATGGATAAAGCCATGAAAATGAAGTTGACAGTCACTTTTACAATGAAGGCATCATCTGATTACTACTTGAACACAGGCCCATTTTGACATCACCACAGAATGACCCAAACACTGGTTACTTCATAATGTAGTACCACATGAATGAAAGCACACAGCACCACCTAGGACTCCTTAACCAAACCTTTCAAATCTAATCAAGACTTTTAATTTGCAGTAAATAAAGGGGACACAGACACCTAAAGGAAGCAAACAGAAAAACCCAGGACTTTTTTTCTCAATATGGCTGATACTTTTTTCAACAAAACAATGGCATAAGAAAGGGGGAGGTGGGGGAAGGGAACTACTCTAGATGAAAAGACCTTTAAGAGACATAACTAAATGCAACATATGGATATACTTTGAACAATTCAACTAGAAAGACTAGGAGGAGGAGAAAGAGAGAAGGGATATAAAAAGCAAGTTGTGGTGTAATCTTGATAAAGCTTAAATATGAATGTAGATGGGTTTCTGGGGTTGATTCTCTCTACATTTTGGTATGCTGAAAACAAGAGAAATAAACAGAAATAAATCTACAAGACCCCAATCTCCTCTGTATTGTGGCCCAAAAAACAAGTTTCTTCTGTAAAGTAGCCAAGGAGACACGAGAAGGGTCCTAAGCTGTAGGTGATTCAAGTCACCAGGGAATGTTTTCATCAGTCCTGTTATGCAAACACGCACACCCCTGTACTTAAGTCACAGGGTAATGAGATTTTTTAATAAAGGTTTTCCTTTCCAAGTAAATTCAGCCTCCTAGGTGAGGAACAATAGGCATGCAGAACCACCACAGAATCTTTCTCTGCCCATGAGGAAAGGAAAAAACCAAACCAAAAGAGCATTCCACTTACTCTCTGCAGGCTTTTCTCCATCTGTCAAATAGGGACAATACTGCCTTACAGTTTTTATGAAGGATTAGCACTAATATGTGTATGTGCCTGTAACTGGCCCCTGGCAGTGGCTCAAGTAAATGACAGCTTATAAAAAATCACTTGCAGCCAGTTACCTACAATCTCAAGATCCTGAAATTTGCAACCACGTGGGCACAGAAGATGACACTGCCCAGCCCAACACATTTATTTCAGCTTTGTGAGACTATGACTAAAGGACCCATCCAGTAAACCTGTGCCTGGAATTCTAACCTACAGAATCGGTGAGACAACAGATGTCATTTTAATCCTCACCCCCAATCCAGCCTCCTTTATCAGCTTGCTTAGTCCATAAATGCTTATCAGAGATGCCTAAAGCACTGTGCTGGTGCGATGTGCTCTGTGAAGGAATAAAATACCTGAAAGGGTCCCGTGCTGTTCTTCTGGTATCTACGGATGCCCTGGATTCGGCACCACCTTCCAATCCAGCGTGGTCACCCTCTATTTCCTTCTGTGCATCTCTCCAGCCTCACTAGACCACAAGCTCTTCTTTGATCCTTTCCTTCCTACACTTTCACACAAGCCACCCCCTCAAGTCTGTAGATCACTTCTGCATATTCTCTGCTTACTGAAATGTTTCTCACCTTCAGATACTAGGTCTAGAGACCTCCGGGAGATCTTTTCCCATTCTCCCTAATTACCAGCATTATCATCTGCACACGGCATTATCTACGATTTCACTTTAGCACTTGCTCTGCCTTCTACTGCAGCCATCTACAGGCTGGTTTCCCCTACGAAAGTGTAAAACACCTCAAAAACAGAGCTGTACCTCACTCAGCTTTTTATCTCTCACCTCCCCTCAAATGTTTGCTAAACTCAAGTGAGAAAACTTAACCGGGAACTCAGCATAATTTCCTGCACAGAGCTGTTAATGTTTGACCAGGTTGATCTCCTTGACCTCGAGACAGATATTTAATTAATTAATTAACGTTCCTTCACCCTCAGCCACTAATTAGATTATTCTGTTCAAACCAAGATGGTGCTTCTGGCTCCAACTCCACCGTTTCTCAGGACAGCTAAAACCCTAGCAGCTAATGAAGAGGAGGATGATGAAGAACCCGTATTTGCACCAGCTACACACATTACACCAGGAGCTTGAGATTTTCAGTTCACTTAACTCTCCAAGCAACCATCACTTTTGCTAGGCTTTTCCCCAAGGAAAAGAGCCTTGATTACATGATATTCTATTGTTACAAATCACCTATATATTTACGATATGTAAAATGAGGCCTAGAGCAGAGAATGAAAACAGGCATCAGAGCAGCATGTAATAATATATAATCCCACTCAAATATAAAGACGTGTATCTTTGTATGGCTATTCATCACAAACATTAAAACGGTTATCTCTGGATGGGAGTGGGGATAATTTTCTGCATTCAGTTATAAAATACAGATATTACATGACAAAGATGTTATACTATTAGAAAACCAGTGACTTTCAAGATGCCTCAAACCTCTGTATTTAAAAGTATAGCTCATTTGTAAAATTGTATGTTAAAAAATACAAAGTAAATACAACAGAATTTAATAGCATGTGTCTTTAGGTTTAGGAACTTAAAAACATTAATCCCCCCCCTTAATCTTTTCCAAGGTTCTTCGGTGAACCTGTATTACATCAGGTAATGGGGGTGTGGTGGGGGTGATTAAATAGTTTGGAAAGGTACTCAGTCCAGATCCATTCCCCCAAGGAAGTTCTCCCAGAATGAATGGGAAACATATTATCCAGCTCTTAAAACCACCACATATGCAGCTATTCTTGGGAGGGTCTCTAGAGAGTAAGTGGCATAAATAGAAGCCCCTAGTCAAATGGGAGGCTGGCATGTGAGCCTGCAGACCTCCAGGCACTGGAGGGGCACTGTTTTCCTCCAGTCTAGCTCTGCAGGGCTTATGCTGCTGCAAACTTCTTTTTTTTTTTAAATCAATCAACATTTAGCACTTGCTGTGTTTTTTTTTTTTCCTTTAAAGTTTACTTATTTTGAGAGAGAGAAGGGGAGGGTAAGAGAGGGAAAAAGAGAGGGGTTGAACAGGGGAGGGAGAGAGAGTCACAGAGAGAATGAATTCTAAGCAGCCTCCACACACTGTCAGTGCAGAGCCTGATGTGGGGCTCAATCTCATGAACCTCGAGACGCGAGATCATGACCTGTGTTGAAATCAAGGGTTGGAAACTTAACCAACTGAGTCACCCGGGTCCCCAGCTGCTACAAACTTAATCACCTGCCCCAAATCTGTAATAGCTATCTGGTAAATGCAGGTTTCCATGCCCCCAAACTATGGTTCTATCATATTAAAAATTAAAACTTAAATTTTAAAAACATTTATCAACTCATTTAAAAAACCAAGCCCATTACATATTAAGATAATATGTTTTACGAAAAACAACTACATATACCAAAACAAGTAAGGATAAAACTTCAATATCTGGTGCAACAGAAGACAACTTATTATCTGCTTATTATTCTTATTATCTGCTTTTAATTCAATCTATTGCAATCTATTGCAATGTACTGATTGTAGTATATGAAAAAGAAAACATAGCCTCACCAGTGAAATCAGTGATTATTAATGAAATTCTTTTAATGAATAAAATGAGTTGACATTTGGAAGATCAGTATAATTCAGTGACCCAGTATTTTCCAAAAGATCAATGTGTCATCATAAAATCATGCATGAAATGGAATTTAACAACATAAAAAGCTCATGGATAAAGTTTGATTCCACAATGCAACAAATCTTCTGGCGTAATATAAACAAGGAATATCCACAATTACCTGTAAAAGATATTGAAATACTTCTTCCTTCACAAGCTACCTATCTCTGGGAGGCCATATTTTTAAATGGATTAAAATTTTTTTAATTTCAAATTTCTTTAAAAAATAATTTTTTTTAATGTTTTATTTTTGAGAGAGACAGAGACAGAGTATGAGAGGGGGAGGGGCAGAGAGAAAGGGAGACAGAATCCAGAGCAGGCTCCAGGCTCTGAGCAAGCTGTCAGCACAGAGCATGATGCAGGGCTTGAACTCAGAAAACGTGAGATCATGACCTGAGCCAAAGTCAGGCGCTTAACTGACTGAGCCACTCAGGCGCCCCTAAAAACATTTTTTTGAGAGAGTAACCAGGCAGCAAGCAAGCACAAGTAGGGGAGAGGGTCAAAGGGAGGGAGTGGAGGGTAGGGGTGTGTGTGGGGGATCCCAAGCAGGCTCCACACTCAGTGCAGAACCGGAGGAAGAGCCTGGAATCATGACCTGAACTGAAATCAAGAGTCAGATGCTCAACCCACTGAGCCAGGCACCCGTTTTAATTTTTAATATGGTAATATGTACCTTCCCCATTTTGTCAAAAATATTGTCAAGTGATGTGTAATCAAGAATGGAGATGGAGGGGCGCCTGGGTGGCTCAGTCGGTTAAGCGGCCGACTTCGGCTCAGGTCACGATCTCGCGGTCCGTGAGTTCGAGCCCCGCGTCGGGCTCTGGGCTGATGGCTCGGAGCCTGGAGCCTGCTTCCGATTCTGTGTCTCCCTCTCTCTCTGCCCCTCCCCCGTTCATGCTCTGTCTCTCTCTGTCTCAAAAATAAATAAAACGTTAAAAAAAAAAAAAAATTTAAAAAAAAGAATGGAGATGGAATAAAAATATTTTTTACCTCTTCATCAAGGACATTCTTAGATGAAACTGGTTTCTTTTTTTAAACAAAGCATGGGACAGTACAGAATACAATGATGACTAGTGCAGTTTGGTGCCACTGTCTTGACATGTACTAAGGTGCCAGTAATTACGCCCACTGCTACACAGGGAGAAAAACAAACCACTCTCGTGAAAATAGTTTAGACTTCGGGGACTCCTTGAAAGGGTCTTGGAGACCAACCTGGGGTTGGCAGAAAAATACTTTGAGAACTGCTGTACAAGAAAAGGCACCTCTTTCTTTAAGGATTTACAAGTGTGTGAAAAGGAAGAAGGGAAGAAAGAAACAGGGAGACTGAATCAAACTTTAACTGAGAAATGCTCTCTTTTTAATGAGTGAGGAGAGTACATGGCCTTAAAAGAATTAAGTCTATGTTAGCTGTTCCTTCTGGAATGTCCCACTAAATTAACTCCTTTATTCTTTCATTTCTCTGCAGATATAATGAATAATTTAAGTTTACAAAACATGAAAGTTGGGGCAGTTATTTGCATTATAAAAGAATCCTGTGATTTCCAAGGAGATTTGACTTCCTGAATTCTTAAGGCCTTTGTTTATAGCTAATCAATGATTAAACAAGAAACAAATTCAAAGCATAATGTTAACAGCCATTGCTAATCAAAGATAGGCTACTCATTAAATTGTATCATAAGTAAATTGGATCAGATTTGCTGATCTACACAGTGCTGCAATAACTCACCTCCCACATAAAACAAGATATATATGGAAACCACTTGTCACATCCATTACCTAATATTACTTTAATATTGTTAAACTTAGTTATTAAAATTTACACACATTAAGCAAAAACTAGGAATGTGTGCAGGTTTGAGATGACAGAGGCAGAGACGGGCTGTAAACACTGGTGTGGTGTTGTGAATTTGGTCTTTTTTAACGCAAACAGTATTTCTAATTTGTCAAAGTGGGACATACGTGGAAATAAGCATTAATTAGGATATCTTGGTTTCTAAGAGTATTTTGCTGTCCTCACTGACTGCAGTTTTGTTTGATGTTTTTATTTTTCATAATGTCCAGGGGCCTAAGCACCTGGTGTCCTCACACATATCCTGAGTGCCAAATCCATGTCCTGCCTGATTCTTGACAATGGGCCTTTCTCTGTGATGTGAGAATCGGGCCCACAAATACCTGGCATTACTGGGGGTGAGAGGCTCAGCGGGTCAATCATTATAAAGTCTCAATACCCAGAATGGAAATCATTGGCATGTTTCTGTGAACATCACTTCTGGTAGCTTCAAACTGGTCCACAACAAGGACAGAATTCCTAGACACTCCCACTGTGGAGTTGCTTTGTAGGGAACGGGGGGCACATGATCCAAGTAAGCACAATCCTGCAAGCTCACCTTCCATACTTTGATGTCCTGGTCTCCTTTCCACCGGGAAGCCAGCTGCCTCCTGTCTCCTCCTGGTGTCCATCTCCTGGCCCCTCTCCTATATCGCTTCCCAATGGCTCTGACTGCCCAAAGACTCCCCATTACTGCTGTTGTCCACAACTTCCGCATCACATCCGGGCTCCCCCTCCCATCAAAACCCTTATCAGCAAGGACAGAGGTAAGAAAAACGGGTGAAAGAATAATCTGTGGTCTCACCACCACCAATTTCTTTTCCCAAAACTTAGTGTTAGTGAAAGTGGGGTGGAGGTCTGGGGAGGAGGGAAGCTTCCTTCCTAGGAGCACCACCTCCCCAGCAGGGTATTTCCTAGTGGCATTTCAAGGCATATTAAGAAAAAAATTCAGGCAAGGGCCCTCCTCACCACCACTGAATTTCTTCCTCTATGTTAAGACATTTTATGGTGTCCTTCCATTCCTGTCTCCCCAGTGCAGCTTCCAACAGCTTAAGGAAGGAGAGTGTCTTCCTTAAAACATGAGGCTGCCATGCTCAACAATCTCCATTCTCTCCCCACCAATTATTTAGAAAAAATTTCTCGCCGGGGGGCACCTGGGTGGCTCAGTTGGTTAAGCCGGCGACTTCAGCTCAGGTCATGATCTTGCAGTCTGTGGGTTCGAGCCCCGCGTTGGGCTCTTTGCTAGCAGCTCAGAGCCTGGAGCCTGCTTCTGATTCTATGTCTCCCTCTCTCTCTGCCCCTCCCCTGCTTGCTCTCTGTCCCTCTCTCTCTCAAATGATAAACATTTTTTAAATGAAAGAAAAAATTTCTCGCCAGGCACTGAAGACCTTCACCACCACCTCCACACCTTCAACATGAAAAGCCCTTAAAAATAATGCTTCGGGTACACAGTCCTGGATGGAAAACTGGTCACGAGTAAGAAATGAGGACGCTGGGATTATATGCTATAACCAAACAAAACCAGAAAACCTGACACACCATTTTTTATACATATATGCATAAAATGTATGTAGAAACGTATACAACGTAACGTTAACAGTGGTTATTCCTGGATGGTAGGGAAACATATTTTTAACCTTTTAAATTTCATTTATGGTTTCCTTCTCTAACAATAAAATGAATCAGGCATGGTCATTTTACAAAATGAAACTATTATTTTATAAAGAGAAGAATTAAGAAAAAAAATATATTGGGGCTTATTTCTCAAATGCAGAAGAGCCCAAATTGTGATCATGTGGTTAACATACCTATCTCCAACTCAAATCTTTTATCTCCCTAAATAACAGACCCAATATCCAGTTAAACAACTCCTCCTATTTCTGTGTTATTTTTATTTTCAAACAATTGCAGGACTAGGTCTCTCAAACTCTTCCTTTATGTCAGGAGCAGGCAAGGTTTTCAATCTCCTTGAAAAGTAATATTGAAGGGGTGCCTGGGTGGCTCAATTGGTCAAGCGTCTGATTCTCAATTCTGACCCAGGTTATGATTTCACAGTTCGTGAGTCTGAGCCCCACATCAGGCTCCATGCCGATGGTGCAGAGCCTACTTATGATTCTCTCTGCCCCTTCAGCACTCACTGTCTCTCAAAATAAACTCAAAAAAGAAAAAGTAATAGTGAAAAATTTTCTGCAGATTGCTCATCAATCAGCCTTTTGGGACTTTACAAACAGGGATCACCTAGAGATCACGGAGTCTGCTTAACTAAATTGGTGAGTATTTATGCTGTTTTCATACTATCATGATTCCAAGAGGAGTGTACAGATGAAGTCTAAGGATCTGAAACTATCAATGTAAAACAGAGCTGTAGTATTGCCTCTTGCCATTCATGCTCATTTCCATTTCCATCTGAATGATGGGAAACACTTAAGTAAACTGCCTGCATATCCTCCAGTATAAATCAAAGAAGTCAAATACCCTCCTCTTTGCTGATGATGCCATTATTCATTGAATTGAAATACTTAAACTGTTGAAAGGAGTCACTCTTATTTTCTGAAATAACTCAGAATGAAGTACACCAAAACTAAATAAAAACCCTACGGTTCAATTTGGTCAACTATATAAGAAAACATTTTACAGTTAATGCATCCTGATCATCAAAATCTGATGCTTTATAGAATTATACGGAAGCCTGACTTTCACTGAGCAGTGACCTGCCCTGAAATCTCCTTAGATGCAGGCATCTGGGGTCTCTAATAAGATCATATTTAGGAGCACCTGGGTGGCTTAGTTGAGCATCTGACTCTTGATTTTGCTTCAGGTCATGATCCCAGGGTCTTGGGATCAGACCCTGTGTTGGACTCTGAGCTGAGTGTGGAGCCTGCTTAAGATTCATATTCTCTCTTCCCGCCCCCCACCTCCCTCTCTCTAAATTTAAGAGATTAAAAAAAAAAAAAATCATCTTTAAAGGCTTAAATGAGTTTAAAGCACCCCTAAGGAATACCTTAAAAACAACCCAAGCCAAAGCTCCTGGTGGGCTGTAAGTTAGCAGTGTGACACAGTGAGGCCTAAAATGAGCTGTGAGACTCCGGGCTTTCTTAGGTGGAAAAGAGGTATTTTGGCCACACTGTTCCGAAGGATTAGAATAGTAGGTCAGTAAATGGCTGCTTGCTTTCTTCCCTATCCGTTTAATAAGAGGCTGCAGATCATTCCGTCAACAACCTGAATTCCAGCAGCAGGCTGTGCTCACTTGGGACACCAGGCCTTCCACCAGGGTCTCCCACCACTCCTCCTGCTCTAATTCTAGCGAGGGATCTGTGTCACTATGAACTAGTACCCTACAGCAACGGCAACACAGAGGCTGTGGCAAAGGATTATGAGAGCCCAGATGTCATTTTTGGCCCTACAGGCCATTTAATCTCCCTGGGCATCAGAATTTTACCTTAAAGGTAAAAGGGGAAGTTGAAGGATGCTGAAATTCAAAAACTGGATAGAGATACTATACACCAAAATGTTAATGGTGGTTATCTCCAGTGGACCTGGATGACTTTTATTTTCTTCTTTATATTTTCCTGGACTGCTGGAATTTTCCTCTGAGAAGCAGAGGAAACCAAAACTTTCCTCTTATCAGAGTAAACTGGAACTATTTGTTTTTATGAAATATAAAACACAAAAATCTAAGGAAGTTTTTTTTTTTTTAATTAATTTATTTTGAGAGATGCAGAGACAGAGCGAGTAGGGGAGGGGCACAGACAGGGAGAGAATCCCAAGCAGGCTCCTCAGTGTCAGGGTGGAGTCCAATGCAGTGCTTGAACCCATAAAACCGTGAGATCACGATCTGACCCCGAAACCAAGAGTCAGATGCTTAACAGACTGAGACACCCAATGCCCCTACGGAAGTTGCTTTCCATAGCAAAACAGTCTTGCCCTTATCCCTACAGAACACCTGCAACTTTGTCTTTGCCTTCCCTCCCTCTGAACGGCTTGATTAGGTCTTCCTTAGGCATAGTCACTGGCTTTCTAAATGACCCCACTTGTGGAGAGCAGTGTGGGATACACAGCACCTTGTACTTGGAGGCACCTGCATATTTTCAGAGCAGAGCTGGGAACTGAACAGCACTTTCAAACAGCACATGCTGTGTATGCTGCCTTGGAAAATGCAGGTACCCTGGCTCTGTTCCATGGGCACATGGAGCTTCAGATCAAGCCCTGGGTGGCCCCATCCCACAGAGGCAAAAATTAACAGATTTTAGGCTTGTGGAGTGTTGTCCCCAGAAGCAGAAGGGCACGTGCTAGGCATTTTAGAAGTTTTCTGAACTTTCCTAGGATCTTTTCAGACATGAAACAGAAAATTCACTTCCACACAGCCAGGGTCAGTATTGGATGAATGGGAAATTCCAGTGGTATGGCAGAAATCAAGGAAGTGGTCTGATTATTCACCAAGGGATTATGTGCTTACCAGGTATTTAACAAGAGTATCAGTTCAATAGAGCATTTTTCTTTTTTTTTGGCGGGGAGGGGGGTGTGGAGGAGAGGGAAACAGAGGAGTGAGCGGTAGAATTTAACTTTACAATTCCTTGCTCTGCTGGGGATTCTCAAATCTGTGCATCAGAATCACCCAAAGAGTTTTTAAAAATGCAGAGCATAAGTCCTAGACCAGACCCACAGAATCAGAATCCCTGGGGTTGGACTATGGGAATCTGAATTATTGCAAAGTTCTAGAGCCTTTTGATACTTACTCCCTAAAATTAAAGTTGAATGGGTAAAATCTGAGCAAATGCTCTGTACGTATTGGCTGCCTCCACCTTTAAAGCCACTATGATAATACAGTATGCCACAAGCAGTGCAAACAGACCAAGAGCATGGAGTCAACTATATTCCCTATGTATTGTGACAAAACTTATCAAAATAGAATTTAAATATGTGCATTTTATTGTTTCCCTGTCATGCCTCAATAACACCATAATTTTTTAAAGTTCCAAATGAAAAAGCACAAAATAAAAAATCTGTAGCATCTTGATTTTACATGTATTCCTAGGTGCTAGATGCAGAGTATACAAATGCAGAAAAACTACAGTCTCAACTATGAGGAACAGAAGGCACAACATATATGTTCTTACACGCACATATTAAACAGTCACGGAGTAGTCACTCTTGTGAATGGGGCCCTCTTATGTTAATTAATCCTCACAACCCTATGAGTAGGTATAACTATTACTGCCATTTTAGAGATGACACAACAGAGAGAGGTTAAGTAACTAGACCAAAGGTACAAAACTAAAAAGTAACAGGTCAGAATTTAAATCCAGGCTCTATCACTTGATGTGCTAGCCTGTTCGAGCTGCCGTAACACAATACCACAGACTGGGTGGTATGGATTTTCTCACAGTTCTAGAGACTACGAATTCTAAGACTAAGGTGGGGACACATTTGGCTTCTTCTGAGGCCTCTGTAACTTGGCTTGCAGATGGCCTCTTTCTTACTATGTCCTCACCGGCCTTTTCCTCTGTGTGAACACATCCCCAGCGTCTCTTTTTCTTCAAGGAACCCAGTCATATCGAATTAGGGCCCACCCTAATGGCCCCATTTAATCAGGTCTTTAAAGACTTTATCTCCAAGTACACTTGCATCTAGAGCCACTGAGGGTTGGAGTTTCAACATAGGAATTTTGGCAGAACGCAATTCAACCCATAATGCCTGATGACGGTGTAACCTCAAAATTACTGGATCTCCCTAAGGCCTGTTTCTTCAAGTGTCCAATAGTGCTAATGAGAATCCAAGGAGATAATTCATGTGAAATGCTTAGCAGTGTCTGGCACATCATTTTACAGATGAGAACAACACTCAAGAGACGGTGATTTGCCCTGTTTTCGGCTCTAAAGTGGAGTTCTTACCCTATAGAACCCTACTTTCCTGTACAAGCAAATGTATAATCCAGCAGAATTTTATATAATTTATAAAATTTTTGTATCTCTTACTTCTTGCTTTCTCACGGTACTTTTCTTACTTTATTATAAACAAGGGAATAAGTTAAAACTTCATTAGGGAATTATTTCGTTAGTAAAGTATACTACACTTTCCTGGAACCGTATAGGACTTTCATTCATCGTCTCTCCTAATTTACAAAGACAGTTAGCTAGTCACAGTGATGATGCCTCAGAAGATCAATATTTATTTTTAACTATTAAGAAAGAAAAGCAACTCAATGCTTTTTTTAAAAAAAATTAAGATTGTACTTTATGTTTGCCTGGTACTCTACATAGTATATCCATTTAATCCTCAACACAATCTTAGGATCTTGTTTTATTGAGCTCTCCTAACAAGCACGTGAGGAAGGTATTATTCCCATTTATAGCTGAGGGAACAGGAGGAGCAGAGCAAGGTTCAATGTTTTTCTTTAAGGTCACAGAGCTTCACAACGACAGGCAGAACCAGAACTCTTACTGACATCTTTGAGTTTAAGACCAAGGTTCTCCATTTCAGGCCACTATCTGCCTTGGCAAGTACAGTAGCTGGTTTTCTCATTTCCCATTCTCTACACAGAGCAGGTGCTCAGCAAATAAGGCAGTCTGATTTGGGGCAATCTAGACTAAGCTGTAAAAAATCTTTGACGTCCTTTATATGGGCCAAGTTTCCTGACAACTTTGACCACCACCAATCCCTTGGACTAATAGCTCTTTTAAGGAACCAACCAGTCTCCTTCTTCCCCAATATTCAGCACACTGAGTGCTCATTAAAGTTCAACAGGTATCTGAGAAATGAGCGTTCAAGTAAACTGTTGTGTAATAGAATCTTGCATGTTCTTCCTTTAGTGATGACAAAGGGCACTTTTCAGCCACAACTATATAAAAACATCAACAAAAAGAAACATTAAAAAACCTCTCTGTTGGGGCACCTGGATGACTCGGTTAAGCGTCTGACTCTTGATTTCAGCTCAGGTCATGATCTCATGCTTCATGAGCTTGAGCCCCAGGTTGAGCTCCACGCTGACAGTGCAAAACCTTCTTGGGATTCTCTCTTGCGCTCGCCCGCCCTCTCTCTCTCTCTCTCTCGCAAAATAAATAAACAAACAAAAAACCTCTCTCACAGTCTATAACAGAGAAGCCTACAGGGTTTTTCTAGGCCCGCAATTCAAAGATTCCACTGCAGTCTACTCCTAACAGTGGTTGAACTGACCACCACACCTTGAACACCAATTACAGGCACAGTGCAATTGGGAATCACCAGTGAAGAACCACACCATGGTGTTTTTAGTCTACAGCATGCTCTCAGGGAAAACAATTTGGCATATGTGAGAGGGAAGTTCACGATTCCCAGAGGGAATTGCAATGGATGATAAGGTCAATCTGAGTCAGAGTGGAATTGCTGTTCATCAAGGCCCCTATGCTGTAAAAGGGAGCTATATTAAGAGGTATCATGACAACTTTTATTTTCTCAAGAATATACTGGTGTGTGGATTTTTTTTTTTTTTTTTTTTTTAGCTTCAAGTTTGTTTTGCCATAGCAGCCCAGGCAAGTTTTGCCTGTGCCATGGAAACTATCTGACCACTTCTGAGCTGTTCTGGATACAGGGAAGGGAGGTGGGCAGAGCTGGCCAGAGTGGTGTCCTGAACTCCACTTCAAGCTCTCTTTCAACTTCAGAGACTTGTGGATGTCCACTTTTTCACCTCTGTTGCTTCTGTGTACCCTGTCGTGAACTATCACCTCCCTGGCTACCAATTTCACAGAGCTTTTATAAGCAGATTAAAAAAAAAAAAAAAACTGAGGTCCCAGAACAAAAGCATTCAATGAAGAATTGAAAGGGTAAGTATTGCCAGCATTACATTTGCTGTCTGAATTCATCTTTTCAAAGCAGTCTTAGATCTGAAGCAGCAAATTTACTAGAAAACTAAAGAGGTACTCCAGGTTTTCTCTTCTAAATCAAGGTATCTCACAAATACTTTTCCCTGACATCTAAGGAGAGAAGAAATCTCAGAGGGAAATAAAGAGGCATACAAATAGAAAACTCTATAAATGGCCAAACTAAAATACTAATCTATCCACTTATAACTGCAATTAACATTTATTAAATACATGCAATATACAAAAGGTACTGAACTAAATGCTGTAAGGACACAGAATCATTTAAGAAATGTCTGCTCATCTTCCTGTAGTGCATCTGTGCCATAAGATGAAACTTGTTTAGAAAAGGTTTCAGGTTTCCCTAGGACATGGAAGAACAAAACTTTTTCTCTATTATGACTTCTGGCCTCACAGAAAAATTTTAGAACACACTAGGGGGAGAAAACTCTTACCTGTTAGTTTCCACTGACAAGCGGCAGCACTCAAGAGTTACATGGCTACAGAATGACTATAACTTCCATAATAACCTAATTAAATCTGACACACACATGACATGGGGGGGGAGAAAGAAACTCACGTGCCCTTCAATTTCAGTAAGAAAATTTGAAACGTACCGACAAGGAAAGCAGGAGGAAGATCAAGATCATGTGGTTTGGAAAGAAGATCAAGAACGATAGGGCAAAAATATTCCAAATAACAGCAAGTCACTTGGGATTGCTTGAATGCCCTGCCATATTAAATCACATATGGCTACAAAATGAAAGGAAAAGTTAAGGCCTATCTCACGCCTCACTTATGCTACTGATTGAGTTTGAGAAAGAAAATTAAGACAATCTTTTCAAGTTACTCAATCAAAGGCAAAACTGTAGGCTGGCCATTTAAGGGAGTAAGCTCATTAGGTGGGGTAAAACACTTGTTTAGCAATTAGTGTCCTTACCCAATTAATTTACAACAGGAAGCCCTAAATTTCCTTAAATTTATCAGTATTGGTTTGCCAGAACTGACTGTTCCAATATATAAATTCTTTGTGTTTACTTTTCCCTCTGGATTTATGGGCTCAACTGTTCTCAAAAACAGAACTTTTTAATATCTGCTTCTTTCACTTTTAATATTCTACTTTCCCAAGCCACAGAACTGATGTTCTTCAACAAATGAAGTAAAATGCCGAGAACCAACTCTCATATCCAGGGATGGGGGAATAAAGAAGGGTTTATACCCTCAGGCAAACAGAAACACCCTTACAATAAGGTCGAGATGACATTAAGGAAATATACAGCACATCAAATGAAATTTTGTAGTAGTTACAGTTCTCATCCAGCTGAACCACCTTTTAGGGCAGCCAATCATGAACAAGATTCCTGTATTTGGAATTAAGACAGCAAGAATAGACAGCCTCTCCACAGAATTAGAAAATGACACTCAGCCAGCTCTATGTCCTGTGGTGTAATTTCACATGCAGCACACCAACAATTCTTGGTTATTCTTTTTTTTTTTTTTTTAAATGAAAAGTAGATTGACTTACATGGCTCTCTGGCAATGAACTGAGGTACAGTGTTGGGCAGAGGAGTACTGGGGTTTGGAGTCCCTACTAGTTTGTTCTTGGCCATCTTCGTGTTTGCCTTAGCAAACTCTAGTCGTAGTGTTTGCGGAATTTCAGGATCGAAGCGGATGCCCTTTGGAAATAAAGAACAAATGGAAGATGTTTTCATTTCCTTAGAGTCAAACCGGAATGGTGACAAAATAAACACACCAGTAAACCCTGGCCTATCAGGAAAAAAAGGTCAGCAAGAACTCATTCTCACTACTTACACATAATATGTGAAAATCTGTAATACAACATGTCTAGAAAGTCAGGGGAGATTTTGTTTACTTAATTCAAAAATTTAGTTACATGTTTTTTCAACTATTTCTTCTTGAACAAAAACCTTCAGGATCAAGTTTTTGGCTTTTTTTTTCTTCTCCTTAAAGTTTGTTTGTTTTTGAGAGAGAGAGAGAGAGAGAGAGAGAGAGAGAACGAACACAAACGGGGGAGAACCAGAGAGAGGGAGACAGAGGATCCAAAGCAGGGTCTGCACTGCCAGCACAGAGCTCAACGCGAGGCTCGAACTCACGAACCATGAGATCATGACCTGAGCTGAAGTCAGATGCTTAACTGACTGAGCCACCCAGGTGCCCCAGGTTCGAGTTCTAAATATGGACCAGCAAAGTCCTAGTAGAGTTAAAAACCTCAATTAATGGCTACCAATAAGAATAATTAACGTAAAGCTCTGTACAATACTGGAAATCACGGAGACCCAGGCCCTGACAAGTGTTCTGATACTGATGTAAAACAGTATTATCCTTCAATGCCTTAGTTTAATCACCTATAAATAAAGAAAATTCCCCTCCCTTTCTAACTAGAGGGCTTTCATAATGGTGATACATGTAGTACTGAGTTATTAAAACAGAAACTGAGATTAAAGATTTCAATGTAACTAGTATCATTTAATTCCAATTAGCTAATAAATTTATATAAAGCCTTACTGTCTTGAGGTGGTAACATCCCAGTTTTGATTATAGCTGGCTTACTAGCTACATGGCTAGAGACAACAGATTATATGGGCCAAAGAGAGGGTAGTAATTTCAATTACCCTTGACCCTATTATTACAGTTAACCTAAAACAAAACATTCAATAAATCATAAACATTATAAAACACAAGATTTAGGGCAAGATAAATCTCTTTTGAAACCCTCCTACTATTCAAGAATGCCTCTGTTACTAATCATAACAAATAATCTCCTATCTATTTTCCAGTGCTATGCATTCTGGATCCCAACAACAGTAACAAAAAGATATCCCAGTATAGTATATAAATGTGCATCCAAAACAGGCTCAGGTCCCACATCTGTCTGCATGGTATGCCCTGGAAAGGGGGTGTATTTCTGAAAATGAGTATCCTAAGAACACAGGTTTTCCATTTAGTGTACATGTGAGCTTGTGGGTCCCAAAGGCCCCTTTCTACATAATTAGCTTGACAAAAGAGCAATTTCCACAAGAAATTAGTAAGAATCTTTGACTCTGTAGACCAGGATGAACAACTCTGAGCTTTACAGGTTCAGCTCCAAAGATGAGACAAAGAGCCTGTGACTGGACAGTTAACTGCAGTAAGAGAAATAAGGGGGGAGGAAAAAAGAGAGCTCCTCAGGGAGATACAACAAAAGCCACAGAGCCCTGACCTACAGACATCCTGGAGTGGGTGGAATTTCTTTGTGAGCCTGATTTGTCCATTCTCTGAGAAGAAACCAACTGAAGGTAGCAACAGGGGTGGGCGGGAAGAGAAGGAATCCACTCTGTACAGCCCTAACCAACAACAAAAAGCAAAAAGGGGGGGTGCCAGTTGTAAGAAAGGTAAAAAGAAATTCTTTCCCTAACAGTTCTGTTTTTATTTCATTTTAACTTAGGAAACCTCAGTATTATCTTGCCAAACACATAAATGAGGAAAAAGAGTAAGGCCACATTCTGAAGCAGAGTTTGCTTTCACCCGTTTCCACGTAAGAGCATTTCACTCTATCAAAACTAGTATCACAACAGAATAAATATTTCCAAATATGGACCCAAAGAGCTGTGGTCTTTGCTGAGACAAGTGCAGTCCCTGGCTAACGGTATGCTGTGCCTATTTACACAACACCCCATCCGCTACACATAGTAGCAATCTGCCAATCTGCCATCAATTTCAGGGTGTCCTCCCTGGCACTCCACTCCACCAACCTTCCCGTGAAGAAGGATTTTTTTTTTTTTTAAGCCAACTTTTATTGTACTTGCTGCTTCCCGAAGAAGGAACTTTCCTAAACCTGAGCACTGTGGTCCAGGCCATTGTAGCACAAGAAGAGCATCCTGGGACCTCTCAACGGTCCTCTGGAACTTCTAGCCTCAGATAATGAGGCTGCACATCTGAATTCCATGCCTCAGCTCTTCCACTGGTGCTCCAGAGTCAACAGAGGCTCTGCACAACATGCTTGCCTTTTACACCGCTTGGACTGATGGCTCGTGTCCTAAAACATGCTGAATTAAGCCTCCCCAACTCCCTCTTCATACCCCTCCTCTCTGCGAGCTAAAATAACACCACCATCATGTTCCAAATCAAAGTTCCAACTCCTTATTTAAAAAAAAAAAAAAAAAAAAAAAAAAAAAAGGCAAGCTCAGAAGTTAAAATGACCTAATTTGTTTGGCAGCTTATTCAGAGGCCGGAGGCTTAGAATACAAGCCACATTCCTCTAACATCTTTAGCAGCAATACCATATTTGGTAATCAATATCCTGCTCGGCTCAGTTTCTATCCAGAGGGATCAGCCAAGCCAAAAACATTTTAAATGTTAAAGGATGATGGGGGGTTGTGGGGGTGGGCAGGGGTAGGGAGAGCATGGAAATGGAAGGAAACAGGGGAGAAAGATAAAAAAAGAAGAAGATAGATAAGGAGACCTGAAAAAATAAAAACACCTTGTGCTTTTAATTAAAGCCTAATAAGATTATTCTCTGGCCAGAGTGATTTCACATTAAATGCTGTAGGTGAAGATTACTGCCAAGTCAAGAGGGGACTCGGTGCCTTTCAAAATCAACTTTTTCCTTTCTTGCCTATAATCTGCCAAAACTCTTCTCATAACGAAGAAAAATCTTCTTCTTACACCTGTAAATGGTATCTTATTTACATGGTCACCAGAAGAAAGAGTTTCTGGATAGCAATAGGGTATCAATTTGAGAATAAAGCTACTCAGAAGCCACCCAATCTGATGGACTACACAGACAGCCAAAAATCTCTTCAAGGACAGTGACCAAACCAACACAGGTTCACCATGAACTACAAAGGTTGAAATCCCTACCTAGGAGGTACAAAGACAGTGCTGACAAATAACATATCCTTAAGAGTCTCGTATTCTTAAGAGTCTACCAGGGCAGTTTCAAATCCTATACTTTGGTGTCCCAGACCGAATGTTGAGGTCCTGCCAGGATTCATATATTGAGGTCCTAACCCCCAATGTGATGGTATTGGGAAGTAGGGTCTTGGGAGGTAATTAAGTTTAGAGAAGATCTTAAGAGTGGGCCCCTAAGATGGGGTCAGTAGTATACCCTTAGAAGAGGAGGAAGATACACCAGAGATCTGTCTCCAAAAGCACACACCAAATAAAGGCCACACAAGTACACACACAGTGAGAACTACAACCAAGGAAGAGGATTCTCACCAGATACAGAATCTGCTGGTTAACATGATCTTGGATGTTCTAGCCTCCAGAACTGAGAGAATTAAATGTCTGTTGTTTAAACCATCCCAGTCTATGGTATTTTGTTATGGCAGCCCCAGCTAGTCTTGCTAACATGCTAACAGTTTTCTTTCCTGTGCCATAGTTTCTATATTCTTTCTGAACACTCTGTGGCCTCATATAGATAAATTTCCCCTTTCCCATCAGCCAATCTCCAATTCCACCTTTTCCATCATCACAGGTGATTCAACCCACAGGAACAGTCTTCTTCAACTGGTGTATGGCCTGGTATTTGATCACTAGAAGTCCTAAGAATTCAATCTCAAAAGCTACAGAGAGCAATTAGCAACTCCTAAAGAAAATTCAGATTCTGCATTTACACACTGTAATGCTTTAAATTCAAACTCAGTTATTGCATTCAGGACTATGTTGAAGGAATTATTTTAAAATACCCTTTCCCTCTTTCTCTTAAATGTAAATAAAACTTAACTATTTGTAAACAAAAGTTAAAAGGTTTTTCTGAATTGTGGGCTTAAACCTCCCAATGCAAATTTGTGTTTCCTATTTAAATTGGATTAAGATTATAAGCAAATCAGAGAGCTTAAAAATGTCATTTATTGCTCAAAAACTCTATCAAAGCCCATAATCCTAAAAGGATAAGGAAAAGGCTAGTATATAATACACAGAAGGAAATGGGCAAGGTGAAGTTACCAAATCCTGAAGACTCAAGCCTCTAGGGATAAAGAGAGTCACTGTTAAATGAATTTCTAGGTCTTCCAGTGACTTGAAGACAAAATGGAGAAAATATTAATTGAATATGCACAAAGCCCACATCCTAAGTAGCTCCCCTATTTCTCTAGCTATTGTGATACTGGCTTCTTGTGTATACTGCCTGGTACTGGAATGATTTATTGGCTGCAAATCATGGATTTGGGACCATATAGGTACAACATCTTCCAACTCCTTAGTACTGTCACTGGTCTTGGACTAACGTTATCCCACATGAGTGAGGATAAAGGTTAGGAGTTTAGGGGCGTGTGGGTGGCTCAGTCAGTTAAGTGTCTTACTCTTGGTTTCAGCTCAGATCATGATCTCACAGTTCGTGAGTTCAAGCACTGCGGCGGGCTCTGTGCTAACAGTACAGAGCCTGCTTGGGATTCTCTCTCTCCTCTCTCTGCCCTCCACCTCTCAAATTAATAAACTTTAATTTAAAAAAGAAAAGGTAGGATGTATTCACTAAATAACGGGAAGAAAGAGGAAAAGAGCGATTCTAGAATGATTAGGCTATCCTTAGAGAGACCTTCCTTCATATATGCAATGTGTGGTCCTTGATAGAACGAAACAGATGTAAAAGACCTTTTGTGGAAAAATGGAGAAAACCAAATACAGAATGGGCATAGGTGGTATTTAGGAATTGTCAATATGTGATATTACAGTAACTTAGGAAAATGTCTCTAGCTTTTAGTACTAAAATACAAAGACTATAATGACAAAATGTAATGATCCAACATGCATTTACTTAGAAACACTTAGGAAAACAAGATGAAGGAAATGTGGCAAAATGGTAAGTTGGTAAATTCTGGTGATGGGTTAAGAGATGTTCATTACTATATTCTTTACCTTTTGGTATGCTTAAAGTTTCATGATAAAGAGTAAAAAACAAAACAAAACAAAACAAAATTTGACCAAGCACATAAACCTTGTTATGTGTGAGACAAAAGAATAAATGAAATTAAGTTTCTACCTTGAGGGAGTTCAGAGGTCACACTCTGGTGGTGGAGCTGTATAGGTAAACTAATGGTTAAACAGATAAACACAATGTCTACGGCCTTGTGAGAAACACAGCCAAGGCAGAAAGTGACTGGGGAACAGGGGAGGCAAAGGCATCATAGAGGAAGTGATAGAAGAGCAGAAATTTACCAGGTGGCAGTCCAGGAAAGGGCTCAGCAAAGTTGTGTGTGACAGGATGTAGAGAAGGGTTGAGTATGTGCATGTACATGCATGCGCGGCAGGGAGATAAATGACTGTACAAGCAGGCTAGGGTGAGACCACAGGACCTTTTGTGCCATGAGGAAGAACTCTGGAATATGAGCATAGCCGAGATGCTAAAATTTTTTAAACTGAGTAACTAATACAATGAGATTTAGTAGATCCATGATTCTCAAATGTTAGCATGACTCAGAATCATCTAGTTGACTTCCTAACAACAGAGTCTCACACCTCCAGAGTTTGATTCAATAGGTTTAGGATGGGACCTGAGAATCTGCATTTCTAACAAGTTCCCAAGCTGATGCTAATGCTGCTTGTATAGGACTATTTGAGAATCACTGTAGTGGAGGGTAACTCCAGTAGTGAAAGGGCAGCTGAAGTGAAAGCAGACACTGGAACAGACCAGACATGAAGCAGTTAGAACAGACCTGGAAAGAGAGGGTCTCTGGGATGGCTGCTTGGCTTGCTGGTCCTTCTCTGGGAGGGCACCCAGAGGCCAATGTCTGCTGAGCCCTTACATCCTTAGCAACAGCTCTGACTATTCAAGGGACAGATGCTGTCCAAAGTGACCATATGTGTTTTTTTCTTCTGAGGATTTCAACCTTACATATTAGAAACATAGAAAATGGAGGTGGGCTGGCGTTAAGTCACCATAACGGTCTCTTCCTCCAGAAAAAGTCTCCAAATTCCCGTCACTGAGTGAGGTCTTCAGAGCCCTCCTGATGCCTGACAGAGTCTTATTTGGTACAACCTTCAAATCTGTAAGCTACCAGCTATCCCAGTATCTTTACAAATAGTACTATTAAAGTAAGTCAGTTTGTCAGTTCTTGACGAAGAGTTTAAGGGACAATGAAAACACTCATTATTTAGAAAAAATACTGGTAAATAATGAGGCAAATCTGTATGTACGTGTATACACACACACACACACACACACACACACACACACACACACACACACACAGATGTCCAGAGCAACAGAAGGTTAAAAAAAAAAAAAAAAAAAAGATTGTCAACAATGTTTAATGGATCTGGGGGTGGGGAGAGGAGATTATATATTTGTATGTGAACACTTTATCTGTGTAAGCCCATGAATGTTCATGGTGAAACCAACTAACCTGTTAATAGTGGTAACTCTGGTGGTGACAGCGGGAAGAAAACATCTGTTTTGTACTGTAAGTTTCTTACAAATACGTTTAAAGTTATACATCTGATAGATTAAAAAGAAGAAAGGAAGAGAGCTCACAGAAGGGATTTTCCAGGGAGTGCTACAAGAGGCAGAGCAGAACCAATACAAGACATCCTAGCACACAGCACTCAACCAGCTATATTAGTGTGTTATTTTTTTAAAAATATTTTCAAGTAACTTCAGATTTATAGAAAAGTTGCAGATGTAGTACAAAGAATTCCCATATGCTCTTTGCCTAGATTTCCTCCACATAATTTTGTTTCCTCCCTGAACTGTAGAAGAGTAAATTGAAGCACGATGCCCCTTTACCCTTTACAGTTAGATTTCCCAAAAGCAAAGATTATCTGTTTTCCTGATCCAGGATCTAGTCCAGAATCATACACAGCATTTAGCGGTCATCTCTTTAACTCTCCTGGAATATCTTCCTTTGTCCTTGTCTTCTGAGACCTTGACTTTTTTTTTTTTTTTTTTAGGAGTACAGGCTATTTTGTTGAATGTCCCTCAATTTGGGCTTATCTGATTTGTTTCTTGATTAGATTCAGGTTATGCATTTTTGGCAGGAATATCACAGAAGAGATGTGTCATTCTCAGTGCACCATATCAGGAGGTACATGATGTCATTTTTGTCCCATTACTAGTGATAACTCTGATCACTTGCCAAGTTTCTCCACTAGTAAGGTTACTTTTTTTTTTTTTTTATAAAGATCTCATAGGGAGATACTTGAGACTATATAAATATCAGGTTTCTATTAAACTTTCACCTACTAGTTTTAACATCTATTGAAAACTCTTACCTGGGGCAATCATTACTATTGCAGTTGCCAAATGGTGATTTGCTAATCTCATCATTCCTTCAATATTTATTTTATACTCTAAGGAAAAGCTCTTATGCTCCATTTATTATTCATTCATTTATTTGTTCACTCATATCAGTACTGATTCATAGCTTATTTGATTTTATAATTTATAATTACTATTTGTTTTGGTACTCAGATTGTCCCAGATTTGTATGTACGTACACATACTCACACACACAATTTTCACATCTGTATCTATTTCTCTACATCTATTCAGATATATTAAAAAGACAAGTTTGTACTGACAGCACCAATCCCAACCTAACACCACTGGGTTAATTCTAGTCTTCCCTTTCCATATTTCTAACTCCTCCACTGCATCCTAGAGAGATTATCCACTATACATTTACTTATTTGCTCAATACAGGAAGGCACACTAAGTATTGTCAGAATTGCTATAATAGTATTAACATAAAAACAAACCTGTTATAACTAAAGTTCAATATTTACAGTTCTTTTTGACCTTTAGTCTAAAAGTATATGGCCAGTACGTATATTCAAGAATTATTTGGGTAAGTTCTCTCCATTCCCTCCCACCTTCAGTGTGATTATATTACTCATCTGAAATACAGTCAGATTCACTTATTTTGGTATTTTATTTTATCTATGTATTCATAGCAGGTTAACTGTTTTTACCACTTAAGTTAAAGTTGATTCAACAACCCACTCATCAATTTTATATATGCAGGCCAAAAAGCAGAGGACCTAGCATTTTAACATCCCCCTGCCACCTGTTATGACTTCCTGATATACTGAACCTTTAAAAGAAAGCATTTAAATAACCAAACATTTCTAATTAAATTTATTGTAGTTAATTTTTAGTTTTCAACTTCTAACTGAAATATGTTGAATGTTTTTAAAAGGGGGCAAGAGAAAGGAAGGGTAAAGATAACTGGAGCTAAAATTGCTGTAATCAACACCGCTGCTTTTATAAAAGGTCGGTGAAGTTCATGGCCTGAAGCCGGGGGAGGGAACATTCTCAAGGCTGAACTGTGTTCAATGCCTGGTTTCTCCTGGTGAGTCGCAGCCTGAAAGCCTTTACAAAGTCCCAATACAGACAAATTCATCAAGTGTTTTAAGATTATTCCATTCAGTGAATGATATGAAAACCACTGGCAAGTAACAGGCCCCCTCTACCACTCATTCCATGGTCAGTGGATGCTGCTCTCCTCTGGAGGACAGTCACAAGTAACCCAGTTATTTAAAAAAAAAAAAAAAAAAAAAAGGTCATTTCCTATCAGAATCTCCTAGGCATTTCACATATACCCCTTTCAGACCAAGTAATCCAGTGGATCGGATCGGATCTGTATTGGATGTATTAGATCAGATAAAACATCTTTGTGTTTTTGGTTTTTTTTTGGTCAAAGACAACTAATAAAGTAGCAACAATTTAGTAAGATTCAACTTCATATGCTCAAAAGAGATTCCTGTTTGATTCTAGTAAGTTTTTTACTGCTCCTTTCTCCACACCCAACTCCAAATGAAGACCCACTTCTGCTCTAAAGGAATGTGGGGCATCAAGAAAACCCTGCCCAGCCAGGCGTCTGTGTGGAAAAGGAGAAACAAATGCCTGTTAAGTTACAGGTTTTAACCAATTCATTCAGACTTGCTAATACAGAAGGAGAATAATCTGTCACCAGAAACTATACATACAATAAAACCTCAGTGCCTAAAAATCCATTTTCTTTTGTAACAATCTGCTCAGTTCTTCCATAGCCTTGAGAAACTTCTGACCTTCACAAACGAAGTCAGTGAAACCCCCATCTTGTGTCCAGGAAATAAGAAACCAGAGGAAAGGAGCTCAAATTAAGGTCAAACTTAGTAGTTACCGCTCTCTGACCTCATAATCTAATCTCGGTACCTGGATCTTGTCGTCTTCTCCCCACTCCACACCTCCCTCCTTATCTTGGTTTCTGGTACCAAACCACAGATCTGAGAGCTGGAGTTCTGATGTTCCTCTTCAGGTTTACCCAAGCAGTGACCCCAATAAATCTTCAGAGCTACGTCATAACCTGCTGTAATAAACTCTGAGACTCAGAGCTCCACCAGGTGGTAGCTGATCTACCTGGTCTCCACTGCTGGCCATCCTCACTGAGCCTCAGTTATACCTCTTTATGCTTTCATTTCTCTTTTTGAAGGTAATGATTATTATACCACAAGCCAGAGGAAATCTGTATGGTGGGACCAGGGCATGGGGTGGTGGGGATGGCGGGGGGCATGGGGAGGGGGGGATTGAGTTCCTTCGAAATTTTCAAGATCAAACAGAGAAGCTGAAGATTGCTCATGTCTGTAAACAGCAGTACATTAAACAGTATCTATGGAGAAGAAGAACCAATTTAATTCTCAGGAGTAACGAGAGACTGGCATACACCATAATAGAGATGAGGTATAAGCTTTGTAAAGCATTCATATTCTAATTTATTGAGATCACAGATGTGGTAGAGTATTAGTAACTATCCATTTTCTCAGCAATCTTTTGGCTTCTTCCAAAATTTAGTGCTCCAAAACCAGTTTCCACTGCTACAAGAACAAGCTGATAAAGAAGCTAATAAGTAGGACAAGCTGATAAATAAATGAGAGAATGATTCTTATTACCTAAACGTTGTACTCCAAAGATTTCCAGTCATCATGGTATGTGGGGGAAGATATGGCCAAGAGATGGACAAGCTGGAAGTGGCTTAATTATACTATACTACATTAGAACGATTTTTCATCCCACCACAAAATGTATTCGAGTCCTTTCTTTCTAAATAACCCAATATTGGAATCTATTTTATTTATGACTTCGGTTTCTATTTAATGTTAATTTAACTAAAAATTAAATGCTATTCTGAAACTTATTAGAATATCATATGCTTTTCTTAATAGCTTTATGAAATATAATTTACAACCCTAAATTCACCCTCTTGGGTACAATTCAATGGGTTTTCATATAGTCACAGACTTGGACAACCATCATCACTACAGAGCTTAGTACATTTTCATAGCCCCCAAAAGAAACTCTGTATCCATCATCAGTCACTCATTCCTCTCTCCCCTCAACCCTCCAACCAGGAATCTACTTTCAGTATCTGAATGTGCCTACATTCAGAGCATTTCATATAAATGGAACCGCACAATACATGGTCCTTTGGGACTGGCTTCTTTCACACAGAATAACGTTTTCCAAAGTTCATCCATATTATACCACGTGAGGTATATTATACCACATGAAGGAGAACTTCATTTTTACTGTTTCATAATAATCTATCGTACGAATAAACTGTATTTTGTTTATCCTTTTATCGGTTGATGCACGCTGGGTTGTTTCCACTTTTTTGGCCGCTATAAACACTTGTGTATAAGTTTTTGTGTGGATACAATTCTTTAAGAGTAGAATTGCTGAATCATGTGGTAACTCTATGTTAACATTTTTGAAGAACTGTGGAGCTGTTTTTCGAAGTGGCTATACCATTTCAACCCCATGACCAATGATGGAGTGGCCCAACTTTCTCACACCTTCCTCTACACTGGTTATTGCCTTTTTATTTTAGGCATCCTAATAGATGTGAAGTGGTATCTCACTGCATTTATCCATGCTGTTACATTTTAAAACATTTTATAAAGAGGGCTAAGAATAAAAGCCTCCTATTTTCAAAGAGCATTTGGCTACAGGAAATAATCTTAGGACCACAAATCTTTCAACATAAAAAAAAAAAATGAAGTTGAAAGAATTAACTTTTACCTTTTAGAAGTTAAAAACAAAAGTTAGAAATACAAACTGTTTTCTAAAAATTGACAGGTCATTCCTGCCAGATAGGAGGAGGTAAATACATACTTTAAAGATATTCTGAAGTCTGAGGGGACCAAAATATATTTACAGTTTTCTGAGTATTGTCAGTTTTCTCTTCTACAAGCAGCATAAAATACTCAGATTAGAAACAGACTCGAGGCAAGGGACATGCAAAAGTTTCCCTAGGAGTCTGAAAACAATACATTCAGCTGGAGCCTTAAAATGACTTAAGATAAGCCAAAAAGAAACATTCATCTATCTAGGTAATCTGTTCTGGGGACGAAGCTCAGAAAAAAAGTGTGGAGGGAAGTTCAAGAGTTGCATGTAATAAATATAAATAGAAAAGATGACTGGAAAAAGGAAATAGGAGTGTGGGGGAAAAATGAATGTCACAATTTCAAAAATTTCTTCCAACGTATCGTTTCTGAAAACTACGAATTTTTTTTTTTTTTTACCATTTATAAAATGTAATTACCATTTATAAAATGTAAAAAGACCACAATTGTCTGAGTAAAGATCGCAAGAAGCAGGTTGCTAGAAGAGGTCTGGGTCAGGTTCTCTGATGCTTAGTGGAGAGCTATCTACATAAAGCATGAAATTCATAGAATTTTAGGACTTAATTTTTGGGACCACCTAATCTAGTAGTTTTCAATCATGGGTAATGCTCCTCACTGCCCCTGTCCCCCACCCACTCCCCAGCTCTTTAGGGAGACTTGGTAACGTGTGAGAGTGTTTTGGGGCTGTTACGAGACTTAAGACCATACTGGAATTCAGTGGGAAGGAGGCAAGGATGTTAGAATTCTACTACAAGGGCAGTCTGATACAATATAAATACAGTCTCACCCAAAATGCCAGTATCTTCCCCAACACAGATGAAGAAATTAAGATCCAGAAAGGTCATGTAATCCACCTAAATTCATAGCTGACTGGGAGAATCCAGAATTCAATTTTCTGATCCCCATGATTGTGTACACGTGTACATTACAGTTCTGTGAAGTTCTTTATCTTACAAAGACTGCATTATTTTCTGAAAATAATGGAGGTTGTTGTTCAGTTTCCACTGTGTTGAAATTTAGGTAGATGTGGGATCCCACAAGGAATGAACAAGTGAGGAGAAGAATCTATCACATGTGAACCATATTTCATACTTTCCCTAAATAGGGCATTGCTTGCAGAAACATCAGGACTGTTAACACAACAGCCCATGCTGCTGGGTCACTGCCTATTGAGAAACTGAGCAATTATGCCTTGTTCTTTTTCTTAATCCAACTACCTCAAAATCTTTGCTGTGGATTTACCTTAGAATACACTGACTTATTACTCACTGTCCTCCTTGCCTAAACACTCATTTGAAAAGAAGGGGTCCCTCTCCATTGGCAATATATCTGGATCATACCTGAATAAAGCGACCCCTCTCCCAGGGCTCTCTGTAGGTATATGTGGCCCTTGGGTTGAAGCTGAGCTATGCATCCAGGTACAGACAATTCCCTGCTCCATGCCTACTAGAACAGTCTTCCAAGTGAATATGAGGTTTTTAGAGGCCATTTATCCTTGTTTTTAGCGCCTTGGGAAAAAAATTTTTTTTTGTATAATTTTGTTTCTAAACCAGATGTTCCATAAAACACAATGACACTAACCTGTTTTGAAAGTCTTAGTGACAAAGGAATACGTGTCCACACCCAGTCTGGAATGTCTCTAGAGGTTTATCCTTGATTTTTAGCCTATGTAATTTCTCCCCAGGTAACATGTGACAAGCTCAGTTCTCGGTGTTCTAACAGAATCAGTCAGCCTGGCCACAGGAGAGAAACCCAGTATCATCCTTCAGTAGGCATCCTGGGTCTGGAATAAAAGGATTTTAATAGTATTTCCTAGTTGACTAGGCCACTTCCTAGAATACAGGTTTTATTGTTGGCATCATTTTTATTCATTTCAATAAAGTGCAGCATGCAAACTCACACTCTCTCACTAAGCCAGACTCCTATGGCAAAATGCACAAAGTAAAGGATGGACATGCCCCAATAACAAAAGGAGGAAAACCTTGTTTCTATTCCCTCAAATCCAGGACTAGATAAGAACTAGGAGAAGATGGTCCTGGTGGGCCCCCTTCCCTTTACTGGTGAAGGAAGCCAAGAAAAAAAAAAAAAAGGTTCCCAGAAATATCAGCTATAGTTATAGTGACAAATACAAAAGAGCACCCCAAATGAAGGTCATAACCAATTTTGGGTGGAATCTCCTCCCAAGTAAGAGGCTTAAATTGCTACAGTTAGGAGTATGCTTTGGAGTCGGCCTGCATTCAAATCTACCTCCGTTGCTGATCTTGGTTATGTTGCTGAACCCTTCTGTACCTCAGTTTCCTCAGCTATCACAACTGGAAATGAAAACTGTCCTCATCTCATAGAGTTGCTTTTAAGAAAATAGCTGTGTTGGCGCGCCTGGGTGGGTCCGTCAGTTAAGCATCTGACTTTGGTTCAGGTCATGATCTCAGGTTTGTGAATTCAAGCCCTGCATTGGGCTCTGTGTTGACAGCCTGGAGCCTGCTTCAGATTCTGTCTCTGCTCGCTCTCTCTCAAAAATAAACATTTAAAAGAGAAAAAAAGAAAAAAGTTGTGTCAATGGTTAAGGTTTAGCATATGATAAACACTCCTGTGGCCCAGTGCTCACCAGCTAAGGAGCTACCACTATGGATTGATAAGGATTTCTTCTCCTTTGTTATTTCTGGAAAGGTGCTTCCCCCACTCTTAAAAGAGGAGATTCATACACAACTGTGGGATTCTCACGACTGGACAAAACAGGATTATCTGAGCTCTTGTCCAAGCTAGTACTATGTAATTTTGAATTATTCTTTTATTCCACCTGGTTTCATTTCCCCCAACCACCCTTCCCCCCCTCCCACCCCCAGCAGGGAGCTGATGCCTGTCCTCTTCCTCTTGCCCATTTCTGTTAGTTCACATAATGTGAGTACCTTTTGGGGGACTGACTGCTAACTGCAGAGACTGGATCTACTTTCTGAGAGAAGCAGGTAGAAGTACTTCAGAGGTATCTGGGACTCCATCTGGACCATCCACCCCAGCTAAATTTATTTCTTTTCCACTAATGCACACTTTTTGTTAGCCAGCCACCCCCTGTGTACATAACCATGCCCTAGGAGAATCTGCTTTGTATAGGATGACTGTAAAGTCATGACAGGGTCTTTGAAGAAGCTATAAACTCCATCTTAAATATGTCAACAGAATCAGAGTCAAACAGAGTTTATTTTCCAAAGGGTTGAGAGGGCATGATTGTTTGAACTTTTGCCACTATGTTCTCAAACTGTCCTAAAAAGGATGATCGAAAGACCTGGGCCCTGACAATGTTAGGAAGGGGAGGTCTCCACTTCAAGCACAGTTACCCACTAAAGCAGTATTTTACAGTGATGCTTTGAAATAGATAATGTTATGTGGAAAGAAACATAGGCCAGAGTGCAGAAGGTATCCTTTCCTTCAGGAATCCTGACATTAATATTTTCACTCTGAGGACTTTGAAGGTAAACAGAGGTCAACTGCTCTGGTAGAGAAAAAGGCACTTTTTAGAACCCTTCACACACGAACACCAGATGCGGCTGGTGCTGCTAGCTGTCCCCGTCACCGTATAGTCCTAATACCACACCGCCCCAAGTTCTCATGATCGGGATGACTACACCGGTAAACCATCCCCTCTCCTCCCTTTGCAGGGGGAAAGGCAGCAGCTACAGGACCATCTTTTACTCTCACTACCTGCTGAACGAAGCCACTCAACAAATGACACTACCAGTGAAAGCTTGAAAGGAAGCAGATCCTAGGTAGTATCTTCATCTAGTTAAGGGTTTGACCCAGACAGTATCTTGAAAGAATATCAAAACAAACTTGTGATGGTCCACATCTGCTTCATGTTGGCCTGTTACAATCCAGTCTGATGTTTGTTGCTCCACTCCTCAGATTTTTAATGGTTAGCTTCACTCATTTGGGAAATAAAGACGTTCTGCCTCAACCAAGTCCGTCCCACAAGCACTTCCCACAAGTACTTGTCCAGAGCCTTATGGCTATCATAACAAAAACTTGAGTCATAAAACATAATGTGCGTCAGTGTACAGGATTTCTAGGTAATATGGTTTCTGTAAAGTCCAGATCATAGGCTTCAATCAGTGAGTTTGGCATGGAGGAAAAAACCTAAACAATAAAGCCAATAAAAGAAATCACAACCCTATTCTTAGCCATAGTTTGTATTACTAAACCAGGTCAGTTTAGGAAAAGGCAATCATACTAATTACAAACTAATCTTCTAATCATTGAAAAGAAGGAGACCACCCTGCTTCTCTAACACATATTAGGCACATGCCAGGCAAAATGAGACAATAGATGTGTGTGGGTTTGTATCAAAATACCTTATGAACTCTTAGATGATTAACACTGTGCAATATAATGAATCTTAGAGTTCTAAAAACCAAGTATTCTTCGTCTATATACAAAAGCATATGAAGAGTAAGTCCTACTTGTAAGGTAGGCAGACTAAGAAAATACATTTAACACATTCTTCTTTTAGGTTGACCTGAAGTGCTTGTTGGATCATTTGAAGAGCCAGCTTAACATTCTGTATCTTCTTTAAGGATCATTCTGCAAAGTTTACTTTGAACCTTTATTAGTGGCTGATGCAGAAGAAACAAAAGAGATGGAGGGAGGAGAGGGAAAACAAGTGCCGATATATAAACAAACTCTACAACTGAAAAGACCATTGCCTCAACTTTCCAAAACCATTTTGGAAAGACTTCCATTTAAAGATCAGACACAACAGCCCACAACAGGCCTCCAAGTATATTTTTATAGCCTTGTTCCTACTTTCCAGTTTTTCATCAATGAACACTCCTCCCGTCAACAAGATCCAGGGGCATCTCCTACATGATGTATGCATAACCTATGCACAACCAAGTTTAGGTCATCTTAAAACTAAATACCAATAGGAAGTAGAAAACGTGTACATAGGTGTTACTGATTTTTAAGCTGCATAACAGGATAACAGCAATTCTTTAGGAAGGTTGTATTACATTTAAAAATAAGTATTTTTGGAAATCAACTTTACTGGGGGCAAAAATGAGTGCCATCTATACTAATAAATTATTTGGTTCTCAAAGTCACATATTAATACCACTACAGAGGCACCTGGGTGGCTCAGTTGGGGAAGCGTCCAACTTCGGCTCAGGTCATAATCTCACAGTCCGTGAGTTCGAGTCCCACGTCGGGCCTGGAGCCTGCTTCAGATTTGGTGTCTCCCTCTCTCTCTGCCCCTCCCCACTCTGTCTCTCTCAAAAATAAACATTAAAAAAAAGTTAAAAAAAAAAAAAACCACTACAGATAAATCAATTCATGGGTGGGAAAAAAATCTATTTTCTGATGAATACAGTAAAAATATAGAAATAAGAAAAGAGAGGAGCATTTGCTCCTTAAACTGGTTTTTGAAAAAACTATCTAGCACAGACCTTCCTTGCAAGCTCTCTTTCCAACCAAGAGTTTGGGGCTTAGGCACAAGTTAGTAAGAAAGAATGTAAACAAGTCCAAACTTCAGAAGTTCATTGCAAAGTACTTCCTGCGCTGCACTGAGAACAGAACTAAAATAGGTCAAAACTGATCTCACCTCTGAGCAACTTAAATCAGTGCTCTGCCACTGTTCTAACGCACTACCTCAGGCCATTTACTGGTGATCTAACAAGGCTGAGGCTAAACCTCTCTGCAAAAAGGCTTGTCTGACAATTAACTAAGGAATCTCACTGGCTGCTAAATAAAGAATTTATATGGAATGGATGTGGGGTCTTTGGTTTTAAACAGATTCAACTGGAACCTGAAATGGACAAAAGGAGGGGGGGGCATTGGTTGGGCTTGCAATATTTTGAAGGCTTGAGAATATTAAGGACCATATTGCAACTCTGTTTCCCAAAAAAGCTCCAAGAAAGGACTGATAATCAATTTACTGTTAATTATAATACAAATAAGTCTTCAGAACTACTCTGAATCTAGTGGAATTTGGGATTCTACAGACATTATTTTAAAATCAGACTGTAGCAAAGGGGGCTTAAGGAATGAAAACCAGTCCTTTGTGAAGATCATCATCCACATTAATTACCAGAATTCTTACTATTATTGAGTGCGAGTGGCTTTAAAATTATCTATCGCATTTACTTTGATCCTTATGCCCTTTGAGATAAGTACTATCAACAGAATATTAATGGGAGGAAAACTGCGGTCCAGAGGAGGGTCTTGAATCAGTAAGTGGCAGAATCTGGATTTGAACCAGGTCAGCTTGACTGACACTTTTATTACACTGCCTTTGACTAGAAAGTCTCTCAGACATGATAACTGGTTACCAAGAAGCAACTTTCTGTTCTCCTCTCTCAGTCTCAATTTAGAGATTTAGGCACCTTTTCACAGGTACCAACACAGTAACACTTAATGTTCTACAGAAATACACAGAACTACCCTACCAAATACACAGTAGGTTTTTAGTATTTTGGTGAACACCCCTACAGATAAACTAAGATGACATGGTAAAGTGCTGGAAAAGTCAACATCTTCCTACTAGTTAGGTAGGACCTTTCTAAACCTAAAAAGGTTTCCTCCATTAGGGTTTTCATTTATTTAGCATTCTAAGATGTGTAAACAGCCTGATTCTTTCATAACCTTGTTGTTTGCTTTTTTTCATTGAGGTGTAGCCAGGACCTGTAACCCTCAACAGTTTCTTCTGCCTTCTGTTCAATGTTCATTTGCACAATTACATTGGCCTTCTATATGAATATTAAAATTCTATGAAAAATTATACTGTAATATTGTGTGAATTCTGATTTTTATTCATGCTTTTGAAAGTACAGTAACACTTTATATTATACTCTGCCTGTTTTTGCTCCTTTATTATAAACTACCCTGCTTGAGAACATGAATTCCTTTCCATTTAAACTTATTTTCATTTCCCATAATATGTTTCCAAATTTATTCTTTAAGTCCTGTGTATTTATTCATCCATTTACTTTTGAGCGATGGTTTACGTAAGGCAAATAAAGGACAAAATGGATTAAAAATGATTCAAAATACAAGAGAACCAATGGTTACTAGTTTACACTAGAAATTTTCTACACAACTGCATTCTCTAGGGGAATTATTTAGATCTTTTAATTTTAAATTTTAAAACATTAATCTTTAAAATTAACTTGCCCCACAACGGCTAGAAAACAAAAACTTAGATCCTTCTATTCAATGTCCGGGTAACTCTAGGTACCACTTAATTTTTCAATAATTCTCTATTGAAATTTACTACATTTTTAGAAATTTTAGTCCTAAAAGTATCTTTCATGGTTTATTTTTGTATAAATATTAGCATTTTGAGACAGTATTATTTTTAAGATTGTAGATTAGTCCGTATAATCATGTTCATTAGAACTATTTCTTATTTCTCCTAATCCCATATTTACAATGCAGGTTATATAGCTATCTATCTTCATATTCCAGAAGCATTTACTCTATTTCTCCTCCCCTTTATTTTTATGTACATAAAAGTCCTTGACTATTATGGTTCTGTAATTTTAAAGATTTTAATGTTCCTATATAATAATTATTAAATACCCATTAAAATGGCATGAAAAGGCTACACTAATTATAAAGAAAGAAAATAACTCATAATGTATGTACTTGTGAGGAAATAAGAATATAGCCATTGACAAATGTCTTGTCAAAACACTCTATTCCACTTTAAGGGGGGGAGGGGGGTCAAGCCCCATCCCTACTCCCCAAGTCTTTAAAATGTTCTGAAGCATTCCAGTTATACAGTAAGACAAAAGCTTTGTGGGCCAAAAGTTAAAATCTGTGCAGAATTTCAGAAAGATTAAGCCAGTGTGGAAGCTCTGTAACCCCTAGTCATTAGGATGGTATGATCATTCACTAAAAAATAAAAAGTGATTTTACAATAAAGAGTGGATTTCAGGGGCCAAAATGTGCTGCACTGCAGAAAAATCAGCAATGTGAATGGCCTAGAGAGCTTTCACTCTAAAACTGGCCCAGCTTCTTAGCAAGAGTCCTAGCAAATCACTCATTCTTTGCACTTCGTGTTCCATAAACACTAACTTTATTTTCTACTTACATTTACAAAAGAGGCAAATAGATTCTCAACATTTCTGAATCATCTGAAGAACCATGGAGATAGGTCAATACGAAATAGCTATTTAAAAGGGAGTTTAAGTTTAAACAAGTTAGGTCCTCAGAAAAGGCTGCAATGCAAAGTCTGAGGGCTGTTTCACATAGCCATGTGATAGCTGATGAACTTGAGATTTCCACACATACTTATCACTGGAATATAAATCAGTTTATATGTGAGAATCAGTGGCTCTTCCTGCTTGTTTCCTTTGGGGATGATGTTAACGTTTCTTAGCATTTTTTAAAAAACATTTTTTAAAGAGCAGGGGAGGGGGCAGAGAGAAAGGGAGACACAGAATCTGAAGCAGGCTCCATGCTCCGAGCTGTCAGCCCGGAGCCCGGAGGTGGGGCTTGAACCCACGAACCGTGAGATCATGACCTGAGCCAAAGTCGACTGCTTAACTGACTGAGCCACCCAGGTGGCCCTACATTTCTTAGGATTTCTTTTAGTAGCATTGTATTGTCCAGTTTCTTATGTGAATGCTTAATAGATTTAAATAACCTACTTTTCTTCAGGCAAAGACTCTAATTAGAAATTTAACAAATTCCTTGCATTCATCTTCATTAGTTGTTTTTCAGAACAATTTTTAAATTATGTGCTGTACCATCCTAAGGTTTTATAACAACCCAAAAATGCAGGACCACCGTTGAGAAAAGCACAGAAAAATAATCTGACAGATTCTAGAACTTATTAAACAATCATTTACTATTTTTACTTTTTTACATTGTATTTGGGTTATGAGTCACTTTTGGTGATGTAACTTTTGTGGAGAACCTATCTCAAATTTTTTTGATGGGGCTAGCTGGATTGAGTGTTTGTCAAGTCCCAAAGTGCACGGGGTTGAGAAAAAAGACAAGAGTCCAATAACCCTGCATCACAGCAACTCTATACTGACCGGCACAGACATAGTCCCAAACCCAGTGACGTCAAATGGCTGCCTTAGAACTTTGCAAGTCAAGAGTAAGCAGTTATAAACAGATTTAACAGATAAACATTAGATCGGACTCATGATCTCATCTGGCAGCCTTGCATATTTCCCATCCAAAAGTCCCAGCTGGGATCACACTAATTGGGCCTCTTCAACCATATTGAGCAATAGACAAAGAGAAATTTAGGGAGAAAATTTTAAAACTGATAAGAAACATATTGACATAGTGCTTGGTGAGGGGGAGCTGAAATACACCATCTGGATGCTTGTGTTTGTGAAAACTTTTGTTTAGTGGAAATAATTCACCTAACTCACAAGCTGTACAAATATTAAGATCAAAAGTCCTAACTTGCACAACCTATCAGGAAAACCTGTGATACAGGAAACAGAGACTGTTGTCCAGACTTCTGTCAAACCAAAGCCAAAATATCTTTGTGCGACCAGTGCCTATCTTGACTGCCCTGGTGTCCCTCAGTACTCAGAGTCTGTACCAGCACTTTATGGCCACATCTTTTCACTAAGAAAGTATACTCCTAGTAGAGGTTCACATTTAGAACATCTACAAGTGTTTTGGCTTGATTTCCTTTTAACACTTTTGGAAGTGAATAATATCCCTGTGTATGAGGAGGAGTCTGGTATAGAACTAACGGATTCATTAATGCCATACTGTTTGGTAATTCGATAGTTGGAGAGCTAAAGCTATTCAACAAAATTGAAATTGTGTACAAGGCTGGAATCACTGTGATATAAATAACCATAGTGTTTACTTCAATGCCGGGAATTTATGTGGATGGAAAAGCAAAAGTTTCCCTGGATTAGATGGGCTGTTTTCTCAACATGTGACAGTATCAAGTACCTTTTCAACATGCTTTCTTAGAAATTAAAGATTTTCCTAAAAATTCTTTTTACCATACCCGCTACTGAACTGATAAATTTCTTCAATCATTAAGAATTTAATACTACATACCCTCAATTTCTCTTCATTTTCTCTTTATTAAGGCTTCTTTGCACTGTAAGTCTGCATGACTGCACTTTTCCTCTTCAAAACCAAACTGCTTTTTAATTTCTATTCCAAGGTCTTTTTAGACCTTGAGAAAATACCATTCCTTTTTGTCTTGCATACTGTACATAAAAGAGCACAAATCCTAAGTCTTAAATTATTAAGGTTGAATCATGTAAAGGTTGGGGTTTTTTCCTACCCTTCTTTTATCAACAGGTAAACTAAGCTATTTAATGGTAACACAGTTCTATTGATTAGAATTGACATCACAGAAATGTTACTAATCCCTGTTAAAAGAAAGTTTCTGTCAGGTAGGATTCCAAAAGAACCCAAATCTATGGAAATCAGTCAAAAAGCATTTATCAAGAACCCAATCACCACTTCATACCTACTAGGATGATCCTAATTTAAAAAACAAGTATTGGGGAGGATATGGAGAAATTGGAATCCCATATACATAACTGGGGGGGAGTTTCAAATGGTGCAGTTACTATGGAAAGGTTTGGAAGTTCCTCAAAAAGTGGAAGATAAAATTACCATATGAGTCAGCAATTTTACTCCTAGGTGTATAGCTAATGTAACTGAAAAGAGAGACTCAAACAGATACTTGTACACCAATGTTCACTGAAGCGTTCATTATTCACAAGAGCAAAAGGGTGAAAATAACCTAAGCAAACATCGACAGATGAATGGATAAATAAAAGATGGCAGACCCATATAACAATATATCAGCCAAAAAAGGAACGATGCTCTGACATAGGCTACAACATGGATGAATTTTGAAAACATTACACTAAGTGAAAGAAGCCAAACACAAAAAGGACGAATATCCAGAATAGGCTAGAGACCGAAAATAAACTAGAGGTTAACCAGTGGCTAGAAGGAAAAATTGGGAAGTGCTGATTAACAGTTACACAGTTTGGGATGATGAAAAAGTTTTGCAAACAGATATCGGTGATAGCTGCACAACACGGTGAATGTAATTATACGCCACTGAATTGTGCACTTAAAAAATCACTAAGATGGCAAAATTTTAAGTATAATTTTAAGAATGACATCAAAACTCATTGAATTGCACAATTTTTAAGCGCGTTTTTAATAGTTAATTATTTTTGAGGAAGAGCGCAAACAGGGGAAGGGCAGAGAGACAGAGGGAGACACAGGATCCGAAACGGGCTCTGAGCTGACAGCAGAGAGCCCAATGCAGGGCTTCAACTCAGGAACTGCGAGATGATAGCCTGAGCCTAAGTCAGATGCTTGACCCACTGAGCCACCCAGGTGCCTCGCTGAACTGTACACTTCAAATGGATTGTATGCTATGTGAGTTATATCTCAATAAACTTAAGAAGAATCCAATAGACTTGGGGGGTACAATGATAATTAGAGATATTTTACATCAACTAGTATAATTGGGAGAAAGCCAATTATCGTGTTTATCTAGGCAATGTTTAGTTGTGAAGGCAAATTGTAGTGATGGTACAGTTTGATTGCATCAGACTTCTCTAATTCTGATATAATAGTTTACAATAGAGTCTATAATAAAACCTAGCCCAGTAACAACTATATAAAATTAGGGGAAGAGGTATTTCAAACAAAATGGCACATATACTCCAGAGGTTCACACACAACCTGTCAAGGTACGGCTGACCCTTGAACAACATGGGTTTGAACTCTGTGGGCCTACTTACATGGAAAAAAAAATCTTTTTTTTAATAAATACAGTACTGTAAATGTATTTTCCTAACATTTCTTTTCTCTAGTTTACTTTATTGTAAAAATACAATACACAATACATATAATACAATATACAATACATATAACATACAATATGTGTTAATTGACTATATTATCAATAAAGCTTCTGATCAACAGTAGAATATTAAGTTTTGAGGGAGTCAAAAGTTATTGATGTGTTTTTGTTTTTTACTGAAGGGGTGGTCAGCCCCTGATCCCTGTGATGTTCAAGGGTCAACTGTACTTTAGATGAGTGATTCCCAAACACCAGAGTAAGACAATGCCTGTTATGGAAACTGACACAAGCAAGGACCACAACAAGCCTGTCGATCTGAAGTGTTAACTACAATTCACTCTTATTTATTAAAACAAGATTTCAGCGAGGCAACAGTGGCAATATTGGGGTCTTCACAGTTGGTAGGAAGCCAGGATGGCTTATTCTCACCTCTGCTCAGGGCCTTACCCTTACACCTGCTCTATTTCCTAAGTTTCTTTTTAAAACTTGCACAAATTTTTACTAAACCAGGGTAACTCTCAATATTACTCACCATATTTGATTTACATTCCAAAATTATAAACAAGTCCTAAAGATTACTAGACACTTTGGTTTATCAGCAACCCCTTCCATCAGCATGAAAAACAGTAAACTGCCAGTATGGAAATTACAAACGTGTATAAAGGGTGAAGGATAGGTCAGATATTTTGCTGTCAGATTAAAGAATGGATGGGGCTTCTAATCATGTGGATTAATGGAACCATAGATAACCTGAAGGGAAGTCTGGGTTTGGGTTATTTTTAGCTTAAGTTGGGAGTTTTTGCTGTAAAAACAAAATACAATGTATTTACTTTAGAAGATTTGAATAACCTCCTGATAAAAGTTCAATGTTACCACTTAATTCACTGTGAACATGTTTTTCTGTAAAATTATCAAAATGACTTAATCCAAAAATGGAAGAAAGCACATTTAAAAATCAGTCATTTGGGAAAAGACTGATTATTAATACTAATAACCAGACAGTAACCATGACTGAGAAAGACAACAAGAGAAGCATGGAGAAGTGGTTCATAACACTGTGAACTATTCTATATAGAGAGACTTACTGGACTGAGGCTTTAGTTTTTCAATTGTAGAATAAGACAAAACATTACAACGTGGAACTTTTCCCCAAAGGAATGTGAGGAAAAGCTTGTGAGAGAAGCCTGGACAAATGACATGAGAGGAGAAAATTTTCTAACAGCTAGGAGTACCGTATGTTTTAAATTCACCTATTAGAAAAGATGACCCTGAAAACAGAATATGTGGGATCATAGAGAGAATGTGTCAGCTTCACGATTAAGTACATTGTCCTGAACGGGCCCATTTTCTCTGTAGAGAAAAGAAATCCTGCTCCATTGTCACATAACACCAAACTTTATCATGACCATTTGTCCCAGACAATATGCATTAAATAGTCTGTCACCGCCACCAGGAAAAACACAGCAACATTCCATGGACGAAGCAAGCATCAAGATGTTGTACAAAGGAGACAGGATGAAGATGCAAAAGGCTTACTTCTAGTTGCAGTTTTAATATGCTTCCTGACTGAGCCATCCATCCTTTCCAGGTCTCCATTCCCAGAGCTGTAACTACAGGATGGTTTCTAAGGTACAAAGACCTCTCATGCTTTATATATAAAAATTAAAATGTCAAGAAAGAAATCAACCAAGAGCTCAATAAATGCCCTGCACTCATAAGTCAGCCTCTGAGCAGAAGCAAGCTCAGGTTCAATAATCCATAGGTAAATATTAAGAGTTACCCTTAGGTCCATAGAATAGAATAGAAGTTGAACTGTTTCACTTGGAGTGCTTCCCAAGTTACCGTCAGATAACTCTGTCAGATGAGAGAAGTCCACTTTATATAAAAGCCTAGTGTTCTTCAGACAGTAAAGCCATGGAAAACCCATTCTGTAAACAAGCTTCAACTGCTGTTAACTTCCTTTATAGGAACAACAACAAAGAACATGGTGGCAAGAATGAAAGAACACCGCCATCTAAACAGAATCAGTTTTGATATGCTTAAAATTTGTTTATATTGAGAAAATTCTGGCTATATCTATGTAATGGTAAAATCAAAACAATTTTTACATTTTAGTGTGTACCACTGGTATGCAATAAATAATTGGTTTACATTTTGTTCTGTGGAAGACAAACAGGGTGTGGAAGCAGTTTTTCTCACCAGAAGGTTACTTTATCCAAATCCAGGAAAATCCTGAGCTCCTCAGAGCTCCTGGATTCCAAAGATGTTCCAGAACAACAAGCAAACCATTTCATCTGAGAGTGTGTACATTTTTTCCAAAGGTTAAAAACCTTTCAAGATCATGTCACAATGACACCATTATGATGACTAAACAGACCCCCTGGAGGCCCTCTGCCTTGGCCCTCGGAGTCTCCAGGACACCAGGTCTCCCCTCCAGCCTTCCTCGGTATGGTCCGCCTTAGCACCCAGGTGCTCAAAGGAGCAGCTGGGAGGGGCACCTGCAGGTTCCAAAGCAACACAAAGGTCTATACCATCACACTCAGACCACAACAGTCTAGGGGCCACTTGCCTTTTAAGAAGTACCCTAAATCCTTTTGGCCACTTTCATCAATCTTATTCACAGCCAGTTAGGCCGACTGCCTGAAGCAGGGTGGATCCAGAATTCTCACTACAACTCTTAACCTCAGGATCAGCCCTCAGCATCTGGAACTCAAATGCTGCTTCCTTTCACCTTCTCTCAGCTTGGTTCCTCTTAAGTCGTTTTGTTTCCCGGCATACTAAAGGAGGAAAATATTTGCTAAAATAAAGCTGGCAAGTCTCAAAACATATGTAGACAAGAAGCCTACAAACCAAACACAGGTATCTCTATTCAGTTACAGCTGACAGCCATTTATTATAGCACAATGTCTTTGGGGAAAACCAGGATAATAAAGACTATAACCTTAAAATGAAAAGGAAAAAAAAAAAAGCCACATACCTAAAATGTAAGTCTCATGAGATGAGGAAAGCCAAGATTTTGATCTACTCTTGGGTTAGCCTTAGCCTTTGAGAATATAACAATGGCCAAACTAAACTGCACATGACCATGGGGACTGATTGGGCCGAATTAAAATAAGGCATTGTCAGGTATTTTGAACATTACAGTAAAAGCTGGAGAAGAGCAGGGCATTGTTTAATAGTTTGCACATGTGACCACAATTCAAGGAAAAATCTTTTTTTTTTTTTTTTTTAATTTTTTGATGTTTACTTTTGAGAGAGGAGAGAGAGACAGAGCGTGAGCAAGGGAGGGGCAGAGAAGGAGACACAGAATCCAAAGCAGTCTCCAGGCTCTGAACTGTCAGCACAGAGCCTGACGTGGAGCTCAAACCCATGAACTGTGAGATCATGACCTGAGCCGAAGTCCAATGCTCAACCGACTAAGCCACCCAGGCACCCCAGGAAAAATCTCTTTAGATAGCTAATTGATGAATCCCTCCCTATCAGATTGAGCAGTCATATTCCATCCATGTGATTTCCTGTCCAAAGAGGTTGTATTACCTCCCCCCACCTCACAAGGAAACACCAATGATTACATCATCACTACTTACATTCAAAGCATTCTTTGCAGCTTCTGCTTCTGAGCGACTGTCAAAACTGACAAAACCTACGGGCTGAGGAAAGAAAAAAATATGAAGAAAAAACAAATCAGGGGATATACATTTTTCTGGGTCAAAGGTGATGTCAAACTGAAGAGCTAAGATAAAGAAATGACCACAGGCAATGGGTAGAAGAAATAAGAAAGCCAGTTCAAAAGAATCATGACGCAGTGGCTTAGCCAAATTTCTAACATGAATCAAAAGGGATTGTGAGAGTGGTTCTTCAAGGGCACAGCTGGGGATTTAGAGAATCATAAAAAAAAAAAAAAAAAAATCTAGAAGGGGTTGGAAGGTGAGCAGCAGTGAACAAGAGAATAGAGGAAAACTTGGGTCAAGAGGCTCTACTTTCCTAAATCAAATTCACTGTACCTCAGTTTCTTCATCTTTTAAAATGGAAAGAGAACCGAATCACCTTTTGGTACACTGTAAGTGCAAGGAATACAATGACACAATGATAAAAGCCCTGTACTCTCACTGCATGATCAAATTTACAAAATGCATTTCCATGGCAAATCCCAAGGGATACCTTAAAAAAGTTTAACTAGCTGGGTAAACCAAATTGTTCCAACTGAATAGAGAGGAGTGATAATCCCTTTGGACTTCTAGTCCAGAAAGATGCTTGCAACACAGCTTATTTATAATGAATCAGAGAATATCTTATTGAGAGATGAAAAGTGACTCTGAGAGGTGAGCATGCTAAGTAAGGTATTCAGCATTTTGGGGGCGGGGGAAGCATACAGTTAAAAATCTTCAAGAAGCTTCTAGAAGCTATCAGGGTCATGGATTGCCACCCTCCATTCTGCACCTTTTGTGCTCCACTCTAGACTTGGGGACTATGCCTGATTTTAGCAGTTTAAAACACAAGAAAGACAGCATGAGTCCTCATCAACAGATATTTATACACTGCGAAATTTTGTCTGTTATATGTTTTGTCTTGTTTTGTTTTTTTAAAGGAAGAATTGGGAATAAAAGTGGGTTTGGATAATTTGTTTTGAATATACAGACCAATCCCAATATAACCATGCTGGAGGCATTACGTTTGCTTTCCTCAGGGACAGCCTCAGACATCCTAGCTGGAGACAATGGAATATGAATCATTTTCCTGTGCTAATTCCTAACCAATCTCACCCTTAATTTTAAGTCAACAACAAAACTCAAATCCTAATGAGAATTAAAAAAAGAGAATGCTCAGCCCCAGTAACATTCCTGAAGAAAGTCAATTCAAATTTATTATAGAATTGGATCATTTATATGCAAGTTTGAAATTCTTACCTGCTTAGATGTGAGCTTTATAAGAGAACCCTCGTAGCCCTGAAAATTAAGAAGAACCAAATTTAGACCAAAAAAGATAAGAAAAAAAACCAATTTAAAAAAAAAAAAAAAGTTTTTTTGAGTGAGCGAGCAAGGGAGGGGCAGTCAGAGAAGGAGAAAGAATCCTTCAAAGTAGGCTCCATGCTGTTGGCACAGAGCCCAAAGCAGGGCTCAAACTCCCAAACCACGAATGAGATCATGACCTGAGCAGAAATCAAGAGTTGGAGGCTTAAGTGACTGACCCACACAGGCACCCCCCAAAAAACAATTTTAATAGCATCTTGCTCAAGTAAAAACGAGTCCTTTGACTCCTGACCATCTAACTCTTCTTACAAATGCTTCTTAAGGTAACTGAGAAAGCAAATTTTACACACGCATGCACACACACATCTACCTATGCTTCCACACTTAAGGCCTAAAACAAATCAGATCCTGAAATTTATGCACGTATCTATGTTTCTTATCCTTTTTTTTTTTTTCAATGAAATTATATAATAGTAGGAAGATGGGTTCCTGTCAACAGGTCTTTTTCATTTTACAGAACTAAGAGAGTGAAGGGAGTAAATTCAGTAAGATAGGAAGTATGTGATGACTTGGTCATGTGTTTGCTATAAAATAACATGAAAACATTACGAATGTACTAGGTAGAACTACTTATGCAAAATTTCAAAACTGCCAGGAAAAGTTTAGCAGGTAGTGATGCTAAATTCTGTTGAGTTATTTTGCTTACTTATTGAAGCAGCCAGTTTTCATGCTGGTATTCCGACTGGAACATGCAAAAACTCCCTGTTGGCTTTTTACTGCAGCTCATCCTCAAGGAGGATAGAAACCCTCCCTTTTCACTCCTTCGCTTCGCCCCTCCTGGCTCTTCAGGATAAGGATAACAAAGTGTGTTTATTTCTGAAAATAATCAATGGCTGGTGGCTTGTACTGATGGATGACACAAGGGGGAAAAAAACACCACTTGACATGATTGACCACCACACATATCAGTGCCAAGACAGATTTGCAGACTAGGGTCAGCCTCCAGGGACTTTAATTAAAAGAGGGTTGTTGGGAATGTACCAGGGTCCTGACTCTAGCGTTGGGGTTTCTGGGCAGGATGTTGGGATTGATTCTTCCTCGTATCTTCCCAACACAGAACTATGTTACCAATTAGCTACTGTAAACATTTTACCTCAAAGGCCTTGAGCTCTTCTGGCCAGAGAGGTCATGATTCACAGTCCTGCCTCTTCCTTTTTCAAGGTGCACTGTCTCTGAAAAACTTGGAGGCTTAAACACTCTGGAGGCCTCAGAGGCAAAGGACAAATGGATATTTCACTCAAGTACAACGCCACGGGTAGCGATATATTGTGCTCCCAAGTCACAAACAGAAAAGCAGTATCACAGACTAGTTCAGAACATGGATGGCAGAGGCAAATTGCTTGGGTTTGAATCTTAGCCCTGCCATTTGTTATGTGTGAACTGGAGTAAAATTTATTCAGTTATACAAGTTTCACTTTCCTCATTTGAAAAACTGAGGCCAACCCACCTGAATTGAGTATGGTGAGATTTCAATGGGGGTAATTCATGTAAGAAGCTTGCTGGCTAAATCTCTCTATAACACACAAAAACCTAACAGTATTCTGTCCTTTTAGATGATCAAATCAATTAAAAGGGACAGACAGTAGAAATGGCAACCCTGCAGAAGATGTTCAGGAAATCCTATGAAGTTGACACTCTCCTCACACCATCATCTTTTCTCCCCCACTTCCTCTCAGCTAAGCATGATTAACCCTTCTGTTTCCCTCTGTGCTGTCATCATTGTTACAGTAAGGGGGTAAGGGGATGGCTATCAGAATCGAGGCAGGTCTATTAATACATGGTGCCTTCCTAGCACATAAGCTAGATTCTTACCTTTGCTGGTTTTTAACTGGCTGCCCCTTCAACCTTCTTTCTTCCTTTCCTACCCAGATGTTTTCAGCTGTCACATCCTACTCTCTCCTTCTCCCTGAGAAGCTGAATTCTGTCCCTCAATCTGTCTTGCCTCTGTGGCTGGGGTCATGCTTCAACAGGATGGATGTTTCATCATTAATCAAGATGGCCCACCACCTAATCCTAAATGTGCTCCTGGACAGGCACTGCTGCTAACATGTCCTCACTGACCAGCTCAGACACAAGCCCTGAATTTATCATGACTTCTACATGCTCTCCTTGAGGGCCTAGGCCTCCAGCCCACAACGTACCCGGCCCCATCTTTCTCTTATCCTCCACACAGGTTAGCCTTCAAGGTTTCTCCTTGGTGGTCCAATTACCTGTTACGTTCTCAATTCTATCAACGTTAAATAACTATCTCTAAAGTGATTTTATCGTGATAGTCCCAATGGACAGGCAACTGTGTTAAGCATTTCGTGATGTCCCAGCATACCAAGTAATTCTTTAAAATTCTGTTTTACTTTGTATGAGATTTAGGACATTCTTCTCACAGAAAAAGTAATGGTGGTTATGTTCTTTGTCTAAAAATACTTAGTTTAAAAGTACACTTAACTTATATATCTAAAGAATAATATTAACAACAGTATTCCAACTAATAAACCTTGTAGGAATAGGGCTTGACTTATATTATTGCACTGGCAATATAAGTAACAGTAATTGATGGTATTTTCGGTAGTCTGCACTCAGAAGAATACTCCCAATTGGCAGATGATAAACAGGGAGGACACGAAGCCTGCTCTACATGCCAAAGAGTCCGATGCATGTCCACATTAGTAAAAGAGACTTTTCTAGATTAGCTGTTGGGGAGGACAAAGGCAATTTCAGCCATTCCTAAGACCATACACTGGAACTGAGTGATTAAATCTTCTTTACTGACCAACCCTGTAAGAAGGTCACTTTACAAGATGCTTTCTCAAACGTATCATTTCTTCCTGCAGAAACCCCCATGAAGCTTATACACATACTTTTTGTCGTTTATAATTTCTCAAAGAGAAAAGGTACCTTAAATGGTCTGAAAAGCAGATAGAGCTCCCGAGGTTTGATATCCAGAGGGAGACCACTGACAAATAGGGTCCGGACCTGGAAAATAAACAGAAGTGATCAAGACAGTGAACAATCCAGAGAACAGCTATCACTTGTAATCTCAAAAATACATTCCTTCATATACTTCACGAGTCCTACCCAGTTCGTATTTTTTCCATAACCCAACTAACATTCTAACATTAAGATGCCAATAAGCAACTCCTGAATATTTCTATGGAATTACTCAGAGTGAATTACCTCTGGCTGATTTAAGTTTACAAACTTATTTCTCCTTTCCCAATTAGCCACACCTGGTTCTAACACTATGAAGGGAAGAGAAGGTCTACAGAGTTAAAATATGAGCTTAAGAAAAACAGAAGTCATGAGAACAGCAAATCTACCACTTGTCTGCTCTATATCAAATGACTGCAAAACACGGTTCCAAAATAAAAATCGGAACAACTTTTGGTTTTTCATGTTTGTCCTTGCCTCTCCCTCGTCGGCATTAACAATTAATTTTAATAAATGTAAAAAGTTTGTTGAATAACCCTAACACATCTAAATAGTAGCCAAAATGCATAACTCCATCTGCTCCGTTCCAAAACAGCAGGGAAGACTTCACTGACCTATACCCCATGAGGCCTAAGGTACAAATTATGTGATTAATTTCTACCAAAATACAGAACACTGATGACACACTTTCATTTGGGAGGATCAGAAAAAACATGTTAGCATTTGACTGGGAACTTAAAGAATAGGTAGAATATTATCACACAAAGTGTAAGAGGAAACGGGCAAGACTCAGAGGCAGAGAAAATACTAATAACCAAGGCGATGAAGAGGGTGATGGCACAGTATATTCTGGAAGAAGGGTAAGCCAAAACTGAACAGGTATCTGAACAAACCACAGGGGGCATCAAAAGTCAATGCCTCAGGAATCTGGTGTTCACTGAATTGGCAAGGAGAAATCACTGAATTATCATCACCAGGTTTTCTTTCTACTTATTTTAGTGTTTTGTGTGCCTTCAGTCAAGTTTTCTACACCTTCCCACACACTATGAGATATAATGAACATGTAACATTGTGGAAGTTTAAGACGTACAACGTAATGGTTCAATATACTTATATACTGGTAATCACCACCATAGCGTTAGCTACTGTGTCACATAAGCAACCATTTCTTTTTTTGTGGCGAAAACATTTAAGATCTACTCTGACTTTCCAGTATAAGGAATACAGTATTGTTAGCTATAATCACAGTGCTGAGCATTAGATACCCATAACTTCTACAATTTCTAGCTGGAAATTTGTAATCTCTGGCCAACATCTTGTGTCTCCCCCATCTTGATCCCCTGGTAACCACCATTCTACTCTATTTCTAGAAAATTTGACTCCACCCCCACATATTCTATTCTTCTCTACTCAGGCTGATACAATTTGATGAAGTTCGGCATTAGAAATCATGTTGCTACCTTAAGAAAAATTCAATGCCGTATTGTTAACCATCTATAAATCTAGATTTTTCCTCAGTGCAAAACTGGGAGATTTTCTAGAACCCTAACACTTTCTATTGATTCTGGTTGTGAAGAAGCAAAAAGCAGGCAAGACCCTTTATTGACCCAGCAGACAGTAAAATATCATGCCATTTGCATGCAGGTGTGTAATCAACACTATGATGATGTAAACAGCCTCAGAATCATGAGGGCCTTATTTTTATTCATTCATATTTTAGATAACTTTATTGTGCTATAATTGATATACAGTTGACCCACGAACACAGGTTTGAACTGGTCTACTTACAGGCACATTTTCCCCCCAATACAGTTTAGTACTGTAAATGTATTTTCTCTTCCCTATGATTTTCTTAATAACTTTTCTCAGCTTATTTTATTGTAAGAATACAGCATACAAAATACATAACATACAAACTATGTGTTTATGTTATTGGTAAAACTCCTAGTCAATAGTAGGCTATTAATAAGGGAGATAGAGGTTACATGTGGATTTTGACTGTGCAGACGATCGGTGCTCCTAATCCCCCCAGGGATCAAGGGCCAACTACATAATAAACTGTACATTTTATTTACAATTTGATAAATATTAAAAAAAAAAACTTAATTGAGAGAGTGTGTGTGCACATTCATGACCAGGGGAGGGGCACAGGGGGAGAGAGAATCCCAAGCAGGCTCCATGCTGTCAGTGCAAAGCCCAAAGCAGGGCTCAATCCCACCAGCCGTGAGATCATGACCTGAGCCAAGATCAAGAGTCAGATACTTGACCAACTGAGCCACCCAGGCACCCCTACAATTTGATAAGTTTCCACATATTATAACCTATGAAACCAGAACAACAATCAAGATAATTAACATATCCATCACCTAAGTTTCCTGCTACCCTGTCCTACCATCCACATCCCCAGGCAATCACTGATCTGTGCCTTCTGTCACTAGGATTATGGATGGTGCAATGGTTTATACAAATGGAGCCATAAAGTATGTATTCTTTTTGGCTGGCTTTTTTACTTCAGCATAACTATTCTGAGATTCATCCACTGTTAATAGTCTATTCCTTTTCGAGTAGTATTCGGTTGTATGGATACACCACAGTTCATTTATCCATTCAACTGATGGGACATTTGGGTTATTTCTAGTTTTTGCTTTTACAAATAAAATGGCTTTGGAGATGAACATGCATCGATTTGTACAAGTCTTTGTATGGATATATGTTTTCTTTCTTCTTGGTTAATTACCTAGGAGTGGAAGAGCTGAATGATATGGTAGGTATAAGGCTTAATTTTTAAACAACTGCCCTTCAATTCCTTCTTTTATGGCCCATAACATGATAAATGCTGTGTACTTAAAAACAAATGTGTATTCCATTGCTCTTGGATAGTACTGTTTTACAAATGCTGATTAGATTCAATTTACCTTTTGCCTTCTCCCGTCTCCCTCAACTTTGCCAGAGATAAAGACTCCTTTTTCCAGGAACTTTGTTTTACCAAAGCTAAGGCCAAATTACTGACAACTGCCAAAGACACAGATGATGAGGGAATCCTGTATTCAGTATGCCCTCCCTGCCATCAACAATGTTCTTCCCACAGTCCAAGTAAGTAAACACCATCTGTCCCTGGCTGCTCTAGCCAGGACACTCTGGAAGAGAGGGAATCCCAGCTCCCATTCACTCAAATTTTGCTGAGTACCCATTATGTCTGACATTATGCCAGGTACTGACTGGATTACAGATTTCCAAGGAAATAATGTAATAAGCAGATTCTATGGTTTAAACACTGGAGTACCATTTGTCCATTAGCTATGTGACATATTAATTAAAATTTAGGGAGTTAACTTAGAAAATAAACTACCATTTATAGTATTGTTCTAAAGAAAAATACTTTACAAACTTACAAGTCAAACAATTTACCAGCAAAATAGAAATCTGGGGGTTATCAAAATATTACTTGATATAAATCAAGGTTCAGGGGCACGTAGGTGGCCCAGTCGGGTATGTGTCTGACTTTGGCTCAGGTCATGATCTCACCGGTTCCTGAGTTCGAGCCCTGCGACAGGCTCTGTGCTGACAGCTTGGAGCCTGGAGCCTGCTTCAGATTCTGTGTCTCTCTCTCTCTCTCTGCAACTCCCCCGCTCACATCCTGTCTCTCAAAAAATAAAAACGTTAAAAAAATTTTTTTAAATAAAGGTTCATTTACATCAAAATGCAGTATTATGCAATATTATGTCTAAGAAAAAGAATGCTCAAGGAAAAAGTACAAATAGTTTGATTTTATTCTGTAAAACAGCCCACACACATATGTATTGAGAGGTATAACATGCGTTTGCAGGACATATACACAAAAATGGGTATATTTATATGGGTTAGCCCTGAGTGGTGGAAGAAGTGATTTTAATGTTTATTAGCTTATTTATACTTTTTTTAATGATATGCATGTACTAGATAACTTTATTTTGTGGAGAATTGCCTAGATTTTTTTTATTGTTTTCTTTAGGAAACTATAAACAATGTCAGTATTTACATCAATAAGAATTTTTAAGTTTACAGAGGAAACTTTTAATGTAAACATTTCAGAATTAGAAGTGATGCTGATTTTAGTATCTCAAAGTGTTATACATGAAAAAAAATTGAACTCCCATTAGCCCTAAGCTTGCCATGCACTCACAGATGACAAGAGGCTCAAAGCAGTAATTCTGTTCAAACTGGAGGCAACTAAAATGTCTAGTATTTTACTTACACATGGACACAAGTTACATTTCCTATAATCTAGTGAATCTGTTTCAAGAAGCTGCCAAGATATCTCTTCTCTCACTGAAGAGAGATTCTCTCCTCTGACAAAACACATTGGCTAGGAGAAATAATTTTCAAATAGTTACATTATATATTTATGAGTACAACTAAAGCTCACAAATACAGTGCTTGGAATCTACATGCTTTGAATCCTTTTTAGATCTCCTCAGACTAGGACATTTAAGTTAAAAAAAAAAAATAATGGATAATGAATGGACAAAACTCTTCCTGAATATCTAACTCATGCTTTTTTCCTTGTGACTGGGCTCTAGATCGTGGATATAAAAAAAAAGGGGGGGGGGGGGAAGTGCCTGGGTGGCTCAGTTGGTTAAGCATCCGACTTCGGCTCAGGTACGATCTTGCAGTTTGTGAGCTCAAGCCCCGCGTCGGACTCTGTGCTGACAGCTCAGAGCCTGGAGCCTGCTTTGGATTCTGTCTCCCTCTTTCTCTGCCCCTCCCGCACTTGCGCTCTGTCTCTCTCCCCCTCGGAAAGAAAATAAACATTAAAAAAAAGTTGTTTTTTTTTAAGACAAGTTTAGTTCCCCCCCATTCTTCTCACCCCCACACTTTTTTTTTTTAATCTTAACCATTATGTAGCAAAACATTTGTCTTTACCATGTCTGTGGAAATCACAAAGGTAAAAAGCATGCTTCTTGCTTGCAGGGAGCTTAGGACCAGTGAAGGAGACAGAACATACAAATAAATATGATAACAGAAAGCTTAATTCATTCACAAAGTAACCAAAAGTGAAAGAAAAGTTTGAGACACATAAATGATCAAACAGTCAGGAAAAAAAGGTCCCCCAAAATAACAAATGAATGATACCAAATGAACTTTGTGGCAGGTCAATCACTGTCCAAGGCAGCCCTTAACATACCAGAAGTGTCTGTGGATACAGATGTGCCTGGCGCTAGCCTCTAGCATCACAGATGTTTACTTTATCAGACACATGGGGAAACACATTTCTTAGTCAAGGACACAACATGCCTCATAGAAGTGAAAGACATGAGGCTGCTGACAGCTCTATCCCAAAGGGACTCTGATGGATTCTGTGGATGTACCTCCGATTTCATCTTTGCCACAAAAGAACTGAAAGAAATGCCAGGGGAAATCTCCTGTGCTGGACAGTAAGAGCAAGGAGACTTCTTTGCTCACTTATCTGGCATTCCCTCTAGAGGCCCTAGTTACATTTCGGATAAAACTAACCATGTGTTCTTCAGTGGCAGTGCCAGTTCCCACCAGAAAGACAAGCCACGTTTCAGTGACGGACTTCAATAAACTCTAATTTAGTAAGTAAAGTCATTGTGTCAGGTTTGTGTTTTCCTGGACAAAAAGGTCAACGTAGGCCTTGAAATGGAAAGATCCTATGTTTAACAAAGAACACACATTATCCTGCAGGTAATCTAGACATTAAAATATAAACCAACAAATGCTTCATTTCAGTACACAGCAGGAATCACACTTTACAGCCAGCGGCCCTATCTGGTAAACACCATAGCGGCCAAAGACTCTAGGCCTACGGGCATTTTCTGTGTATGTTTTTTAGGTGTTTATAAGATGTTAGGGATCACTTCTAGCTGCTCTGAGCTGACCTCTTGAGGTACATCTCAAATTCACAGGATTGGGAAAAGCTAGTTCTCATTTTCTAAATGATTCATGATTAACTACGGAAGTCACTAATTTGCATCATTCTAATGAGTGAAGCCCATAGGGTACTTCTATCTATGATAATCTATCCCCTGCAAGCTCTCTATCCACCTACCCAAATTCTTAAACCTATAAATGCAAACTCCAAAAGAAGCTTTCAAAGGTGCTATAGGTTTAAGTCTTTCTTTCGGGGTACCCATTCTTATCTGTAAGTATACTTGTGTGTTTCAAAGGTCTTTCAAATTGTTTTAGAGTATTTGGTACTCTTATTTGGTAGTAAGCATAATCCTAGGCACAGAGTGTATAGTCTATAAATCTCTCTTGGATTACTTTAGAAATCTACAAAAGAATACTGTATATTCACAGGAGACAATAAATGCTCGCATGTCGACACCTCTTGGCTGACAACATGGTAAACAAGAGGAGGTAACCAAATTTCCCAGGCACAACCTAGATCAGTATGGTTACAACATCAAATGACAAATACTCATATGACAAAAAGGCAGAAAAGGTTAACATTATTAGAGACAAGTTTAAAAGAAAAGGAAAGGAGATAAAAAGAATCACAAGCAAGGGAGAAAAACGAAAAAGACTGAAAACGTAGACCAAAAGACAAACAGATCACAAAAATTCAGGACTGTACACGCAATAACATAGAGAGATCAATATATGGTTACTAGTAAAATCACTCCCATTTCAACTTAATAATGATTTAAATATACTTTTGTATAAATAAATCCCAAATCCACTATGAATTAACAATCCACAAGGTTTTTTGAAAAAATATTCAAAATTACTAGCTTGCACATTTAAAATGATGAGTAGATAACCAGGTCTACTGACAAAGGCTCCTGACTATTAAGTGAAAAGGCAAACACCAGAATTTGTCTATAATCCCAGTTTAATTCTTTTAAGTGTTGTTATGAGTTAGTAGATGCTTAAGAAAAAAGAAAGGTACTGAAATAATGTTTACTAAATTACTGTTCTGTCAATAGCAGGGAAGGTGGAATTATTACAGAGAACTTTAATTTTACATATTTATACACACAGGCATTTAAATATTCAGAAGCATAAACCATTTCTTAAAAAGAGAATACACACAGCCCACAGAGATCTCCTTCATTTGGAAATAGGAACCTTGGGTCCAACCTATCCTTCTGTCCTTAGCTGGTCTCATTTTCCTGCCTGTGGCTCCATAGGGACAAACCTGATCCAGCAGAAGTATATATATTCATTTAATTTGCTTCACATTCCAATTCTGACAAAAGTCAGTGTTTCTTTGTACCTTCACCAAAAATAAAATCTAACTAAAAACAGGCATCAATGACTCTAAATTAAGGGCCTAGGAGCAGGACCATCCTTGCTTCAGTCAAAAGGGTCTCTTGGTTTGTCAACACCCTACTTCCCACTAAAACAACAACACAGGGATCATGCACTCTCCAACTCCCAAGGAAGTGCCAGCTTTCTTCTGGGAGATCATGTAATATAAACTTGGTTTCAGGGACAGAAAAGTTAAAGAGCTCCACATATCTGTGCAGCATAAACCCCATAGCACTGGGTTGTTTTAACACACAAGGCAGGGGAGGAGGTTCAGAGCCCGGTTTTTAAATTTTACATACAGATTATTTTACTCTCTTTAAATAAAGTATTGATGGATTTAATTATTTGCTTCTTCTGTAAGCATCACCTGAAACAAAAAACTCCCAACAGTGAATCCTGCTGAGGATGGCTTTGTCATCTCATTTCCAAAGGCTGCTTTGTTGGCCTGCTATGATTTCGCATTCATGTATTGCCACTATGAAAATGGATCACCACAATCATTAAAATGGTCTGCCAGGAATTTTATTCTGGTTGCAGCTCAAGAGAAACTGACCGGCCTTTGGTCAAGCTCCAGTTTCTTATTGGCATGGATTTCAAGATGGGATAAGTGGTCAAGTTCCACTCTCCTGGCCCCCTACTGGACTTAAAGACACATTCCATTACTAGCCCTGGGAAGGTTACGCTGTGGTTCAGGAGGCCAGGGTGCTACAGACACCAAGGAGCGATTAACCATGGGATAGAAGGGTTATTACCATGTTGTTGTTATAAACTCCCAGGTTTTAGTTTTAGATTGATCATCTAAAACGTAATTATCCATATTGCAAGTCTTCCTAGCTCTGAGGGATCCACTAGTGTTTGCCCTGAGTGACATGCAGTTGTAGAAGATCAGCATCCATAGAATAACCAAATTTAGAGTCTTACTTTGGGCCCCTGGACACCAGGGTACCTTTGCCAAAGTGATCAGAAAGTTTCCAGTAAGATCAGGGAAAGAAGGAAGAAGACTCATGGGAGCACATACAGAAGTAGAACCACCATGGTTCCATAAACTCGTATGTGCAGGGCTCAGAATATGCAAAGGAAACAGAGACAGCAAGTTAGCACTGGGTACACCACACCACTGTGTTCACTGAGGAGATATCCTGGCCCAATCCAATGTCAATTTATAGTCAATCAGATGGTCTCATCATCTCCCAGGTTTATACAACTGCTTAAGACCAAAGTCCAACCTAGGCCATACCTCACGTCTGCTATATATTTAAAAGGATAAGAGATAAATCAAGAATTTCTAGGGTTTGAAACTACCCAAGAATAGGCAGATGTGTCTGTACATGTGGGCCCTTAACCTCATTATTAAGAAACTTCCTTAGGCCTGTCAGATACAAAGGGAGGTGGGTACCAGAAACAAGTCAGGAATTTAGAGTTTCCCAGGAAACTACATACATAAATGTGCGCATATAAGAACTCAACTCCATTAGGAAGCTCATGGTTGCTGTCCAACATAGTATATGGTTGTCAGGTTCCTAGAGTTCAATAAGAAGTTCCTTATAAAATCAGGATGCTTTACCCTCTTACCTCTAGTCCTCTCCTTATCGATGCTGGCTTCCCTTAGTCCCTTTTAAGTCAACTTTCTGATGGCTAACTCTGTTTCAACCTTGGATAGCCCACATAATCCTACTCTTCATTCAATTATACTGCCTGCATTGCTAAAACATGAAGATTTTCAAACATATTCATTAATGCTGTGTATTGTAAACTGAAGTTTGCATTTTAATCCCCTAATGTGCACTTGCCCTTAGGATTTTAATCCTATAGAGTACGATGAAGTTGAATGTCCGAAAGATTATCTGGGCTATCCACATACAGCCTTTTCCATGCACTGACAAAATGAAGTACAAGCAGAAGAAGAGCTTACCAAAATCTCAAGCCCTTTCTTTCTCCTTCTGCATAGTTCAGATGACTGAACAGATCTGCTTCACAAAATAAGAAAAAAAGTCATTCCACCTCTCCCAGCTATACAGAAAAAGCTATCCCAAGCAGATTTTTGTAGTCACAAAGTACCCGAAAAAAAATTCAGAATCAGGGGCTATGGTCCCAACACTGCCCAGGGCTGTAAAAGATTTGTTTTTTACCTTAAGTGGATAAAGTTCATCTGAGGAACTTGATCCCACTGTGAACTTCAGTTTGCAGCGCACTCTTAATAACCATCCATAATGCACCACAGTTCTAACGAACTAGAAAGCTGTGGGAAAAAGTTGGTTTCCCCACGTGTAGTTGTGAGAAATGACTCCATATACACTTCAAATTCTTCGATGCCAAGTCAGTTCGCCTTCAAACTGAATGTTCTTCCCCATATGATAGTGGTGAGCATCCTAGTACTTAACAGTAGGTGCCAAGTATTTGTATAAGGAACTAAATGAGTAAATGTGAAACTGAGTCACAGTACTAGGAATGAGGCATAAGAGAGAGCCACATAATTTATGAACATCCAGATATGGAGGAATATGAGGAAATAAAATTGTGATTTTTATACACATTCAACAGGATAAGTACTCAAAGAGGATATGTACTAAAACAATAAATAATAAGCACTTATGTGGAACCACACTGCTGGGATTCAAATCCCAGTTCTGCAACTCACTAGCTATGAACCTTCATCTGTCCATTCAGAAATTTCCTCATCTGGGAACGAGAGACAACAATGGTACCTACTTGTGGCAGTTTTTAAATATGTCCACAGCATTTTTTGTACTCTTCCATTCAAGAGGTGAAGCTGGATTCTCCTCCCCTTCAGTGTGGGCTTCACTTAGTGACTCACCTCTAATGAACAGAATACAGCAGAAGTGATAGCATGTAGTTAGCATGTAGCATGTAGTCTGTTAACTTCAAACACTGGGTCAAACAAGGCATTGTGGCTTCTTCAACAGAAGCAGGCCCTCTTGGATCATTTGCTCTGGGGGAAGCCAGCTGCCATGTCATACTGATACTCAAGAGACAACATGGAGAAAAATTTAGAGTTTGAATTCGCCTAGACAGGAAACTAGATACATAAATGTGTGCATGTGATCGGAACTGAGAGGCCTCTGGTCAAAAGCCATGTGATGTGGCCATCTTGGAAGACCTTCCAGCCCCAGTCAATGCTTCTTATGACTGCAGCCCCCAGCTAACAATGTCCTGACTGTATCCTCAAGAGAACTTGAGCTAGATCCACCTACCATAGCTTCTCCTAAATTCCTGACCCTTAGAAACTGTGAAATAACAAATGTTTAAAACCATTAAATTCTGGGGTAATTTCTTAACAAACTTGCTGGAAGGATTAAATAAATTAATAGGAAGTGAAATGCCTCAAGTTCAGTACCAGGTTCTCAGTAAGGACTCAGAAAATTTTATCTGTATTAAAGTAGCTTACACCACTCAAAAGAAGATGCATTTTTATGCTCCAAAGGCAAATCAATCCTAAGAGAGGCTGCAACTGATAATATTATCATGCAACTGTTACACACAGGCTTAAAATGGGTGAAAGGTAAAAAGTTTGCACAGTAAAAGGAAGTAACATGCTTAAGTATTTTCCACAATATGAACCTCAAAAGTGTGACTTAGAGTCCCTTTTATTACCAATCTCTCTACCTCTTTAGAAGGCCAGGGGCAAATTCCGCTCTGGCCAGCACCCTACCCCCCCAGCTGGTCATGCATCCTCAACTCCTACTTCCTCATGTGACAAGCGTTAAACAAAGAAGGAAGGAGAAATCTCTTTTCGTTCTATTAAAGATTTTAAAAAGTATCAAGGTTAATGGTTTAAGTATTCCTATCAAGGAGAAAACAAATTTTGAAGTGATATTAGGCAAATTATCAATCTCTAAAATCTTTAATTTGGACATAACAACATCTGCCCTCTTCCTATCTACTTTTACGGGAAACTGAAAGTATGAATTAAGTGGCATCATTCAAGGTACATGAAAAGTATAGTTTACTCAATTTGAGAACATTTCTGATTTGTTTAATCACTACTTTTTATTGTATACAATATTTTAGCTACATTATACATTCGATTAGTATCCAAAATTCATTAAATCATCCACTTGCTTAACATTCATCGTGGATTGAATCCTCTCATCGGATACAAAAATAAAGAGAATACCAACGTTGGAAAGGATGTGAAGAAACCCTATGTCTTAGATACACTGCTGGCAGGAATATAAAAAGGTACAATCACAGTCTAGAAAACAGTTTGGCAGTTTCTTAGCAAAAAATGCAATTACCGGTGTGTGCCTGGGTGGCCCAGTCAGTTAGCATCTCTTATTTCAGCTAGGTCATGATCTCACAGTTTTTGAGTTCAAGCCCCAAGCTGGGCTCTATGCTGTCAGCAGAGAGCCTCCTTGGGATTCTCTCTCTCTCTCTCTCTCTCTCTCTCTCTCTCTCTCTCTCTGCTCCTCCCCTGCAAGTGCACTTGCACACTCTCTCTCAGAAATAAACTTACCAAAAAAAAAAAAAAAAAAAAAAAGCAATTACTATACAACCTAGCAATTGCACTCTTGAGTCTTTTTATCCGAGAGAAATGAAGATTTATGTTCACACAAAAACCCGTACACAAATATTCAGAAACCTTTGATTCATAATTACCAAACAAATAAGCCAGATCTCCTTTAAAGGGTGAATGGTTAAACAAACGGGTATACCTCTGCCATGGAATATCACTCGGCAATAAAAAGCAATAAACTATTAATACAAAAAAACATAGATAAATCTCAAGGGAATTATGCTGAGTAAAAAGTAAAACAATTCCTAAAGGTTACATACTGCCTGATTCTTTTTATAGGACATTCTTGAAATGATGAAATTACAGAGATGAAAAGCAAATGAGTTTGCAAGAGTTAAGGACAAAGGAGGACTAAGAGGTGGAGGGGGATACGCAGTTTTATGAAGGCAATGACAAGGATTCCTTGTGGTAATGGGGCTAATCTATATAATCTTAAATACGGTGGTGGTGGATACACACACCTGCACATGTGATAAAATTACATAGGACACCACACACACAAAACTGGGGAAATCTTAAGAAAATGAGTGGATTCCATCAATGTGAATTTCCTGATTGTGATATTGTGCTACAAGATGTTTTACAAGATGTATCATTAGGGAAAAGGCACACAGGATCTCTATTACTTCTTATAGTATATGAACTTTCAATCATCTAAAAGTTTACACTACGCACTTAAAAAAACTAACACAAACAGGGCACCTGGGTGGCTTAGTCTGTTGAGTGTCCGACTTTGGTTCAGGTCATGACCTCACAGTTCAGGAGTTCGAGCCCCATATCTGGCTCACTGCTCTCAGTGCTGAGCCTGCTTCGGATCCTCTGTCCCTCTCTCTCTGCCCCGTCCCCGCTTGCACTCGCTCTCAAAAATAAACATTAAAGGGGCACCTGGGTGGCTCAGTCGGTTAAGCGTCCAACTTCAGCTCAGGTCATGATCTCACAGTCTGTGAGTTCGAGCCCCGCATCAGGCTCTGTGCTGACAGCTCAGAGCCTGGAGCCTGTTTCGGATTCTGTGTCTCCCTCTCTCTCTGACTCTCCCCCGTTCATGCTCTATCTCTCTCTGTCTCAAAAATAAATAAATAAATGTTAAAAAAAATTTTTTTTTAAATAAACATTAAAAAAAAAAAAAAAACCCTGACAAACCTGACAAATAATTACATAAACATTAATCAAGACATTTATATCAGCTGGTAAAACTAGGATGTGAAACTATATAGTTATAAATTCCTTTGCATTTCCAAGCTCTATCAGAAGACTGGTCGTTTCTTCATTGATTTTTTAAGTGGCAAGATATTTTATATATATATATATATATATATATATATATATATATATGTAATAAATGTATATATTTATAATATATATTAAAAAATGCAAGTCTTAAAGGAAGTGTGTTGTACTCAAATTACAATTTTCTTGATGTATTCAATCACTACCTTTTATTGTAGTACATGATATCTTAGCTATGTTCTACTTTGATTATATCTCATTCAAGATAGATCTCACATGATACAGGAAATTAAAATACTTTGAATTGATATATTTGCTATTTTAACTATCATCAGGGAAAAGATTAAGAGGGTCAAGCCCAGAAAGTTCAGAGAACACAGACATATATGCAGGCTACATCCCATATGAACAGGGCTTTGGTAAGCTCTCTTAATAACCACCTACTTTTCTAAACCTGTTTGTGTGTGAAAATTTATTCAGTCAATACTTGTTTGCATTTAAAACACCACATGACTGAAAGACGAATATTTGGAATACAACCTACTTTAAGTTGGCTACTTCCTGTAATTCATAAATTAGTTACTTTCTTCAAACACTGCAAAGCGCAGTGCTTATAATGTGTTCTTCCAGTAAGAGTAAGCTTCCACTTTTAAATTTAGATTATCATAGCTTTTCCAATCACAGGAATTTCCAAATCCAGAATACCTTCAATGTATTTAGGCCACAACTAATAATTCCACAGCCTACTACAGGAACTACCTTTCCAGTGAGCCGCTATTTGTTCAATTTGATAACCGCCTCTGTCTGTAAACCATTTATGTGGTCATTTGAATCAAGTCAGTATTAAGTTAATATATTACTTATGCGTATGTATAATTATGTAAATAGATGCAGGCGTCTGAAAACTCGGCAGGATTTTTAAGTAGAACTGTATGTGTTGGTCAGGCACAATGGAAGACCTAACAAATGTCAGAAACAAAGAAATGATGAGTGAGGTTTGAGGAGCTGAGAAATAACCTATATTAACAAAAGTAATACATGCTTTACAGATGGATCTAAACTATTTAAAAATGTTAGATATGTAATCTGAACTCCCACAGCACAAACTTTTCAATTACTGTAATGGAAGGAAAATACCACTAAATTGAACCTAGTGGTTTAATTCCCATCTCTGCTTCAAAACTAGCTGTTGAGGGCTTGGACACTGACCTCTCTGAGCCTCCCTTTCCTTATTGAGAAAGTGAAGGTGTAGGACAGTCCGTCTCCAGGTTCCATTCCGACTCCACAGGTCCAGTGAAAGGATGGGTTTTTGGTAAAGGCATTACCAGAATCAAAGGACATCAGTCAAGAAGACCTAGTTCTTGCCACTGAGAACTTTTCAATCAAGCCACTGAAATATACACATTTCACTAGATATTTATGTATATTTAAATTGTATTTTTTATTTATGATTCATGTAATAAAACATAGTGACATCGTAAACCACACATTTCAAAAATTCAGCAGAGCTGTCAGCACAAAGCAAGATAAATGGGCTAAAGAGCTACTGATGTGCAGTTATCACAAACACTGACCTAATGGTCATGATTAAATCTATGTACGCTAACAGAGCACAGTATTTTAAGCACACAAACTCCAGAGCTAGATTGCCTGGATTTGAATCCCAGCTCCAATGTCTATTATCTGAATAATCTTAGACAACTTACAAACCAAACAGAGCCTCAGTTTCCTCATCTATAAAATGGGAGATATAAAACTTACCTCATAAGGTTGCTAAGAGGTTTAAATAAGTGACTATTTATTTGTAAAGCATTTAGAAAAGTACCTGACACATTATATAAGTCTTTGTTAAATAAGTAAACAGAGTCCTTCCACTGCTATCTAGTTAACACTTCTTGCTGATGGGGTAGAATAAACACTAAAGAATGAAATTATTCAAATCCAAAAACTTAGAGGACTTCATTTAGCCAGCTGAAGAGACTCTGAAAAGTTACCCATAATAAACAGTATTCTAAAAGTAGCTATTAAATAAAAACCATGGGGCAGCTGGGTGGCTCAGTCAGTTAAGAACCCAACTTCAGTTCAGGTCATGATCTATCTCATAGCTCATGAGTTCGAGCCCCCCATCAGGCTCTGTGCTGACAGCTTGGAGTCTGGAGCCTGTTTCAGATTCATATTCTCTCTCTCTCTCTGCCCCTCCCCTGGTTGCATTCTATCTCTCTCAAAAATAAACATTAAATAAATAAGTAAATAAATAAATAACATGACCACTGCGCAAACTGCGTATCATCGAAGACAAATATTTCATTATTAATAGTGGATTCCCAGAGTGAAATGCTGTTATTCACACTACCTCTACCACTTTCATTCCCTTTCAGGAACCTGGAATTCCTTTCCAAGTTTAACATGGTATGCACCTGTGACATAAAGTACTTGTAAAGAGCACAAACCAGTGCATTTTACAGAAACCAGCTCATTATTTTCCATTTTGTGAATTTCAAACAGCTAAGGCAGTTTCCAAAACTGTTCCTTTCCAACTGAGGAAAAATTCTCAAGATTGTCAGAGAACCTGGGGCATGTGAAGGATTGTTCAGAGTGGACATGACTCAACCTGTCGGTGATCTCCCTAGAACCTGGTTGTGCCAGCCCAGCTCTAGCCAGAATACAGACTCAGATATGCACATCTAAAACAGTTATCACAGTTCCAGAGAGTCTGTGCTCTAATATGACCAAATGAAGATACAACCAACATCCCAGATATGCTGTTTTGCCAAAACGTCTCAATTGTTCTTCCAAATGGCTATTCTCCTAAGCTATTTATCAAAGTGTAATTTATTTGGCACCTCATGGAAGAATTTCCCTATGTTCTGAATACAACAGAATATAAAACCTCACCAGAAATCTAAGACAATGTATGTATATACCAAACTACAATATACCCATGACTTAAAAAAAAAAAATCTTTTTAGTATGCTTAATGCCACATATGATACCTTTTTTTTTTTTTTTTTTTTTTTTTTTTTGCTACCTGAAATTGTATCACAGGTACTATGAGCCCAGGCAAGAGGACTATGGAACCCTAACCTCATGCCCTCCTCCCTCTGACACCATCCAGCTGTAAGCGGTGCTTGGACAACTGGCCCACAACCTTTAGATGACCCTCTAAGGCTAGCACAAGCATCATTTATTTTCTTCCACATGTCTTAATCTGCGGTGGAAAGTACACCGTTCATCAAAAATTTTAGGTTTTATCTGCAGTCACCTTATGGCTCAAAAATTTCTAAAAAACAGAATAAATGTATACATACACACACACACAAGATTTTAGAAAAGACTATAACAGAACTATTGTTTTTCTGACTTCACAATCAGCACTACTAACAAAATCGGTTTCCTCACCACATAAACATTCCATAAATATTATTCCCTTCTCTTCTGCCACTTTTCTTCCTTCCCTGAGCACTTTCTTGCTCTAATGGGTGAATCTTAACACCACACCTTGCTTAATTCTAGGGTAACAGCCTTTTCTTTCATACTTATTCTTCACTTGTGTAGAAAGGTTACTTCTGGACTTAGAAGCCCAAATCAAGTCTTCTCTTTTGCCAAGGAAGGAGGTTTCTTGCAAGTGCTCCAATTCTCTCCTTCCTTCTTTGAACTCCTGTTGCACTGCTGTTCCACCGTCATGTGTCTCATTCTGTTCCCAAACTGCTTCACGGGCTTTAGTTAAGTCCTTCCCAATTAAACCATAAATTCCTTGAGAGCAGATACCGTATCTTATTCACCTATCACTATAATCTTGAATTAGGGATCTAAATCTCCTTAGATTAGGGATCTAAGTTTCCTCCTGCATCTGACATTTAAGAATGATACATTCATCCTGGAGAAAGTCATAATTGGGTAGTATTTAAATTATTGCATAGAAAGGTTTTAATTCTAAGAGGAAAAGGCTCCCTTTTTATCTATCCATTAAAAACAATTAAGGGGCACCTGGGTGGCTCAGTTGGTTAAGTGTGGGACTTTGGCTCAGGTAATGATCTGGGGTAGTGAGTTCGAGCCCCGAATCAGGCTCTGTGCTGACAGCTCAGAGCCTGGAGCCTGTTCCAGATTCTGTGTCTCCCTCTCTCTCTGACCCTCCCCCCTTCATGCTCTGTCTCTCTCTGTCTCAAAAATAAATAAACGCAAAAAAAAAAAAAATTAAAAACAAAAACAATTAAGAACTTAAAACCAGGGGCACCTGGGTGGCTCAGTTGGTTAAGCATCCAACTTCAGCTCAGGTCACGATCTCACAGTCTGTGAGTTGGAGCCCCGCGTCGGGCTCTGTGCTGACAGCTCAGAGTCTGGAGCCTGCTTCAGATTCTGTCTCCCTCTCTCTCTATCCCTCCCCTGGCTCATGCTCTCTCTGTCTCAAAAATAAATAAAAACATTTAAAAAAAAAAAAAAAAAAAAGAGGGGCGCCTGGGTGGCTCAGTCAGTTGAGCGTCCGAATTAAGCTCAGGTCATGATCTTGCGGTCTGTTGAGTTTGAGCCCCGCATCAGGCTCTGTGCTGAGAGCTCAGAGCCTAGAGCCTGCTTTGGATTCTGTGTCTCCCTCTCTCTCTCTCTCTCTGCTCCTCCCCTGCTCATGCTCTGTCTTTCTGTCAAAAATAAATAAACATTAAAAAAATTTAAAAAAATTTTTTTAAACCATAAATTTATAAAATATAAGAATTTGAGATCCCAAACTAGGTAACATTACTTAATTTAATCATGGTTTTACACAAATAACAGATTCAGTGGTTTCTAAGACTGTTTCTTAAGTATTACCTTTTTGTCTTAATGTTCAAGATAAAATGAGGCCGCTAATCCTAAGTTAGAGGTCAATTTTGTTTCTTTCTAAAAACCAGGTTTCTGGGGCCCCTGGGTGGATCAGTCAGTTAAGCATCTGATTCTGGGTTTCAGCTCAGGTCATGATCTCACAGTTTCGTGAGTTTGATCCCTGCATCGAGCTCCATGCTGCTTGGGATTCTCCATCTCTCCCTTTCTCTCTGCCCCTCCCCCCCACTCACGCGGTCTCTGTCGCTCTCAAAACAAACAAAAAAAAATTAAAAACCAGGTTTCTTCTGCGAAGTTCAGAAAAGATGGCTCATGAAGTGTTTAACTACAAGGAAAAGGGAGCACCATTTCTCTAAATAGTAATTATTTAGAAGTTTCACCTCTGAGGTTAAAGCACATTCAAGTTTTAAACGTGAGGTTCTTCGATAAGAGATGGCAAATGCCAACTTTAACCCCACCCCTTTCCCTCCACAGATGCTTGCCAAGCACACACTCCTCAAACACTCCTAGATGCTTGTTACTTCACCACCTTAGTTAGATCTCTCTCTCCTCTCTCCACAGGTAGAATGGACATACTACTGACCATCTTTAAGGCATTTTCAAAGGAATATAGAAAGCATGAAAGAACTAATCAAGTACTGTTAAATCCCTGACAGACACTATTATACAGTACTTAGTTATCTCCATTTCCGATTTTCAGTTAATACTAAACTCACAATCCTGAACGGCTTCTCTCATGCTCTCAGGGCACTATATGTTCAAGAAAACCAAAAGGGAGGCTATAAAGAGCTCCAAAAAATATAATCAGAAAGCTAATCTTCCGGAGAATAGGTCACATAATTCAGTGTTTTACATATGCCTGATCGCAAGAAAGCCCAGACTGTTGGTCAGAAAATAGATCTTACCTCCTGAAATTCTGATTCAGGCTTAGGAGCCTGGATTTTTAACAAGCAACAGATGATTCTCCTGATCAGACATATTTGGGAAACATAACACATCACCAAATCCACAGGAAGGTTTTCTAGTTTTAAAAGAACATACAAACGACATTCAATTATACTTACTCCCAACTGAGATGAGGTTGTGGCCCCTGAAAGCTTCTCACTGCCAAATGCCATAGGGCCTGTTGCGAAGGCATTGCTTGATCTTGGAGCAGAGGTCTTTGAGCCAGACCCAGAGTGAATTTCACACAGGCAGAGAAGAATCAGACCCTTTTGTCTGAGAAACAGATTTGCAATTATATTTTATGAGGTACTCCTGCATTTATTTAGGAGGAAATCACTCAAGCTGTGCTTAAACTAGTGACACAATGAAGTTTTACTATGATCCTTTATTGAAAATATTGAGAGTAATTCTCCTGAGACACTCCCTAAATTTCTGAGATGTTAAAAGTATGCGGGTGTTTTAAGTAGCCTGAGAAGCAGATCAACGAGCCAATAGGCAAGGAGTGATTAATGAGAACTTACTACTTGTAAGAAGTGGTAAATCAGTATTCAAATTTGTCACATAGAAATTTGTTAAAATGTAGACCGATTCAGCAGATCTAGAGTGGGGCCTGAGATTCTACATTTCTAGCTAGCTGCCAGGTCCACAGACCACGCTAGAAAATTTCTACGGGAAGGATCACCCAAATTTAAATGTGCCTAAGGATGACAGGGACAACACGATTACTTAAAATGAAGATCCTTGGTCTTCATTCCTGGATATTCTGATTAAGAAAGAACAAGACCTTGGAGGCTGCAATCTTAGCAAGAGCTTTAGAGTATACTGCTATAGGCAGTGCATAGAACCCACACTGAGAAATACTACTGGAAAAGTCACAAAGATTAGTAAAGTTTGGTATCTCTTACAGGATAGGGGAAAAAAGAGATCTGTGCCAAACAGCCATGCTTCAAAGACAGTATGAGATACTTGTTAAGAACAGTACTCATAATTTTCCCTAAAAGTTGTAAGACACTGACATTTTGGAGAGGAAGAGATTTTAAAGTTTTAATTAACAAACAATAACCATTAAGTATGAAAAGGACAATTTCTATATAAAAAGCTAAGTATCCTTCATATGATACAAACAAATGCCAGGAGCTAACGTCATGCAGTCTGATATAACAAATGATGGTTTGATGCTAAAAGCTATTTGTCCTGATGTATGTCCCACAGTAAATACTATAAACATCCTGTTGACTGGCAGAAATAGGAGGCACAAAAACCATTTGGCATCTTTACCCAGCATCACCACAGAAGTCAAAGATGACAGAATTACAGGAACTATACAGAAGGAAATGAAAAAACGTACCATTTCTATGCACTAACAGAAAATTCTTGTGAGTAGAGGTGGGGAGAGCTAATAAATTTAGATGCCAACAGTCCTGTTCATCTAGTATCTGGACAAAATGCCAGTGATGAATATGTGCTCTAACCTAGCAACTCCCTATCTCTTCTCTGCATGATAGCTAGTATTTTGTTTACTATGGTTTGGATGCCTGTCAATGGTAATGCCCAGTTACAATCATGTCCGCACATCAAACATGAATTAGTCATTCTGTCCTGCTTTCACATTGGCTGGACTTGACGGACCTTAGTTTCTTGGCCACCTCTGAATAGAGGTAACAGGCCTCTGTGGAACACCCATACTTTTCATAGCTAAGCACTGACGACTGTACAATACATTCTAATCATCACCTTCCTCTTAAGTTCAACCTATAGTGAGTTAGCAGAAATGTAACCTTGTTGAGGCAACTGACAAAAGGGGAAGGTAGAGCACTACAATGTACACCTAAAATTAATGTAACACTTTGGGGCACCTGGGTGGCTCAGTGTCTGACCTCAGCTCAGATCTCACGGTTTTTGAGTTCAAGCCCCGCATCAGGCTCTGTGCTGACAACTCGGAGCCTGAAGCCTGCTTCAGATTCTGTGTCTCCTCTCTCTACCCCTCCCATGCTCATGCTCTGCTCTCTCAATAATGAATAAACATTAAAATAAATAAGTAAATAAATAAAATTAATGTAACACTGTATGTTAACTATACTGGAATTAAAATTAAAAAGAAAAGAGTAAGGTAGAGTGATATGAAGGAAAAAGCACTGAGAAGGAATTATAAGTTCTATATGCTAGTACTAATAACCTTTGACCACTGCTTCATTCCTGAAAGCTGCTGAGCAGAGATGTAACATCTGAGAAAGTTAGAAATACTAGAACTAAAACAATGATGAAAAAGAAACACGGAACAACTCTATAGTGGTTCCAGATTAATGACCATTCCCAAATCAACACTGCACCCAGCAAACCATTCTGCAGTCCCCAGAAGACAGGAGAGATTTGTAGTATTAACTAACAATTTGACTTTTAAAAACAAAAGGGTGTGGGGCACCTGGGTGGCTTAGCTGGTTAACTGTCCAACTCTTGGTTTAGGCTCAGGTCATGATCTCAGGTTTCACGAGTTTGAGCCCCGCATCAGTCTCCTTGCTGATAGTGTAAAGCCTTCAGAGCTCTCTCTTTGCCCCTCCCCCATGCACGAGTTCTCTCTCAAAAGATGAACTTTTTGCTCCTCCTCTGGCTGCCCTCAGCACGTGTGCCCATCGGCTCTGTTATGGCGACCCACAGCCCCAGCGTTGTGATTAGTGATGATGAACCAGGTTATGACCTAGATTTATTTTGTGTACCTCATCATTACGCTGAGGGTTTGGGAAAGGTGTTTATTTCTCATGGACTAGTTATGGACAGGACTGAGCATCTTGCCTGAGACATGTTGAAGGAGATGGGTGGCCATCACATCGTAGCCCTCTGTGTGCTCAAGGGGGGCTATAAATTCTTTGCTGACCTGCTGGATTATATCAAAGCATGGAACAGAAATAATGATGGATCCATTCCTATGACTGTAGATTTCATCAGACTGAAGAGCTACTATAATGACCGGTCAACAGGGGACATAAAAGTAATTGGTGGAGATGATCTCTCAACGTTAACTGGAAAGAATGTCTTGATTGTTGAGGATATAATTGATACTGGCGAAACAATGCAAACCTTCCTTGCTCTCCATGGTCAAGCAGCATAATCCAAAGATGGTCAAGGTTGCAAGCTTGCTGGTGAAGAGGACACCTCGAAAAGTGTTGGCTATAAACCAGACATTGTTGGATTTGAAATCCCAGACAAGTTTGTCGTAGGATATGCCCTTGACTACAATGAATACTTCAGGGCCTCGAATCACATTTGTGTCATTAGTGAAACTGGAAAAGCAAAATACAAAGCCTAAGATGAGATTTCAAGTTGAGTTTGGAAGCACCTGGAGTCCCCTTGGAATCACCAGTCCCATGTTCTAGTTCTGTGGCCAGCTGCCCAGTAGAGCTTTTTGCATGTATCTCCTAAGGATTTTATCTGTTTTGTATTTTAGAAATGTCAGTTGCTGCATTCTGAAGTCTTTATTTGCACTATAAGCATACAGACTATCAGTTCCCTTTGAGTGGACTGTTTGATTTGTGAACGAAAAATCTCTTAAACCACACCACTATTGAATGAAAATAATGAAATTGTATCTGTAAGAAACATTTAAAGAGAAGATATATTAGTTTTTTAATTGGTATTTTAACTTTTATACATTCAGGAAAGAACAGAAGTGACTGAATATTGGCAATTATACTACTGTGTATTTAGAAGAGGAAGAAACAGTCAGTTTTCCTATCAGTGACAGCATCTAAGGTATTGTTGTGTTGGATAAGCCATACGTCCTGGAATTATTTTACTGTTTCAATAGTATCAACTGTATTTTCTCACTTGTTCAGATTATTTCTGGTGAATCTTTGTCAACAGTTCTTTTATTTATTTATTTTTTAACGTTTATTTATTTTTGAGACAGAGAGAGACAGAGCGTGAATGGGGGAGGGGCAGAGAGAGAGGGAGACACAGAATCGGAAGCAGGCTCCAGGCTCTGAGCCATCAGCCCAGAGCCCGATGCGGGGCTCAAACTCACAGACCGCGAGATCGTGACCTGAGCTGAAGTCGGCCGCTTAACCGACTGAGCCCCCCAGGCGCCCCTGTCAACAGTTCTTTTAAATACAAATCAGCAAATTCTAGAAAACTTTACCACATTTTGAATTGTTCAGTGTAAAAATCCTTACAATAAAGGCCGTCTCTTTAAAAAATAAATAAATAAATGAACTTCTAAAAATTAAAATAATAGGGGCACCTGGGTGGCTCAGTTGGTTAACTGACTCTTGATTTCAACTCAGGTCATGATTGAGCCCTGGGTCAGGCTCTATGCTGATGGTGCAGAGCTTGCTTGGGATTCATATTCATTCTCTCTCTCTCTCTCTCTCTCTCTCCCCGCCCCCCCTCAAAATAAAAATAAATATTAAACAATTTAAAAACAAGTGGGTTAAATACCTCCAGAAATAAAATTAGACCCCAAAAGCCACAGAAATCCCCAGTCTCTCGCTCGTTCTTCATTCTCATCATATACATCCATCACCAACAGACTGTTTCTTGTTGGGACACTCTTGTAAAATGGCAGTTTTCCCTGAGAAAAGACACTAGCCTCATTCACACCTCTAGAGAGCCTGAAATAATGGGAACTATTTCCAAAGAGAAAACTGTTTGGGGGGAGGGGGAGATAATAATCTACATCTATCAGAATCTTAACTTAGTTCCTGCACAAGGCATTCTTGCTTTGCTTGACAGACAACCTTCACACAACCTATACCAAAAACACCCACTAAATAACGAAAGACATTTCCGTCTTGCCTAATCAATAAAACCCCAGGAGTACAGACCCTGTGTCAGTGGCAGAATACCTGATCTACATCATTTTATAAGTGAAGTTTATCAGACAGAAGGTTAGGAAAGTATGAAAAAGAAATCTCCTGAGGCTTACGGCACTGGGACGGCAGGTGTAAATCTAAAGACTTCAGGAGCCCAAGCCAGTGAAACGTGTTGTGGCCTGCCTACTTCTGTTACAGAACAGGTTATGAAAAAAACCTGCTATGTTATAGGCGCCCAGGGCCTGTTCAAGACCCCAACATTTCTTTTGGCATGCAAGTGATTATTCTACCTCCAGGGCTTTTAAAACACTCTACTTTTAAACAAATATTAAAATGCTGGCTAGTTACCATACTTATTGATGTTTTCTACTCATTTTAATATATGCAGTAGGGTTTTTGCTAAAGAAATACACCTGCCTTTCATCAGGGAGTATCATAAAAGGCTAAGGAAAAATAACTTCACTCCAAAGTTTTTCTATTTTTAAATGAAATGTTTTCCCTCGGTTTAAGAAAACATTTTTACTGCTTTCAGGCAATGAGAAACCAAATCAAACCATAAGTGACAGACCAATTAATAGCTACACTTACCCATGTTGTTACGGAAGGCCATGCCAGCCAGCATTTATAACTCCTGTTATTTTTTCATAGTACTGCAGTTCTGGAAATATTATGCAGAATTTTATGTGATGACTTCTATAATCCAAGTACCACAAATCCCAAGGCAGGAACTGGGACTGAAGATCTCAGCTGGGTGGAAAGAAACTACCAAAAGCTACCATTCACTGGCCACCTGGGACTTCCCAGCCAACATCACAGGTATGGGCATGGGGTTCTGCTCACTCTCTAGCCCCTACCTGCAGTGGCCACCCACAGTGTCTGTCCTACCTTCCTCCTCAAAGTCTAGTTCTGGGTGTTAGGGAATAAAAGCAAACAGAGTTTGTAACCATCCAGAGTTGCCACCAGACTAAGATAAGGATACCTGGAAGAGAATATTAATCCCAAAGTTGTCCATCTATAAATTCATTTCATGCTGAACTGTTTAATTATTATTTCTTAGGAACTACCATACAAGGGATTGAATATTCTACCTCCAGGGCTTTTAAAGCAGTGTATTTTTAAACAAATATTAAAACACTGACTAGTCCTCATACTTCCTGATTGTAAAGTGACTAGATAGAACAATCTAAATTTTGTAATTTTAACCCATTCTCCTACCCGTTGTTTTAAGAGGAAAGTTATTTGGGAGAAGGAAACCATGTCTTAATTTATTTTGATGTGGCAACCTGCTTTCCATCTGCGTCTCTTGTAATACCTCCATTTGTTTAAAAGCAAGATAAACTGTTCTTTAACAAGGTTTGGAGCCCTGCTTCTAAACAGGACATCCTAGTTGACTTAGAGTGTAACTAAATGTAAATTGTAATTTTTCATGATTTTCTGTTGAAACCAAATTCTGCCCATAAAACCGTATACTCTGGTCCTGAAGGAGTTCTTTCTAAAACAATGGAAAAGTACTAAAGAGACTATCAGAGAAGCATAAACTCCCTAGAATCTGGCCTCCTCGTCACATCTGAATAATTCTGCTCCTCCCTGAGGCCCAGTTTCTCCCTATGTGGGGTGGAGGCAACAATGCTCGCTTCTGTCTCCTGAGAGGAAGTGGTGTGTGAAGAGGACAGACTTGATGGCCTACTAAGAGCCACAGGGAGAAAGGGGACATTATTCAAGTTGCTTCAAGATATCAGAACATATTCTTAGCCCCACAGGAAGGACCAAGTCAGAAAATATCACGTTAGAGGTTTCCTATTTTAACTAAAAACTCAAGTTTAAAAATGCTACAAAGTTTGTCGTTCGCATTTTCCTTTCTCTTTATTTCTTTTCTTTGACTCTTGATCAGGCTCAAAAAATTTAAGGAATAGATGCCAGAATGGTAAACTATTCAAAAGCCTGATAATGTGGAATTAGCACTGCTCTAGAAACCATTTTTCCCTGGCAAAAGTCACCTGTCATTCTTCTCCAGCATTACTACCTGAATGAATATAAACACAATGTGCCATATCCCCAATTTCTGAGGAGATTTTTAAAAAATGTTTGTGTGTGCAAGAGATAGAGAGAAACACGCATGCACAAGTGGAGGAGGGGCAGAGAGAGGGAGACAGAGGGTCCAAAGCAGGCTCCCCCTCTGTCAGTGGAGAGCCGGATGCAAAGCTCCACCAATGAGAATGAAACTCACCAATGCTTAACTAAGCCACCAGGTGCCCCCCCCCACCCCCCAGTTTCTAAGCCTAACTTCAACTCCAGAGAACACGCAGGAGGGATGATAGACAAGATAAACAATGGATAGAAAAACCTATTCCTATGAGTATGGTCTCACAAAATTTCGATTAGACATGGGGAAGAAATGAAGAGTATATAGAGTTGTATACAATAGTTGCCAAACATTACAAGCATTTTATTACATGCATTTAATCTGAACTTCAACCAGATAAACTAGGTCTTCTCTCTGTCCCAGTTTTATACACGAGGAAACTGAGGCTCAGAAAGCTTAAGTAACTTGTAACAAACTATAAAGTGACAGAGCCAAGACTCGAACCTTAAACTTTCAAAATCTGACTCCTGAAGTCGAGGCCTGTATACCATTACACCTATTTCTACCCACTGTTCTCTATACTTTTCCAAATTCTTACCAATTTCTACCAGCCACCCCCTCTTCTTCAGCACTGCTGCTTCCATTTCAAATTCTATACTTGATAAGGTGCCTTGATGCCTTGACTTGAACTTGAGAGGCAACGTAGTAAAGAGGTGGAAGGAATAGAAAGGGAGCTGATTTTAAGACTAGTACTGAAAAGAGTAAGAGAGTTGATCCTCATGGCAATGGTAGGAAGAGCACAGGGGCCAAACCCTGGAAAGACGTCACTTTGCAACCATCTTGTGGTGTTCCACCAAGAACGTTAGGCTGTACGTTATGCCGTGCAAAGCAGGACCTTCATACATGCTTAATACTACAGCATTAACACAGTATGCGGAAAAATGGGCACAGGTTAACTAACTTCTGTTTCACTGACCTACACCACATTAGTTAAATCCTAGTGTTCTAATTAACAGAAAAGAATTACACGAAAGTCATCTATAGCCAGAAAATAGATCCTTTTTTTAAAATGTTTCATTCTGAATTCAGCAGTGGACACTGTCATCGTAAACCATTTCAGTTGTTTCCTTATCTTGGCAGAACCCACTTACTTCTAACAGCATGTGTATGTGTTCTCACACAAAATCTAGGAACACCAGAAGACTATGGCTTTCGGGCAAAAGGACAAAATGAACTAAGAGGCTTTTGAAATCTCCTGTTTATATCAGGGAGCGGTCTATAATTCATCATCTGGCAAAAAAATGTAATCACAAATGAAGTATGTGACACTTATATTAACAGCAATGTTTAAAATTTCCCTCAAATAAATGCTATATAACATTCTTTTTTAAATGATGTAGACCTATATTGCAGATATAGAGTTGTCCACGATACACTGCTAAGTTAAAAACACCATACAGGTAAAATTTTGTATACTGACACAATGAAGTTCTAAAAGTATCTCAATGAAAGTCAGATGCAGGACTTTTATTTTTTAACCTTTAGTTTTTTTGTTTTTTTGTTTTTTTTTTTCCACCATGTATTTCTTAAGAATTAGGAAATCTCTCCATGTGTGACCAATTGGAAGGAAATTCTTCTGGGCTATCCAAGAGTTGCACTTTATGGATCCCAATGGTTGTAGAGTGGGTGAATCTTTTCTTATTTTGGTAAATATTGGTAACGATGACTATCCACAGTTAACTAAACACTGCATACAATATACACTTTAGTAAGAACTGCCTGTTTTCTCCAATATCTATTCTTCCTATTTCAGATTTTAGCTGGGCACACAATTTCTCCAACTCCCTTACTAGGATTATATTGCCAAGGTCTGACCAATGATGTGATGTGCTGCCTGCAAGTTCTAAGTTGTGCCTACATAACGGGAGCATTTCTTCCCTCTTTGCTGTTGTCGAGACAATATGATGGTGGGAACTGGAGCAGCTATCTTAGACCATATGATGAAAGCTACCTGTTAAAGATGGCAGAACAACAATATAGAGTCCCTGTCGAATACAGACCCACATACCTACCATGAACCACTATCCTAGACTTTCAGGTGAGAGAAAAAGGTCTATTATGTTTAAGCCACATTTTGTTTTTTGTTGCTGCAGTCAATATCCTACTGCATGCATGTGCATATACATACCCCAGGAAGTTATTCTCAGGCTACAACTAAATATCATCCCTTTTTTAAACATAAGTTTATTAAGCTGAGGACTGAAAAATTAACCTAACTCTGCTAAATCTTTAAATAAAAAACAGAAAAAGCTGGGGAAACTGGGGAGCCTGGGTGGCTCAGTCAGTTGAGCATCTGACTTCGGCTCGGGTCATGATCTAGCAGTCCATGAGTTCAAGCCCTGAGTCGCATCGGGCTCTGTGCTGACAGCTCAGAGCCTGGCATGCTTCATTCACATTCTGTGTCTCCCTCTCTCTCTGACCCTCCCCTGCTTGCATGTTCTCTATCTCTCAAAAATAAACATAAGAAAAAAAAGAAAACAGAAGAATCTAAAATATCTTATTTTTTTAGTTAACCTCCTTGGTTTCTGAGTAGCTAGTTTGAAACAAAAATGCCTCCCCCTTATCAATTGCTGGCCTTGTTTCTTACTTGTGAAAGGAGTAAAAGATTGAAAATATTGGGAGACTGCTAAAAATAAAATGTACTAACTGACCTAATCTACCTCATGAATTAACCACAATGAAAGTTAAAGTAAATTAGAAGTTACTAAACACAATATAAAATCACCTTTAAAATTAATATACCACATTACTGTAATATGAAACAGTAACACATTAGTTTATATTAAAAAAAACAACAACAACAAGGTTTACTTCAAGCAGGTGTTCTTTGGCAATTGTGAACTATCCAAATTATGTTTAGTGTGTCATATTGGTATGTTTCAACTGATTTCACTGCCGCTTTAACAAAATCCTCACACAAATACATTTATAGAGAAACTGAAGAGGCATGGGCAGCTCAGTCAGTTAAGCAGCCAACTTCAGCACAGGTCATGATCTCACAGTTTGTGGGTTCAAGCCCCACATCATGCTCTGTGCTCACAGCCTAGAGCCTGGATACTGCTTCAGATTCTATCTCCCTCTCTCTGCCCCTCATGATCTGTTTTCTGTCTCTCAGAAGTAAATAAAAATGTTAAAGGAAGGAAGGAAGGAAGGAAGGAAGGAAGGAAGGAAGGAAGGAAGGAAGGAAGGAAGGAAGAGGAGGGACTGGGTGGCTCAGTCCGTTAAGCGTCCAACTTCGGCTCAGGTCATGATCTCACAGCTCATGAGTTTTGAGCCCCGCGTCAGGCTCTGTGCAGACAGCTCAGAGCCTGGAGCCTGCTTTGGATTCTGTGTCTCCCTCTCTTTCTGCTTGCGCACTCTCTCTCTCTCAAAAATAAACATTAAAAAAAAAATTAAAAAAAAAACAACAAAATCATAAATGTTAGGGAGAAAGAAAAACCTAAAAACCTCAATTATCTGCTTTCCTAGAGAAAATAATTCTTTTTAGGAACATATGGATTACTGATTTACAGGTAAAGACAGAATTTATAGTTCAGACAACAGGTTAACAAACTAATCTAGAAGAAGTTATTCTCTTGAAATATCTAAATACCTATGTCTTTACTTTTGTCAAGGACTATTCCTTTCAGACATAAATATAACATTTCCCTTGAAATGTTAAATTTGTCCTTTTATAGAGTATACAGTTTCTGCTTCCAGTATCTGGTTATCTTGTTATTCTTTCAAACATTTCCACATTCTCCTTCTGGTCAAGCTTCAACCAGATAACACATGTATTAGGTAGACAAAGAAGATGAAAATCTAAAGGTCAAATTATTTCCTACTATAAGAGCTTTAATAGATTCTCAAAAGGTTTTAATAGGATAAGATGTACCAGATTTTCAGGCCAATCATAACACAGCCATGAGTTCACACAAAATATCTAACCCCACAGACATAAACTCAGGAGGCTCCTCCCTTTGGACAAGAAAGCTAAAATCTTAGCAGTGCTTAAGTTCCTTTAAACTTAAGGTTTTCTACACCACTAGATGTCCCAGAAATGATCCATCAGCAGCAAAGCAGATCAAAAGATTAAGATCCACAGGGTGGCTTTCTCTGTGTGCATAATTTAAGGTGAAACTAAGAGAGGCAAGTCAAGGCAAAAGCCACAAGTGACAACAACAACAAAACATTTCAGAAGTTATTTAAAATCTTTGAAGATGTACTTAAAGATCTTCTATGAGGAAGTAGGAAAGGCAAAGTGGAGTTAAGAGGAACAGAGAACTTTTATGTTCCACCTCATCCTCTTTCTTGTTCTTCTACAACTGGAAGAGTAGACTTGAAACCCAAATGCAATAGTAATATGTGAAAAATACATATGGTTACGCGTGGCTGCCTACCTTGTCCACTTTAAACTACAAAGATTTAACGTCTATTTAACATTCTTATAAATAATGGCAAACCAAAAGTTATAAAGTATAGGAAGAAATCAGTTTTGCACCTAACATTTACATGGTGTTTACAAATGCTTTGTACATGTGAATCCACAAACCCTAATCCACAATTCCAAAATCTAAAAGCTCTCAAAGTCTAATTCGAGTTGAAAAGAGAGAGGTTGTATGTGCAAACTCAATGGGTGGCAAAGCAGAACCTGAAGTGTTTACTTATGGCCTTAATTTATCCCACTCAGTGTTAACTATTTGCTTTACTACAGACATAATGTGCTTAATTATTAAAGTGCTACCTTAACCTCACTGTGCTTATTATCTTTGGGTTACGTACTGTGTCATCTTTCAAAATCTGAAAGATTCTGAAGCACCTGGGTGCTCAGTTGGTTAAACGTCCAACTTCAGCTCAGGTCATGATCTCACAGTTCATGAGTTCAAGCCCCACGTCAGGCTCTGTGCTGACAGTTCAGAGCCTGGAGCCTGCTTCCAATTCTGTGTCTCCCTTTTTCTCTGCTCCTCCCCTGCTCACTCTGTCTCTCTCTCAAAAATAAATAAACATTAAAAAAAAAATTTTTTTTTAATTTGAAAGATTCTGAAGCACATCTGGTCCTGAGGATTTCAGGTAAGGAAGTGTAGACCTGTATGAATTCAATTACCCCTACCACAAACCTGTGAGATAGAAGCTATTTTTCAAATGAGGAAACAGAGGGTTAAAGAACCCACCCACGGTAAAAAAGATGATTAAGTATTACAGCAACTCCAACAGTTCAAAGCCTGCATTCTTAACCATTACCTATGCAGACTTTTCCTTCTACATTACATAGATGAGATTTTTGGTTTTCCAGCCATAATTAACAAAATTAATGCAGAAATCCTTTTATTTTTTTCAATCTTTTAAAAAACCATCGTTATGCTTCAGAAAAAAAGTAATATATTTTAAGGTAAAAAAACAACTTTGGACACACTCTAATATTTTTAAAACCACCAACATCCTCCAGCACATTCCTCCAGATGCAGGTCGTTAGTCAACAGAACATTAAGTGTCACAACTGTCCTCCCTACTGAGGAGCTGCTGCTAGCATTATGAACAAAGGTGTCCAAGGACAATACCATGGTTAAAAAAAAAAAAAAAAAAAAAAAAGGTTATAGTGTACAAAAAATTAATGATTAAGAGTCATCTCACCAGCAAGGTGGGCTAATCGCCAAATCGTTCTATAGCCTTTCCCAAAAGTCCCGGTTCAGTCACTCCCATCACTCAAAATGCCATCCTCTCACCTTTCCCTCCTCCGGTTTCACGAATCTTAAATACAACCCTTGCAAGTATTTGGGTTCTCTGCGCCCCCACAACCTTCTCCCAACATGGCGCAGGCTGAGGCGAAGCTACCGGAAGTGGGGCTGCGCGCCAGATCCAGATCGGGCTTCCACCTCTGCGGTTGGCTCCTCCCAGAAGGCAGTGTCGGTGGGAGGAAGACAAAAGCCGGCAAAGAGATGAAGACCTGAGACTCAGCCTCACTGTTAACAAGACAGGAAGTGTTCCAGGAAGACGCAGGGTTGAGGGCGGAGGATGTGGGAAATGCAATTAAAATGGACAAGGGGGCGCCTGGGTGGCTCAGTCGGTTGAGCGTCCAAACTTCGGCTCAAGTCATGATCTCACAGCTCGTGGGTTCGAGACCCGCGTCGGGCTCTGTGCTGACAGCTGGGAGCCTGGAGCCTGCTTCTGTCTCTGTGTCTCCCTCTCTCTCTGCCCCTAACCCACTCACATTTTGTCGATCTCAAAAATAAACAAACATTAAAAAAATTTTTTTTAATAAATAAATAAAATAAAATGGACAAGGATGTGGGGTGCCTGGGTGGCTCAGTATGTTAAACTTCCCAATCTTGGTTTTGGCTCAGGTCATGATCTCACGATTGAGGAGATGGAGTTCCCAGTTAGGCTCTGCGTTGACAGAATGGGATTCTGTCTCCCCTCTTTCTCTGCCCACCCATTCTCTTTCTCAAAATAAACAAAGTTAAAAACAAAACAAACAAACAAAAAAAGCACCAGGCTGTGACTCGCCAAGAATGTTTACAGAAACAAGATAAAGCGCCACCAAATCGGCATTCTGCAGCTGCCAGTCAGAGGAGAGGGGGTGAGGGAGGAAAACCTTCCAGTGACATGGTAGTGTTACAAAATGCAGGGCAATGGTGAAAAGCCACTAAAGATCTGGAGAGGCAGAGAATAAGAAAAATGTAGTGTAAAGAATCTAAAATGTTTTGTATATTTTGGCTTATTTATGCCTATATCACCAGCGGGAACATTTGGCATATTAAAGGTCCAAGAAAGTATCCTCTAAAATTGTTAGTCCCTGCATGTTCTTTGGTCAGAACTTACCAGCAATCTTCTATACAAGTTTACTTGATTCTCTAATGATCTGTAGTCAGCATGAGGCAGACTATAAAGCTCTTTCTGATACAATATTAAGACAATACAGAAAATAAAAAACTAACACTGATGACAGATCTATCAAACATAAAATACTGGATTTTTTTTTCTCTTTTTGAAGGGTTCATCTCTCAGATTTAACAGCAAGGAATCACTTTGCTACTAAAGACTTTGAAACAAAGAAAGGATGGAAATTAGGCATTATGATGGAAGAAGTGAAATACTAGAGAGCTGAGTAGATCCACCACCTTATCCATCTTCCTGGACTGTACAGTATCTGGAACATTTCCATAAATGGGCAAGAAACACCCTGGTGCATCGACTATATAGGTATACCTGTTGTTTGTAAACTTGTAGGACATGAATGCATTCCCCACAATCCGTTCTACTGAACATTATTTTTTTTGTATCAGCATAATAGTTGTGCCAAGTTTGAGATGTGCAACTTTAGCTACCATAATGTTGCACTGCTTTCTTCTACATGGGTTAAAAAGTCCCATACTGGCTGTAATGAACATCAAGAAACAAACCTATTAAAAGTGAAAGAAAACAGGGACGTCTGGTGGCTCAGTCGGTTGAGTGGCCAGAGTCTTGATTTCCGCTCAGGTCATGATCTTACATTTCGTGGGTTCAAGTCCCATGTTGGGCTCCACGCTGTTAGTTAACAGTGCAGAGGTACTTGGGATTCTCTCTCTCCCTTTCTCTGCCCTTCCCCTGCTCATGCTCGCTCTCTCTCTCAAAATAAATAAATAAAACTTAGAAAAATATTTTTTAAGTGAAAGCAAACAAATTTAAAACTCTAGCTTTTTTTTTTTTTTTTAGGGGCACCTGGGTGGCTCAGTCAGTTGAGCGTCCAACTTTGGCTCAGGTCATGATCTTGTGACCATGAGTTCGAGCCCCACATTGGGCTCTGTGCTGACAGCTGAGAGCCTGGAGCCTGCTTCAAATTCTGTCTCCCTCTCTCTCTGCCCCTCCCCCTGCTCATGCTCTCTCTCAAAAATAAACATTAAAAAAAAACACTCTAGCTTTTTAGACAGCACACAAATCTCATATTTGTACACCCCAGGACACTGAAAACTTTGATGGTTATGGTTAGTGTTAAACACTGACAATTACTATATAATAATAATAAAACCATAAAACAAGTGTTGCTGAAGATGTAGAGAAACTGAACCCCTTCTGCACTGTTGTAGGAATGTAAAATGGTGCCCCCTCTATGGAAAACAGTACAGCAATTCTTCAAAAAATTGAACATAGAATTACCCCATGATCCAGAAATCTCACTTCTGGGTATACATCCAAAAGAACTGAAAGCAGGATCTCAAAGAGATGTTTCATGTTTACAGCAGCATAATTCACAATAGCCAGGGATGGAAGCGACCCAAAAATGCCCATCAACAAATGAATGGACAAAGAAAATGCGGTATATACATACAATGAAGTATTATTCAGCCTTAAAAAGGAAGGAAATTCTAACATATGCTACAACATGGATGAACCTGAGGACAGTATGTTAAGTTAGATAAAGCCAGTCACAAAAAGACCTACTGTATGACTCCACTTATGTAAGATATCTAAAGTAGACAAATTGATAGAAACAAAGTAGAGTGGTGGTTGCCGGGGTGGGGGGGGGGGGGGAATGGGGAAATGGGGAGTTGTTTAATAGGTAAATAGTTTCGGTTTTGCAAGAAAAAGTTCTGGAGATGTTGTACAACATGAATACGCTGACTCTAACTGAACTGTACATTTAGAAAATTGTTAAGACGGCAAATTATATCTTTTTTAAACCACAATTAAAATTTTTAAGTTATTTTTTAAAAAAAGAATCTGGCAATTAGCAAGACAGAAGTGAATGGGAGATTAACTGTAAGGAAGAACTTTTTACTCCTTTTAGAAAAACAGATCTTCAGTGGCGCCTGAGAGACTCGGTAGGCTGATTGCTCAAATTTGGCTTAGGTCATGATCTTGCGTCGTGGGTTCGAGCCCCGCATTGGGCTCTGTGCTGACAGCTCAGAGCCTGGAGCCTGCTCAGGATTCTGTGTGTGTGTGTGTCTCTCTCGCTCTCTGCCCCTCCCCCACTCATGTTCCCGCTCTCTTGCTCTCTCTCTCTCAAAACATAAAAACTGTTAAAAGAAAAAAAAAATTAAAAACAGATCTTCAGAATGTCAAAAGATTTTCCCACCACATTCCTTTTTTTTTTTTTTTTGGAGACAATCACTAGAAGGTCAACCTACTTAAGGCTCTCTTTGTAAATAAAATCAGTGCCTCCACATCATTATACTACCCTGAGAAAGGACTCTCAAAGGAAAAGATTTTGCTTTATGATCAAAATTACTTCATTTCTTGGAATTTGCCAATTCACGATTCCTCCAACTCGGCTTTAAGATCCAACAGGAAACATGGAAAAAAAGAACACATCCTTTCCTTTTGGCTTTGTGATTAAAGAGATTTGCTTTTAGATGATGCACACAAAATTTATCCTCCAAACATTATTTCCTTGAAGATGGTGACTGATTACAGTTCACGTTAGCTTCATCTAAAATAAGGAAGGCCAAAATAACCACAAGTACTATAGCATCAGACTATTTTTGATATTTCTAAGTAAATTCAGATAGTTCTCCACAGGAAAAAAAATTTTTTTAATAAGACCACATCTTCCTATCTCTAGCTCTGGATAGAACACAACTTACCCTAAATTGTAGCATATCCACGCTAATACCATCACTAATGCAAAGGGAAACAGAAACATAAAAAGATAAAACAATATAGTATCTGTACTTGAAATGCCTCTCCCTTTACCCTCCCACCCCACGTGTTAGGATAAAGAACTAAGTAATACCAATTGCAGAGGTAAATGGGAATTCTCCCTTTCCTCTGTAAAAAAAAAAAAAAAAAAAAAGGTGAAATCAAGTTATACTTTTGCTTCAACCCATATTTCCTCAACCCAAGTCACTTACTTAAAAGTTTCAGGTAAAATGGTGTTCATGTTTCAAAAATGGCATTTACCCGAAGGTCATTCATGTAAAATGGCAGCTCTTGTTTTTCTTAACCCTTGAAATAATGACTATCATCAACTTCTGATTCTATGGACTATCAGTCTACTCCACAACACAGGGAGGACAGAAGGGACAAATCTACTTATATTTTGCACCTAATGAAGGTTATAATAACCATCCTAAAACTTGGAAAGAAAAGTTGTAAGACAAGCAGTTGGCTTAGAGATTTTACAGACCAGGGTGCCTGGGTGGCTCAGTCAGTTAAGCATCCGACTTCAGCTCAGGTCATGATCTCACAGTTTGTGAGTTCAGGTTCCATGTCGGGCTCTGTGCCGACAGCTCCAAGCCTGGAGCCTGCTTTGGATTCTGTGTCTCCCTCTCTCTCTCTGCCCCTCCCCCCCCCCAAAAATAAGCATAAAAAATTAAAAAAGAAAATTTACAGACTATTTAGAGAACCCTGTTAATTAACTATTATTTTACCAAAAGCCATCGGGCTATTTATCAACAAGGGAAGAGGAAGATGAGAATGAAAAATATCCAAATTGTGCTCTAAGACAAACTTGAGCAGATAAGTCATTTCCTAAGTGAAAACAATGTAATTTCTGTTTGTTTTAAAGAGCATTCAAAGTTTAATGCAAAATTCTTCTGAAGTAAACTTGTTTATCTAACTGGAGAAGATCAATTTTAATGTTTGACCTATAATCCTGGCAACTCTAGGTCAAACTGCTATACATATAACAAAGATTGTAGACATTTAAAGGTTCATTACTTATTCAATTACATTCAGGAAACATTTATTAAGTGCCCAAGAGCAAGGATCTCTGGTAGTATAAAATCCAATCCTATCAATTCAACACAATGAATCCATCGCTTTCTTTTTCGGAACAAAAACACAAGCAAACCATAACTGCATGAAAGGAATGCAAGGGCACTCTAGGCAAAGCTGTGGCAAACCACACATACACCAGCCTTGGAGAAGCAAGGAGACAGGTAACTTGCTTAACAACAACAACAAAAAAAACTAAAGTCTTAAGTAACAGTTATGTTAAAGAAACAGGATACTTGCCAACCTGTTCTGCAGCTCTTATCAAGCTGTGCTCAAGACCACAAAATCCTATCTGAAGACTGGCAGGGACAAACAAGCTGGAGACCCAGACATGAGCAATCAGGCCTGTTAAGAAACTGGAAACTACAGCATATATAAATGGTTGAAGAAAGTAAAGATGTGTAGCTTGAAGGGGAAAAAGGCTCAGAAAAATCTGACAGCACATTTAAAATATTTTTAGAGCTCCCCTGTATAAGGAGTAGGTTTATTATTCCAAAAACATTTTTGTGCCTTGTATCAATATATTGTTGATTCAAATAAGCTTGCCAAAGGTTCTTTTTCTCTCAATGACTTACCTATGAAACCTCGAGATCATTCTTGAGGTAATCTTCCCTAACTCATCATCACCCTACCCCCCACGGACATACAACCCTGTACATACATCCCCATTTGGCTGCTGTCTCCCCTAGCAACCAGTTATCTATGCAGATCACCGACACAGTACTCTTGCTTCATAAGGATTATTTTTTTAAATGTTTGTTTATTTTGAGAGAGAGAGAGAGAGAGTGCGAGCGAGGGAGAGGCAGAGAGGGAGACAGAGAATCCAAAGCAGGCTCCGCACTATTGGCACAGAGCGCAATGTGGGGCTCAAACCCACAAACCATGAGATCAAGACAGAGCTGAAATCAAGAACATCTAACCAACTGAACCACCCAGGCACCCCAAGGATTATTGATTATGAACGGGATTCTAAATTATAGCAAAGGCATAGAACTTATAAAATCATGTATCATAAAATACTAGTAGTACTGGATTATAAAGGTCTATGATATTTATCAAAGAGAATTAACCAAATCAGAGAGCAACACACCTTAAAAGGCCTCCAGAGAGCATGTATTCTGAATTAGCACCTTCACAAGGAGTTAGCAACCACCTGGACCACATGGACATGTGTCTTTGAAAATTTGGCCCTTAGAAACATGTTTTAGGACATTTTTCATTTTGTATCATTCAGCCTTGCTTACACTATAAATTCCTTGAGGATGGAGAGGTCTTCCTTTCCCAGTCCCATGAGAGCTCTTAGTTGCTGGTTAAATGGAATTTCATAAACAGCTTGCCAATGCAAAAAAAAAAAACAAAAACAAAAACAAAAACAAAAAAAACAAACCTATACTTGGAAAACGAAATTGTGTTTGTGAGGAAGGAGTTATTTTTGCAAATATGGTAGAATCAAACACCAACTTCTTTTTCTGTTTTTAGTGGGCACAAAAGACCACTCATGGTTACCCCCACTCTCATAATAATCCTTGATACAACTAACTTCCTAAGGGTTGTAAAAATTAAAAGATCCCAGTTCTATTACTAGGCCTAATACCAATCACAGAATTTCAGAGTTACTTTAACTTGGAGACCGTCTAATGTAGCTCCCTGATTTTACTGCTTAGAAAGGTAAAAGGGACTTATTGATTTAGGTCTCTAAAAAGGTAAAAAAAAAAAAAAAATTGCTTAAACTACAAACAAGTAAGCTCGATCACCTCATAGAAGTCCCTACGTTGGTCCAGGACCACCTGAGATGCCTGAATGCTCATTTTATTCTTGAAGTCATTCATACTTGGAAGGTATCATTTAGAGAATACATAAATAGGACAAGAGTCATGTATATAATGACAAAAATCAGAACATGGGAGTTTAGGCCAACTCAATACTTACAATGAGCCAATTATAAAAACAACTACCGGGGCACCTGGCTGGCTCAAGCCAGTAGAGCGTCTGACTCTTGATCTCAGGGTCATGAGCTCAAGCTCCATGTTGGGCATGGAGCCTACTTAAAAACAACAACAAAACAAAAAACTACCATTTCATGAATTCCTGAGTACTAGACGGTTGATCTCATCCTATGCATATACTAGCTCACGTAATCATCCCCATGATTCTGCCACTGCAAATATAATTATCCCTGGTTTACAGATGAGACAAATGAGGCTCCTTTTACCCAAAGAAAAAGCCTCAAAACAGAGTGTGGGTTTAAACCCAGGCCTGTCTGACTTAAAGCCTGTGCAACACTATGTTGCGCTACCTTAAATACTATCTTGTGGTTCCTGAAAACTGTTTGTTCCGTTCCCTAGGATCACATCTCCAAATGTTTGGAAAGGCATACACAAGATGGAAGGTGGTATTGTTCAGTGCAACAGGCGAGGGTCTAGAAGCCTGGCCCACCAGGGTCCTGACCCATCATTCAGTGGTTCTGAATAACCAGGACACGCAGAATAGACAGGTTTTAAGAAAAGCTTAACAGGGGCGCCTGGGTGGCTCAGTCGGTTAAGCAGCCGACTTCGGCTTGGGTCATGATCTCGCAGTCCATGAGTTCAAGCCCCACGTTGGGCTCTGTGCTGGCAGCTCGGAGCCTGGAGCCTGTTTCGGATTCTGTGGATTCTGTGTCTCCCTCTCTCTGACCCTCCCCTGTTCATGCTCTGTCTCTCCCTGTCTCAAAAATAAATAAAACGTTTAAAAAAAAAAAAAAAAAAGCTTAACAGGGCAAACTTTAAGAAATGAAATTATCAGTTATTCCTAAGTCATTGCCCTTAAAATTCATAGAACCTGATAAACTATTCCCAACTACATAGGACAACCCTAGAAAGAAAAACCTCACCCTCCCCCCCAAAAATATTTTAAAATCCAAACACAGAGAACTCTAGATTTTGCCTCCCTTGTAGGTGTTTATTTTGTTTCACAATTAAGTGGCCATTGGAAGAATAAGTTTTTTCAAAGTTCTGGAAAGTCATCTTAAATTAGGCCCCGGAAAGAAATGGAATCTCTTTTAGTCATGACTCTTGTTTTCTTTAAAAGTTCATGTTTGGGTCAGCCAAGTTTTAAACGGTAAAATTATATTGCTGTGTTGTTAGTCAAGTTTGGGAGTGGGGCTGGGGTGAAGCCGCTAGCTATTTGGATCACTGTAGGGCAGCTTATCTGGTTTCTATACTGAAAGAAGGGTCTGTCTATTCTTAGGCAAAAGACATCATCATTTTAGAGGAGCAGAAGCTTGCACTGGATTTCTATCGAATGATCCACATGAGAAGACTCCAGAGAAGTCTAGCTCTCTAAATAAAAGCTGTTTTCGGAGTGTGTGTGATTTTTCTTGGGTCAATGGAATGTCGAAGCTAAAGGGTTTTTCTTTTGTTGTTTTCCTGTGTTGCAATTTAGCCAAATAGAAAACAATTGTGTAATGATTTTTTCCATTTATTTATTCCTTGCCTTATCCTAACAAGAATAAAGCGGTGAGTAACAAATAATGAATTTAAACTATTGCTAAGTTACAAATGAGCCAGAAGCTGTACTTGCTTTTATTACAATAGCTATTACCCTGATTTTAAGCTAGTCATACAAACCTGCACACCACACTCTCACACACTATTAATGAAACCCATCCGACTTTAACATTACCATCTTCTTTAACTACCTTCATGGACATAGTTGTCGCAGTCACAGGAACTAAGCAAGTTCCTCAGACTTCACAGTTCCAGACTTCACAGTCTGGGCAGGAATTAAGTAGGCCTTGCTATCAACATTTCCAGTGGACATTGAAAGAAGTTGTGAGCACCGCTCTGGTCAGTACCAGATCAGAAGAGATCCAGGTAAGGCTGTCTTGAGTAAAACAAAACAAAACAAAACAAAACAAACAAAACACACACACACAGCAAGGAGATGCAGGCTACTTTGCTGTTTTCCATCTAACCAAAGACTCTGAGCAGTTAACTCAGAGTTACTTCTAGTTGGAGTGTCAGTTTAAAGAACTATAGGATGTTCTGTCAAATTCCATTAACAAATCAGATTGGTACCCCCCTCCCCACCCCCCGACACATGTGCACACACACAAAAAAGTAGTCTTTGGGAAGTTAAACCAAAAAATGTTTAAGCTCTCACTTGATACAATAGAACTGTATGATCGGTAATAACTATACTGATAAACACCATTACTAAAAGAGCTACAAGTTAATGGAAGCAGACCTTGGTTCCTTTTAAAACCAATTTTATGTATTTATAGACTACAGGTAAATCATACCCACAAATCATCACTTGCCCATGCACTGCAATTATCTGCTTCACTTTTCATTGCTCTCATTTTAAGAAAAAAGCCTTGTTTTACTTGTCTTTAAATTCCAGCCATTTACACAACGCTAAGCACATGGCAAGTGCTTAATTTATCTTTTTGGACTAAAAGAACACATAGGAATTTTTAAAATTCATAGCACTTTTGGGGCACCTGGGTGGCTCAGTCGGTTAAGGGTCGACTCTTGATTTTGGCTCAGGTCATGATCTCACGGTTTGTGGGATCAAGCTCCACATCAGGCTCTGTGCTGATGGCATGAAGCTACTTGAGATTCTCTCTCTCCGCGTCTCTGCCCCTACCCCACTCCCGTGAGCTCTCAAAATAAACTTTAATTTATTTTTTTAATGTTTATTTATTTTTGAGACAGAGACAGAGCATGAACAGGGGAGGGCCAGAGAGAGGGAGACACAGAATCTGAGGCAGACTCCAGGCTCTGAGCTGTCAGCAGAGCCTGATGCGGGGCTTGAACTCACGGATGCTGAGATCATGACCTGAGCTGAAGCCGGACGCCCAACCGACTGAGCCACCCAGGTGCCCCATCAAAATAAACTTTTAAAATTCATAGCACTTTCATCCATATCTAAGTCAAGACAATAAAGATGAGACGAAGGCTACAAATCTGGCTTATTCAATATGATGTTAATCCACATATTGTTAAACACATGTAAAAGAATCACTGAGACGATTACCCCACTCTATCCAGTTAGTAACGGAGCTACTCCAACTCAAACAGGAGTCTCTCCACACGGCCTTTTTAAAATGCTGTCACTATTGCATTTCTGTGGACATATTTTGTAATGTACTTTAGGGGAATGGATCAAAAATTATTAAATAATTCATTAAAAGATTGGCTTTCTTTATAAGATCTGAAAAATGTGCCCCAAAAGTACATCTCAGGGATACACATAACGAAGCCTCTTCTTTGCTTTCACCTCTCAAGCACAGTACGCTGTTTCCACGTGACAGCAGAGAATCATGACATCGACTTGTTTCTTCCCTTCAGAGATACTACAGGCACAGAGCAAGAAGTAGGATTCTGGCCTATGCTGCCAACAGTGGCAAAGGGACATATGTGATTTCACATTTTTTAAAATTTGCCAAGTTTATGCATAGGTTCTATAACCATACAGTTAAACCTCAAGTGCAGTTTTAGAAATCAAAGTTATTAGGGCTAGGGCACTTATTATAAATTACTATTAGTTTCTTCTAAAGCACTCTCCCTCTTTTGCTTTAAAAATATTTTAAAAAGCACAAATGGACCTACATCTTGAAGGAGACCACAGCAAATGTATATACCATTTCTTAAAACTATAGAAACCTGGAGAGAATAGTACAATTTATTGGGCTGCTGAGCTTAAACTATGTAGACACCAAGAAGCCAAAACATGAAAGGAAATGGCTGCAAGAAGTTGATAAAAGGGATCTTGCTGGGTGACTTGAGGACACAATTGCTTAAGAATGTATTGAGACTGGGGCGCCTGGGTGGCTCAGTCGACTTCAGCTCAGGTCACGATCTCCCGGTTTGTGAGTTCAAGCCCCATGTCAGGCTCTGTACTGACAGCTCAGAGCCTGGAGCCTGCTTCAGATTCTGTGTCTCCCTCTGTCTCTGCCCCTCCCCCACTTGTGCTCTGTCTCTATCAAAAATAAATAAAATTTTTAAAAAATGTATTGAGACCTACTATAACTGGTTAAACTTTGATTATAAAATAAGATTACAGACTGTTCTTCTATTTCACTACAAAAATTGGGGAACATGTATATCAATCATTGGATGGTATGGTTAAGGTTTCCAACACTGTCATTAACTTAATGGTTTTGCTTTTTTTAAAGAGGAAAACAACCTTTCCAGGAGGCCTGGATTTCACGGCTTTTAATTTAGGCAAAATTCAGTTTTGAAAGTACAAAGGAGATGCTGCCTAGGGAATCCAAGAAGGCTCTCTAGAAGCAAGCTTGTGCTTGAAGACAGTCAGGCACTCCTGCACAGAAAGTGGCCGCCTAGGCACTCCAACGTGCTCCCCGCCCCCAGCCACCCAGCCACACATGTGAATCCACGTGAGGACCAATGGCATAGTTCCACATCCATGACATAATGTCATATGGCAAATCACTCCATCTTTTGGGACCTCAGTTCCCTCATTTGTAACAGAAGAGGCTGGACTAGTCCCAGTTATAAAGTAGGACTATCACAGTCATGAATTTAGGAGGACGCCTCTATCCTGCCTACAAATCAAACACCCTAAGGAAAGAACTCCTTCAGTGATGTTTTTCTCACCACCTATGACTTGTCTTAAAAGCAAAGCAAATGTATGCACTCTATTTCCAGTAAAACAAAACAAAAAACAAAAAAATAAGTTATATTCCCCTAGTACCTACTTCTAAGAGGCTGAAAGCCCTCAGATAAAGGGCAGTTAACACTGATACAAAGCAAAGAATCACAGACTGTAGGGAGGTGCACAACAGCACGCCTCTTTGGGGTGCCTTACAAATGTTAGATTCATTTATCTCATCTACGCTGGGATTTAAACCTGGAGAACACAGAATCTACTAAGCTTCTAGATCTCTAGTGTGATCTCCAATTATGTGGATTTTTAAGAGCTTTCCCATACGCTCAATACTACTTAACACTAAGATTAAACGTCACAGTGATTAGCACTTGAATATTTTGCCATGGGTCAGGCACTACCTACATTGACTCCACCCTCCTCTACCCTTCCCTGTCTCACAAGCCTACAGCTAAGGAAACAAGAGGCACAAAAAGACTAGCTTCATCCCAAAGTCCCAAAGCCAGAGTCTGAATCCTGGCATTCTATCCCCATGACCCACCTGTTTAAATGCTGGATGGCAAACATATCAAGCACCTGACAATGCTGGATGATCAAAGATGATTAAGACAAGCACTCGGTTTACAGATGGCAGAGGCTGCCAAACATATAAAAAATAATTACAACATGATATGTGTGCTGTAACCCAGGCCTTTAAAAACTGCTGTGGCAACAGAGGAGAGAGAGACTGCCAGGGGAGTTCAGAAAGGCTTTCATTGAGCTGGGTATTGAAAGATGAGCAGACATTCCTGGGGTACAGGAAGAATGGAAAGGCATTCTGGGTACAGAACAGCATGTGCCAAGGTACATAAAGGTGAGAGAGCTCCAGTGTGCCAGGTGGGGAGGGAAGGCAGGGCAGGAATGGGGAGCTTTTACAGACTAGCGAACTGGACCCCTTTCAGCATTTGTTCCTATCTGGCTATGGCAGCTAGAAAGCAGGGTCCCCTTAACAGCTCTCTCCTACAGTGACAATACCTGGTAGGGTCTGAGGGAATGTTTTTCTTCTCTTCCAAGACTCACTTCCCCCAGAGTCAATAAGACTCTAAAGTACAAATAGTCCTGGGATGCAAGCAGTAATATAATAAACCAACCAGTTAGCTGAATTTTAGAGCCAGGCTATCTAGGCAGTAGAGGGCACACAGAAGAAAGGGCAGTAAATTGGCCCCCATGATGAATTGCCATAAACTCGACAGCCTAGGTGCGTGGTCCTTAAGGGGTCAGGAACAGCAGTGTGTGTGTGTGTGTGTGTGTGTGTGTGTGTGTGTGTGTGTGTGTGTGTGTCTGTTTTCTGAGGAGAATACCAGTACGTTTCACCAGATTTTCAAAGTGATCCATGGCCCGAAAAAACAATCAGCGCTCTCCATACAACTTCTAACACCTATGGCAACCCCCTAAGACACGACACACCGCAAAGCCCTCCCTCCTTCTTGGGCCTTACTTAAAACTCTGACAAACACTGTAACTTCAGACTCTGTTCAAAAGGCCTTTAAGATCTGAGGTTGTTATTGCTTGCCTAACATGATTCAGGTCATAGCCTACCACCTGTTCAGAGCCCCAAATGTTCATGATTTACCTATAAGACAGAAACCCTCCAATTTCTAATTTTTCTAAGGAAAACCTTCTCTCTAAAACGGTGAAAACAGTGACGAAATTCAAGAAGCTGGATCCCCAGGCCAGGTACTTAATTAACTTCTCAACTAATATTTAAAAGAAAACTTAAAAATAAACCACACTTCAGTGAAACACACTTTAATTTTCTACCACAAGATTAAAAGGATGACTGGCCCCTGAGGAATAATCATCACCCTGGAGTCTGAACACATGAAACCTTGTTCACAGGTTGGCGATTTGGGCCCTGGTGGAACATAAACAGTCAACCCAGCATCTGTCATCATCATCACATGACGACACACATCACCAACCTTTCCACATACATATCTTCTGTTGTTAGACTTCACTCGATTCCTGTTCAGCCCATGCTGCCATCTCTAAAGCAGTGCACAGGTCAAGGCAATATAGGCAACAGGTCATGAAAGAGACAGAAGCCTTCAGGTACCTAGCATGCCAGGTGGCAAGGAGCAGATGGTGGGTAAGAATATCAGTGCTGGGAGTGGGGGAGGTGGTGCTGAGTGGCTCAGTTTAGCATCTGACTCTTGATTTCAGCTCAGGTCGTGATCTCGTGGGTTCGAGCCCAGTGTAGGGTTCCCTACCCACAGCTCACAGTGTGGAGTCTGCTTGGAATTCTCTCTCAAAATAAATAAATAAACTTAAAAAAAAAAAAAAAAAAATACCAGTGCTGAGGGGCACCTGGGTGCTTCAGTCAGTTCAGAGACTGACCTTGGTTTCTGCTCAGGTCATGATCTCATGGTTCATGAGTGCAAGCCCCACATAGGGGCTCTATGCTAACACCGAGGAGTCTGCTTGGGATTCTGTCTTGGCATTCTCTCTCTCTCCCCCTTCTCTGCCTCTCCCCTGCTTGCTCTCTTTCAAAATAAATATATAAAACTTAAAAAAAAAAAAAAAAGTCAGTGCTGGAGTCAACAGTAGCCCAGGTTCAAATGCCAGCCTTATGATGAAGCTGTGTGAGTTCAGGCAAGTTACTTACCCTCTCTTCTATTTCTTCAAGTATAAAATGAAGATCATAGCTGTGCCTTGTTATAGGATTGTTATAAGAACTTAGACGTTAATGTTTAGAACAGTGTCTGGAACCTAGCTAGTATTTGAGAAGTATGCTAAATCATACCGTAATTCCTTGGTTAAGGAAACTAGCTATTCCAACAAAACTGAGAAAGAAGGCAAGTCCAGTAACAGGCAAATATCCAGAGTTAATTTAATATTCAATGTGAAATAAAACACCGAAAATAATCACCACACTGCAAATACTTTAACCGTCAATGGAATGAAAAATATTTTAAAAATCGGGAAAGCAAAATTAAACTCAAGAGACATTCAGTGATGTCCTACCACACGTTAATAACCATGCTGGATATTAGGGATAAACAAGTTAAAGTCATTGTACATACACATCTTAATTACACAGGAACAGAGAATACTGACAGAGTAAGACTCATGCTTACATGCACGGAAATATTTTTTTTAATTTATTTAATTTTATTTTAATGTTTATTTTTGAGGGGGAAAGACAGCAAACGGGGGAGGAGCAGAGAGAGAGAGAGAGAGAGAGAGAGAGAGAGAGAGAGAGAGAGAGAGAGAATATGAATCCGAAGCAGGCTCCAGGCCACCCAGGCACCCCTACACTGAAGTATTATTGAGGAATGCGGACTGAACTTTTGAAGGAGGATAGAAATTTCTAAAGTAATAATGGAGTAAAGCATTACTATTTAATAATGGGCTGATGCTATTCTTGTGTTTTCTCTGGGAAAATAATGCAAGAGGCACAGAAATTTTGGAAGCTGAACAGTGCCAAGGAGAGCCAATGATGTAATTGTTATTACAGCATAAACTGCTCTTAAAGTTTAGTATGAAGTAAAAATAAGAGCTTCCTTTCTAGATCAGATTCACTGTGCCATGTGTTTTGTATACATTACCTTGTGATTCCATGAAGCTTTATCATCCTCATTCTCTTACAAAGAGATGAAGAAACGAAGGTTTAGAGAGGTTAAAAGTCACTAGCAAGCATAACAGACTATGAACCTAGTTATGAGTCCAACATAACCATGAACCTTCAGTAACTAGTTTATAATTAGGTGTCCAATGTCACAAAATCTCAGCCTACTGATTTTTAATAACCTGTCCTCAACCACTTTTCAAGGAGAACCCCTTTCCAGATAGCTCTGCATGTGCTGAACACATTAAATTCTAGTGACACACTTTCTCCCTAATTTTTGCTACAATCTGTATCCAACCCTACTTGTAGATCTCGTTATTCCCAATTTACACAGGAAGAACTAACCTCAGAAACATTCAGTAGCTTGCCCAAGATAATCGCATTCAAAACCTACAATGGTGCACTCCCAAGCTCAAAGCAATGGAAAGCTCCTCTCAATTTTCTGAATGCAGATCCAACAGAAGCTCTTCACCATCATGCTGTTCTTCTCAACTGACCCGTGTGACTCTGTCCCTGAAAATCTAAACTAAGATATTCTCTTTCCAGGATGTCCCCTCCACCCAACTCTTGGCCAATTTACTCCACAGATTCTGTGGTCCTGACAGACACCAGTGGGCCAGAGCTAGAAGTAGAAGAGGAAAGAAATGAGGAAAGGCTGTAGGGAAGAAATGGAAGAAGTGGCCATTCATCCCACAGTGGGTTTCCCCTCAGTTCCTGGAAGCCTCACCCATGCCAAAAACTCCCAGGTTTCCCCTTGCAGACCCGTGCTCACCAGGTTCCCTCACAGGTAGCTAGGCAACCAAAGGCAACATACACAAAGAGCACAGAGCTGCCAAGTGCTACCCCGCAGGGTCTTCAGACGAAAGCAGAACCGGGGGCCTATAAATATCCGCAAGGTGACAGAACACACAAACAGATAAGGGACAAATACTACAGATGTTTTAGAGTCTGGATCTCCAGCCACAGTAAGAATAAAGACAGGCCTGGTAAGGCACTGGTGGACAAATAACTGGATGGCTGGGAAACCAGATAGCAAAGCCCAGGGCGACTCAGTACCGGGGATAGATAGACCACAAGTGAGGCTGAACAACTCTTATTACCACCACAGGAGGGTCTAAGGCATGCACTTTGTAACATGCATTGCAACTGATCACAGGCCTTTGAGGCAGGTCCTGGTTCTCAAGGCCACTTTGGATACATGAAATGAACAGATAAATTATCTCTACAAAATGAACTGTGAATTCCACAGGGGCTCACGGCAATAAATAGGAGTCCCTGCTGTAAAGAGTTTCCTCTGGCACAAACAATAGACAAACAAATATTCATTGAAGATGCAACTTTGTTTCAGCCAAACACATCTATTCAATACCATGAGGAACTTGTGATCTTTCCATTTCTTTTTAAAGAAGGAGCTGTTTTCATTTTTCCTATGGCTGCTTGGGTGTGAGTTTAGTTTACAACTGAGAAGTGAAGACAATGAGCCCAGTGGAAGGATTTCCAAAATCTACTCTCGGATAGGTCTAAATGTTCAGAAACCTACACTGGTGTTTCTCTTGCACGCAAGTTCCCCCCAGAAGGAGGTGCCATGGGATCCCATGCTTCAACAAAGCCTAGATTTGTGTATAAAACAACAGATTAAATCCTACACAACGCAGCCCAAACACTACTGCTTCTAAGAATTTTCCTTCAATTTCCAACCCAGGGATAACTTGTATTTTTATCTGGTATAGCAACTAGCCTTTTCTAACTCCATGTTTATTAATACCTTCCACTTCGCCCACGCGCTGTATAGAGGGTACTGCATGTAGTAGGTACCCAGAAAACTTCTCAGAAGTCATCTATGTGATGTGCTTTCACATTTAAGAATACTAAATACTGTATTTGGATAGGACATCCGTACTTCAAGGAATCTTTAATGGTTAACACATATGCACACACAAAAACACTTTGGAGGATGCATGAAAACGTCACTTGGAAGAGAAAGCCAAATAATGCCTCCATTTTCTTTAAGAAACTTACTTTAAAAATGATTGCTGCATAGGGGCCTGTCCAGAACTAAAGTTAAATTAGCCTGGTAGCTGCTGTCTGGTGATAACTTTCTTCATGCCAGGAAGTTGGTGAGTATGTGATTAAACATGTTTCCGCCCCTAGCTCCACCCTAGATGCTATCAGTTTGCTAACAGAAGGTTCTGCAGCTGACCAGCTCCTCAAACCACTCCAAAAAAAAAAAAAAGAAAAAAAGAAAAAAGAAAAACAAAACTGTGCCAATTTTTTTTACACAAGTTAATTATAAACTCTAAATCCCCTCCCATGTGTGTACTTTCTACTCCTCTTCACAACACGCACCAATGTAAAGGATGGGGAAAAATGGCCATTTCCATGACTCCAAACAAATATTTTAAACTTATGAGATTGCTAAAAATACTAACTACCCTGTGAATTGATGCCAAGTTTTTTTTTTTGTTTTTTTTTTAAGACAGCATGCATGCAAGCAGGAGAGAGAATCTTAAGCACACTCCACGCTCAGTGCGGAACCTGATGTGGGGGGCTCAATCCCATGACCCTGGGATCAGGACCTGAGCCCAAATCAAGAGGTGGACGCTCAACCAACCGAGCCACCCAGGCGCCCCTGACTGAATGAATATGAAACTCGCAAAGACTTGGCAGACTTGCATGAGCATTTTCCTTTTCTAAACCTCTATTCAAGCTTTGTTAAAGTCCTTAAGTTGATTCCTTGAGTGCTTAATTTTCCCAAAGTACAATTTTTTTATTCATGTTTTTTTTTTTAACGTTTATTGACAGAGAGAGAAAGAGAGACAAACAGAGAGACTGTGAGCTGGGGAGGGGCAGAGAGAGAGGGAGACACAGAATCTGAAGCAGGCTGGAGGCTCTGAGCTGTCAGCACAGGGCCCGACGCAGGGCTTGAACTCATGCACCGCGACATCATGACCTGAGCCGAAGTCAGACACTTAATGGACTGAGCCACCCAGGCACCCCCTCCCCTCCAAAGTACACTAACTTTTTCGTTGACATAACAAAAAAAAATCCCCCAATGGAGTTTTGCTAAAAGTTGGACCCATGATCAGTTCAAAAACTGAGAAATACTTCTATACTTCATGAAAAAGTTCCCTATCTGGCTCTATGACCTTAAATCTGCCATTACATACCTTTCTGGTCTTCGATTTCAATTAGTGATTGATCTCTTTCAACTATGATACCATACTTCTTTAGTATTGTATGATTTTAGAACATTTTTAACACTTTGAATTGGGCTTTGCTATTTGGTGAGGAAAGTCCCCCTTCACTGTTCTTTTTCAAGATTTTCTTGGCTTTATATACATTTAGAAGTCCAGTAGAACTTTAGAAATAGTTTGTCAATTTTTTTTTTGTCAATTTCTTTTAAAAATACTTTGAAAGTTTTATTGGAACTGTATTTAATTTGTAAACTTGGAAGAAATGGACAACTTTAGAATACCATCCACGAATATAGTCTTTATTTTCATTTATTCAAGTCTTTTATGTCCTTCAGAGTACAGTATTCTTCAGGTAGGTCCTGCAAATTTGTTTTTACTGCCCCTCCCCCCAAAACTGCCTTTTTCATTGTTTTCTAACTGATTATGCTGGTACACACTGCTTTCCTGGGATTTTGTGTTTATCTTGTCCACCCACCTTACTAAAGTTTGTTATTAGTTCTATTTTTTCTTTTCGTCCAATTGATAAGCTTGGATTTTTAAGGACATAGTCACGCTGACAGTAACACTGACAGCTAGAGCCTATCTTTGAAAGACCTGAAGAAAAAAAAAAAAAAAAAACTAGGAAAAATATTTCCAAAATACTTGTATTAGACAATGTTTACAATCAAGACTGCCTAGAAATCAATGAAGACAACCCTAATAGAAAAATATCGATAACTAAATTGTTTAAAAAACTGAAAACTGGTAAATGTATTAAAATGGTAACTTCATTAATAAAAATACAAATTAAAATAAAATTTTTTTCAGCCAATGATTGAAAAAAAAGATAACATCTATGCTGGAAAGCATATGGAAAAATGAATGCGCCACATTATAAATTGGTAAGTCTTTTTAAGGCAATTCAGCATTATCAAAGAATTAAGGGCAGGGCACCTGGGTGGCTCTCAGTTGGCTGAGCGTACAACTTCGGCTCAGGTCATGATCTCACGGTTTATGGGTTCAAGCCCCGCATCGGGCTCTATGCTGACAGCTCGGAGCCTGAAGCCTGCTTTGGATTCTGTGTCTCCTTCTGTCTTTGCCCCTACCCTGCATGTGCTCTGTCTCTGTCTCTCAAAAATAAATAAATGTAAAAAAAAAAAAAAATTTTTTAAAAATTTAAGTGCACATAACTCATCCAAAAATTTCATTTCTAGGAATCTTTACATTATACTCAAGTTCTAGAGTTAAAGAGTAAATTATACAATGCCTTATAGTTAAAAAAAAAAACCTTAAGAATCCCATAAACTGTCCAATTATATGTAGTTCATTTATTCAAATCCGCATAATATACACAAATATAAATTATATTTACTGATGTAGCATATGTCCTAAAGAACACATGGACAAAATTTCATTTTTGTTTAGGTTTATTTACTGAAAGAGAATGAGCGGCGGGGGGCGGGGGGGAATTCCAAGCAGGCTCTGCCCTAGCAGTGCAGAGCCCAATGTAGGGCTCAATCTCATGAACCACAAGATCATGACCTGAGCCAAAAACAAGAGTTGGACGCTTAAGCAACTGAGCCACCCAGGCTCCCCAAATTTTCCTTTTTTAATTGTAAGAATATGTATGGTTAAATTCTAACAATGCATAAAATACAATTCTACTTTATTAGAAATACCTCACACCTGTATCTGTATATGAAGATGCTTCCTGCAAATATCATTAGTAACAACAAAAACACTAGAAAAGGCTTGATGTCAGTCAGCAGGAAATATATTATGGTACATCCAGTGAAATACCATACAGCTATTAAAAAGAACGAGCTACTGCCATACACTGATATGGAAGATCTAAGATTTACTGTCAAGTTAAAATAGAGGGAGCAAATCATGTATTGCATGTTAGAAAACATTTTTATCTGCAGCATCTAAATGAAGAGAAAGATGCATATTAAAATATGAACTCTGATTACACTTGTGCAACAGAATGAGGATGGGAGACTGAGAACATGAAGTTATTTTCTGCATGTACTTCTGTAGTTTTATATCTTAAATAACAAGTACTTACTACTTTGTAATTTTTTTCACAGAAAAATGAGGAGCCATGGTATTTATGGTTCTCTGCAACTTTCTAAGTTTATGAGAAACAGGTGTTCTGAGGAGTCTCCATGTTGATTTCAGCTACTGATAATCAGTTATCTGGTACTGAGTAGTGAAGATTCTCACGGACAGTGAGAAAAAGAACAGAGATGGCATCCAACAATTCCAAACATTCTGGTAAAAGCTTAAATACCCAGTCAACGTGATCATTTTCGTTCTGTGTCTCTATGAAAGTAAAATATCTCAACATTTTAACAGACTTTTCGGTGATCACGAACGCAAGATTTTATTGTATTCTTAGATAAGGTCAAAAGATCTATGTGTTCCTATGAAGCACAAGCTTCCCCCACCAAAAGAAAAACAATAAATGGAAAACATCAAGAGGGCAGAAGGAGAGTAAAAGAGTGGATCTCTAAGACTGGAGAGCAAAGAACGTTCTATTTCCTAGGGATTAACATTTACACAAACACTGACTACACTAATGGAGGGCCTTATCCACACTTTATCATTTTGTTTAGTTTATCTGGATGATGATGCGAAACAAACCCAAAATGAAGGAGGGACATGGCTACTATCTACGCAACTCTTCCAACTCATAAGTCACCGGTATATCCAGACACCAGACTAAGTCCTGGTTCACAGGGATTTCCCAACTCTGAAAATCCCACGTTGCAATAGAACAGGCCTTGAAATCTTACAAAAGGGGTTCATTGTGTTGAATTAAAACGTACCCCTACACACACAGTAATTTTAAGCAGAAAACGAACACAAAACCAAACTGACAAACCCCAGAAGAACTTATTTTAGATGAAGAAATCAGATGTTCTCCCCTCTGTACGATGTGCTTCATGCACAGTTCCAGCAAGGAGCCATCCCTCAAAGTCTGGCGGAAAAGCAACCTGAAACACGAAATACCGCAGGCCGTCCACGTGCCGAACACCCAGCTAGGCACAGTGTGTACGCGCACTGCCATCTAACACATCAAGCAGTTGACCTCATGGTCCTAGCCCGGGTTTTCTCAAAAACAAAGTCATCGCAGCCTCCCAACCAAGCCCACTCCGAGACTGGTCTTGATCCCTCCCCATCCCCCTGAAGCCTGTTCCCAGAACCTAGTGTCTGACCTGGTAAGTGATAAAAACGCTTACCGAATAAGTGAACAAGATGGCATGTTATTAGGGCAGTGTGACAAAAACCCAGTCTGCGGGACAAAGTATTGCAGAGGAGACTACCTGGCAAGGGGGTGCCAAAGGTTTTAAGCAGAATGACAGGGCACATTTCCATCGTTTTGAAAGGTTACCCTGACTGTCCCGAAGAGCTAGGACCATAGGGAGGCACAGCTGGTAGGTATAGCAGTGCAGAGAGCCTTGCTGGTAGCCTGAATGGAATGGTAAGGGAGAAAGGTGGAGAGAAGTCAACAGATTTGAGATTGGGGAGGCACAATTGTCATGTTTGGTGATAGACTGGTTAGGAAGGGAAATGGAAGAGGTGGGAAACTGGCTCAAGAGTGGCAGATGTGGAACACAGGAGGTTTGAGGAGGAGGCCAACGACATTGCAGGTCCTGGACATGCTGAGTTTATCAAAATGCACAGGAGACAGCCAACTGGAGGTGGTACAGACACCTGGCTATTTGACTCTGAAGCTCAGGACAGAACCCTGGAACAAAGGACATCCTCCAAGGGCATGCAGGGTAATAAGAAATAAGACACAGGACAGAGATTCTGAGGAATGCTATCATTTATGGACCAAATCAATGAAAAAAGATGAAAAGGAGAAAGTAGAAGCAGGGGCACAGAGGCAGAGAAAGTCCATAGAATCATGGAAACCAAGGAAAGAATGTTAAGAACAGAAAAAAAAAAAAAAAATCCAAAAGTCAAACCTGTCAGTAGTGGGATAACAAGCAATTTGTTTCTTATATTTTACTCTATTTTCCTAGGATGCTTAATAATATTTATTGCTGAGAGAGAGCATGAATGGGGGACGGGCAGAGAGAGAGGGAGACACAGGATCTGAAGCAGACTCCAGGCTCTGAACTGTCAGTACAGAGCCCGACGCAGGGCTCGAACTCACAAATCATGAGATCATGACCTGAGCTGAAGTCGGCACTCAACCAACTGAGCCACCCACACACTCCTGAAAGAAAAAAAAATTTTTAAACAAAAGCTGCAAAATGTCTGCTATAATATCTCCATAAATTAAAAAGCTAGAGGTGCCTGGGTGGCTCAGTTGGTTAAGCCTCTGACTATATAGCTCAGGTCATGATATCGCGGTTTGTGAGTTCGAGCCCTATGTCGGGCTCTGTGCAGACAGCTCAGAGCCTGGAGCCTGCTTCAGATTCTGTGTGTCTCTCTCTCTCTCTGCCCCTCCCCTGCTCGTGCTCTGTCTCTCACTCAAAAAATAAACATTAAAAATAAATTAATTAATTAATTAAAAAGCTATAGTTGGGGCCACTGGGTGGCTCAGCTGGTTAAGCATCTGACTCTTGATTTAGGCTCAGGTCACAAGCTCACTGTTCCTGTGATCGAGACCCACCCTGGCCTCTAGGTTGTCAGTGCAAGCCTGCTTAGGATTCTACCTCTCTCTCCCTGCTCATACACTCTGTCCCCCTCTCTCTCGCTCTCAAAATAAACTTTAAAAAAAAAAAAAAAAAGAGCTATAGTTTACAATCCACAGGACATGTGTTTTGAGTTCCTTTTCTGGGTCTGGTGATCTATCTGCTCCGGCTTCATGACCAGTGACACACATTGCCCAGCCTCCTGGCCAAGGTCTGGAATCCCAGCAGAGCAGAGCTGGCTGGCCTACACACCCATGGTCCAGTGACCTTGGGTTCATTAGCATATTGTTCTGAGATCAAATGAGCTAACCAGTCACAGACCCTGCCTACTTTGTCCCACTTCCCACAACTACTAATGCCGAACCAAAATTCCCCAACTCTGCACCATTTCCTATAAACAAGAGATTGCCTATAAACATTCACTCAGATACAGGAGGTCCAAGGCTCACAAAAAATGTTTGTTTATTGCCTCTAAAAAGGACTTATGTTTACTTACACGGTACCTGCCCCAGCAAGCAGAAGTGTATCATTAATGAGAACGAGGGTAGTCCACTGAGCCATCATAGATAGTAACCAATGACCTGTTGTTCTGACGACACTAAAAAAAAAGGGGGTATGACCAAGATATTTCTAAAAGCTCACCAAGGATATAAGAAATAATAGTCTAACCTTCTACCCATCTTTCTTGACCAACAACACCATTTTGGCATATTTTACATTTTTTTAAGATTTTATTTTTGGGAGAGCTCGAGCATGTGAGTGGAAGACAAGGGTGGGGGAGAGAGGGAGAGGGGGAGAGAGGGAGAGGAAAAGAGAGAGAGGGAGAGAGAGGGAGAGAGAGGGAGAGAGAGGGAGAGAGAGGGAGAGAGAGAGAGAGAATATGAATGAATCCCAAAGCAGACTCCACAGTGTGGAGCTGATGTGGGACTCGATCCAACGACCCCGGGATCATGACCTGAGATGAAACCAAGAGCTGGACATTCAACTAACTGAGCCAACTGGACGTTTTTGTTGTTTTTTTTTGTTTTGTTTTGTTTTGTTTTAATGAAGTAAACTCTACCCTCAACGCAGGACTCAGACTCCCCACCCAGAGATCAAGAGTCATGTGTGTACTCTGCCGACAAAGTCAGCCAGGCACCCCTGTCATTTCTTTTTTAAGAGGGTAAAAAGAATGAATTTACTTCAAAATAATTCTTGGGATAAGAAGCTTACCTTTCCAGAAAACTTAAGAACTTTGGATTATTTTGTTCAAGTGGATTTTACTATACTTGGTTTTCAGAAAGAAAGAATCACAGAGATGGGGTGCTAAAAATAGATGTAACAAAGTGGAAGGAAAGTACTTGTGAGAGCCTGACTAGCAATTAGCAAAAAGTGGTATCGCCAGTATTAAAATAGGAAATCTGAACCCATTCCGGGAACAAGGTCCTGGACTGCCACAGTCATGTAGCCTCACAGGCTGGCCCAACTCCCCAACAGAAGTCCCTGGGCCCAGTGGACAGCCTTATAAGGCAACCATGCTCAGGGAGAAGATAAGAACAACACTGAGCACTTAACATTTCCACAGGCCTCCACAAATATTAACTCGTTAGTTCTCACAGTATCCTGGAAGAGCCCAGTTACTATCATTTCCAAGAGATGGGAGAAGATAGATACCTGACTGACTACAGTTAATTATGCCCAAATGGGTAAAGGAGCCAGCAGCTCTCCTTAGGTGCTGAGTTCAGGGCCAGGCACGCCTCAAGTTGTGTCAGGAACGGAGTAAACGCTTTCCTAGTAATGAACAGGAAGGAAGAGGAAGATTTTTCAACTTTGACAGTGAGGAACAGTCTCCACCCTCTCTCCTCTACCTCCCACAGGGTCTCCATAAGATTCCAATCCATAGAATAATTAAGACTCCTGGGACTCCTGGGGCACTTGGGTGGCTCAGTCTGTTAAGCATCTGATTGTTGGTTTCAGCTCAGGTCATGATCTCAAGGTTCTGGAGTTTGAGCCCTACATGGGGCTATGAGCTGACAGTGCAGAGCCTGCTTGGGCTTTTCTGCCCCCCCCCCCCAAAAAATAAATGAATAAAATTTTTAAAATACAGTAATTAAGACTCCTACTTGAACAGCCTAGGAGAAGATACAAGCAAGGACTAAAGACATGACATGTCAGAGGATAGGAGACTTGCTTTCCCCAAGCTGATTTCCATCCTCCAAAGGGGACACTTGACATCCATCTCTTTACTTTCACAAATAAATTTGGCAACTGTGATTATAGTGCCTGTAAGAAATAAGACCACTATCTATACAGGTTGGAGGGGATTAAGTGGCCTTCATAATTCTATTAAGAAAATTGCAATGTAATTGTTATCAAATAAGGTTTCCTGACAATCTACACCATATAACATCTTGTGATCAGGTGCTGGAAATATACAAGAGTAGAATTTTATATATGTGTGTGTATACATTTTTAAAATCACCTAGAATGTAATCTCTGCTAGAATCTCAAGTCTCCACAATAGCAAGACCCTTAGTTTTGTCCATTGATTATCCCCCACTGCCTACTGTGTGTCCAGCACAAAGCCGGTGCTCAATATGTATTTGCTGAATAGTCTTAAAAAAAAATGAGCTCAACATCCAAACATACATAGATATGCAGGAAAGGACATAAGTACATATACTAGGTAGCACATTCAGTAGCTAAGTCAGAGACTGACATAATCGTCCTATGGAAGGGAAAACCACAGGGTAAGCCTGGAAGGAAAAAAAAGTAAGTGCACGGAGAGGACAGAAGAGTGCATTCTAGCCACCAGAGGATCAGGAACTTGGAGGTAGAACACCTTTGTAAGAACACAGCACCCAAAAGGTGGCAACAACTTAAAAGTTCATCAACTGAACGAATGAATGAATGAACAAAATGTGAATGAATGAACTAAATACAACAAAATGTGGTATAGATCCATGCAATGGAAATGCTATTCAGCCATAAAAAGGAACAAAGTACTCGAGGCACCTGGCTTGCTCAGCCAGTAGAGCAGGTAACTCCCAATCTCTGTGACATGAGTTTAAGCCCATAGGGCACAGAGAGGTCTTTAAAAAAAAAAAAAAAGGGAACAAAGTGCCAATTCATGCTGCAACATGGACGAACCCTAAAATATCATGCTAGGTGAAATAAATGAGACACAAAAGGCCACCCACTGTATTATTCTATCTGTATAAAATGTCCATAAATAGGCAAATCCATGGAGACAAAAAGCAGATTTGCAGCTGCCAGGGGCTGGGAGGCAGGGTTAATGAACACAGGTTTGGGTGTTTGGTTTTTTTTTTTTTTCCCTTGAGTGAGGGGAACAAAAATGTCCTAAGATTAGAGTCATGATGGTTATACAACTCTGAACACACCAAAAATTACTGAATTAAGGGTGCATTTTAAGCTGTGAATTGTACCTCAACAAAGTTATTAAAAGAAAGAACACTAGACTAGCTGCTGGGCTGGAGGCTGAGGAGACTGTGCACACGGACAGAGAGCAGACAAGTTTGGAAATGCAGAGAAGGGCCTGAGCATGGGGAGCTTTGAATGTCAGCGAAAGAAATCTGGATCTTATCCGCTAAGGACAACAACAACAAAAAAGAGTGGGGCCAGTGCTCTCCAGTCTTCAGAGCACTTTCATATACATTAGACCCTTTTGATCAAGGAATCTGCAAATGTTTTCAGATGCTGGCTGATTTACGGGAGTAACACATTTGGAAGAATCATCTGCCATGAGTGTCGAATGGACTAGGGATGTGAGAAAGGCAATGGAGGCTAGGGGTGTAATTCGGAGTCCAGACCAGGGGATGGAAAAGATGGAAAAGAGCAGACTACGGCGTGAAGTCCACGGCAACCCAGATTTTCGGGAACTAGAGATGCTATGTATAACTTGGTGACTCACCTCCTGGAAAAGAAGTTGCCACATTACTGATCACTGAGGATTTGGGCAAGTCCCGTATCTCAAATTCCTCTGTGAAAGCAGAATTCTAAGAGGCACTAGGTTCAAGAGACCCCTTGATCTCTTTGGAATATACTTCTCTGAGGAATATTCCTTCCAGACTGGCAATGAAGTTCAGCACAAGAGGACCGATTTTTGAACTGCTATCGGTTCAAATTCAAGCTTTGGTATTTATTAGTGACCTAGACCAAGTTATTCACCTCTCTCTGAGCCTCAGGTCCTCACTTGTACATCAGAAATAATGGTGGTTGGTATCCACATGATAGAGTTAAGAACTAAATACAAGAAGCGATGTAAGCAAGGTCTAGAACAAAGTAAACAAGATCCCCTGGTTACCCAATTTTCTCACATCGGCTATATTTTTTAATTTTTTTTTAAACATTTATTTATTTTTGAGAGATAGAAACAGAGCATGAGCGGGGAAGGGGTGGAAAGAGAGGGAGACACAGAATTGGAAGCAGGCTCCAGGATCTGAGCTGTCAGCACAGAGCCCGATGTGGGGCTCAAACCCATGAGCTGTGAGACCATGACCTGAGCTGAAGTCAGACACTTAACCGAGCCACCCAGGAGCCCGGAGCTATGCTTTACAGCACTTATCAATTTGTGAATCTATCCTGACTTGTGCTTTTATTTGCACAATACACACTTCCCCACTACACAGAAAAGTTCCAGGAAGGTCAAGGACAATGTCTGTCTGCTGCCCACTGTATCACCAGGGTTCAATACTGCAGGAGGTCAGTATCTTTGGAATGACTCACCTAGGAATTCTACATTTGGTTTCTAAAGCCAAGAGACACTGTGACGGATAAACAGCCATGCTATCCTATCCAGAATAGCAGCAGGAAGACGCAAACAAGTATGGTCACGGAGTAAATAGCTGCATCAAGGAAGTGAAAGGGAGAATAGTCAAAGAGGAAAATGCTTTATTTTTCCAGATGCTAATCTGAACAGTCTATTGTAAGCCTAGTGGGGGAAAGAAAAAAAAAAAAAAGACTTATGATATTGGCATTGGGTTCTGCAGGTTGTAGATCTATCATCTATGGAACAGGCCCGGCTGGGGAAGCCAAGGACAACTGACAAATACAAGTTCTTCATAATATCCTGATCTTTATCATTTTCTTATTTAATCATCAAAAATTAACAGCCAATAAGGTTTCTCCTTGCCATATAAATACACCCACGTTCGTTCCCACCTCCATATACATATATGATAGTAATTCCTACCCCAGTGCCCATTTCTACCCATTTCAATCCTGCCAGGTCAACAAGGCTCAGCTCCTTCTTCCACAAAGCTTGTTTTACTCTAATCCACACTGATCTCTTTGAATTTCTAAGCCCGGTCTGTATTACGCAACTTGTCAATTTATATAGGAACTCGTATTATTTTCCCATTGTTTTCTGTGTTGACTAGGTCTTTCCAAGTAGGAAAGGAAGTCGGCAGGAAAACTGCTTTTCGGTAACCACCTCTACATCCCCACCGAACGGCCAACACAACGCTGGGTTCAAGGCCTGTCTTCAGCCAGGACTAATGACTGTACCCCAGGGGAGATGAACCTCTTCACTGAACAATGTTCCCTTCACCGACTCCTTCGCCAGCTGTCAACTGAAATCAAGGCCGCCAGGAAAAGAAGGCACGTTTTTATTTGCAAAAGACTTTCCAGCTCCTTTGAGAAAGGCATTACAATGCATATAAATTCAGTGTTTCATGACCTCCATGGGAATTTACCCTGAAAGACTGTTAGATTCAATGCTAAATGAGATGCAAATTCCATTCATATGTAAGAGTCAGGATGAGTCAAGATTGAGGTTTCCATTACATCTGCTCGTTTCCTAGAGTCACACTCTAAGAACATGTGTGTAGGCTTTGTGGAGGGTGTGTGCTCTGTAGGAATGTTCTGTTAACAATTAAAGAGGCCTTGTGGGCTGATGTTGCCCTGCCTGTACAGGGAGACCCTAGCTTTACTCTTCAGATAGTGTGGGGTTCTGGCTACACTGTGGGCACCCAAAGTGAAAACCACCCCGTGGGGAACATGAGGTGCCCTGGTGGCCACTTGGACCGAGGAATACTCGGAGTAACTTCGACACTGGAGCTTCACACTCTCAAGTTAGAGAGGAGGAAAACATTCAAGCTAGTAGGTGCGCTGCACATTCCATCCACACCTAATAAAAGGCACGGTTTTAACTTTATAAAAAAGCTCCTTCCACGGATGTCCTCATTAGCTGTCCTCCAAAACTTCTGTCAAACTGACCGGTGTGTCCAAGAGTATCTCTATCCTCAAGAGCACCCCACAATGTGACCAGAAAAGCAGAGATAGGTCAAATCTACCAGTTCTGAGGCACAGGGTTTCCACGGCATAACATCTCTGAAAACGAGATGCATTTTACAATTCAGTTTTTAACTGGCAGTGTTAGTGGTTCACCTGAAAAATGTTGGGAGTGATTCAGTGAAATTCTATGTACATGCACACAGAACAACGCCTGTAGTATTGGCCTCATCTCTAGCCATGAAGTTTATAGCCAGCAATACAGATCAACGACCTAATACACAAAGATCACAAAGTCAACACTTTTCAATGTGTTCAACTGAACTCAAGAAGGACAGCTCCAGAAATGAAGCCTTTTAGTGCGTACAGCTATACGAGAAACAATTGAGAGAGGTCTCAAAATGGGGTGGGGTTTTTTGTTGCTGTTAAAATCAATATGTAATATCTAAGTACAGATTAGACTGGAATATTAATTACGAATCACACAACACAAACATGGAAAAACTCCACTGTAGAGAAGCAACCTTTGAAACATTTAAAAACTTCAGGGGCAGGGGATGCAGGAAAAAGGGGCCTGCTGATAGTCTTGGTGGGAGTATAAATTAGTACAAGCTTTCTGAGATTTGGCAATAAACATCAAGTGTCTTAAAAAGAATGCATGCCCTTTGACCCAGAAATTCCAGTTCTAAGAGTTTAAGCTTAGGAAATCACGAAGGGTGCACCCACAGACTTAGCTAGGAGGCTGTACAGCACTGTTTATATCACAAAGCTGGAAACAAGCTCCAGGCTCAATAAGGAGTAGGTAAAATATATTAAGGCACATCCTTATGGCATAGTATGAAAAATTAAAAATGAGGCAGCATGAAAAAAAAAAAAAAAACCGAGGCATAAGAAATGTACCCACTGGCACGCAAAGATGTTCATGACATAATGCGAAGTTTCAAAAAAAATTGAATGTAAACACTTTCATAGTATGATCTCATCTTTGTTAAAATAGAGGGGAGTGTGCTTGTATAGTGAAAAAAGGACATAAGAAAGATACATACTAAAATATTAACGCTAGTTGTGGAGAAAGGAATTAGTTTGTTGTTGTTGTTGTTTCTTTACCTGCGTTTGCTGAGGGTGGGGGAAGGAGAGGAAGGGATAATGTGGGTGAGATTTATTCTCCGGTAAGAAAAAAATGAAAAGAAACTTGGGACACAATGTGATCCAATTAGGTGAACAAATTGGCTTAGGAATCTTAGAAAGAAGCTCAATCCTAAAAACCAAATAAATTAAAAATCCAATGGATTCATTACCATTATTTTATTTTAATCTCTAAAATAGAAGCAATACATTACTACCCTTCCTCTGAGGAATGTTGGGGGAACCGACCGGGCGAATTAAGTGCATAACAGGATTTAAAATATGCAAAAATATCCCAGGAGGAAATCTCTGTCGTACACTGAAGCTATGCTGTGGCCCAGTGCTGCAGAAGTGAGTACTACAAATCTCCAACACAGCGACAAAAAATTACATTAATATCCTAGTGCTCCCAACAAAGACAAACCACCTCAGGACTTTACAAGGAACAATACACTTACTCTTTATCCCATCCCTATAGGAAACATTTCCTCTGAAAATTAATCCATTAGCAATGGGTAGGAAGGGGACGTATTTACAGCAGTCTTTCCAAGGGAACAGGATTGCAATTTCAGTTTGGAAAATCTAATGCATATTAGTTTTATGGAGAGACTTCAGAGAGCACTGGAATGAGTGGAAGGTCACATTAATGGATTTTTTTTTTTTAAGTTTATTTATTTGAGAGAAAGAGAGGAAAGAGCAAGCAGGACAGAGAGAATCCCAAGCAGGCTCTACATGGTCAGCGCAGGGCCCAACGTGGGGCTCGAACCCAAAAACTATGAGATCAGGACCTGAGCCGAAGTCAGTAACTCAACAGATTGAGCCACTCAGGCACCCCCACACTAATGGATTTCTATGCCTGGGTCTCCTGTACAGAGGACTATCCAAGCTTTGCCTGGGCTACCTTTATTAAGGAATAAAGAAAACAACACTTTTATTGTTGACTTCGGGATAAGCTCACACCAATAGATTTCTCTGCATAACCATGACCCATGATATACAACAAAAGATATAAAAAAGCAATTTTCATGTTGATTAAAGGCCTGTAGAGCTTTTGGAATGGAGAGGAAAGGGACAGTTGCTAGTTAAAACTTCCCAAATATGTATTTGCCCAAATCAGAAACTCACAATATTCCAAAGCCCATAAGCATTTCTGAGTCTGCTCCCTCCCCACTGACTTTTGTTTTTGTTTTTAAGATACAGAGTCAGCAGGCTGGGTGCACTATGACCAAATGGCAACAGATGCTGGTCTTGCAGAGGGCAAGACACGTCCCTTTGATCATCCAAGAACACGGAGAGAATGCACAAACATCCCTGGATCAGGCCATTTTCACTTTGCTTCAAGGTCTACCAAGTAGTTGCAGGAATGAGAAGAGTTACAGAAAAAGCTGTTCCTTCACCCAGTAAAATCAGATACACTCCACTCCTGAGGAATCCATCTAAACTAAGAACTAACCTATGTAAAGTATGCCAGCTTGGGAATGTTTAGTATCAGTCACCATGCTTGGAAGGCTGATGCAGAAACAGTTCTCAAGGCAAAGAATTCCAGTGCCCTGTGTTGCATAGTTATAAGCAGCTTAAATGGAGAGGGGTAGATGATCACTGGTAGTTTTATCTTTTCTTTGTAGAAATACAAGTGATGGTATCATAGATAACTGGAAAATAGCAGATACTTTAAAAATGAAAAACATATGCCAAATGTAGATTGTACTTAAGCCTCCAAAAGAATCTAAGTCAGTGCAGATCTCCACATCTGTAAATGAGTAACACTACAACAGTAACCTTTCTCAAAAGTTTACGTATTAAGAAAATGAGAAAACCTACCAACACCTCAGCCTGGAATTCTCCATGAGAATAATTCTTCCCTGTAAGCCCTGGAATTTACAAAAATCAGGTCTGTTTTAAACGATACTACACCCCTTAATTCATAATTAAGATACAGTGTTCCAACACATTTACTACATGAACAAAGCCCTTTCACACAGGGATCAGAGGAGCAGCTTGAACCTTCTCTCTGCTGTTCCACTAAGTTATCTGGTGCTGTGAACCATGTCTCTACCCTTAGCACACCAGTACCCACCAAATACATCAGCAGGCCTTTCTAAAAATATAGCTAAAAATATAAAGCCCCAAAATAGTGATGTAACAAACAATGTTCTTTGAAAAGATGTGTCTGTCGTTTTCAAGTGTTCTGAAAACTAAACCACAAAACCATTTTCAACAAAGTGTGTGTTTCTAATTATTAGTGGGAAGATTTATATTCCTGGAAAAAAAACAATGGTACGCCTGGAAAAGAAGTTCACTGCAACAAGTCAGCAAGAATTTGTAAAAGCAAAATAATTTTGATAAGACATAACTACTTCGTTAGCAACAGAAATCCAGGATCCTGCTGTACAAATCGTGATCTAATGAGCGGTCACTTTAAAGCTAGGTGAGGGAGCATTCCAAAACAGGGGCAAGGCCCCACATTTCTTCACATGGGCCCCGCTATCTAATGCGGCAATGATTACAAATCCCCTATTAGTCAAGAGGCAGAAGTCACTAGCTATTACTGGGTCATCCCTTCAGACTTAGAAAAACGAGAACAGTTAACACAGTAATTCAAATCTTTATTTATAAACCCACTTTTACTTACGGAGACCTAGATCATACAAATTGTTTCTCCCCCTTTCCTCATTCTCTTTCTGCATTTTGCTGGTGGTGGTTTTTCAAGAGTCCAGATTAAAGGTGAATGTCACACTGCGTGTAATTCTGCCTAACCTGATCCCTTCTTGCCTCTTGGAGGTATGAAGCCACACTATCCCAAAGAGCCACCCCAGGCCCTACTCTTAAACCGCTCTGGCACTCAGAGCAGGTACCGCCTGGCACCTGGGACACTTGGGAGGGCAAGCAAGCAAGGGATCTTCTGCTTCCGCCCCTCCCCCATGAGGATGGCTAAAGCAGAGATTCATTTCCTAGCTCAGGTTTTCTGCATAACCCCTCCTCAAAACACAAAGACTCAGGATGGGCCTTAAAAAGTCCTTTTGTTTAGAGAGGGTCATTTCCTGCCGTTAGCTCACACCCAGAAACTCCCACCCATTTCTCAAGGGGAAGCATTGACTTTCTTAGTAAAAAACAACAACAAAGCAAAACAAAATTTCAGGCTTAAAACCACCTCCCCCCTCCCCAACCCCGATGGAACTGGGCTAGCAAGCCCCCAACAACAGCATTCTATACCAGGATTCAGAAGCGGAAGGGGAACGAAGCAGAAACACTGGAGTGGAGTTACGATTCTTCTCAGGCACGGCAGGCGTTATCTGTCCTATCCCCACAATTTGGCTGAGGAAAGGAGTTTAAATGTCTACGCAAGCAGCTTAAAGACTTGTCCTAGGTCCCTCAGCAAATAAAAAAAAATTTTAATTAAAAAAAAAAAAAGTAAAGTATTCGATTTGGTCAAGAACTAATAAGAGTATTTATATACCATTGTCTCTAAGACCAATAGACCATAGATTATGGTTAAATTTAATAAAGTTTTTCAAGGTCAAGCATTAGGACACAAATGCCATAAATGGGGATAAATCCAACGGCCTGCATTTTCATCAGTGCATTAGTATGCTCAATTAACAGGCGGTCTGATGACCAAAGTAATGATGGCTTACATTTTTTTCTTCCTAAAATGTCATCTGTTCTGCTTTACGGTGAATAAAAAACAGTTTTGAGTCCATAAGGCTGCCAAGTAGTAGAAACTGTGTTTCCAAGTTGCCTCCTCCATACAGGTTCACAAAGCCCAGATTATGCTGTCCCTCATGGCAACCCATACAGGTGCTTAAAGGCTGGATTCGTCCAGCTAAAGCCTGTGTTATCCTGAGCTATGCCCTTTGTAGGCAAAAGGAGGAAAGCATATTGAGCTTGGGGCTAGACTAAATCAAAGGACCGAGTGCTAAGTCTATCTCCAGATCAATTCCACCTGGGTTATTAACAGTAACCCTTAACAACCCCACAGACAACTGCGGAACGGGAATCCAATTCATCCTGCCCTACTTTTACTTATCACCCCATGTGAGGCCCACATCTCACTCCTGGGTCTATGGAATTAGGTGCTAGGTTTCCATTCTAACTGGACAAAGGCAAGGATTCCTTTATGTGTGCAAAACTGCTACGTAGTACCCCCCACCAAGGACCTAATCACTTACCATCTAAAATTTCTGGCTTAGAAACTAATATAAGACTGTTAACTAGCTGGAATTAAAATAAAAACTTTATAAATTTCTGGCTTAAAAGCAGGTGCTGACTTTCTGATATAATTAAGTGGGGATAGGCATCCAGAAATGATCCTGAAGGCAGTAATAATTAAAATGTAATTCAAAACTGCTGGAAAACATTTAGGACTACGTGATACATTGCACAGGCCTCAAGTTTGACTGGTTCATTCGTATTCCAGTCATTTAACAAATTTATTGGGCAGTTCCAGGCATTGTCATAGACATTGAGAGTTACAGCCTTAACAAGACAGAGCTCCCTGCTGCCTAGGAGTAACATTCCAGGGGTAGAAGACAAGTACATAAGGTAGTAACAGTGAATAAAAACTAGCTGGAAAATAAAAGAGGGATAGGATAGTGATTGGGAATGTGGGTACTTTAAACTTAGAGATCAAAAGACTTCTCTGGGTAACATCTGAACTGAGATCTCCATGAATGACAAGGATGCTGCTGCCTCATAAATATCTGAATGTAGGGGTTTTTCAGGCAGACAGGATAGCACGCACAAAGGCCCTGAGGCAGGAACAAGTTTGGCAAGTAGGAGATACCTAAATAAGGCCCAAGCAGCTGAAGCATAATGAATGAGTCTGTGATTCCTGGTAGATGAGGTCAGAAACCAGCAGGGCCCAGATCACATGAACCTCGTGCACCACTGGAAAAATTTTAAGCTGTTACCCACTGGCAGTAAAACTTCAGACAAATTACTTAATCTCTCAAGAGCCTCAGTTTCTTATTCCTAAACCATGGGATGATAACACCTCATTTGGTTTGTTCAAGTACAGTATTTAAAAACAGTAGGCACAACTCCGTAAATGCTTAATGTGCAAAAAATCCATTCAGGCTTTTACAAGTTTGATTATCTTTGGATATGCACCTGATCCACTCGCCAATTTTCTTACACCTATTAAGACAGAAAAGGAAATTTTTGCAACAAAAATGATCTCCATGTTCGTTAGCTCTAACAGTTCCTTTGCTCATCACTGGGAAAGGGTTAGGAGGCTCTGGAAGAGAAAGAATGGGGCTTAGAGTGGAGGGGGGAAAGGCGGAATCAGACCAGTGACTTGGCCTGGTAAGCGGCCTACCGGACTCCAGCACTTCAGGTATTCCCTTCTGCTGATAAGCAAGGCCCTGAGGAGAAGTTAATTACCAACGTTTTCAGTCTCCAGTCACCCAGCATCCCTGAGCAGGCACAGGACGGAAGTGTGCACGCGTGCGCGTCAAAGAGTGAGAGAGACAGAGACCCCTTATCCAGCCCCCAAACACATCCTGTTGGCTTAGAGGGATACAGTGTTTAAAAACAGATGCCTCTTTGGAAACTCACACATTTTTAAGTCCTGTAAATCACACATGCTGGGTAAAGTAATTACACTTCTGTAGCACTTCCCCTCTGCGCACAATGGAAATTCTGGTACTTCTGTAATAAGGTAGCACTTTCTGCGCTGTGCCTTCTCCCAGGAGGCCTCCACTGCCCATCCTATAGGTGGGCAGAAGAGAAATTCTCACAAAACAGAATCCTGTGGATTCAAGCAAAGCCATTTTTTTTTTTTTTTTTTTAAATCTCTAGGCTTTCTCTTAGGATAATGTTGGCCACCTACCTGCAGACCTAAGGAGTCAGGAAGAGCAGGGGAACATCATTTAAAAATCGACTCAGGAGAAACAAAGGAGTTGAGGGTACAAACTGGTCTCTTACTTGCATGGATGGGTGAGATGTACCTCAATTTTCAGACTCCCAGATTTCTCATACCTTTGCGAAATCGCAGGGGCCCACAGGACTGAGGTAGGCTGCTTCAGCATTCCTTCTGCATTTTAAATTTGTGTAACAATACTGTATTACACCCTGGAATTTGGAACTATCTTCCTGGTGTGACTGGCATTTATTACGGCTATTTCCTTGTTTCCTCCAGCATTCTACATTAACGTGCATCATAATGGGTGCAGCAGGGTTAAAACCTATGGGAAATACAAACGCAGGTGGTTGTTTTTCTTAAAATTCCCAGACCACCTTTCTTTCTCCAAGGGTGGACACTTTCTTCAAGTGAGCAGCAAGGGCAGCAGGCTTTTAGGAAAGCACTAAATGAATCAGTAGAAAATATGACCCAGAGAAGAGGGGAGTTCAAGGATCTGCCAAAAGGCGCATCTTACTCCCTACCCAAATAAATTCCCCCCTCCGCCAAAAAAAAAAACAAACAAAACTTGAGGAAATTTTTTCTTACAAAAACACAAGCATCTTTAACAGTCCCAAACCCATCTACAAATCTTAGGGTAGCTTGATTTTCCCCTCTAGTCAAGGCACAGGGTTGGAAAAAGAAAAGTTGGAGGAGTCAAAGTCCCGGAATTAATGCAAACTGTAGAGGAAAACGATTTCCAGAGACAGTTGATGAAAGCCAAAACAACAACAAAAAAGTGTATGGGAAATACTGTATATGCCTAGGTTTTTCTAAGCTCCCTTCCCACACTCAGGTTTTCGAATGGATAAGCACACTGAACACTATTATGTTATAACCTAGGCAGATACAGAATGCACTTTTATGTCCCTAAAAGTGCTTTAAAATATTTTGCTTCACTTTTTCCTGCAAATTTCCAGCTCCCCTCCCTCCAAATTTTTTTGTTTTGTTTTTATATACCTTTGAGTGTTAAGTCAACTTTCTCTGTTGTTGCCCACCCTTACGAGGTTCCCCAGGAACCAGAGTCCCTCACCTCTCCAATTTTCCAGGCGCTCATTCTCGTCACCCACCTTTTCAATTACCGGCCACGTACTCGAACTGTTCTGAAAATTGTCGAGAACAGACCTCTCCTCTGCATCTCAAACCCATGTTCACCTCCTCGTGGCCTTTTCTTCCTTCTCCCCACCTGTCAACCCCTCAATCTGCTGTTTCAACAAATACAACCACCATTTAGCTGGGGGTCCAAGGTGGTCCAAAAGAGAAACTCAAGAGGCTTCCCGAATGAAACTCCCAGTCTTCCCTCTGCTGACAGTTAACTGAGGCCTCTGAACACCTCGGGCTGAATCACCACTGTCAGCCACCAACTCGAGACTAGGACTCTTGCAGTACCAGCCTCTTCCCAACCCTGTTGCAGCTGCTTTGCCACTGTGAAGTCCCAGAATGCCAGGTCCCCGCTACGCCGCAGGGCAACTCCAATCACAGAGTGGATTCGATGTCCTGGCCTGGAAGGCCAGCTCCTCCACCTTCTCTCCCACCAAAGCCTCCCCTGCCTCCAGCTTCATCCTTAACTTCCATTCCTCTCCCTGCCATGCCTTGTTTGCTCCCCCCAAAAGTTCTTTTAAGCCTCTGTGTCTTCATACAGGCCAATCTCCCCCCCCCCCCCACAGTCTCAACCCCTTCCTCATGTGGCAAATTCTTGAGAATCTGAGCTTCAAATGTCACCTCTCTGACACAACCCCTCCACCCTCTTTTCCTTGCAGTGTTGACTGTGTTCCCAACTCTCACTCCATGTGAACCCCATGCTTCGTTCTACCTGTTGACACAGGGTCACCATTTCCACCACACCCTGGAGCAGCAGAAACCAGCTCTCCTAGCCCCTGGGACCCTCAGAACCTGCACTTAGAGTCCCCTCCCCATAAAAAGACCTTCACCACCATCATACCACCTCCCCCAGCTCACCAGGAGGGTAAAATAATGTAGTGTGTGTATAAAGTGGCCAGTACCTGGTAAATAATGCAGAAGTCAGCAATTATGATTTCCTGCGTGAATACATTAAAAAGATTTCTGAGAATTTCAAAAAATCAAATATTCCAGTATTTTTGTATCAGCAAAAAAAAAAAAAAAAAAAAAAAAAAAAAAAAAGGACAAACCAGGCAACTTCACTGTGATTAGCTCAAACCTGCAACCTTCCGCCAGGATGCAGTCTTGCCCTATCCCAATGCACTGACGGGGTTTCAAATATTCTCCCAGTACTCTCTGAAGACAGGGATGTAAGTGCAAGGAGTCGTTACCCAAGTTATCCCCACATATCTGATCAACTCATCCCCATCAAGGGATGACATCCTCCTCTCAACAGCATCAATTTAAATACCTGCTCCTAGCTGGCCTCAAGCCCACTGAGCCATGCAGCCACTTTTGCTCTAGCTATTATTAAGGTTCATTCCCCTCATTCCTTCTTAAGTTTTTTCTTTGACCAAAGCAAGCACTGTTCAAGAGGAACATTTGCATTCCCTTTCCCCTTCCCCCAGGCAGACACTAAGGTGCCAAATGAAACTGAACACAAACATTCCAAAGTGGCTGTCACACAGAGCAGGCTTGTTTGGGAACACAGGCAGCTCCGTGCTCCGTGCTCTTGCACCTAACCAAAGCTTCCAGAAGTCTGCGTCCAAAAGGTCAACTTGAGTTTCACCGCACAAACCAAATGCTAATGGTGAAAACCCAAACGCACCCCAGAATGAGCAGGCCCGCGGAGGCTGTCACATGTACCAGGCACGCTCACCTGTGCACTCCAGTGGAGGCTGTGGACGGCAGGTGGAGAGAGGTAATTTGCCAGCTGCTCCATCCACAGCTTCCCTAAATCCCCAGTAGGCAACGGACCTCAGTATTAAAGGTGTGGCTGCTTATTAACAGCTCACCTATACACAGTTATCATCACCAGCCCTACCAATGAGGATATTTCATGTTTGTAAACTATGTGTTTATAAAGAATCATATATGCATATACGTGTCAGTATGGTGTGTGGTATTTACTGGTACTGGGGTACGATCTTTTGGTAGGTGCTGAGTGCTGGGAATTCTGTGATAAGATGGCATCGATCTTTTTTAAAAAATTACATGACGGGGCGCCTGGGTGGCTCAGTCGGTTGACCGTCCGACTTCAGCTCAGGTCACGATCTCACGGTTCGTTGAGTTCGAGCCCCGCATCAGGCTCTGGGCTGATGGCTCAGAGCCTGGAGCCTGCTTCCGATTCTGTGTCTCCCTCTCTCTCTGCCCCTCCCCCATTCATGCTCTGTCTCTCTCTGTCTCAAAAATAAATAAACATTAAAAAAAATTTAAAAAAAAAAATTACATGAAAACAGGTAATGATCCAGGAGTTAAATGAAGAGAACAAAGTAACTCCTACTGGAATTCTGAGAAAACCATTTCTTTGGAATGGAACATTCAGGTGATGGTAGCCTGCACAATGTAGGCTGAAACTTGGCTCCTGCCTTGAAAGCAGCTCAGGCTAGATCAAGAGGGAAAAGATGGCTGAAGCAAATAGTTTATGGAGCACAGGGGTACATTAGGGCAATCCTGAATGTCAAGTTCGGACTCTGCTATATAGAGAACAGATCAGTGCCGAAGGACCCATCAGAGGACTGAGCAGTACAGAAGGACAGATTAAGACAGCATGTTAGAACAAGGAGAGCAGCTAAACATCACTAAAATGAGCCAGGATAAAAGGAATGAGGGAGATAAATACTACAAAGAAAGGCTACAAGGAAAAGAAGAGTCTGGGTTCCTGCAGCAAGGCTTGCGAGCAAAACAAAACGGTTTTGTGACACCTACAGATATGGCAAAAAAATTTAACGAAATAGTCAACGAAAAAGACATTTGTTTTTTGTTGTTTTGTTGCAATTTCATTCACATGTTCATTTTAGAAAATCTAGAAAGCACAGAAAAGCACTGGCAAGTAAATAAAAATTATCTGCGATCCACCAGATAATTTTTATTGTATTGTTTTTTAGCTATTCAGGGTTTTGGGGGGGGGGGTGGTTTATTTAAGAATTAGCATCACATACGGCGCCCTGGGTAGCTCAGTTGGTTAAGCATCGGGATCTCAGGGTTTCGAGTTCCAGCCTAGCATTGGGCTCCGCGTTGGGCATGAAGCCTACTTAAAACAAAAAAAAAAAATTAAAATGTAGTCAGAAGCTGGAAGAAAAAGTCAGTTTCTCCCATACTGCCTTCAGAGGGAGTGTGGCAATGCGGACAAACTAATTCCACATTTCTGGCCACTAGAACTGTAAGAATGCACTTGTTGCTTTGAGCCACCAAATAAATAAATAAATAAATAAATAAATAAATAAATCTGCATATACATATATATTCTGTAAAAACATTGCTTTTCATGGCTACCTAATATTCTCTTTCAGAAATTATACCGTGACTTAATTAGCAATCTCCTTGGATAAGACATAGAAGAATCTTTAAGAATGTTCCCTACCAGAAGTAACAAATTGATGAACATATTTTGACATGGAACACCAAAGTCCTCCAGAAAGCTGCACGGGTTTGTATCACTGCTGCAAATCCACACGTGCCCACTTACTGCACCATCACCAACACTGAACACTGTCCTCGAAGCACAAATTACCCTGAGCCTATGAAAATCATCTCTCTACCCTATCAAATCTCTACCCTATCAAATGATCCATCCAACAAACAAATGCCATGGAAACAAAGACTGCACAAGAGCACGAGGGTGTAGGAGGGAAATTTTAAGACCATTTCTGGAAAAATAGTAATTCAGAAGTGCATGCCATATTTGCGATGTGCACAGAACACTTTACTAGGAAATCTTCACGTTTTCATTTAAAACACTATCACCAAACTCTATTCCAGGGCTGCATTAGATCTGATTTGAAGTAACAGACTCCAAACGTGGATAAACTGTATAAAACCATTTGGCACTTTGTCCAAGTCATAATGTAGATTAATCTTAACACCCGATTGAAAACCTGAGGTTGCCACACACTGATATGATACCCTTTCTGTGTGCCAATTAGAGGAACAAGTTTTCCTTCATGACCCCAATATTTGGGCAAGATTACTAAGCACTTTCTTTTTAAGGTATTTTTTTAAGTAATTTCTATACTCAATGTGGGGCTTGAACTCACGACCCCGTGATCAAGGGTTCCAAGCTCTTCTGACTGAGCCAGTCAGGAGCTCCACTAAGCACTTTAAAAGGAAAGAGGTAAAGATTTGTATTCGCTTGTAAAGAACCAACTTTACAGGATTCTTGCCCAACATCTGCCAAACATCTTTTCAGTCATTTATCCAACAACGCCAAGTTTTTGCTTTTCTAGTTTTAAGTACAAGTTCAGATCAATTTAAGGAAAAATTGCTCTTTGACACTAGGGCCTCAACATAATAAAACACCTTTTAGAAAGGATTTGTGATCAGTCTGAAAAATACTACATGACTTGGATAAAAGTAAAAATAAAACCAAATTACAGATTTATCTGATTTCAAAAACAAAAACAAAACCTATTTTGAAAGTGATCAAAAATTTCTATTTACTACCAGAAAAAGTCTTGATACATAAAAACTCAAGACAAATAATTGAGTCTATTATATATACATTAACTTTAATAAAGTCTAGTCCAGTATAAACCGCCAAAGGTGTTTAAAGACAATATTACCTAGTCCAAAATTACATGCAAATTCTAGGAATTATTTTACTAACTGAAAAATGATATAAGAAATTACCTAACGCCCTATACATAAGCCTTACAAATCTCAGATCCCAGTAAGATTTTGACAACTGGCTTTTCTTTAATGGGACATCTTGCAGAGAAATACACATGTATAGCACACTATAATCCAGAAAGCCAGATGTATTATCTCTGTCACAGCTAGCCAAAGCTGAAAAAGAATTTTTCCTCAAAGCTTTAAATACTATCCAAAGCAGAAGTCTATGTCCTGTCCAAGTTCTCAAACTTCCAACCCCAAAAAGCTGCAAAAATTCTCCTAAATCCTGGACCGTTCAGTCTACACAGTCGGAACCAAATAAGTGTTTCGGCGTCACTTATTTCAGAGTAAGCTTCAAAAGCTCTCAAACAGGGCTAACGTGTACTGGGAGAGAAGAGGAACGCATTTAAAAAAATAGAAAAAAAAACCCTTGGATTCTCTAAAGTGGTAGAGAAAGCCTAAATTACCCTTATGTTCTAGGAAATAAACTATTTTCTCTTAATGATGATTGGACTTGGCTTTTCCAAGCCATCTCAATGGCCACCAGAAACAACAAAACACATTTTTCCCCTCTCTTGTCATTATGTGTATATACATTTTATATGTGTGTGTTCTGTTTATGAGACTCCTCAGCCAAGGCTTTTAAATGTGTTGGGAGAACAAATTGCTGATCGCTGGGTGGGCAGGGAAAGGGTCCAGTGTGGTGGTTTTGTATAATGCTGAGCACATTAATGGGACTCACCAAATACCATATTTATTTTACTTGTGGTTTTCAGGGTTAGAAAGAAAGAAAGAAAGAAAAAAAAGAGGTTAGAGTTTATCAAAAACAAAACAAACTCAAAACAGGGAATTAGGGCAAAATTACCTGGATCATTCAAGGCCTATTTACTTTCTTTTCCTGAATTTTTAACATTATAAACCTTCTCTCTTCATGGCGTATCTGTCTTTACACTCCACCTCTTCTACAAGTTGGGTTCTGAAATCTTCCTAACTGTCCACTTAGTTTTAAAACAACTGTCCTGCGAAAACTTACACGTCATCAAGCCACATGCCATTCCCACCTGAAAAGGGACATTGTCAGGGCAACAGAACAGGTAAGAGGCAGTAACTGCACTAAGTTCACCTGTGGTTCTGTACTTGCACACCTCACACATTAAGGCGCCCCAGGAACAGGGCCGACACCTCAGTCCTGGTGGCAGTGAGGCCGAGATGGGTTAAGTAAAAGAAATTTGACATTTCTCTCAATTTTATCAAGTACGTTATGGTTTTGGAACATATAAACCTCTTTTTTTGCTACCCACCAGAAGCCAAAAAGCCTTTGGTTTGCCTGGTTAACCTTTCCATTTGGCAAGTGTTCTCAATGGGGTGAACAGAGAAAGATGGTTCCACACAATACATCCGTACCCTTAGAAATAAACAGATTGCCCATCTAAGTGAAATAGAGAAAGGTTTCTGAAGTAATTGGTGTGTTAGGTGAATTAGATACAGCAACTCCTTAGAAGCACACTGGTCATTTTTTAAATTTTATTTCAGTGGTAGGGAAAATAAATGGCAAAGGAGCCCGAAGATTCAAGAAAAAACTGGAACTCAATTCAAGTCTCCATCTCTTTGAAAACGAAGGAGGAAGGTCAGTAGTTGTAAAGAACTAGCATGTAAATAACACTTGCCAAAATAATAGGTTAAAATAAAATGCAATTATCCTCAGGTGTGAAGGCAATTTTCAGCTTACTACAATTCAGGTGGGTTGCCCCCATACAACTGTGCTAAGAGTAAAATCTTGTGTTTCGCATTGATTTGCATGGTCTTCATTTAAAACGTTCCCTTTTCACAAGTGGACAATGAAGGCTTACCCTTACTAAATTAAATCCTCCCCAACATTCGGTTTCACTATCAGAATCTTAGTTGGCACGCAACACATTATCTCCATAATAATCTCAACCTCCTAATCAGTTTACCATTCTGTAGACTTCATATACTGGGACACAACACTTGTAAGAATGCTTTACAGTTCATGTCTACATGCATACTTTCTTGCATCTACACACACACACAAGTTCTTTTTAGAACGTTTAAGAACTCAGCTATGTGGGATCTTCAAAAGTAGGCGAAAAAAATATTGTTTCTTGGACTCCAGATAAATGGCTTTGTTCCTGCAGGTACGTTAATCGGATACCACAGATACCTAACTACAAAATTCTGAAACCCACAGTTACCGAATTTTGTTTCTACCAAAGGAACGCTCCGCAGCCGCAAGTTTTAATGTTGTTACGGACGCATCACATAAAATTTACGCTCAGAAGTCAAAGTCCTATTAAAACAGCCTCGATGATCGTTTGGTGAATTGTAAAGTTTTAAACTCTTTTATTCTGCTCCCCGCAACCGCATCGCCCCTAAATTTACAAAACCTAATCATCCAGATTTGGGGTCTTTGACTCACCAGAGAAGAATGCAGCTGATGAGTTATCTATTAATTCGAAATGCCTCGGCTGGAAAGATATTTCACCAAGAACTTTTAACACTGAGGGGGGAGGGGGGGCGGAGAAGGTAGGGAACAGAAGGTGTCTCTTGACGAGAACTCGCCCCGAGTTCCTTCCTTACACCACACCAACACACCCCACAACTTCCAGCCCGGGTCGCAGAATTAAGACCTGACCCTCCGGGTCCCAGTAAACGGAGGTTACCCAGGAGCCAGCTCTCGATTCCGCTTTTAAAATCCTACGCAAACAAAGCTGAGCATTATACTTACTAAAGTCTCCGAAAAGTCCTTAAAGTTACGCAATTTTTGGAACCCACAAAAACTCGCTCTCCGAAGAGAGCCCCTCTCGGGGCCACAATCTGGGGCTGTGCCTCGGGACAAGGGCAATTCCCAAACCCTCGGCTGCGGCGCCCCGGGGCCGGCCGGCCGCACTCTGGAGAAAGCCCGCGCGTCTGGCGCCCCAGGTCGTACCCCCCGCCGCACCGAGCCCCCTCAGTACCTCTTCCTCCTGAAGGTTGGCCTCGTTCGGGGTGTTCTCCTTCTCGGCTTTGCCGCCGTTGTTCATCTTCCCGGTCCTTCCTCGCCGGGCAGGGCTGGGGCGCGGGGCTGGGCGAGGGCGCGCTCGCCCACTTTTCCCTTCCCCGGGCGCCGGGGCTCCCTCGGGCGGGCGCCGCGGGCTGCGGGGGCTGGAGCCGGGGCACCGGCGGCTCGGACTCCCGCGGCGAGGCGAGACTGCGGCGGCGGGCGACCCAGGAAGTGCGAGGGAGAGACGGGGCAGGGCGAGGCGCGGGCCGACTGGGAAGGGGACGGAGACAATCGGGACCCGGGAGGGAGACCTGGAGAGGGAGGGCGGGCGCAAGGGAAGGAAGGAAGGAAGAAAGGATGGGGCGAGGGCGCGCGTCCCAGGAGGGAGCCCAGAGAGTCGGGGAGGTGGCCGAGTAGGGGCTGGGGGCGGCCGCTGCCCGAGCCTAGCGGGGGCCGGAGGGAGGGGGCGAGGGGTGCCCAGACCGAAGGAGGAGGAGGAGGTGCGGGGCGCGGGCCACGGCTGGGACGCTGGGACCCGGAGAGCCGCTGAGTGCGCGCTCCAGGCAGGCTCTGGGAAGTACGGGATCCAAGCAGCTCCCTTTCTCTCTCTTTCCTCCCTCCCCTCTCTCCTCCCTCTCCTCCTCCCCCCTCCTCCCTCCCTAGACGAGGGCTGCCGGGTTTAGCCCAGAGGGACGGGACGCGGGACTGAGAAGCCCCCAGCGGGAGGAGGGGCTGCGCCGGGGGCGGCTGCCCCGCGGCCGGATGGCGCGCGCCGGGGAGGGGCCGCGGGCGGCAGGCGGAAGCGGCCGACCCCAGCCCCCAACTCCGCGGTAGGTCGGAGGGCGAGGGCCGAGGTGGGGGAGGGAAGGAGGCCGGGTCCTCCAGCTCCCTCGCGCCCCCGTGGGCCCCGGTGGCCGGGCCGGGCCGGAGTTGGCGAACTCGCGTGGCGGTGCGCGCCAGCTTGGAGAGGGGCTTCGGGGAGCCAGGCCGGGCCAGCGCGACGCCCGGGAAGTGTGATGGGCTACTGCCGTGGGCTTGCTTCCCGCGGGGATTCGCACCCCTATCCCTAAGCCTGCCCCTCCTTTTCAGTACCGGCTTACACCCATTTCCTGCCTTCCTAGTTGGCAGCTTGAGATGACAGGATGCGAGGGAACGAGCGACGTCCTGGGGCCCCCCGCTCCGGGCCAGCGTTTTCAGGACACAGCTTCAAACCCCCGCCAACGCCGGGTCCTCCCAAACCTTCCAGCCTCCCCGCACCGGCCGTCGCTCTCCGCGAGGCTTTACGGGCCCCTGCTCAGGCTCCTCTCACCGCCTTTATCAGGCCGTTCTGGAATTATTTACCTGGCTGCCTCCCTTACTCTTCTGGAGAGCCTCCCTGCTAGACCACACCGTGCCCTGTTTATCTTTATAATCCCACGGCCATTTAAATACGCTACCTGGTATATAGGAAGCAATCAGTAAATATTTGTTGGCTAAGTGAATGTTCCTCACAGCCCGCCGAACTGGAGGCCAACACAGATGATCTTCAGAGAGGGTCAAAGCAGCTTGAAGAAGGAAGAGGGCTCAGCATTCTGGGAGGTCAGCACAGCACGCCTGTTTATGCACCAACCTCGGAAGGACTGTGGGTTTCTGTTTCCTCACCTGTGAAATGGGAATAGTTCCAGTTACCTCCCAGGGGGTTGCAATCAGAGGACATGACAGGTTGGTACAGCTACAGCACCCAGCATCCATTCCTGCCCAGTTTAAGTCGACAGTACATGGAACCTAACGTTATTAAGGAAATTTCCACTTTTCCGGGGTCATAGAGAGCTTCTCCAGTCCTGTATCATAAACACAAATTTTAAACTGCTTTTATCAGTAGGTTCTCCCTCACTTTCCATGCCCAGGAATTCTCTCACACAGCATGCTGTTCCTTTCCAGCACAGCACCAATCACAATTTCTAATTATTGGCTTGCTTCACTGTTTATCTCTCTCTGCCCCTCACCCCCCCCCCCAACATTCTTCACCCTATACTGGTTTAAGTGCTGCTAGGAGTGGGGTGGGGCTGGGGGTGAAGATAAGACTCCTGCTTTTAGGGAGTTTAAACTGGTGTCCTAGAGACAGGATACCCAAAACAACTCCAGGGATTCTGGTTGAAATTGTAGAAAGCAAAGAAAAGACTTGTGTTCAGAGCATGGTGACAAAAAAAAAAAAAAAAAAAAGAGAGAGAGAGAGTGGTAATAATTCGATTTACCTATTGGATTTTCCTTGGGTTGGGGGGTAGGGGGAGTCGGAAGATTTTGATAGATTTAATTGCTGTCCTGATGTCATGTCTCTCTATGGGAGAAAATGTGTATGTTGGATGAAAATAAATCAAGGATCTCGAAATTGCAATGGGAGTTCGGAAGAGGCAAGGGCCACAATTAATCTGGAAACTTGGACAGCCCAGTCCATTCCCAATCCCTCCCTCAGTTACATAAGGAACCACGAGGGGGCAATGTCTTCCTGATCAATGGCTGAGTGGTGGTCTTGGCCCCTGTGCCTCCGATACTGCCGGCACTTTGCTCTCCTTGGCCAGTGCCTGTTACTGAATACACTCCACAGAAAGATATTGTCTTGCTGGAGCCTGGCAAAGGCCCAAGAAAAATGACAATTGATCTAGTCATTGATGGTTCCAGTCAGACTCCACTTATGAGTAGGTGGAAGATGTAGGATTCCAGGATGCTGGGAGAACCTCCCCTACCCCCACCCAGGGAAATGTGGCTTAATTCCAAATGTAGAACCTGATTCCTTTGTCTTTAAGCCAAGCCAGCACTTTGTCCATTGTTAACAGTTAAAAACCTCTGGGATAAAAAATGAAAATACGGGCAATGAGAGAATCTTGATTTGTTCATTGTTGTGTTCCCAACATCTGGATAGTGCCTCATGCATAGTAGGCATTCAGTAATTATTTTTGAATGAATGAACACATTAAATCTTATCAGATATTGATTCTCAGGCATGAATGACATCATCAGATCCTTCCAAGACCCTGCAGAAGGGTCTGAATTAGTGGAGGCGTCTCAGCATGGAGAGCCCCCACGAGGGCACTAGCAGAGTCATGGTAGTGATCATTAGTTGTTATTTTGCAGGGGGAGACCCTAGGTAGAGAACATTTGTGGAGACAACTGATGAGATCTCAAAAATAAAAAATCCCACCACTCAGCCGGTCCACCTAACACATCAGGCAATTAACAATACAGAAGGGAGGCCTAGAACATATCCCAATGGTAAGCATGACATTCAAGGTGTTTTCAGAGAAGTATATGGGGATGGGGGTTATATGCCATGAAAAGAAGGACTCCTGTTTTCTGTCCTTCCCATGAAGAATGGCGTAGACTTACCTGCAAAAACAGTAGGGTCATACAGTACCAACAAAACCCAATGAAAATCTGTAAATAGACTCTGGCTGTTTATAAAACTTAGGGGAAAGGGATCATTCAGGATATAAGTGATCTTTCTGACCTGTTTACTACCTCAAAGAAAGAAAGTTTCAAAACTGAGATCTCAGCAGCACTAGTTTCCAGTCGCCCTACAAGCTACCTATGAGACAACAAAGGGATTTTGTATCCTAGGAAAGTAGGGCTAATGACCACGAAACATCTGCTTTCTCTCCTGCCCACTACTTTACCGCTTTGCTTCTAGCCTGCAAGGTTACAGACTAGATTGAAAGGGAAATATTGTACGCACCTGTAGTTTTATTACTTATCTCTGTTTCTCTGGCAGTGTTCATTCTGAGGCTTGCTTTAAGAAATCCAAACCTATAATTACATCTTAAATGTCTCTGGGAATTGCAGACATTGAAGATCTATTTTGAGGTAGTTTGCATGGCATGGGTTTTGTGCCTGTGTTGGCAGCAGAAAGCTACAGTATCTACCACGTGAATTGTGATTATCTGTTAACACTTCTGCCTCCTCTGCTAGACCCAAAAAGTTCTTGAGGCCAGAGGCTATGTTTTAGAGTTTTGTCATCCTTGACATCTCTCGCCCTACCTCCCACCCCCAACACCTCCAGGCCATCATCATCTTCCCCGATTTTATTTATTAGTTTATAATTGTAGCTTTAAAAACCCCACAACCGTATTTGCCATTCTTCAGCGCACAGTTCAGTAGTGTGGAGTATATATATTCACATTGGGCAACATCCTCTTGATTTTTACCTCCTAAATAGTTGTGAGATTCAATCACTTCCCTCCGATCTTTTGTGGAAGCCCTTGCAGCCACGTGGAGAGGCTCGTGGGGAAGAGAAGTAGGTCCCAAACTCACAGCTCCAGCTGAACGCTCTCCGCGGACAGCTAGTACCAATTGCCAGCCTTTTGAGTGAGTTCTCTTAGAAGTGGATACTCCAGCCCTGGTTGAGCTGCCCCAGCTGATGCCACACGGAAGAGAGATGAGCTGTCTCCGGAGTCATGCCCAAACTGCAAAACTGTTAGCCAAAAAGTAAATGCCGTTGTTTTAAAACACTGAGTTTGAAGGTGGCTTGTTATACAGCAATAGATAACTGAGACATAAGTGCATATCTAGAGGTAACGTCCTGGTGTGTAGAAACTTAGAACATGTGGCAGTGGCTTTGGGACCAGGTGGAGGATGGAAGCTGGAAGAACTTTGAGGAATCTACTAGTGAAGAGCATTACTATGGGGCAGTGAGTATTGTCATAACAGGCTAGAGAGAGGGGGACCCGATTTATCTATTGGAAAAACAATTAGCTGAACAAGATTGCTGGTACATGTAAGATAGAAAAGATACCTAATGAACAAGTGGATCTGGTTAAGGAGATATTTGGATAGATGTTGTAAAGGTTGAAGAATTTTGGGGGGCACCTGGGTGTCTCAGTTGGTTAAGTGTCCGACTTTGGCCCAGGTCATGATCTCAGGTTTGTTGAGTTTGGGCCCCGTGTCGGATTCTGTGCTGACAGCTCAGAGCCTGGAGCCTGCTTCAGATTCTGTCTCCCTCTCTCTCTGCCCCTCCCCCACTTGCTCTCTGTTTCTCTTTCTCTCAAAAATAAATATTAAAAAACTAGAAAAAACAAAGTTGAAGAATTTCTTTCAGATACTTATACTACAAGTGAGATGAGCCAAAAAAAAAAAAAAAAAAAGAAAAGAAAAAGAAAAGAAACTGTTCAATTTTTATCCCAATTTAGAGGAAACATAAAGAAGCCAGGACTTCCTGGGTTTGAAATAAAACTGTCGTTCCTAGTTTCTCCAGAGGACAAAACTCTCAAAATAAGAAATGGCCTCGCAGCAAAGGTCAAATCCAGCGTGCGATCATGAAAATACGACCTTTGGGCACCTGGGTGGCTCAGATCATGGTCTCTTGGTTCTTGAGTACAAGCCCCATGTTGGGCTGTGTGCTGACAGCTCGGAGCCTGGAGCCTGCTTCAGATTCTGGGTCTCTCTCTCTCCCTGTCCCTCCCCTGCTCACACTCTGTCTCACTCTCTCAAAAATAAATAAACATTTAAAAAAAAAGCGGGGGGTTGGGAATATGGCCTTAGGTGAAGTTCAAGACAAGGGTACAGCTCAAAGATCCTGTGGTAGGCAGCCTCCACCATGGCCCCCAATGTTCCCTACCTCCTGGTCTTCAAGCCCTTGTGCAGTCCCCTCCCCTTGAGTGTGAGCTTGCTTTTAATGAACAGAGCCTGGTAAAAGTGATGGATATCACTTCTAAGATCAGATTACAGAGAGACCATGGCTCCCTTTTTACACACCCTCTTTGCTCTCTCACTTGCTACCTTTGATGGAAGCCAGCTACTGTGATGCCAGTGGCCCTAGAGAGAGGCCCATGTGACAAGGAGCAGTGGAGGCTTCCATCCAAGCACCAGTAAGGAAATGGCACTTTCAATCCAACAATGCACAAGGAACTGAATCCTGCCGCCAACAACCATGTGACAAGCTTGGAAGTGGATCTTCCATAACTGCAGCCTTAAATGACACCTGTTATGGACTGAATGTACCCCCCCCCCAAATTCATATAATGAAGCTCTAACCCCCAATGTGATGGTATTAGAGCCTTTGGGAGGTAATTAAGTTTAGTTGAGGTCATGAGAATGGAGCCCCCATGATGGGATTAGTGCCCTTATGAGACATCAGAGCTTCTGTTGTCTGCTCTGTGAGGATACAGCGAGAAGGTGGCCATCCCCAAACCGGGAAGAAGCCCTTCACCAAGAACTAGACTGGCTGGCACCGTGATCTTGGACTTGTGAACTTCCAGAACTATGATATTTTGTTATGGTACCCTGAGTTGACTGAAACAAGACCACAGCCCCAGCTGACACTTGGTTGCAGGTTTTGAGAGACCTGAGGCAACAGACCCCAGCTTAAGCAGAGCCTTGGTGTTCTAATCAACAGAAACTGTGAGGTAATAACAGATTGCTGTTTTAAGCCATTAAGTTTGGGTACCTTGTTATGCAGCAATAGATAAATTGATAACTCAAAGATTTAAGGTGGTACCAATAGATCCTTTCAACTAGATAGCAGGGCTTCTAAAAATCTGGATGGTGTTGCCCACACCAATCTCACACTGGCCCAGTGCAGAGAAGGGCCTCCGTTGGAAAGAAATAGGAGTATGGCTTTTGCCTAAGGGACATGATTATAACTTGAAGTATACAAAACCTATGGCTTTTAAAGGATCTCTCCTAGCTTGCACTGAAAAAGAGACTGTTCATAATGAAAAGAGGCTTCTGGAGCTACAACTTTACAGGCAGGAAGCAGGCTGAGGACGCTACTCATCTGCCATGATGGGTTGTTTTCAAAAGGGAGGATGACTCAAGATGGAGCATAAAGCCCCTGAGAATCATTTCCAGAGAGCAGGAGTGAGCCGAGTGAAGGAACTGGTGTCATTTGAACAGATGAATTTCAGAATTGCTATGGGTCACTTTCCATGTCCCTCTCCTTTTCTTCCCTTTTTGTATTTATTTATTTGGGGGAGAGTGCAAGTGGGGGAGGGGCAGAGAGAGGGAGACAGAGACTCTGAAGCAAAGTGGGCTCTTCGCTGACAGGCTGACAGCAGCAAGCCCAAAGTGAGGTTCAAACTCTTGAACGGTGAGATCATGACCTGAGCCCAAGTTGGACGCTCAACTGACTGAGCCACCCAGGTGCCCCTCTCCCCCCACCCTTTTTTGTTGTTGTTTTAATTTTTTTTAATGTTTATTTATTTTTGAGAGAGAGTGAGTGAGCAGGGGAAGGGCAGAGAGAGAGAGAGACATAGAGTCCAAAGCAGACTCCGGGCTCCAAGCTGTCAGCACAGAGCCTGATGCGGGGCTCCAACTCATAACTGTGAGATCATGACCTGAGCCGAATGGGATGCTTAACTAACTGAGCCGCCCAGGCTCCCTGCCTCTCCCCTTTTTGAATGAGAGTGTCTATTACAGGTTTTCTGTCCCTATCTTACCATTAGATGTTGAGTGTGTGAGAGACAGATACTTTGTTTAGTTCACTGGTCTCCAGATCAAGAGAATTCATGTCTGAAGAGCCATAGTCAAGGAAGGACGTCTGCAGGAGCCACACCTACATTTAGACCCCATTTAAAAGGGGATATCCTAGACCAGCAGTTGGCAAACTTTTTCTGTACAGGACCAGAGAGTAAATATTTGAGGCTTTGCAGGTCAAATTTGTGTGATGGTTCCTATTCTTGATTTTGTTTTTTATACCCCTTTAAAAATATAAAAACCATTCTTATCACAGGGCTGTACAAAAATAGTCCACAGGTCAGGTTTGGCCCTTATTCTGTGGTTTGTTCGCCCCCATCCGAGACTATGAACAAATGTATAATGGGATGGATATTTTCATGTTTTAGAGGGAAAGATAAGTGTATTTTTTATATGAGAGGGACATGTATTGTTGTGGCCATATGGTGAGTGAGTGGTGGTATCTAGTCTTCAAACATGGCCCCCCAAAATGTCACCATTTTGTACACGCATTGCCACTCTTGCCATCAAGAGTTGTAACTTCTGTGCCCTCCCCTTGAATCTGAGCTGGGCCTGTTTCTGCTTTGACGAAGAGGGTTTGGAGGAGAAACATTCTGGGAATTCTGAGCCCAGACAGAATTCTGTCTGGCAGCTCCTGCTTCCTCCGTCTTGGAACCCAGCTTTCATGTAATGAGAAATCCCAAGCAGCCACCTGAAGAGGCCCACATGGAAGAAATTCAAGCCCTAGCCGTCTCCCCAAACCCCGCTACCCACAGCTTCATCGGAGCTCCCTGTGACAGCCCATGCCAGCCACCAGCCTTGTGAGTGAGCCATCTTGGAGGTAGATCGTCCACACTGAGCCACTCCAGCCGATATCACATGAAACAGAGACAAGCTGTTGTGTCAGAATCCTGACCAGACTGTAAACACATTTGTGAGCAAATTAACGATTATCACTTTAAACCACTAGGTTTGGGGTGGGGGGGGGGGTACTTAGGGAGCAATATATAATGAAACCACTAGGGGAGGGAACAGTGAAGGCAAGGCTCTGGAAACCAGAACGCAGGGGGCATTCTCAAGGATCAGCAAGGAGAGTAACCCTTGACACGAGTTCTGTCTATAAAACAAGAATCACAAAGGCCATTTCTAGCATATACTTGTGCTTCTGGAAGACAGTAAAGTGGGAAAATATAGATGGTCCCTTCAGAACTTTAACAAAAATTGCTGACTACAATGATGATAAATAGAAAACAACAAAACCAGATTGAGGTGTGGTTGTGGGTCAGTTGGCAAGGCCAACTTATAATTAAGTGACTTTTCCTATTTCCAACTTTATAGCACATGGAACTTGAATTGTGCTTCAGGAAAATAATAAATTAGCAATGCCTCTGGCCTTTTGGAGAATCACTTATAAACAATCAAAGGTCAAATGCTAAATTAACAATTGTTACAATTAACAATTGTCTACAATACTCTAACTTGTCTGGAATGTGGAGAGACTACGAGTGTTAGGAGGAAAGACTGAGGATTTAGTTCATTTAGTCATTATTAAGAATTGCCCTTTAGAAAGAAATCTTTAATGGCTAGTAAAGTAGATTTTTTTTCCCACCGGACAAGCAGTGAAAAAAAAAAAAAAAAAAGATGGAAATGAAAGCCATTTCCAAAAGGGAAGGTACATAATTTGACAAATGATTGAGTGTAGAGGTTAAGGGAAAATAAGACATTTGAACTAACAGGCAGGTTTCAAGGCTTCAAGGATTTGGTGATGCCAATTCCTAAATGGAAAAAAAAAGAAAGAGAGGTGTTCAGGGATCCCTGGTTTTATGGATAAGGAGCTCAGCATCAGGCATATGAGGCTTGCTAGTGTCAGAATTGCACTGATTATTGGAAAATGAGTCTGTAGCCCGGAAGAAATAGGAGATAATGTATATAATTGGGTGCCATCTGAATTGAAATCATAGGTGAGCTTCAACAATAAGAGGTCAGAGAGTAGAATCTTAGGAAATATCTAAGCTTAGACAGAACAAGGAGAAAGACAAGCCAAGAAAGAGGCCAAGCAGTCAGATGTAAGAGAACAAGACCACTAATAAAAATAATAGCAGCCGACAGCATCGACCAGGGGACCGTGCTCCAAACTTTACAGGGATTGTCACATTTTATGGTTTCAAGATGGCAGGCTAAACATACACATTTCTATCCACTCTGTTCCAAATCCTCTGATAAAAACATGAAAAGGATGTGTTGTTGTCATCATTATTTTAAGGCATAAACAAACAAGGATAAAGAGAATGAAAGAAAACACCAGCAATACAGTTTGGGCAACTGCAAAGCATGTAGACAAATACGGAGAAACCCAATCCTAAATCTGATGGGAGAGCACTGAGAAGCAACCTTACACTGAGGAATCCCCCAAAGACCCAGGGCTTGACACCAGCTGGCACCTCACAAGTGAGAGTGAAAATGGGGTTCTCACCTGGAGGCTTGATGGAAGAAAGTAGTTTGCACCCAGATTCTTCTTTTTTCCCACATTTTGTTATTCAGTTAACATCTTAAACTTCTCCCCTCTTTTTAGGCTGTCCAACAGGAAAAAGAAAAACAAGCATTTCTTCATTTTTATTAGAAGCTTATTTCTCTTCATATGAGAAGAGTCTTATCAAATCAGCTTTAGTGTAAAATAAATATACACATTTTTAAGAGGCAAAAAATAGGACTAGTTAGGGAAGATAAGCATCACTGGGTGAAAATTTGCAAAACTAGATCTTTTCTGTGTGTGTGTGTGTGTCTGTGTGTGTGTGTGTGTAAATTTAGGGTCCCGGTAATCCTAAACATTGCTATAATTTTCACTGTAAGTGACCCACTTTATAATGTGTGCCTTTTTGGAGTATGATTAACTGTTGTGAATGTAAAGTGAACATTCGCTGACTGAAAAGTTCCAAAACTAGTGGCTGGATATGTTCATCTTGGTCCAAGATGTTCTCTGAACAGTGTGTTTCAACTGATTTATTAATCAGTTTAATTGTTTTAAATTTGGTATTTAATTTTTAACATGTATTTTAAGTGGCATCATTATTTACTAATACTTGATACTTGCTTTTTTCAGTTATACACGTATTATGAACATTTATCCAAATCAAGACATCTAGGTTTTTCCTGTCTCATCTTTTTTAAAGCTTTATAGAATTCTACTGTGTGTGCACAAGTTCTGTATGGATGTACATTTAAGTTGCCTACAGTTTTTAATGTTAAACAATACTATGGTGAACATCCATATACAAACATCTTTGTACATTGATTATTTTCTTGGAATGCATTCTAAATAAATTACTAGGTTAGATGGTAGGCAAGTTTAAGTATTGATATTTTATGGTTAGAAAATTTATGCAATTTACACTTGCTCTTACAGTATCTCAGAGTACCCATTTCACTGCAACATTCCCAACATGGGAAAAACCTTTGTTCATTTTGTCAATCTGTTGGTGAAAAATATTACTCTGTTTTTATACCTTTATGTAGGTATGTATGTATGTGTGTTTTTTAAATTTTTTAAAATATTTATTTATTTGAGAGGGGCAGAGAAAGAAGGAGACACAGAATCCGAAGTGGGCTCCAGGCTGTGAGCTGTGAGCACCAGGGCCCAATGAGGGGCTTGAACCCACGGACCACAAGATCATTACCTGAACTGAAGTAGGACATCTAACCAACTGAGCCACCCAGGCACCCCACGTATGTATGTATTTTTAAGTAAGTTCTACGCCCAACATAAGGCTTGAACTCACAACCCCAAGGTCAAGAATCGCATATTCTACCAACTGAGCCAGCGAGGTGCCCTGAAAAATATTATTCTTTTAATTTGTATTTCTCGATTGTTATAGGGGCTGGCCATCTTTTCATCTGTTTATAACCATTTGGAAATTGCCTATCATGTCTTTGTGTATTTTTCTAGTGAGATGTTTGCCTTTTTCTAATTGATCTTTGAAATTATTTTGCTTATTCACATGTTCCACAGATATGACTGCTAGGTACCATATAGATTCTTAGGATTCAGTAATGAACAAGAGAGCCACAAACCCAACCTTCATGGTCTAGACGATTTGTTAAGCAGTTACAGTAAAATGGAATGTGTGCTATAACTGTGGAAGTTCAGATATCTAGGGACTTTGTAAATGTGGCAGATACATACTCTGGGTGGTCAGTAGAAGCTTCTAGGAGGATGTGACATTTCATCAAGTTCTTTTGTTTTGTTTTTTTTTTTAATGTTTATTTAGAGAGAGAGAGAGAGAGTCTAAGTGGGGAAGGGGCAGAAAGAGAAGGAGACACAGAATCCGAAGTAAGCTCCAGGCTCTGAGCCGTCACCACAGAGCCCCATGCAGGGCTCGAACACAGGAACCCCGAGATCATGACCTGAGCCAAAGTCGGACGCTTAACCTACTGAGCCAACCCAGGTGCCCCTCACCAAGTTCTAATGGATGAGCAGTAAGGACTAGTTAAAGTAGGAATGGTTGGAGTGGCTCCAGCTAGCCTGAAAAGGAAAGAGAGGGTCTTCGGCTAGAGAATTGAAAAAAAAATAAAGAATGCAGAAATGAGAGATGAGCCTAGAAAGGCAGAGGGGGCCAGATTATTCGAGTTTGAAATCTTTATTAGTTACAGGAAGTGATTTCACCTTTATCCTAAGGCAGTAATGAAGTGTGTTCATTAGGATGTTTTCAGCTGCAGGTAGCAACAACAAAAAACTCAACTAAAAGTGACTTAAACAAGGAAAACTTTTTTTAACATTTCACATAATGAGAAGTGTGGTCCCTGGGTGGGTTCATCTTTCTGTCTGCCATTCTCTGTGTGGCACCTCTTCTTATTGTCCCATGATATCTCCTCTTATAGTGTCCAAATCGGTGCAGCAATTGCAAGGATCAGATCTTTACAAAATTATGTTCAATGGCCTGGAAAAGGTAGGCTGAGTCTGTGCAAACAGGGAAGAAAGTCTTTTCCAGAAGCTTCTAGCAGAATTCCCCATTCTCATTGGCCAGAACCCAGTCACATGTGAACTCCTAGCTGCGCTGAATTCTGGGAAAGTGCATTTTCACCCTTTGAGATGGGAAATGGCTTCTATCTGCAGAGAAGGAAAGGAAAGGAAGAGTCAGAGCTATTGGGTAGGAAACGATCAGTGGTGTTCTCAGCATTTGAAGGTTTTGAGCAAACAAGTGATGGGATTACGTTTACATTCAGCTTTCTATTACTCTAGGTCCCCTTGTTTCTTTCACTTCACTGTCCACCACCTGCATCCCCGACTCTCAACCACCCCTTTTCCATCTCATCCCCCTGGTTGTTTTAGGCATAGTAAGCTCACTCTCTACATTATCTCTAAACATTCACGACACTGATTTAACTCTGACAGAATTACCTAACACAATGATATCTATAGTATCTGGCATGAATACTTCAGAAAGTGCATTTGTTGATCTAAAAAATGTGCTAAAACAGGGGCACCTCGGTGGCTCAGTCAGTTAAGTGTCCGACTTCCACTCAAGTCATGATCTCACAGTTTGTGAGTTTGAGCCCCGCATGGGGCTCTGTGCTGGCAGCTCGGAGCCTGGAGCCTGCTTTGGATTCTGTGTCTCCCTCTCTCTCTGCTCCTCCCCCGGTCATGCTCTGTCTCTCTCACCTTCAAAAATAAATAAACATTAAAAGAAAATTTTTTTAATGTTCTAAAACAACTAATATTTGGGGTTTCACGTATGCTCAGGTATGCCTGGTATTGCCACTTGTATCTTAACCGAAACTTACTTAATTTCCATTATTAACATAAGAAAATAATACATTCACTTAGGTTGTGTGACTGGTACACAGTGGACTAATATTTGTAGAATGAATAGTTTTTAAATAAATAATGGTCTCTAATTCCCCTCTTTACTTCACCACCTTAAAAAAAAAATAAGAGCAAGCATATGAGTTTGCTAGAATGTTTATTGACTTTTAAAGACTAAATAGCATAATAGCCTCATCTGACACTTCTGTTATAGCTGCTTATGCCTATTTAAAGCATGTGGAAATCATTATAGGCAGACTTGGCTAGATCATTTCTTTTTCTTTTTTTCTTTTTTTTTTATTTTAGAGAGAGGGCAAGCACATGCAAGTGGAGGAGGGCAGAGAGAGAGGCAGAGAATCCTAAGCAGACCCCACACTGTTAGAGCAGAGCCTGATATAAGGCTCGATCTCACCAACTGTGAGACCATGACTGGAGCCGAAATCAAGAGCTTAACCAACTGAGCCACCCAAGTGCCCCAATTCTGGTTTTTTTAGCCATGATGCAAGTCTGCTGAATGGTCTTTCAAGTTAGAAGCCACCTCAGTTGAGCATTCTAGAAAATGTTTTTTTGAAAAGCCTTATTTTCTCAGAAACTGTCTGGAACTTATGGGGGCTGATCTTGATTTCTGGCTGACTGGAGACCATCACACTTGCTGTCAGAGATTCTGAGCTACAACCAATAACCTGGTCTGATTCAACAAATTTTGTTTGCATCTTGAATGTCAATCTGAACTGAACAGTAGCCAGTGAAGAAAAACGGAGGAGTGTGTATGTGGAGATTACGGAAGTAGTTTTATCCCTTGGCTTCTGTCACAGAATCACTAACAAACACTTTAAGCACTTGTTGATACTTTCAATAACAGAGGTTTAGAAATGAATTACAAATGAGTTCTTCATACTGGCTACTATTGAATAAATGAGCTTTTTGAGCTATATATGATAAAATATGAACAGTGGTTTGAGATCATGGACTTACTGCTTAGTGTTGATTTGTGTTTCTTTTGAGTGAAACTGGTGTCACAAAAAATGCAGCAAATTTCAAGACAGGGCATCTATGTTGAGCCCAAGCTCTGCCCCTTGTTAAGTATCAACTTTGGGAAAGGTGTTTCATTTTGCTTAGATGTGGTTTCCTTATTTGTAAAACTGGGCTAGTGATAATGGCATGCCTCCTGCTCAGAGCTGCTGTCAAGACCACAGGAGAGAGTGCACATATTTATTTCAACAGAAGCACAACCACAAGTTAGGACATAAGTTTTCAGTCTGTAAGCTCCTTGACTGATACGCTTGCATGTGACCACATAAAATAAAAGTTGACGAAAGCCATGTTTCTACAATATGCTGTGCAATGCGAAAATAGACACTGCTGCAGGGCGCCTGGGTGACTCAGTTAAGCGTCCGACTTCAGCTCAAGTCATGATGTTGCCATCCAGGAGTTCGAGCCCCATGTCAGGCTCTGTGCTGACAGCTCAGAGCCTGGAGCCTGCTTGGGGTTCTGTGTCTCCCTCCCTCACTCTGCCCCCCCCCCCACTCATGCTCGCCCACTCTCTGTCTCTCAAAAATAAATAAATGTTTAAAAAATGTTTTAAAAAAGAAAATAGAGATTGCTTCTCTGGAAAATAACTCAGCTAAGGGCATGGTGAGCTTCTTCCATCTTTATGTTAAAATATAGACTTCCGATTAAAAGGTATATCCGTGATTTGAAAAGGTTGAGTGGGATGACCCTCAAAAAAAGTTCCAGATGGTTAACTCTCATGTGTGCCTGACTAGGAGCCACAGTCCACTGCCACTACCTAGCATTACGGGAGAGGAGCATACCACATACTGCTAGCCTGGGAAAAGATCAAGAGGCAAAATGCAAAATATAGCTTCTACTGAATACATATAACTTTTACACCCTCACAGAGTCAAAAAATCATTGAATCAAACCACTGTAAGTGGGGGCACCATCTGTATGATCTCACAGTCATGGGATTAAGCCCCCCGTAGGGCTCTGCCTTGACCATGGAGCCTGCTTGGGATTCTCTCTCTCCCTCTCTCTGCCCCTCCCCTGCTCACACTCTCTCTTTCTCTCTCTCAAAATAAATAAACTTAAAAAAAATGGGTTAAAGATTTGAACAGATACACAAAGAAGATACATGAACGGTGATTAAGCACATGAAAAAATGCTCAACATAATTAGTCAATGGGGAAATGAAAATTAAAATCACAGTGAGATCACATTATACACCTATCAGAATGGCTAAAATTTTAAAAACTGAGAATCACCAAGTACTGATGTGGATGTGGAGCAGCTATAACTCCTGCATTGCTGGTTGGAAAACAATTCAACAGCTTCTTATAAACATACCATATGACTCTGCAATCCCACTCTTAAAATTTATATTCAGTCAAAAGCCTAATAGCATTGTCTATAACCTTCAAAGACTGGAAACAACCCAAATGTTCTCCAACTGGTGGATGGATAAACACAGTATGATATATTCATGTATTAAATACTACTCAGCAATAATAAAAAAAATACCAATCTTCTCAACAACTTGAATGAATCTCAAATGCATTTTACTAAGTGAAAGGAGCTAGACTCAAAAAAGCTATATAATAAATGATTCCATTTACATGACCTTCTGGAAGAAAGACATAAAACTGATCAGTGGCTATCAGGGGTTGGGGGTGAGAGAGGGTTGAGCACAAAGGGATGGCAGGGAATTTCAGGAAAGGGGGAAAATGATAGACATGTGAAATGTGGTGTTTACACAGGGTAAATACATTTTTTTGTTTGGTTGGTTGGTTGGTTTTTTGTTTGTTTGTTTGTTTTAAATAGGCTTCATGAGCAGTGTGGAGTTCAGTGTGGTGCTTGAACTCAACGACACTGAGACCAAGACCTGAGCTGAGATCAAGAGTCAGATGCTTAACTGACTGAGCCACCCAGGAGCCCCTCCCCCCACCCCTGACTGAGGTTTCTTTAAGACAACAGAATGCACCTCAGAATTGTCCGATCAAGGAGTGAGAATATTGGAGTATTTATCCAAGAACTCTCATCCCTCTTGGATTAAAATTACTCTTGGGGGCTTTCCCTCCCTGGTACTTCCAGCTTGTCTGGCACGTGAGCTGAGGAAGCACACAAGAGACTCAGATACTGTCAGTGATCTCAGGGATGGATTGAGGAGATATTTGGTGGGCATCCATAGCATCTGCTGCAATATTTCAGTTAACACATTTTAAAGAAAACGCTCTCTTTCCTGCTGAAGCATGACTTGAGAACTCTATAACCCTTGGTGTCTAAAGATAGTCTCATTAAGTCCATTAACACCATATAACCAGCCTGTGGTTCAGTTTCCTCCTGCATGGCTAAGTTTGTACCTTCGGGGTTCCTACTCCTTTCATTTTCCAGCCCATTCTCCATGGTTCTGTGCAGCCATACTACATGTAGCTCTTTTTGACAGAAAGGTAGAAGGCATCTGACAAGATTATACTTGGCTATGGATCAGAGCATCCTGTACCCTTAAGGAACATTACCACGTGGAGGCAAACTCAGAGGCAACCATTTCTCCAAACTCCTATTATATTAGTTTGGTGATACTTCTACAGGGGAAAGAGTAAATAGATGTCAGTTGGACTCACTAGGTTGCAGATGATAGACACTGGTGACAGTCTAAGGTACCTGACTTAGACGGGATTTATTGCCTCTTGGAATCCAAGAAAGTTTTGATACATGAAGGTAAGGAAGCATTAAGAAACATGGAGGTCTCAGGAACAACTGGAAGCAGGGTCTTAAATGTCTCTGCTTCCCTGTGTCAACTCAGTCCTCTTGCAGATTTGCTTTCTCCACATATCAGAACATGGCTGCTGGCAGCCCCCAGTTTTATATCCTAGAGGTCCAGTATATAAAACTTTATATCTAGTCACTAGAAAAGTCTGAGCTGACTCTTTTGATTCCAAGTCAAAAATAATGAGGAGGAGATCATGGCTTAGCTTGCATCAGGTGCCCTGGGTGGGTCAATGAGGAGCTACAAGAACCAGCCACTGCCACAGGGATCATCCCTCTGCAATAGGGGATATTGTTCAGAGTAAGAAGTGGTGGTGCTTGGCAGGCAAAAATAATGAGTAACCACAAGAAAAATAATGTTAGAGTCAAGAAGCAGGATACTTTTATATTGTCCAAATCAAATGAGGTCTGCATTAAAAAGGATAGGCTGGTCAATGTTACAGATCAACCCTCAAAGTTCTATGATTTATTTCTCTTTCACATAAAGTTCTGTGTGGGTAGGATGGTCCCCTCCCGTATTGCATCAACCCCATCTAGGACACATGGTTGCCACAGAAGTGGAATCAAGGGTAAAGGAAAATGCATGAATTCCTAATTGCTGTGGGCCCATTGACACGTGTCACTTCTTCATAGTCCTCTGGCCAGAACTAGTCTCGTAGCCCCACCCCACTGCAAAGGGGGCTGGGAAATGTGGAGAGCACATGGGTATTTGGTGAGCACTAACTGTCAAAAGTCATCATTCCTACTCAATAATCAAATTGTTCACAAAAGACAAGAGTGGTCAGGGGACATTTGCCAGAGAAGGGAGAATTTGTTTTGTATCTTAGAGGACACTTATGACTTGGCTAATTGGAGGGAAGAGAGAAGGCAGTAGAATTCCTTGGTGCTCTTAAAGGACAATAACGAGTCCAATTTAGTAGGGTGGAAATTTGCATAAAGGCAAGGTTGAAGAACTGACTGGGGCACAATTGCAGAAGGCCTTGAATGTCCAGCTAAAGCACATGGCCATTAATATGTAGGAATTGGGGTACTACTGAAAGCTTTTGAGCCAGAAGCTAACATGAACAACATGAAATTTTCAGGAAGTTTAATCTGGCAGCAACATGTAGTGTGGCTTATATTATTCTATGCACAGTCTAAATGCGAGCATTCTGTTGACCTCAAAAACATTCTTTGGAGGACTTCCATATCTGGTAAAATGGCAGGCACGACAACCTGAAAAAACATCCCATTACAAAACACCTCAGATATAAGGAGAGACAAATCCAGATGGCACTGGAGCCTCGTTTCCTCTCCCATTTCTGTAGCTTAGCAAGTAGCTGCTTCAGCAGGTCTATGTTAGTTCAGCAGAAGATAGCCTTGCCAATGGCTGAGGTCCAGAGCTTCCTCCTTTAGAAAGAGCTAATTTCCTTGAAGCTCCTATTATCATATTATAATTTCCCTATAAATTAATTATGCCTTAGGGCACCTAGGTGGCTCACTCCATTGAGTGTCTGACTCTTGATTTTGGCTCAGGTCACGATCCCATGGTTTGTGAGATGGAGCCCCATGTCGGGCTCTGGGCTGACAGCGCAGAGCCTGCTTGGGATTCTCTCTCTCCCTCTATTTCTCTGCCCCCCCCCAATAAATAAATAAAATAAATTTTAAAAATTAAAAAAAAAATTGTGCCTTGTCTAAGCACACCTACACTTGTGATAGTGGAGGGTGGGGGGATCCATGCACTCTGCAGATTCTTTGCCTGTAAGTTCCCCAGCAAACCTCACATTACAATTACAGCACATGTTGCTAGTGGTGTATATCTATGCCCTTTACATGGCCAAATGAACATTTTAAAAAATGCATATTCAAGCTGGTAACAAAGAACATTCTCAGAAGCCAAAATTAAACTCCACAAACTGGGAAGAGATATTTGCAACCAACAAAGAATCAGTATCCAAAATATGTGAACAACTCTTAAAAATCAATAAGAAAAAGACACACAATTCAGTGGGGAAATGTACAAAAGATGAGAACAGGTAAGGGAGAGAATGAGACATACGAAAATGTTATTAGTAATCAGGGAAATAGAAAATTTAAACCACAACATCATTTTATATTTTATGTTGATAGAAAATTTTAAATGTAACAATTTCCCATATAACCTGCATTTCATGGTAACCGAATAAATGAGGGAAAAGCTCCCTTTAGAAAAGTGTCCTAGCTAATATATGAAAAAGGAACAATAGCATCTCACAATTTTGCAACCCTAATGAATTAATGAACAGTGACTGCTGCCTTTCCACACAAAACAGACACAACCAAACATTGTGTGCCTTCTCATGGAAGAATGCACCACGACTTACAAAATGCTCTTGTCAGAAGCTAGATCCTGAATCTAATCAAGCCTCTGGATTTAACAAATACATTACTGGAAATAGGGAACAGAGGAACATGTGAAATGGCACCAGGAAAATGCATTCAACTAAACCCAGACTGTGGGAAGCTGGTTTGTCCATCAAACAAACCGCAAGGAAGGAAAAAGGATGGCTTCTATTTGGACCCTGATTTGAGTGGGCAATAAAACAAACAAAATAAAAACAAAAACAAAAGCATGTTACAATTGAAGAAATGTAAACATCGACAGCTATTTCATGACGTTAAGGAGTTATTGTTAAAGTTGGGTGTGATAGTGCTATCGTTCTTATGTTTTTATAAGGTCATACAAAGGAAACTTTTTGGGGCGGGGGACTGTAAATACTCTATATCTGGATCAGGGTGGTGGTTTCACAGCTGGAGGCATGTGTAAAATTTCACCATACACTAAACTGTCCTCTTAAGATTTGTGGACCTGACTATGTAAGTTTTACCACAATTTTTAAAAGGTAGAGTCTGTTTTTTTTAAGGATATATTCTGCAGTTTTAAAATATGAAGTGATTTTAGCTTTAAAATACTCCAAGATAGCCCATGGAAGATTGGCCATGACTTGGTAAGTGTGGAAGCTGAAGGATGGGTGATAAGACAATTTTTGCACGTTTGAAAGTTTCCGTAATATAACTTAAAAAAAAGTTTTTTTAAAGTTTTTATTTATTTTGAGACAGAGAGAGAGCAGAGGCAGAGGAGGGGCAGAGAGAAAGGGAGAGAGAGAGAGAATCACAAGCAGGTTCCACACTGTCAGCATGGAGCCCAATGTGGGGCTCAATCTCATGAACCACAAGATCATGACCTGAGCCGAAACCAAGAGTTGGTTGCTTAACCAACTGAGCCGCCCAGGTGCCCCAGCTTTTTTTTTTTAATGTCTTGTGAGATAATGTTGCCAAGGATGTGGAAAAACAGAAACCCTCATACTCCTCTGGTATGAATGTAAGTTGTAAATTGAACAGCTATTTCATATTATTCAGTAAAACTGAAGATGTGTATATCTTAATACTCAGTGATTTGTCTCTGAGGTTATAAACCTAGAGAAATACTAATGCCACAATCAGATATGCGTGTACATGTGAGACAATTTCACACAACATTGCTTATTATAAACCAAAATAAAAAGGGAAGGAGACAACTCAAATATTAGTTGGCAGGAGAATGAATACATAAATGATGATATATCCACACAATGGAATTCTATATAATGAGGAATGGATGAATCTTACAAATTAATTAGCAAATCCTTTATAAGTTGCAGAAGGAAACTACAGGAATACCATTAATTAAATGTTCAAGATATGCACAATAGAATGATGTATTTTCGGGGTACCTATATATGTGGTAAAATTATAAAGAAAAGCAGGTGATGGAGCACCAGGGTGGTTCAGGTGGTTGAGCAACTGACTCTTGGTTTTGGCTGAGGCCATGATTCCAGGGTTGTGAGATTGAACCCCTCATGGGGCTCGTGCAGAGCATGGAGCCTGCTTAGCATTTTCTCTCTCTCCCTGTGCCCCTCTTCCCTGCTCCTGCTCTCTCTCTAATAAAATTTTAAAAAATTTAAAAAAAAAAGAAAAAGGAAAGCAGGTGAATGATAACCACAGGGTACAGGCCTATAGTGGCTTCATTGGGTCTGATAATATTCTTTTCAGGCTGGGTGATGGGTGTTTGTTTCAACACTGTTATTTACTCCACATATACATTATAAAAAAAAAACTTGTGTAGAAATATCTTATAATCAAATTATTTTGGAAAGCCTTTTCTGTTGGTTCAGCAGTCTTTTTTTTCAAGTTTTATTTATTTATTTTGAGAGAGAGGGAGAGAACATGAGCAGGGGAGGGGCAGAGAGAGAGAGGGAGAAAGAAAGAGAGAATCCCAAGCAGGCTCCACTCTGTCAGTGTGTAGCCTGATGTGGGGCTCGAACTCACAAACCATGAGATCATGGCCTGAAGCCAAGATCAAGAGTAGGACATTTAACTGACTGAGCCACCCAGGCACCTGGGGTTTGTCTGTCTTAAGACCAGGCTTATTGGTGGTGGTGTATGCGATGCAAAAAACACTGGAACATCAGGAATTTGGGAAACTTGGTGTTTTGACACAGCTGTGCCACTGAATAGTCCTGTAACCTTGCACAGTTCACTTAACTTCTCTTAACTCAAGTTCCCTCATCTAGAAATTGGCTGATCAGCATTTCTCAACTCTGTTCTTCAGAACACTGCTTCTAAGATATGTTAACAGGTATTCTGTGGTAACAACAACAAGGTTTTGTAGTCAAATTAGTGTGGGGAACTCTCGGTTAAACAATAGTAAGAGGGTTTCCCTATAGCAAGATTTCACAGAGCCTTGAATATACATTGTGAGTTGTAAATCTGCAAGAGAGCGATAGAGAATTTCCCAGAGTAGTTAACCACAGAATTATGTGTATAGGGGTATGTATAACAGCTCTTCAAAGGAACATAGTTTGGGAAATCCTGGAATAGTTTCCCTCTAAGATCTCCTTCAAATCTGCAATCTCAGATGACCTTTACTGCGGGATGTATGGCGAATTGTTGAAAAGACATGGGAGCTGGGATATCCACGAGGAGATTTTTGCAATGGTCTAGGCGTCAGAGCTTAATGACCTTAATAACAACGTGGTAACACGGATGGAGAGGGAGGGGCATAGTCAGGAAACGTCGCTAAGGAACCATGAGGCAAAGCCTGAGGCAAAGCTGAGCACAAGGCCACCCCTTGCCTGGTTAAACTCTATACAGCATTGCTGGTCAAGCAAAACCACAGTGGTTGATTGTTGCTGCAGTGACCAGTTAAACCACCCTGAACCTAGCGGCGACTTTGCAACACGTGGAATATTTTTATTTATTATTTATCTATTATTTATTTATGTATGCATTTATGTCATGTTTACTTATTTTGAGAGAGAAAAAGAGTATGAGCAGTGGGGGAGGGGCAGAGAGAGAGGTAGAGAGAGCGAATCCCCGATGCAGGGAGATCATGACCCACGCTGAAATCAAGAGTCAGATACTTAAATGAGGCACCCAGGCGCCCCTGTGTTCCAGAGTTTAAAGTGACTTCCCCTAGGTTACATAACTCAGAGTAAAAAGCAGAATGGCTCGGGCCTTCTGATTCCTGGTCTAGCCTCTGCACATGACACCCTGAGATCCGAATATGTGCAGGGAGCATGAGTGCCTCACCAAGGACTCAACCCAGTTTTTACTCACATCAACTTCAAAAACCATCTTGTGCCGTACAGCAGATATAAAGTGAGGTGGGTGTTATGAAATCAAGAGTCTTGGAACCAAGCTAGGATAATAGGTGCTTTCACCCTAGATAACCACCTCATATCTGCCATTAGTAACATTTGGGGATGTGGATGCATTAAGGAAAATCCGCCACTGCCACTGCTCCTACTGAAGAATAACACTGATGTCATACGTATATATCCTATTTTGTGTTTTCCAAAATGCTTTCACATATTTTATTTCATTTTATTCTCGCAGTCCTGGGAGGAAATTATTATTTTCATTTTAAATAAGAAATGTATTTCTCCAAGGGTGAATGATAAATTAGTGACAGAGAGAAAACCTGAATCCAGATTTCTTTATTTTTATCCCAAGATTCTTTCCATTAAATTACACTTGAATTCCAATGTATTGATTAGTCTACCATATTGAATCAAAATAATGATTAAACAAAAATTTCCAACGGGCATATGTTCTGTAAAAAGTTCCAGCTGGCTGAGATCCATAGGTTTTAGAAGCCCTGATTATCATCAATGTCAGCCAGATAAAACCATGTGGTTTGGAAATACAGAGACATTCAAGAAGGTACCGTGTAGGATACTTATCATCTAGCTGCATTTTGGGCAATCCTTGAGTTCCATCTCAGTTACCTAGATTACCTGGAATGCTTAGTGAATTTTATCAAGCTGAAAGTCATGCAATCTTCCTATCCCAGCCCTTTCATCAATACTAGTACCAAGATAACACCAATTTTCAGAAGGAGGCGTAAAGCTTTCTTTCTGGACCAGGTAGTGAAGATTCATTTTTCCCTGTTCTTCCCCATGAAGCACAATTTTAAACCCTGGAAATAACAAAAGAGATCCCTAAAAGGTAGTAAGGAGAAAGCGAGTAAGTTTGGTACTCTGGAACTGGAAGAACATATCTTATATATGCCCACCCTACAGAAGAAGGCAAGCCAGACCTGGCATTCTCTGATCTCTAGGCTGGTAACAGAGGGAATCCCAGGCAGGCTCATTCCTCCCCCACAATCGACTGAAATTCTGATATGAGGTGATTCTGACACCACTAGCAATGGTGCTCAATTTGGAGTTTTACCAAAAATAAGTGGCCAGGGAAAACATTCTTATTCCCCAATGGGTCTGAGACTTCCCTTTCTGCCAAGAGATACCAAGGCAGGTAGAACCAGCCAAAGAGGTCCAGCTACAGCAGGCAGATTTGTCCCTATGGGCCCCTTTGTCCCCATGGGCCCCAAATCCTTCTCTCCCACCCAGAGTCACCAGGTGTCATGAGGTCAATGTTTCTGTCCCCCACCTCCCATATTCACATATTGAAGCCCTAACCCCCAGTGCGGCAGTATTTGGAAATGAGACCTCTAAGGAAGTAATTAAGGGTAAGTGAAGTCATAAGGGTGGGGACCATATCCAATATGATTAGTGTCCCTACATGAAGAGACAGAGACCCCAGGGAGTACCACCCCCTTCTCTGTGCACTCAGAAGAAAGGCCATGTGAGGACATAGGGAGAAGGGAACTGCCTACAAGCCAGGAAGAGAGGTTTCACCAGATACGGAATTTGCCAGCCCCCTGATCATGGACTTCTAGCATCCTGTCTTGGCCTGTTCAGGCTATGATAACAAAATGTCACAGACTGGGTGGCTTATAAACAACAGACATTTATTTCTCACCGCTCTGGAGGCTATGAGGTCTATGATCAAGTTGTCAGCATGGCCACCTTCTGGTGAGGACTGTCTTTCTGGTTCATAGCTGGTGCCTTCTACCTGTGCTCTCACATGGTGGAAGAGGCAGGGGAACTCCTCGGGACTTCTTTTATAAGAATAAGAACTCTAATCCCATTCATGACGGCTCCACCCTCATGACCTAAGCACTTCCTAAAGGCTCTCCCTCCTAATACCATCATCTTTGGGAGTCCAAATTTCAACATATGAATTTGGGGGTCACAAACATTCAGACCATAGCACCTCCAGACAGAGAAAATAAATGTCTGTTGTTTAGGCCACCCAATTTGTGGCATTTTGTTATGGCAGCCCAAACTGACTAATATATGGAGTCAGGACAGAATGGGCAAGAAGAATCCAGCAACAGCAAGTGGTCTGGTCTAAGAAGCCTCCTTTCCCCTTATAGGCCAAGACTCTCTTTCTCTATCCAGAGTCTGGAGCAGCTGAGAGGAAACTGTTAGGAGGATCCTACCACACTTCTCCCTCAATGAGATGTACCCACAGGGGAAAATAATTTGCCCTTTCAGGAGTTACCAGCAGGGACCAGTGGGAGTCCCAGTGACACTAGATAAACCACTGAATAATAGTGCAAAGTCTCTGGAAATTAAACTGCTTTTGGAACCCCAGTCCAGAAAGGTAGGCCAGGACCCACGTGCTAAACATAAACAGGGTGACTGTTTGTTAAAATCAATTATTTAAATAGGATCTGAATCCCTTACATAATACACAAAATGTCCAGAATACAATCGGGAATCACCCAACCTTGGGGTGCCTGGGTGGCTCAGTTGGTTGAGCACCTGACTTCGACTCAGGTAATGATCTCACCGTCCATGAGTTCAAGCCCCACATCAGGCTCTGTGCTGACAGCTCAGAGCCTGGAGCCTGCTTCAGATTCTGTGTCTCCCTCTTTCTCTGCCCCTCCCCTGATCACACTCTGTTTCACTCTCTCTCAAAAATAAATAAGCATTGGGGCGCCTGGGTGGCTCAGTCGGTTGAGTGTCCAACTTCAGCTCAGGTCATGATCTCGCGGTTGATGAGTTCCAGCCCTGCGTTGGGCTCTGTGCTGACAGCTCAGAGCCTGGAGCCTGCTTTAGATTCTCTGTCTCCCTCTCTCTGCCCCTTCCCTGCTCATGCTCTGTCTCTCTCTGTCTCAAAAATAAATATAACCATTAAAAAAATTTTTTTAAATAATAAATAAAAATTTTAAAAAATTAAAAAAAGAAAGAAAGAAAGAAAATCACCTATCCTTTGTGCTGACAGCATGGAGCCTTTTTGGGATTCCCTCTCTCCCTCTTTCTGCCCTGCCCACACAGCCCCCACTTGCTCACTTGCACATGTGCACACACATCCTCCCCCCCTCTCTCAAATAAACATTTTTTAAAGAAAAAAAAAATCACCCATCATACTAAGAATCAAAAAATCAAAAACAAAAACAAGTCACAAGTTGAATGAGAAAAGACAATCAACTAATGCCAATAGCAAGTTTAATAAAATGTTGAAAACATCTGACAAAGATTTTAAAGCAGCCATCATAAACATGCTTCAAAAATCAATTATACGGTCACCTGGGTCGCTCAGTGGTTTGAGCATCCAACTCTTGATCTTGGCTTAGATCATGATCTCACAGTTCATGAGTTCAAGCCCTGCATTAGGCTCTGAGCTGACATTGTGGAACCTGCTTAGAGTTCTCTCTCCCTCTTTCTCTGCCCCTACCCGATTTGTGCATTCTCTCTCTCTCTCTCTCTCTCAAAATAAATAAGCTTTAAAAATTTTTTTAATCAATTATAAATTTTCTTGAAATAAATGTAAACAAAATTTTTTTCAGGAAAGAAATACAAGTTATAAATAAAAAGAACCAAATGTAAATTATAGAACTGAAAAATATAATAACAGGGGGGAAAACCTTATTGTATGGGCTTAACAGTAGAGTGGAGATGACAGAATCAGTGAACTTCAGAACAGAACAATAGAATGCATCCAATCTAAGCAACAGAAATAAAATAGCCTGAAAAAAAAAAAAAATGAACAGAGCCTCAGGGACCTGTGGGACAATGACAAAAGATCCAACATTCATATAGTTGGAGTCCTAGAATGCAAGGGAAAAGCAGGCTAAAAGAGAATTCGAAGAAAGATTGGCTGAAACTTCCCAAATTTGACCAAAGTCACAGCCTCCAGATTTAAGAAGCTAAGCAAAACCCAAACAGGATAAATCCAAAGAAATCCATGCCAAGACTTGGATTTGAAAACCAAAAACAAAGAAACAAATCTTGAAAGCAGGCAGAGAAAAACAATGCATTATCTATAGGGGAACACTGACTCAAACGGCAGCAATTTCTTATCTGAAATCATGGAGACCAGAAGGAAATGGGACAATAATTTTCAAGTGTTGAGAGAAAAGATCTGTCAACAGAATTCTATATCTGGTGAAACTCTCCTTTAGAAATAAAAGGAAATAGAAGCATTCTAAGACAGGGGAACACTAAAAGAATTTGTCGTGGTCGAAACTATCCATAAAAATTGGCTAAAGGAAGTTCTTCAAACAGAAAGGAAATAATGAAAGAAGGGATTTGGGGGCATCAGGAAGAAAGAAGGAACAAAGAAAAGAACAGAAATCTGAGTACATACAACAGACAATTCTTTCACTCATGAGTTTTAGAAATCATATTTGATAATTAGAACAAAAATTATAATACCATCCGATACTCAAGGCAATAGTATTTAAAAGAGGGGAAAGTTGGGGTGCCTGGGTGGTTCAGTTGGTTAAGTGTCTCTTGGTTTTGGCTCAAGTCATGATCTCGCAGTGTGTGAGTTTAAGCCCTGCATTCCACTCTACGATGACGGTGCAGAGCCTGTGTGGGATTCTCTATCCCCCTCTCTCACTGCCCCTCCCCCTCAAAATAAATAAACTTTAAAAATATTATAAAGAAATCAAGAGGAAATCCTAAAAAATATTCAAGTAACTTGAAGGAAGATGAGAAAAGAGAAGCAGAGTAAGAGAACAAACAGAAACAAAAACAGAGGAAACAAACAGAAAACAAACAACAAAATAGCAAACTTAAGTAGTAACATCAACAAGTACCTGAAATGCAGTGGTCTAACTACACCATTCAAAGACAGATTGTCAGAATGGATAAATCCACTCCAAATTCAAAACACAGATAGATTGGGGTGCCTGGGTGGCTGATTCAGTTAGGCCTCCAACTTTTGATTTCTGCTCAGATCATGATCTCACGGCAGCTCGTAAGTTTGAGCCCTGCCTCAGACTCCATGTTGATGGTGCAGAGCCTGCTTGGGATTCTGTCTCCCTCTCTCTCTCTCTCTGTCCCTCTCCTGCTCTCTCTCTTTCTCTCTCTCTTTCTCTCTCTCTCTCTCTCTCTCTCTCTCTCAAAATAAATAAATAAATAAATATTTTAGGAAAATTAAAAAAACCCCACACACAGATAGGTTGGGGCACCTGGGTGGCTCAGTTGATAAGCATCCAACTCTTGATTTCATGATTCATGAGATAGAACCTCGAGTTGGGCTCTGCGCTGAGCATGAAGCCTGCTTGGAATTCTCTCTCTCTCTCCCTCTCTCTCTACCCCTCTCCCACTGGTGCTCTCTCTTTCTCAAAATAAATTTAAAAACAGCAATAAACAAAGCACAGGAAGGTTGAAAGTGAAAGGATGGAAAAAGATGTATCATGCAAACATTAATTTAAAAAAGCAGAAGTGACTCTGTTATCTGATAAAATAAGCTTCAGACATTTGAGGTAAAAGAAAATTACCAGAGCCAGAGGGGGACCTTACATAACGATAAAATTCTTCCAAGAAAACACACAATTATCCTAAATGTGTATGGACCAAACAACAGTGCCTTAAAATACACAAAGTAAAAACTGATAGAGCTGGAAAGGGAAATAGACAAATTCACAATTATAGTTGGGGAATTCAACCTTCCCCTCTCAGGGGATACAACTATTGGCCTGATATGAAGTCAGCTAGGGTACAGATCTGAACAACACAATCATCCAGCAAGATTTAGCTAACATCTGTAGAAGACTCCTCCAACAATAGAATATACATTTTAAAAATATTTTTCGAAACATTTACTGAGATAGATTAGATTATACCCTGGTCAAAAAAACAAACTTCAATGAAGTTAAAATAATTAAAATTATACTGAGTGTATTCTTTGGCCATAATGGAATTGAAGTATAAATCGTTAACAGAAAGACAGCAGGAAAATCTCTAAACACAAGAAAATCAGACAACACATTCCTGAATATTGTATGAGTTAAAGAGGAAGACTCAAAAGAACTAATAAAAACTACATAGAGGGGTGCCTGGCTAGCTCAGTTGGTGGATTGTGGAACTCTTGATCTCAGGGTTGTGAGTTCGAGCCCCACACTGGGTATGGAGATTACTTAAAAATAAAATCTTAAAAAATAAATATTCAGAACTGAATGAAAGTGGATACATAACATATCAAAACATGTAAGATGTAGCTGATTACTGATGCAGTGCTGAGAGGGAAGTTTATTGCACTAAATGCTTATATTAGCAATGAGGAAACATCTTAAATCAACAACCTAAGTTCTTCCCTTGAGAAACTAGATAAGGAAGAGCAAAAATAAACCCAAAGCAAGCAGAAAGAAGGAAACAATAAAGAAATGAGCAGAAATTAATAAAATTGAAAATAGAGAAAAATCAATGAAACAAAAAGCTTGTGCCATGAAATGATTGATAACTTTCTAGCAAGACTGAAAGAACACAAATAAAAAAGAAAGACACAAATCACCAATATCAGAAATGAAGTGGGAAATTAAAAAGTTAATAAGGAAATAAATACTTTACTCTCATAAACTTCGAACTTCGAAGATATGGACCAATTCTTTGAAAACCACAAACTACCAAAACTTAACCACAACAAAATAGACAATCTGAATAACCATATAACCACGAAATAAATTGAATGCATAACTACAAGGCTCCCCCACACCACCTTCCAAAAACCAAAAACTCCACATTATGGGAGTGTGTCAAAGGGACAAAAGAGCCAGCTGGAAGGGCCCCCGATAGCAATAAAATTAAGTAGTATTATTTTATAACCCAAAATGCATTTCTAAGAGTTCATATAAATGATTGAATAAACACATAAAAGAGGGAGAAGACACCAATCTCTCATGCAGAGTAATTTCAAATACTGTATATAGATATTCTGCCCTCAAGGAGGGGGAACATAACTCCCTACTATTTAACTATGAGCTGCACATAGTGACTTCTTTCTAAACAGTACAGTACGGAAAGGGGGGGGGGGGGAGTACAAGTACATTTATTGTGGAGAAACCTAACAAACAATACCTCACCCAGGAGATCAAGGTCAATATCAACAATGATAATTCATGTTCATAGTATATCTCTGATACGATGTGATGAAAATGGCACTTTACCCCTGTGGTCTTCTTCCCCCAAACCCACAGCCTCAGTCTAGTGCTGAGAAAAACATCAGACACATTCTGGTGGAGAAAAATCCTACAAAACACCTGATCAGTATTCCTCAAAGCTGTTAATGTCATCAAGAATAAAGGAAGTCTGAGAAACTCATAGTCAAGAGGAGCCTAAGGAAATATGACAACTGAATGTAATGTGTTCTGGATGATGGAATCCTGGAACAGAAAAGGGCTAATAGATAAAAATTAAGGTAATTTGAGCAAAATGTAGAGCTTAGTTAATAATAATGTAGCAATATTTTTCAGTAGTTATAATGAATGTACCATACTAATTTAAGATGGGTATAGGATATATGGAAACTTTCTGTACCATCTTCTCAATTTATCTGTAAATCAGAACCGTTTTTAAAAGTTAAGTCTATTTTTTTTTTCAACGTTTTTTATTTATTTTTGGGACAGAGAGAGACAGAGCATGAACGGGGGAGGGGCAGAGAGAGAGGGAGACACAGAATCGGAAACAGGCTCCAGGCTCCGAGCCATCAGCCCAGAGCCTGACGCGGGGCTCGAACTCACGGACCGCGAGATCGTGACCTGGCTGAAGTCGGACGCTTAACCGACTGCGCCACCCAGGCGCCCCAGGTCTATTTTTTAAAAACTCCCCCACCTCCAAAAAAAAAATCTTCAGCCTCAGATAATTTCACTAGAGAATTCTACCAAATGCCTAAAGAATTAATACCTATTTTATACAATCTCTTCCAGGAAATAGAAGAGGACACTTACAAATTAATTTTATAAAGCTAGTATTACCCTGATAACAAAATCAAAGATAGTACAAGAAAAGAATACAATAGGCCAAAATCTCTCATAAAAGGAATTATGAATCATGACCAAGTAGGATTTACTCTAGGTATATGAAGCTGGTTCAATATTCAAACATCAGTCAATGTAATCCACCATATCAACAAGCTGAAGAACAATCATATTACCATATCAATTTGTTATAGAAATCCAGCAATGACACATGGTTAAACTCTCAGCAAGTTAGAAATAGAGGGGAAAAAGGAACGCCTGGGTGGCTCAGTCGGTTGAGCATCCGACTTCGGCTCAGGTCATGATCTCGCGGTCTGTGAGTTTGAGCCCCGTGTCGGGCTCTGTGCCAACATCTCAGAGCCTGGAGCCTGCTTCGGATTCTGTGTCTCCCTCTCTCTCTGCCCCTCCCCCGCTCATGCTCTGTCTCTCTCTCTCTCTGTCAAAAATAAATAAACATTAATTAAAAAAAAAAAAAGAAATAGAGGGGAAATACCCAAATTTGATAATAGCATCTACAAAAATGTTTAGAGCTAACATCATACTTAATGATGAAAGAATGAAAGTTTTCACCCTTAGACTGGGAACAAGGCAAGGAAATCTGCTCTCACTAACTCTTATCCAACATAATACTGGAAGTTCTAGTCACTGCAATAGGCAGGAAAAAGAATTAAATGTAGATGGATTAGAAAGAGGAAATAAAACTACCTCTATTTGCAAACAACATGATTCTCTATGTGGAAAATCCCAAGAAGTCTACAAAAAAATCTCCTAGGAGGCTCCTGGGTGGCTTAGTTGGTTAAGGGTCCAACTCTTGATCTCAGCTCAGGTTATGATCTCAAAGTCTGTGAGTTCATGCCCCACATCAGGCTCTGTGCTGACAGTGTGGAGCCTGCTTGGGATTCTCTCCCTCCCTCTCTGCCCCTCCCCTGCTCATGCTCTCTCTCTCTCTCTCAAAATAAATAAATAAACATGAAAAAAATTTAAAAAGTCTCAATACTAAATGCACACGAGCATATAGAGAAACTGGGTCACCCATATGCTGCTGGTGACAATGTAAAATAGTACAGCTACAATGGGAAAGAGTTTTGCAGTCCCTTCCTTCCTTCCTCCCTCCCTTTCTTTCTTTCTTTCTTTCTTTCTTTCTTAAGTAATTGCTACACTCAACATGGGGCCTGAACTCATGACCCCCAAATCAGGAGTCCTATGCTTCACCAACTGAGCCAGCCAGGCACAGTTGGTAGTTTCTTATAGAACTAAATATGCATTTACCATATGATCCAGCAATTATGCCCTTGGGCATTTGTCACAGAGAAATGGAAACTTATATTCACACTAAAACTTTTACATGAGGGGCCCCTGGGTGGCTCAGTCAGTTAAGCAGCAGAATCTTGGTTTTGGCTCAGATCATGATCTCACAGCTCATGAATCCCAGCCCCCCATCGGGTCCATGCTGACAGTGTAGAGTCCGTCTGGAATTCTCTCCCTCCTTCTCTCTGCCCCTCCCCCACTCACTCTCTCTGTCTCTTTCAAAATAAATAAATAAACTTAAAAAATCATTAAAATATAAAATAAAGGGCGCCTGAGTCGCTCAGTCGGTTAAGCATGCGACTTCTGCTCAGGTCATGATCTCGTGGTTTGTGAGTTTGAGCCCTGCATCAGGCTCTGTGCTGACAGCTCAGAGCCTGAAGCCTGCTTTGGATTCTGTGTCTCCCTCTCTCTCTGCTTCTCCCTAGTTTGTGCTCTGTCTCTCTCTCTCTCTCTCTCAAAAATAAATAAACATTAAAAAAATTAATAAAATAAAATAAAACTTTTACATGAATGTTCATAGAAGTCTTATTTGTAATAGACAAAAACTACAATCAGCCTAGATGTCCTCCTACAGGTTAATGGTCAGTAAACTTGGATTATCCATATTACAGAGTACTATTCAGCAATGAAAAGGGAATGAACTATCAATACCCATGACAACTTGGGTCAATTTTCAGGGAATTACACTAAGTGTAAAATGCATACTATATGATTCTATTTATGTAAAACATTTTTAAAGTTTATTTATTTTTGAGAGAGAGAGAGGGAGAGAGAGAGGAAAAACACAACTGGAGGAGGGGCAGATAGAGGGAGACATAGAATCTGAGCAGGCTCTAGGTTCTGAGCTGTCAGCGTAGAGTCCCATGTGCAGCTTGAACTCATGAACTGTGAGATCATGACCTGAGCCGAAGTCAGACGCTTAACTAACTGAGCCACTCAGGAGCTCCTATTTATGTAAAATTTTTTAAGTGACAAAGTTTTAAAGATGGAGGAAAGATGGATTCCAGAGTAAGGGACTTGGGGCTTCGGGTGGGGCAGGAAGGAAGTAGAGATCATTTAAAGGGGCAATATGAAGATGATTCTCATGGGGTTGGATGATAAAATTGTATAGAATTTAAAAAATACACATGCACACACTTGAGTATCAGTAAGACTAGGGAAATCTGCATAAAATCAGTGGATTTTAGCCATGTCAATTAACCTGGTTGTAATATTATACTATAGTTTTGCAAAATATTATTATTAGGGGAAATTAAATAAAGTATAAGGAGTCTCTTGGTATCATTTCTTACAAATGCACATAAACATACAATTACCTCAACAAAAATTTTAATTAAAAATGTATATAGACCTAGATGCCATGGTCATTAGCAACAGGGATGATTTTGCAATTGCTTAGAAGGGTAAATAACAGGAGCTCCTGGGTGGCTTAGTCGGTTAAGCATACGACTTTGGCTCCGGTCATAATCTCACAGTTCACAAGTTCGAGCCTCACTTTGGGCTCTGTGCTGACGGCTCAGAGCCTGGAGCCTGCTTCACATTCTGTGTCTCCCTCTTTCTGTGCCCCTCCCCTGCTCGCTCTCTCTCTCTCTCTCTCTCTCTCTGTCTCAAAAAAAAAAAAAAGGGTAAATAACAGTATACAAAAGGAAGAGAAAGGAATTTGGAGAAGACAGTCAAGAAAAACAAGTAAGAGAGAAGCTGTAAGAAATGCCTGCTTGCACCTCTGAATTTTGGAAGTATGGATAACATGTTTAGTGGCTAAAAGTACTGACATTCCCTCATCATTCCCTGACTGTCTACGTTTGATTTCTGATTCTTAAAGCAGCTGGTCTACTTGTATTACAGGTATAGAGCTCTGGATGCATCTGGATCTAATTTGATGGAATTCTCTCCATTTTAAGATGAGGTATATCTTATTCCCCTGACTTTCAGTGTATAACTCAAGCAGTTTTAAACATTTCTGGCAATGATTAATTTACTTTTGATTTGTCATGTGCAGTGCTGTAATTATAGGTTTCCCTTCCAATCTTTTGACTGTGCCTCTTGACATAAATGGTTTACCTTGAAAATGGTCCAGTGTTTCATAAATGTATCCACATAAGGAATGATCAAAAGGCAATTCCTCCTAGTTTTCATCTTCCTTGTCAGTGATCAGTCATTTGCCAAAAGTTCTTCTTTCATGTCCTTGAATCTCCTGTTTCTACCTCTGAGATCATATTAAAGACCAATGGTTGAAAGCTGATTAGAAATAGCTTTGTGGTGAGGTGCCTGGGTGGCTCGGTCGGTTAAGTGACCAACTTCTGCTCAGGTCATGATCTCAGGGTTCATGAGTTTGAGCCCTGCATTGGGGTCTCTGTTGTTAGCACAGAGCCTGCTTTGGATCCTCAGTCTTCTTCTCTCTCTTTCCCCCTCTTGTGCTCCCACACATGCTCGCTCTCTCTCTCTCTCTCTCTCTCAAAAATAAATAAACATTTAAAATAAGATAGTAATAAAATAAAATAAATAGCTTTGTGGCAAAGTGTTTCACCAGCTCAGCTGTATCTCATGATCTACGGTCTTTTTTATTTTTTTAATGATTTTTTAAATGTTTATTTATTTTAGAGAGAGAAAGAGAGTGAGCAGAGGAGGGGCAGAGAGAGAGGGAGACACAGAATCCCAAGCAGGCTGCAGGCTCAGAGCCTGATGCGGGGTTTGAACCCACAAACTACAAGATCATGACCTGAGCTGAAGTCAGACGCTTAACCGACTGAGCCACCCAGGCGCCCCATCTACAGCCTCTTTTAAAACATCAGATGCTAGAACCTTCCCCATGCTTAATAGTAATAATATTTAATTTAATACCATTAACAACTCTATGAAGTAAAACTTCACTGATATTATCCTAATTTTACAGATGAAGAGACGGTGCAAAAGATAAATGACTTGCCTAAGGACACAGATAGTAAGCCAGCACGCTGGAATTTGAACCCAGGCAATCTGACTCCAGAATCTATACTCTTGACCTCCACGCCTCTTGTAGTTCCTGAATCAGAGTCTCTGAGGGGTTGGTGTCTGAGTACCTCTTAGCTTATATAAAACAAACAAATCTCCATAGTGTGAGGTTTGGGACCTCTAGGTTAAACACTATTTTGCTGGAAATACTCATGAGCTGAGGGAGGGGCGTGTGCTCAGTTGGGAGTTAACAGCTTCTTGCTGACTGACCTGGTTCTCCCGAAATAGGTACCACCTGTTATGGTGAAGTATTTTACATATATCTTCCCCTTACAACTGCCCTTCCAGGTAAATATTATTATCCTTATTTTATAGATGAAGAAACTGAGGCTTGAAGTTCATAATGTGACCCAGGTTGCTCTCAGCAAGTAAGAGGCAACATTTAAACCCTGAAGCCCCAGGGGCGCCTGGGTGGCTCAGATGGTTAAACGTCCAACCTTGGCTCAGGTCATGATCTCAAAGTTCGAGTTCAAGCCCTGAAGCAGGCTCTGCGCTGACAGAGCGGAGCCTGCTTCAGATTCTCTTTCTCCCTCTCTCTCTCTCTGCCCCCTCCTCCACTAACTCCCTCTTTCTCAAAATAAATACATAAACTTAAAAAAAATTAAAAAACAAACTCTGAAGCCCAAGCTCTTAACATTACTGCTTCTTCCGTGAAAGGTCTACCGGTCAATCTGGATCAGCTGGTTACAGCACCCGCTCTGAGGTATTAGCAAAGTGTTCCCAGAGGTGCTTTGCGATTTTTCAAAGCAGGACCATAAATGTGATTAGCCTTCAAGACTCCAGGGGAAAATTGCAATGGTGGAGCCTCAGGCACTGTGATAAATCTATAGGAAAGATTCATGGGGGCCAGGAGGTCTGCTCAGCACCTTCCAGATGACAGCACCTCAGTGGACGTGCAGCCGGTGGGTACCCACCCACTCATCCATCCACAAAGCTTCCCTCTAGTGAAACAATGAGCTGGACCTACCTTGGTCAATCCTCACTCTTCCTTTTCCTTCTTCAGATCTACCACGAAACTCTGCCGTGTGCCATAGAGCGTGGAGAAGCTTTGAAAAAAATGTTGTGGGCATGATTGTTAACGTTTGCCCGATTTAAATAAAACACTGTTCATCCTATTGTATATAATGATGAAACTCATTAGCTGCATAATAGCTTCATGCTCCCTGGTCTAAAATACAGAATAAGTTCAATATTAAAAATTAAAGTCAATCCATCAAAATCTAATGGCTAAGTAGGGATATTAAAAAGTAAGAGGCATTATTTGGATCCATGCAAAACTGTCATGGGATTCATGAAAATAATTGGCAAATTCTGACACAGGACAGAGCCTGAGGTAAAAAATAAAGCCTCGTGCAGACCAAATCACAGATTTGTGGTGTCCATTTAGTATAAGGGCTCACCTAATTATACCTGAGTCTCAGCTTGATTGAGTCATCAGCCCCTCCCCACCTCTCGGCCAGCTCTCTCTCAAGATCACCTGACGCACTTGGACTAATTTGAGTCTGGAGTGATCCAGACTGTTAGTTACATCATCCAGGGGCTTCCTCTGTTGACTTTGTCTTCAGCTCATTGTAAGATTTTAATCATTCTCAAGTCTTCCTGGTTGGGTTTCTGCCTACCTTAGCGAAGAAGCCTCTGTTGCTATTTGTTATTAAAACTCGTTTCCGTTTCACAGCATTGGTATGTCTTCACATAACTAAACAGTAAATGAAGTACTGAATATTCAGTCTTGGTAGATTTACATGACTAATTGTTTATATTAGCTTAATACTACCCTCAAGGGGTAGTTTAAGGTTTTCTCCTTATTCTTCAGGGAATTATATTTGATGACTCTTGAATTCTTGGTCATTTATCAGTTCCTTTAATCACACTAGTGTTCTCTCCGGGCGTCTGCATGGCTCAGTCAGCTAGGCGTCCAGCTCTTGATATCAGCTCAGGTCTTTATCTCAGGGTCTTGAGTTCAAGCCCAGAACTGGGCTCCACACTGGGTGTGGAGTCTACTTAAAAAGAAAAAAAAAAAAAAAAAAAAAAATCACAGTAGTGCTCTAAAGGCATAAGAAAAAGAACATACCACATTTAAAGGTGGAAAAAGAAAATCTTTTATTTTACTCCCTGGTTTATATTTTTTAAATTAAAAAACAATTTTTTTTTTAATGTTTGTTTTTGAGACAGAGACAGAGTGTGAGCCTGGGGAGGGGCAGAGAGAGGGGGAGACACAGAATCTGAAGCAGGCTCCAGGCTCTGAGCTGTCAACACAGAGCCTGATACGGGGCTCAAACTCACAAACCATGAGATCATGACCTGAGTCAAAGTCAGATGTTTAACGGACTGATCCACCCAGGCGCCCCTTTTTAATTTTTGTTAATGTTTATTTATTTTTGAGAGAGAGAGAGCCAGAGTGCGAGCCAGGGAGGGCCAGAGAGAGGGGGAGACACAGAATCCAAAACAGGCTCCAGGCTCTGAAGAGCCCGACACAGGGCTCGAACCCACAAACCGTGAGATCATGCCCTGAGCCGAAGTTGATGCTTAACCGATGGAGCCACCCAGGCACCCCTGAATCGAGCTTTTTAAAAAAATATATATTTATTTATTTTTGAGAGAGGGAGCATGTGTGTGAGTGGGGGACGGGCAGAGAGAGGGAGACAGGATCCAAAGCAGACTCTGTGCTGACAGCAGAGAGCCCAGTGCAGGTCTCGAACTCACGAACTGTAAGATCCTGACCTGAGCCGAAGTTGAACGCTTAACCCAGAGTCACCCAGGTGCCCCGCCTTGTATGCAACTTGTTAAACTCCACATTATAAAAAGTATTTCCCCGTATTCTTTAAGAAATATTTTAAGGAACTAAGATATCCTGTTGAACAAATAGGTAATAGTTTGCACAAACATTCAAAAGTTGTCAGTTTAGAAGGCAAACTGTGGAGCCATCTTGAGTTCTTCTTTCATGCCACCCATCTCATCTATCTTCCAAAGAAGGCCTGCTAATCCTTTCATTTGTCTGTATTTACTCCTTCTCTATCATTCATTCTCACAGTAGTGCAGGACCTTGTCATAACCTCCTAACTGATTTCTACGCTCCAATTTACCTTACATACCTCCCGTTGTTTGGCTCATGCCGCCGGCTTGAACCCCTTACAGTGATTTGTTTTTATTTTGCTTATAGGATAAAATCCAAAATTTTTAGCAGGCCCTCTGGACCTTCCAAATCTTAACCCAGCCTATCTTTCCCTCGGGATTATAGTGACTTCCCCACATAGATTTTCAGCTCTAGTCGGACTAGTTCATTCAGTTTTCCACACTCACACCTTAAATGTTTCCCTCATTTTGTTCCTTTCCCTGTGCCTTTCCCACACCTATAATGCTTTTCCTTCCATTTTTATCAAAATCTTATTCATCCACCAAGGAATCCCCATATCTAGTCTGTTGGGAGTCTTAAAGGATTCCCTAATAAATAGCATCTCTTTGCCCACATTAAGAAATTTGAGAAATAAAACAGAGGAGATATGGAGGCCAGGATATTGAAAACCTTATAGTGGCTTTATTGATAACGAAGGGTTGGGAACCTGGATGGCTCAATCAGTTAAGCATCTGACTTCAGCTCAGGTCATGATCTCATGGTTCGTGGGTTCAAACCCGGCGTTGGGTTCTGTGCTGACAGCCCAGAGCCTGGAGCCTCCTTTAGATTCTGTGTTTCATTCTCTCTCTGCCCCTCCCCTGGTTACCCTCTGTCCCTTTCTCTCAAAAATAAGTGTTAAAAAAATTAAAAAGAAGAAGAGGTGAGGGCCAGATGGAAAGAAGAAAGCAGACCCACTCACTTGGTCTTGAGCAGTACTTAGAGCTTAGTCATTGCTGGCGGGGGGAGGGGGCGGGGGGGGGCAGGGGGAACTGAAGAGAATATTTGCTCTCTGTAGCAGCCCCCTCCCAAGAAGGAGGTCTGAGATAAACACTTCTCATAGGTAGAAAATATCAGGATTGAGGAAAAGGCTTCCACAATCTAAGGATCTATTGCTACGAACTGGTACCAGCTTTTTACCACCAAGTATCTCCCAAATGCAACCACTTCCGTTCTCCAGTGCCACCATCATCCATGGCTTGGACTAGGGCAATTGGCTATGGTTGGTCTCCCACACCCTGTCCGGAGCTCTACGAACAGTCATTCCCCACATTGAGGCCAGAATAGCATTTTTAAGATGAATCTGATGGTAAGCCTTCTTCCTAAATCCCTTCAGAGATTATCACTGCTCTTGGGATCAAGACCAAAGTCCTTGTTCACTAGACCCTGAAGGTCTGGCTCCAGTCTTTTCTTATTCTTCCTTTTTGCCTATCACTTTTGCTCTACCTCCAGGGGCATTAAAAAAAATTTTTTTTAAGTTGTCATGTTTACTCCTATTTCAAGAGCTTTTCTTGTGCTGTTCCTTTTATCAGAAATACTCACTTCTCTTTTTCTTTTTTACTTTTCTTTTTTCTCCTAGTTGACTCCTACTCATTTATAAATCCAAGCCACCACATCCCTTCCACAGAGAAGTCTTCCCTGCCTGCTCCTTTATGCCCTCATAGTTCCCTCTGCTTCCTTGATACAACTTACCATGAGTAATTATTAAATAATTGTGTGATCACTTGATTAATGTCTATTTCCCTCCTAGGCTCCCAGAGGACCCATGGACCATGTCTGTAATGCCCACTCTTGTGTTTCCCCAGCAATTAGCACAGTACCCAGACCTCAGAGACACCCAATAAATATTTATTGAATAAACAAAAGCCCAGCTCAACTTGAACTTCCTCTGTTAAGCCAGAAATTTTCTCTCCCTCCTCTGAAATCCTACGGCTCTTGAGCTCCCTACCATTCACTCCCATGGCATTTATGGCGCACTGCCCAGGAGAGTGTCTAATTGTACATGTCTTATCTTCCCAGCTAGATGGTGAGTGCCTGTGGGCCAGGGATCACAGCTTCCCTGCAATTGTAACTCTCCTAGTGGCCAGCCCAATTTCCAGCCTCTGACATGTGCATTGTAACAATTTATTCAAAGAATTAATAAAGATGTTGGCTTTTCCTTTTCTGTCTGTAGCAGAGTTGGTAGCGATGGGAGGAAGTTATAATTCCCTGATGTTTGGCAATGCAACAGAGACTGCATTTTATAGGTTGGAGCTAGGAAAAGATATTAGGATATTGTCTTTTTATTGCAAGAACATCTTCTCTGCCAATTTGCTTGGCAGAGCAAAGGATTTTCTGTAAACACAGCAACTGGTTCTAATTTTATGCAAAAAAGGAAAATATGACCCCAAAGCTGCAGATTCACATGAAGCTGAGCTGTTTTAATTTATTCATTTGAGTTATATGGTGTTAAATTTGTTTGCTCATGATCGTATGCGTTCTCATTACAACTGTAACTCTTTCAACCTTCAACTCTTCACGCATCATCATAGTGGACGATATGGGGGCAAGACCGTCAGCAACATGGAATCAACCAGCCCAAGCCAAGGGTGCGGGTGAACCCTGCAATGACCAGATGCACCGGGCAGGGCCTGCTTGCAGAGAAGTACTGAGATTCCTGAACCTTGTCAAGCATTTCCCCCGAGGCATGGTTTTCTGAGAAAGTGCTGAGTCAAGGAAGAAAGATGCAGACAGACCCGAAAAGAGACCAAAGCAGAAGGCAGTGTGCCCAAAAAGTATAGATGACCTGTGAGATGGTTGCCTGGTGGGATGAAGACAGTGGTGTGAGAAACACGGTACAGTGAGGGTGAGGCCCTTGGTATAGGAAACCAAGTCCATGAATCTGGGGATCCAGGGGACACCCACTGACAGGTTGGAGGAGGGCTGAGACAGTTCCTGAAGGTTCCAGAAGAGACCACTGACGCATCCCTGCCTCTGAGATGTTTTTACCGTTTGGTTCTTTGCAGATGGCCAAACACACAATGGACTTGAAGGACTTTAAATTACACATGGGAAAGTATAGATCTGGATGATATCTAAAGCCTTGCAATACTGGGTAAAATATGAAGACAGTATGTCCAAGCTTCCACCAGAACGGGAATGCATAAGTGGAGGGGGAGGTTAGGAAAAACCATCACGCAATATGCATTTCCTCCCTACTCGGAAACCTTCTGCCCTCCTTTACTACCTGGCTCTGTATGCCCTCTGGTGGTCTTCTACCTGGATTACACTTCCTCAGCACCTTCACGATGGGGCTGGCTTTTAAGTGGGTTTTTTTTGTTTGTTGTTTTTTGCTTTGTTTGTTTGTTTTTTGTTTTTCTCTAACCCCTCTCTACTCACCCTTAGCTCCGTGCTCTGTATCCTGGATCCTGACGCCCCTCTCCCCAAGCCCATGCCAAACCAACTCATGTCTGGATAAGGAGTATGCAAGTTAAGAGCCTACTTCCCAATGACGTTGAACTGCACACTGTTCAGAGTGAGGAAAACACATTCTTGCTCTTTGGGAGTATATAAGCTAAAATAAGACAGGCATAGAAGAGACATAACAACTGACTACATATGGGAGGAAAAGGCACTGAAAAGATAATATAGTGTCAGAGGCACCTGGCTGGCTCTGTCGGAGGAGCGTGAGACTCTTGATCTCAGGGTTGTGAGTTTGAGTCCTACATTGGGTATAGAGATTGCTAAAAAAAAAAACAAAACAAAACAAAAACAAAAAAACAAAAAAACACAAAAACTTAAAAAAATGAAAAGATACATACTGTGGAAATCAAAGTATTATCATCACCGATGACACTTCCTGTACACATTCTTCCTAATCCACTTGGGACCTCCAGCATCGCCCTATGAGGAAGACTCCTGATATTCTGTTCCAAACTCACTACCTCACTCGACTTGACATTAGAAACCATGATCGTGTCCAGTCTCTGCTTGACCATCTCACTCTTCGAGATGGGAACTTTCCACACTGAATTCCTCACTCTTTCCCCAGCCTTTCCCTTCTCGGCTGGTTATTCTGTACCTCTCCCAACCATGGACTTTATTTCAGCATTTTACAGGTCGTCAAACCTGTCCTCACACTTGAGCTCATTAATTTTCCCGGTGGCCCAGGCTTGGAGCCTTGTAGCATCAACCTCAACTCCCGTTTCTTTACCATCCCTTTTCTTAAATTTGCCACCCGTGTCCTTGGTTTGATCTACAAATAGTGTGATTGTCATTATTCTTTTTTTGTCCCCCTTGAGAAAAAAGAATGATCTCATTTATGTACATGGAGAGAGCCAAAGGGTTTTTGGAAACTGAGATATCTGCCATTGAGCTTAGGCAGGGCTGCAAATTCAAAACAGAGCCCCAGTGAAATGCAAGACTTACTAATATAATGGAACATAAATGGGTTGATTCTTGTTTATTTTTTTAAAAAAATAAGCTTACTTATTTATTTTGAGAGAGACGGTGCAAGTGGGGCAGGGGCAGACAGAGAGAGAGGGAGAGAGAGAGAGAGACTCCAAAGCAGGCTCCACACTGTCAGTGCAGAGCCCGATGTGGGCTTGAACTCATGAACTGTGAGATCATGACCTGAGCTGGAGTTGGCCATATAACTGACTGAGCCACCCAGTTGCCCCAGGCGGTTCTCATTTATTGATTTGATGCACGTTTAACATCCACGTAATAAAATCCCATTTGATTTTCAAAATAAAAGGTAATAGTTCAGTGGGCCCTTTTAGAAGTTAAATTTCACCGCTCATATTTACCCTCATGGCAGTAGGTATATAACACACTAGACTAATTCCCTGCTCTATTCGGTTGGGGGATATTTTGCTGCTAGAAACCCTTCCAAACAGCACTGAGAAGTCACGTTAAATTCAATATCTACATTTTATTATTTATTTATTTTAATTTTTAAAATATTTATTTATTCTTGAAAGAGACAGAGTGCAAGTGGGGGAGGGGCAGAGAGAGGGAGACACAGAATGTGAAGCAGGCTCCAGCCTCCAAGCTGTCAATACAGAGCCCGAGGTAGGGCTTGAACTCATCAGTCACGAGATCATGACCTGAGCTGGAGTTGGCCATATAACTGACTGAGCCACCCAGGTGCCCCAGGCGGTTCTCATTTATTGATTTGATGCACGTATAACATCCACGTAATAAAATCCCATTTGATTTTCTTTAAAAAAAATTTTTTTTTAACGTTTATTTATTTTTCAGACAGAGAGAGACACAGCATGAATAGGGGAGGGGCAGAGAGAGAGGGAAACACAGAATCTGAAACAGGCTGCAGGTTCTGAGCAGTCAGCACAGAGCCCGATGCGGGGCTCGAACTCACGGACTGCGAGATCATGACCTGAGCCGAAGTCGGACGCTTAACCGACTGAGCCACCCAGGCGCCCCCATTTGATTTTCAAAATAAAAGGTAATAGTTCAGTGGGCCCTTTTAGAAGTTAAATTTCACCGCTCATATTTACCCTCATGGCAGTAGGTATATAGCACACTAGACTAATTCCCTGCTCTATTCGGTTGGGGGATATTTTGCTGCTAGAAACCCTTCCAAACAGCACTGAGAAGTCACGTTAAATTCAATATCTACATTTTATTATGTATTTATTTTAATTTTTAAAATATTTATTTATTCTTGAGAGAGACAGAGTGCAAGTGGGGCAGGGGCAGAGAGAGAGAGAGAGAGAGAGGGAGACACAGAATGTGAAGCAGGCTCCAGCCTCCAAGCTGTCAATACAGAGCCCGAGGTAGGGCTTGAACTCATCAGTCACGAGATCATGACCTGAGCCGAAGTCAGACGCTCAACCAACTGAGCCACCCAGGCACCCCAATATCTGCATTTTAAATCAGACAGCTAACCAGTAGAAGAGAAAGACTAAAGGCAACAGATTTCTGGGCAGAGGAAGGAAGAACTCCAGGCAAACAGAATTTTGAGAGAAAGGCAAGCCGTGCCTAGAAGATGGATTAGTTCATAGACAACAGCCATGGAAGGAGACAACTTGAATTGAAAAATACCAGTGAAATGTAGAGAAGACAGCTGCCAATGGAAACATGAGTGTGGGCAGCGCTAAGCAGGTTTAATTCATTCAAGGAGTCTCACATAAAAGGCAGCTAAAGAAAGTGTCTCAAATATTTTCTTAACTGTTTCAAAAGTGTTTCAAATATTTTCTCAACTGTTTTGAATATTTTCTTAACTTGGAAGCCCTGCTTAGTGTAAAACATGACAAGAGAAGGGCTGAGAGACAAAATTACTGATAACAACTTCTAACAATAGAAAATTGCAATACACTTGGTTTACAAAGGTTGCACTCTTAATATGTCTTAACACCAGATTCGCATGAGTATCACATTTATAGCAATATAAACTGTATAACAGACCATATGTGTATCCAAATATTTCAGTAGCAATTCTGAGCTCATGAGACCTGCTGTACTTTGACTTTTGCTAACCTAATCTTTGATGTTTTTGGATACAATTCATTCAGGTACCCAGAATGTTTCTTATTCCACGGCAGCTCACTTCCCCCTTTCTTTTGCTCTTGGAAAACTCCCTAAAAATCCATTTGGCTGGTTCTGATCACTTTAAAATGATTAAAATGTTTCCTTTTTTGTCGAGAGGGGGAAAGCTGATGCATTTTTACACTTAAAACTGAACAATGACTTTGTTTTTAATGACTTTGGCATGTACTAAATTTGGTCGTAGATGAAGAATAAGGTCTTATATAAAGAAAGCAGATTTTGAGTATCTATATTTGTGAATGTTTTTAAAATGTCTTTCTGCACATACCCGATGCAGTCTGCTACTTTTACTTAAATATGTTACTGTCCTGGGTGCCTGGGTGGCTCGGCTCAGCGGCACCACAGTTCATGAGCTCGAGCCGTGCATTGGGCTCTGCACTGTGGAGAGCCTGTTTGGAATTCTCTCTCTCTGCCCTTCCCTGCTGTGTGCGTGCTCTCAAAATAAATAAATAAACCTTAAAAATAAATAAATAAATAAATAAATAAATAAATAAATAAATACTGTCCTTTTGCCTATGGTCACTGTATACATGATGCACGGATAACTTGATTCTATAAACAATAAAATTTGAAAACAATGAGGGCGCCTGGCAGGCTCAGTTGGTAGAGCATAGGACACTTGATCCCTGGGTCTGGAGTTCAAGCCCCACGTTGGGTGTGGAGATGGGTGTGGAAATTACTTAACAAAAAGAAAAGAAAAGGTACACTATGTTATCTAAGTCATTATGACGTTTTAAAAACAATTAGGTTCAAGGGGTGGCTCAGTCAGTTGAGTGACTGACTCTTGATTTTGGCTCAGGTCATGATTCCGGGTGAGGGTATGGAGTCCTGCTCACCACGAGCCTGCTTGGCATTCTCCCTCTCGCCTCCCCTGCTCCCTCTCTCTCTCAAAACAAAAAACAGTAATAATAATAATAATAATAATAATAATAATTAGGCTCCAGGAAGAACTCAATCGTACTTCCTGATATGAATTTATGAGACTAGGTTACAAATCTTCAAGATACTTTTGGCTAACGGAGAAGAAAGGAAAAGGACCCTTAAATTGTAACATCTGAATTACAGAATACTTCATTATCAAGAGATAATCGGTTTTATCACTTAGTAAACATACAGTAGCTTGAACTGATGACTTATCAGTGCTGTCAAATACAAGACTTCGGTGTGATAAGAACCGATCACATAATTATGTATTTGATACTCCCCCAACATGGCTTAAAAGTGAGTGGAGGTTGACGCATGCATACCTTTCTAAAACTGGGAGGGACTCTGAGTCTGTTTACTTTAATTACTGCCCTGACCTTGGTGAGAAACAGAATCATACAGCTACCTGGTAATAATGCCAGGTCAGGTTTCCAAATATGGGACGAGCTTCCCTCTGCAGGAGCCCAGAACTCAGGCCCAGTCCAGGCATCCTTCCCTCCCGGAAGACCAGAGCCCAGAGAGAGGCCCCCCCACACACAAGTATTGAGAGAGAACTTGAGAGACCTCGAGCACAAGAATACTCCCCTGAGGAGCCTGATGGAGGTGCCACTATCTCTGTGAATGAAAACAATTTCATTCACAGCTTTTACTTCTAGAAAATGTGTCATTTTATTGAGCAAATTCTGTCTTGTTGCCACATCAGCCATTAGCCCTTTTCCACACCACACCACTAAAACCATATCTTCAGACTGTGCATGTGTTTTTATAATTTATTTTTATTTTTATTTTTAGAGAGAGAAAGGGAGGGAGAGAGCAGAAGAGAGGAGCAGAGAGAGAGAGAGAATCCCAAGCAGGCTGCACACTCAGCGCTGAGCCCGAGTCAGGCTTCAATCCCACAATCCTGGGATCATGACCTGAGTCGAAATCAAGAGTCAGATGCTTAACTGACTGAGCCATCCAGGTGTCTCTGTGCATATCTTTTAAAAATACAACCTCTTTACTCTGAACTTGTAGCTTATTACACAATTCCAAGAACTTAAAAACAATTGTTTAATCCAAGTTGATATTAGATTAATTCTCCCATAGCCTACCTTTGTATACTTAAAGAAGATAAAGTGTTTTTTTGCCCTATTATATTCTGTTTTGGATTTAAAAAAAATTTTTTTTTTAATCTTTATTTATCTTTGAGAGAGAGAGACAGCATGTGAGCAGGGGAGGAACAGACAGTGAGGGAGACACAGAATCTGAAGCAGGCTCCAGGCTCTGAGCTGTCGGCACAGAGCCCAATGCAGGGCTCGAACTCACAAACTGTGAGATCATGACCTGAGCTGAAGTCAGACACTCAACCGACTGAGCCACCCACGGGCCCCTGTTTTGGATTTTTAATCAACCCATCTCAGCTGTTGAGACAATACTGAATCCTGGCACCTTCTAAGACCACGAGGAAACCCTCATGTACAGCAGCTCTCTCCTAGGTATTTTGCTTCTGTTGTGTAGTTTCCTTCTCATGAAGTTTTTCTCCTTTTCCTGAAAGTCAAAGAAGGAAATTGAAGCTCACAGAAGGTGCTGCAGCTGGTGAGCAGGTGATGGGATGCCTGGGTGGCATTTTCCAATATGGCAGCAGTCTCTCATAACCTGGGGTCAATAGTAAACCTGATAAACTGGTATTTCATGTTTCCATTTGGAGGCTGACAACACTATTGGAAGTGGACCAAGGACAAACACCTCGTAGGTCCCTGGGATCGCTCTGTTTTCGGCTCATGCAGGGCGAACAACTGGACTCACGGAGTCCACGACCTCCCGTGGAGCCTGCATATCTACTCTGAGCAAGAGGATACCGCGAGAGATTTTGTTCCATGTCTATCGCAAATCATGGTACATCGTACACGGCCTTTTCATGTTTTTTTACACTTATCTTTTAAAATCTTAAAAAAAAAAAACTGAAGTAGGGGGTCTGGGTGGCCCAGTTGGTTAAGCATCTGACTTCGGCTTAGGTCATGATCTCATGGTTTGTGGGTTGGAGCCCCTCATTGGGTTCTGTGCTGACAGCTCAGAGCCTGGAGCCTGCTTCAGATTCTGTGTCTCCCTCTCTCTCTCTGCCCCTCCCCTGCTCATGCTCTGTCTCTCTCTCTCTCAAAAATAAATAAACATTAAAAAAATTAAAAGAAATAACTGAAATTAGTTTGGTTATACCTTTTATTTGTTCCTTTTCTTGGTGCTAGTTTACCATCTGTTTTTTATAACTTTTTTTGGGTTTTGCTGGGAATTAAAATCAAACACATTCCAGTCTACCCTTTCTGGAAAATGTTCTTCTCGTGTTGAATTTTGGCACATTTGGCCGCTACCTGTTTTAAGTTTGTGAATCATTCTTGAGAAAGGCTCAAATTACTTTCTTATAGTACCATGGGATGCATTTCATGTTGCTTTGAAGTTAAAGCGACAAGGTTTTCATGTTAGAAGTGTCTTTGCTATTCCTGGTTCTGTTAGAAAGACATCTTTCTCTTGTAATACTTTTTAATGCCCAACTTTACTAGCCCTGGGATTATCTCTCTATAAACAGAGTCAAGGGACTTTCCTCCTCACTCTTTTTTTATCAAAGATATTCAGAACTGAAATGAGCGTTAACTTTACCTCTGAGAACTGCAGTGGTTTTGCTGTCTTCCACAAGACCCTAGAATGTGAGACAAGTTTGAGTTCAAGGGCAGATTTGCAGTTCTTATTTTCAATCTAAAGTGTGTACTGGGTAGGGTGCCTGGGTGGCTCAGTCAGTTAAGCGTCCGACTTCGGCTCAGGTCATGATCTCACGGTCCGTGAGTTTGAGCCCCGAGTCGGGCTCTGTGCTGACAGCTCAGAGCCTGGAGCCTGTTTCAGATTCTGTGTCTCCCTCTCTCTGCCCCTCCCCCACTCACACTCTGTCTCTGTCTCAAAATATGAATAAACATTAAAAAAAAATAAAGTGTGTACTGGGTGATTTCTCCCAAAGCTTACTTGTCATATGAGTGAACATAAAATGCAAGTGAAACTTAACAGCAAAGGGCTGGTGTTTTGAACTCCAAACTTCTGAAGATTGAGTCTGCCGGCTGCTCAGCCATGTCGGCCATTGTAGAGCCACCACCAAGGGGCCTGCTGGTCCAGATGGATTCACTTAAGGCACCAGAACCACTTATTTGCTCCCTCTCTTCCTCACGCTCTGCCCTGCATTCCTGACAGCACTTAGCTCGACCTAATGGACAGAATGTGATTCCCAGATGATACCACATCATAAATCCAACCTACCTACTATATATTAACATCTTCGGTGTGCATGGAACCTACAACGAGCTCATTCTGTTTCATTCTGAAACAGAGCAGGTGTTCTTGCTAGGCGTTTGAACAAGTTTAGAGCAAATCCACAGTTTTCTTTACCTCCAGGTATGGGATATGGTAACCCTGCTCAGCTAAGAGTGCTCATCATTGGCAGGACGAGTGGGTGGTTTGTCTATAGCTGTCAATCGTCTGGACTTTGAGTCATCTGTAACGGTTGCCAAGAAGCCTCGATCAAGGAAAGCAGAGTGTACGTGAGGCATTGATGGGGATCTCAATTGTCCAATAATAGGAAAGCTCTTCTTAGGGCCAGATGTCCGTTCACTGAGTGTATTGAGTACCTAACACGAGCATAGCTCTGGTCCAGGCTCTGCAGAGGGCGTTTTACACATGCATGATGGGCTCCAAGGGTGTCTGAAAGATGGTTTAAGTTTGTCCTTGGGTGTAGGGGGCTTGGGGTGTCATGTTTTGTGTCTGACAATATGCTTTCCCCTCTTCTGTGCAGCCATCTCTTCTCAGTCTTCAGCTCTTGGGATAGATCTGGTTTCTCTGAGATGCCTGGTGGGCTCCTGATCTAAACCAGTCATCTACCTCCTACCAACAGCTCCCTCACACCACCTTGCTTATTTTTCTGATGACATGAGCCACAATTTGTAATTAGATATTTGTTTGCTAGTGTGTGTATTTTCTGCCTCATACTTGTTTATTATCTCACAAGCTCAGAGACTCTGTCTGCTCCTTATTTTCTTTCTACTGTGTCCCCAGTGCCTAAAACACAGTGCCTAAGTGGTACATAGCAGATTCTTTATAAATATTGAATCAGGGGCATCGAGGTGGTTCAGTTGGTTCAGCATCTGACTTCGGCTCAGGTCATGATCTCACAGTTTATGAATTCAAGCCCCACATCGGGCTCACTGCTGTCAGCTCTGAGCCTGCTTTAGATCCTCTGTCCCCTTCTCCTTCTGTGCCTCCTCCACTCACACATGCTCTCTCTCAAAAATAAACAGTAAAAAAATATTGAATTAATGAATCAATCATTAAGTGCTAGCTAGACTGAAATCCAATGATGAGAGTCCTTATTTCTTTTTAAGTTTATTTATCTGTTTTTGAGATACAGACAGTATGAGTGGCGAGGAGCAGACAGAGAGGGAGACAGAGAATCCCAAGCAGGTTCCATGCTGTCAGCACAGAGCCTGATGCGGGCCTCGAACTCATAAACCATGAGATCATGACATGAGCCACAACCAAGAGTCGGATGTGTAACTGACTGAGCCACCCTGGTGCCCCAGAGCCCTTATTTTCTTTAAAGCTTCCTTTTATAAAGTTTGTTATAAAGTTACCTATATTTAAAAATTTTATTAGTCAACTCTTTTAATCTGGTTTGGGAAAAGTTGCTCAAACCTCAACTCCAATATCCACCAATAGACCTAAAAATGTTTCAGAGATGGTGGTATTTATCAGATATCCCATTCCCTTAAATCCTGAAGGGCTGGTTTCTATTGCAGCTTGCCCGCTATTATCAGACTTACTTCTCAGTTGTAAGAACTATGGTCTCCAGAGTGAGTGTTCACTTTGAGGGCAGTGGGAGGTGAGGGAGCAAAATAATGTAAGGAGTTTGGGAAGAAAATATTGGAACTTCTGTTTATATACTTTTTTTGAAGTTTATTTATTTTGAGAGAAAGAGAGAGTGCCAGTGTGTGCGGGGAAGGGGCGGAGAGAGAGGGAGAGAGAGAATCCCAAGCAGGCTCCTCAATGTTAGCGTGGAGCGCTGTGTGGGGTTCAAACTCACGAACCGCGAGATGATGACCTGAGCTGAAGTTGGAAGCTTAACCAGATGAGCCACCCAGGCGCCCCTGTTTATATACTTTTATCAACAGATAAGAAAAAATTAAACTTTATGAATATTTAATGTATGTTTTGACAGTAGCTCATGTATAAATTTGTACATTGGGAGCCTGGGTGGCTCAGTTGGTTAAGCGGCTCACTCTTGATTTCGGCTCAGGTCACGATCTCTCGGTTTGTGGGATTGAGTCCCCGGTCGGGCTGTGCTCTGACAGCATGGAGCCTGCTTGGGATTCTCTCTGTCCCACTCTCTGCCCCTCCCCCACTCACTCACCCTCACACACACACGTGCATGCATGCTCTCTCTTTCAAAATAAATAAACTCAAAAAAAATTTGTACATTAACGTACATACAAAGGGGGTACATATTTACATGTTCACTTTTTTTTTTTTTTTTTACTGATAGGAGTTTTTAATCTAAAAAGTATGGAAGCCACTAGACAAGAACATCATGTTTATGTGAGTTCCTTGAAGGCAGGGATCATGGCTAATACTTCTTTGCATTCTTCAGATGGCCCAGCGTAGTGATTGGAAGACACCAAAAAGTGATGGATAGTTGTTTGCTGGATTTTTTTCCCCTCATTAATCATTTGCTTGATTAATGAGGTCAAAGGTCACAGATGCTGCTCATTTCAGGACAATTAACTTTTCACTGGAAAAAATAAAATCAGCAGGTGGTAGCTCTGGGCTGTCTGTGGTTCCCCATAGCACTTTAAACACTTAGGATCAGTCCTAGGAAAACAACTGAAAACAGACGTCCCGTTGACATGGGTCAATAGAATTATCTCAGTATATAAAGGGCAGAATATTCCATATTCAATATACGCTTTCCCCTCTGGGCTTCATGAATCAGAGAAGCTGTACCTGCCCCCTGATTGAAGCATAAAGCCACTTAAGTTGGCAAATGTGAAGCCGGAGGGTCATGGGGGCACAGGCTGTTAGTTGTTACATGTTGGAAACTTCTATGCTTTGCTTACATACTTCTGCTGGTGTGCCACTCACTGCCTCTTTTGAACGACTCTCCTTATATTGACTTGAACTCTGCTCCTCCATAACTTCTGTTCATGAGTCTCAGAGCTTCCCAGCTCCAAACAAACCTCTTTCACATAAATGCTTCCCAAGGGCTTTAAGAGCACTTCTTGTTTCCCCAACAGGTTTTTCTGTTGCAGGCCAGAAGTCCTTAGGCTTCTCAAGCTTCTTCCGTAGCCAGGGTCTGTAGTGAGTCCACATTCTAGTTATCCTCCTTAAAATGAGGTTCAGTTTGTCAGTCTCCCCTGGGGTGCGGTGCCTAGAACTATATGTAATTATCAAGACATAGACTGGGGAGTATAGGTCAGGCATCCCCACCCCCCAAAGTGAGCTCTGCATTTCTATTAAGTAGATGAGTATGGAGTTGGGGCTTCTTGTAGACACATCACATGGAAGACACACATTAAACCTTCAGATCAGGAAATCCCCTCTCTTCACCATGACCAAGATATTTGCACCCCTATGTTTATTGCAGCATTATTTACAATAGGCAAGATATGGAAGCAGCCCAAGTGTCCACTGACAGGTGAATGGATAAAGAAGATGTGGTGTGTGTGTGTGGAATATTACTTGGCTATAAAAAAGAATTAAATCTTGCCATTCATGACAACATGAATGAAACTAGACGGTATTATGTTAAGTGAAATAAGTCAGACAGAGAAAGAAAAGTACCATATGATTTCACTTATATGTGAACCTAAAAAACCAAAACAAACAAAACCAGACTCATAAATGCAGAGAACAAACTGGTGGGTGCCTGAGGGGAGGCAGGCAAAGTAAATAAAGGGTATTAAGAGGTACAAACTTCCAGTCATAAAATATATAAGTCACAGGGATGAAAAGTACAGCATAGGGACTATAGTCATAGTATTGCAATAACATTGTATGGTGACAGATGGTGACCACACTTACTCTGGTGAGCATTTCATAATGTGTAGAATTGTCGAATCACTATGTTGTACAGGTGAAACTAACATAACATGGTTTGTCAACTAAAAAAGAAAAGAAAAATGGAATGATGAATCTTTTTTGCCCTTTCTTTCCCCAAACCAAAATTCAGAATTTTCACGGTACTGTGGACTTCAGAGGGAAAAGTGCCGTAATTTGGAGCACCAGCTATTTGCAGCTCACAGTTCACTTTGGATCCTTATCAGTGAGGACACATGTTGATTTATATTTCGTAGACAGAATGTACACTCTCTTTTGCATTCTTCTCTTTTCTCTTTCTATGATGTTACACATGCATTTTGGTGTCTCAACAGAATCTGCAACCTTAATTCCTTTTATTCGCGACATAACGTTCCAATGTCTTAATGTACCATGGTTTCCATAACCTTTTCCCAATTTTGCGCATTGGGCTGCGTCCCATTTTTCCAGTTATGAATGGTGTTACCACAAACATCTTTGTGCTATTTGCTTTCCTTTCTCTTTTGCATATTTCCTTGGGGTGTATTCCAAAAATGGGACAATTGGGTCAAAGTGTATGAACAGTTTTATAGCTCTTTTTATATATATGGCCAGACTGAGCTCTAGAGGGGGTAGATACTTTTCAAAAGTCCTAAATAAGACAGTGGGGCCTGGAGGAACTGTAGCTTGACTTGAAAAGTAGTTCTGCCTGTGATATCAGAACTCCTTCCTCGTCCTCCACCCTTAGCTCCACGGTTCTACACGTGAGAGAGAGGGTGTCAAAGACAAGCACCCTCAGTAGGCCTCTCTGTTTTACCCAGAAGTGCATCTTGCTTTTCTACGAGACAATTTTTAACTCTTGAGAGATTGCACAACCTGGCCCAGATTCTAATCCAAGTTTTGCCAGCACCTTGCTGTGTGCTCTTAGGTAAGTCACTTCATCTCTCTGAGCCTGATTCCTTCCTCATTTGTACATGGGTTACATGATAGTCCCTACTCAGGGTTTTGAGAAGATATTTATACAGTGTTGGGCTACTGCTGTTGCCCAAGAGCCACTTGTGTGAGGGGACCATGTGTTTCTCCTTTCTTCTTTGTACTGCTGGGTCCAGCTCTGCACTTGCCCCTTGGTTGATAAATAGACATCTATTGTGGAATGCATGGACTGTCTTCACCCATGATCTTGATTGATAGTGTTTGGGAACTGGAAGAACATAATAGAAAAGCTTGTGAAATAATATATCTTTAAAGTGTGAAGAAAGGCCTGCACTTGAATGTTTGTAGGACGTGCCAGTTTGGGGCCTGTACTTTGATTCATTCACTGAGTCTAATGTGATCCTGTAGGATGAGCATCTCCAGTTTCTTTTTTTATATTTTTTAAAAAGTTTATTTATTTATTTTGAGAGAGAGAGAGAGTAGGGGAAGGGCAGAGAGAGAGAGAGAGAGAGAGAGAGAGAGAGAATCCCAAGCAGGCTCTGCACTGTCAGCACGATGCTGGGTTTGAATTCACCAATGCAAGATCATGACCTGAGCCAAAGTTGGACGCTTAACTGACTGAGCCACCTAGGTGGCCCTCCAGTCTTTCGAGACCTCCAATGGTGTAAGAATTTGTAGACAAGATGGGCTGGAAGCTCAGTGAGAGAGGTCAAAGTAAGCTGTTTGTTTCAGAGAAAGCTGCTTCCAGGTGAGGTCCTGGGTCTCCAAGTCTCCAGGGTGTTTAGAGCATCCCGTGGTCTCTGAGAGGGATTGGGATGACGGGTTCCAAACCTGCCTTGCATCTCTACACTATCCTTCCTGCTACTGAAGAAGGACCCAGAAAAGTGAAATGATGCTTGTGTAGGTGTCCGCTTCCACTGGGTAGAAATTTCTTCCATTCCTCAATGTTCTAGGTTGATAATGGCCACAAATTCTTCCTACTTCTCCCATTGAGAGGTAAAGTCTAGTGCCCCTCTACTTGGAGCTGAGCTGGCCTTTGTGACTTGCTTGGTTGGGAAAAATGCTACATAAGTGACATTCTGAAAAATTGCAGCTTCTACCTAAGTCTCTTGGAACACTTTCCCTCGGAGCCCTGAGCCACGATGTAAGTCCTTGAGTACCTGGAGACTCCATGCTGTAGAGGCCAAATGAACACGCTCTGTGGTAAGCCGTTTAGTGAAGTCTACCAGGGCTCTAGACATGTGAGTGGAGCCATATTGGACCTTCCAGGCGAGGCCATCGCCATCCAATCACACTGACTGACTTCAGTTGATGTCGTGTGGAACAGAAAAGTTGTCCAGCTGAACTCTCCCAGATTCTTGACCCACAGAACCATGAGATAGAATGTTGTTTTAACCTGCTAAGTTCCGGAGTGGTTTATTATGCAGAAATAGGTAAGTGAACATCAGGGTTACCTGGGTTGTGCTGAGCCTTGGCTCTGCTGCATGTCTTTTACTTAGCTCCGCTCAGCAGAACTTGCACTTGGATTTGTGATCCCCCTTCTCACTGTTTGGACTAAATATCAGAGGCCATGCAGAAGTCATTGACGTCAGTCGTTCCATTTGACAGGATTCCCTAAAGGTATTTTGGGACTACAGTCTATTATCTATGATCTCTTGTTGAATTTTACAGTCAAATAGGGCAGGAGTGGGCAATATTCCAGAATCCCAGCTAAATGGACTTTTCTGTTACGTTTAAAGAGGAAATGACAAAGCAAAAATCCCTAGAGCTGTCCCTGTTAACCTAGTCCCCCAGCCAGTTACATGTGGGGTGACTCTATCGTATGGCAGCCCCATTCTGAGAGTCTCGAATCCTAAATGAGGACCTGTTTAGAGCACCCAGATATTCAGGACAGTCAGTACATCTTCTTGAGTGCTTTCAGCTTTCTTCAGGTAACCCAGGAGATTTTATTTAAATTTATTTTATCTGAATTTATTTAAAAACTTGAGAAGGCTAAAAATGTGCATTCCCTTGCTGATGTTTCCATGTACCACATGACTCTTAGCAGGGCCCAGACACATAGGAAGAATCCAAAATGATGAAATTATTGACTTTCCAGTTCTCAGGCTTCTTTGCCATAGCATGACAATTATTAACTAAGAAATTAATCATTAAGGGTATTAGTGGAATCAGTCCAATTGGCCACATTGCTCCTTACACAATGGAACTGATTAACTTCTGGCCTTGCCCAATATCCCTGATGAACATAGATGCAAAAAATTCTCAAAAAAAAAAAAAAAAATACCAGCAGACCGAATTCAACAATACCTTAAAAAAAGCATTCACCATGATCAAGCAAGATTAACCCCTGGGCTTCCAGGGTGGTTCAGCATTCACAAATCAATCAGTGTGATACAGCACACCAATAAGAGAAAGAATAAGAACCATATGATCACTTCACTAGATGCAGAAAAGCATTTGACAAAGTACAACATCCATTCATGAAAAAAACCCTCAAGTAATTACTTTTAATTTATTTTTTATTTCTAAATTTACATCCAATTTAGTTAGCATGTAGTGCAATAATGATTTCAGGATTAGATTTCAGTGATTCATCCCCTATGTATAACACCCAGTGCTCATCCCAACAAGTGTCTTCCTTAATGGCACTTACTCATTTAGCCCATCCCTCCACCCACAACCCCTCAAATTAGTTTTTTTTTAAATTTTTTAATGTTTATTTATTTTTGAGAGAGAGAGAGAGACAGAGTGCGATCTGGGGAGGGACAGAGAGAGAGGGAGACACAGAATCTGAAGCAGGCTCCAGGCTCTGAGCTGTCGGCACAGAGCCCAACGTGGGGCTTGAACTCACAAACTGTGAGATCATGACCTGTGCTGAAGTCAGATGCTTAATCGTCTGAGGCACCCAGGCACTCAAAAAATTAGGTTTAGAGGGAACACACCTCAACATAATAAAGTCTATCTATGAAAAACCACAATTAATATCAGCCTTAATGGGGAAAAGAATGAGAGCTTTTCCCCTAAGGTAAAGAACAAGACAAGGATGTCCATTCTCATCACTTTTATTCAACATAGTGCTGAAAGTCCTAGTTACAGCAATCAGACAACAACAACAACAACAACCACAAAATAAATAAAAGGAATCCAAATCAGTAAGGAAGAAGTAAAATTTTCACTGTTTGCAGATGACATGATACTATATATAGAAAATCTGAAAGACTCCACCAAAAAACTGCTACAATTGATAAACAAATTCAGTAAAGTTGCAGAATACAAAATCAATGTACAGAGGAGTGTCTGGCTGGCTCAGCCAGTGGAACGTGTGTCTCTTGATCTTGGGGTAGTAAGTTCAAGCCCCATGTTAGGGATAGAGTTTACTTAATAAAAAAAAATTCTAAGAAAAAAATCAATGTACAGAAATCTGTTACATTTCTATACACCAATAATGAAGCAGCATAAATGGATATTAAGAAAACAATCCAATTTACAATTGCGCCAAAAATAATAAAATACCTAGGAATAAACCTAACCACATAAATGAAAGACCTGTACTTTGAAAGCTATAAAACACTGATTAAAGAAATTAAAGATGACACAAAGAAATGGAAAGACATCCCATGCTCATGGATTGAAAGGACAAATATTGTTGTCTATACTACCCGAAGCAATCCATTTAATGCAATCCCTATCAAAATACCAACAACATTTTTCTACAGAACTAGAACAAACAATCCTAAAATTTGTATAGAATCAGAAAAGACCCCAAATAGCTAAAGTAATCTTGAAAAAGAAAAGCAAAGTTGGAGGCATCACAATTCCCGACTTTAAGTTATATTACAAAGCTGTAGTCCTCAAAACAGTTTGGTACCAGCACAGAAAGAGGCACACAGATCAATGGAACCGAATAGAAAACCCAGAAATAAACCCACAACTATATGGTCAATTAATTGTCAACAAAGCAGGAAATAATATCTAATGGGAAAAAGACAGTCTCTTCAACAAATGGTGATGAGAAAACTGGACAGCAACATGAAGAAGAATGAAACCGCACCACTTTCTTACACCATACACAAAAATAAATTCAAAATGGAATAAAGACCTAAATATGAGACCTGAAATCATAAAAATCCTAGAAGAGAACACAGGCAGTAGCTTCTTTGACAGAAGCCGTGGCAACTTCTTCCTAGATATCTCTCCTGGGGCAAAGGAAACAACAAAAATAAGCTGTTGGGACTACATGAAAATAAAAACCTTCTGCACAGCAAAGGAAATAATCAACAAAACTGAAAGACAACCCATGGAATGGGAAAGGATATTTACAAATAACATATCTAATAAAGGGTTAGTATCCAAAATATACAAAGAACTTATATCACTCAACACCAAAAACATGGGCAAAAGACATGAAGAGACATTTCTCTAAAGAAGACATCCAGAAGGCCAACAGACACATGAAAAGATGCTCCACATCACTCATCATCAGGGAAATGCAAACCAAAACCACCATGAGATACCACCTCACACCTGTCAGATGGCTAAAATCAACAACACAAGAAACAACAGGTGTTGGTGAAGATGTGGAGAAAGAGGAACCCTTGTGCACTGTTGGTGGGAATGAAAACTGGTGCAGCCACTGTGAAAAACAGTATGACGGTTCCTCAAGAAGTTAAAAACAGAACTACCTCATGATTCAGCAGTTGCACCACTAGGTATTTACCCAAAGAATACAAGAACACTAATTCAAAGGGATACATACACCCCTATGTTTACAGCAGCATGATTTACAAAAGCCAAGATACGGAAACAGTGCAAGTGTCCATCAACTGATGCATGGATAATGAAGATGTGGTATATATACACAATGGAACATTATTCAGCCATAAAAGAGAATTAAATCTTGCCATTAGCAATTATAGAGAGTATAATGCTAAGTGAAATAAGTCAGTCAGAGAAAGTCAAATACTATATGTTTTCACTCATATGTGGAATTTAAGAAATAAAACAAATAAGCAAAGGGAAAAAATGAGAGAGAGAGAGAGAGAGAGAGAGAGAGAGAGAGAGAAATCAAGAAACAGACTCTTGAGTTACAAAGAACACACTGATGGTTACCAGAGGGGAGGGAGGTGGGGGATGGGTTAAGAGACAATGGGGATTCAGGAGTGCATTTCTAGTGATGATCACTGGGTGATGAATAGAAGTTTTGAATCACTGTATTGTACCTGAAGCTAATATAACGTTGTATGTTGACTAACTGGAATTAAAATAAAAATTAAAAAAAAAACAAGGGGTACCTGGGTGGTTCAGTTGGTTGCATGTCCAACTCTTTTCTTTTAATTTTTTTTAAACTTTATTTTTGAGAGACAGAGAGAGACAGAGCAGGAGCAGGGGAGGGGCAGAAAGCGAGTGAACACAGGATCTGAAGCAGGCTCCAGGCTCTGAGCCGTCAGCACAGAGCCCTACACGGGGCTCAAACCCACAAACCATGAGATCATGACCTGAGCCAAAGTCAGACACTTAACCAACTGAGCCACCCAGGCGCCCTTAAGTGTCCAACTCTTGATTTCCACTCAGGTAATGATCTCACGGTTCGTGAGTTCCAGCCCCAAGTTGCACTGACGGTGCAGAACCTGCTTGGGATTCCCTCTCTCCTCTGTCTGTCCCTCCCCTTCCTCCTTGCCTCTTTCTCCCTCTCTCTCTCTCTCAAAATAAATAGATAAACTAAAAACAAAAAACAAAAAAAAACTTACACTTCATCTTGACCTTCATTCAACTCTTCCAAGCAGATTCTCAAAGGTTAGTATTTCTATAGTGATTCATTTCTTCTTCATTCATTTACTTTTTCCACCCATGCATTTATCTGCTTATTCAACAAGCATTGATTGAATGCTTAAAATTTGCTCGATACTGTGCTAAGCCTCTGAGATGGAAGGTGAAGGGCACATGGCTCTGCTCTACAGGAGCTCACTGTACTTAGTAGATCCTCAATAAACAGTTGCTGAATAAGTGACCTTTCTCTGAGAGGCCACGTTGCGAAAATAAAGCTCAGAGAAAATAACAAGCACCAAGCTAGACAATCACAAAACAAGAGACAACCCAGGGGAGTCTGACTCTGCACCCTGACCATATCACTGTACTTCTTTTTGCTTCTGCTCTGTTCTTACTGCCCTTCCTCTGTGTGAATCAGACATTGATCTAAAGTTTGAGGCTTCACATGTTCATGCTGAAAAAGTCCTCCTCTGAATTCCACCACATGATGTCTCCTTGCTTCAAGGTGTTGCTTACTAGAGGATCCTATTGCCAATTATAGAGTGTTCTTTATTATTCTGTTATGGAAAAGCAACAGCTGTATTCCAACAAAAACAAAACACAGCTCAGGAGGAATTTTAATCCATAAAAGATGCCAAAGTCTCTCTCAGAGAGCAAGATAAGGCCGGTCTTATCTTCGTAGCTAAGTGAGTTGGTTGGCACTGAAAGCGTGCTGAGGGGCCCTGTCATTTAAGGAGCCTGGAAGTCCTGAAGCCCGGGGTGTAACTGCACTGTGGGTACACCTTGGAGGCCTCGGAACCGGAACCGAAGAATAGCCTGAAACCCAGATGATTGAGTAGCAACAGGGCATTGCCACTGACTCCACCCCTCACCCAACCTCCTCTTTTAACAATGACCAGTCCTGCCTTTAGAGCCCTTCCCCCTTTTCCATTCTGAGCATAGACATGCCAATCAAAGCCAGGGTTCCAGAAGATAAGGAAATGTTTGGCCTATACCCACACCAATAGAATGGAACAGTGATTGAAGCGATTCCCAAAGGCAATTACTAAAGAGTCCAACATTTATCGCAGCTCACTTTTTTTATAAAAAAATTTTTTTAAATGTGTATTTATTTTTGAGAGTCAGTGAGAGAGACAGAGCACAAGTGGGGGCGGGGCAGAGAGAGGGAGACAGAATCCGAAGCAGGCTCCGGGCCCTGAGCTGTCAGCACAGAGCCCAAGGCAAGGCTCAAACCCACCAACCGTGAGATCATGACCCGAGTCGGACGCTTGACCCACTGAGCCCCCCAGGCACTCCTACCATAGCTCACTTTTAAACTAGTTCCGCTGCCCAGGAAGTCTGACGTGGCTGATAGGAAAGTTCCCCGAGTTTCAGAATAGAGACTGGTAGGCCCCATCCAGCAGATGTCCTGGACACTCAGCCAGGGTGAGTAGGGTTGACCTTGGTTTCCAGTTTAAGGGACTCTGACTCTTGGCCTTCTTTTCGCGCATGCCCTTGACTTCTCTGTCAAGAAGCACTCGAACTTCCTTTCACCTCGGACTCCCGGTCTTCACTCTGTGCTAGGAGTCAGGTGGTGTCAGGATGGAAGTAGCACGGTTGGCTCCTTCTATGCTGCTGCTGACCTGCTCCCTCACCCAGTGACTAGCTTCCCCCTGTTCTTCTGCCATCTCTCTTGCTGATGTCTGCGAGGGCTCTCTCTCCGCCTGTTCTCCTTCTGACGTCCTGTACCCCTTCCCATCGCGCCCCGGAGCACCTGAACGGAATCTTGCTGCGGCAGGACTGGGAGTCATCACGAATTGTTCTGAATTAAGTTCATTACAAAAATATTAGACTTCTAGGGGCCCCTGGGTGGCTCAGTCGGTTAAGCGTCGGACTCTTGATTTCGCCTCAGGTTGTGATCTCACAGTTTGGGAGGTGGTGCCCCGCCAAGGGTTCCGCACTGAGAGCGCTGAACCTGTTTGGGATTCTGTCTCAGCCCCGCCCCTGCTCGCGCAGGTGCATGCACACACGTGCACTTTCTCTCCCTCTCTGGCAAAATAAATACATAAACTTAGAAAAATATTAGACTTATGGAATAAAAAGAGCTTTGCTTAGGAAAAAAACATGTTTTTAGTGAGAGAAAAAGCAGGACATAAAATTGTACAACATGGCATAAACCTGGACTTAAGTTACTTAGAAGAAATAATCCTTAATGTGTATGTGCTTAACAACAGAGCAGCAAAATATGTGAAGCAAAACTGATAAAACTGCACAGAGAAACTGCAAGCAGATGAATGCACTGTTATAGTTGGAGACTTCAACACCCCCTCTATCAGTAAGATCCAGCAGACGGAATATCAGAAAGAACGTAGTTGAACTCGACAGCACCATTAATCAGCCGGATGTAATTGACGTCCATAGATTACTCCATCTAACAATGGTGGGATACACGTTCTTCTCAAGCTCACATGGAATATTTACCAACATAGATCACATTCTGGACCATAAAACCCACCTTAACACGTGTAAAAGAAGAGAAATCATACAATGTGTACTCTCAGACCACAGTGGAATTAAATTAGAAGTCAAGAACATAAAGATACCTTAAAAGTCCCGGAATATTTGAATGTTAAGCAGTACACATCTAAATAACACATGGTTGGGGGCGTCTGGGTGGCTCAGTCGGTTAAAGTGTCCGACTCTTGATTTTGGCTCAGGTCATGATCCCCTGGTTCATGGGACCAAGTCCTGCATGGGGCTCTGTGGTGACAGCACGGAGCCTACTTGGGATTCTCTCTCTCTGCCCCTCCCATGCTCGCTTTCTCTCCCCGCGCCCCCCCCCCCCACTCTTGCCAATGCGCGCGCGATTGCAAAATAAATAAATAAATAAATAAATAAATATTTAAAAATAAATAACACATGGTTCAAAGTATAAATCTCAAGAGAACTTCTAAAATTTTGAACTAAATGAAAATAAAAATGTAATTTTTCAAAATTTATCAAAACATGGAGGAACATATGTGTGTGTGTGGGGGGGTGCACCTGGGTGGCTTGGTTGGTTGAGCATCAGACTCTTGATTTCTGCTCAGGTCATGATCCCAGAGTTGTGAGGTCAAGCCTCATTTTGGGTTCCATGCTGAGCCAGCTTGAGATTCTCTCTCTTTCTGCCCCTCCCACCTCTCTCTTTCTGTAAAACACACACACACACACACACACACACACACACTCCAAAACATCAAAAGAAGCAGGACATAAAATAGTATAGTATAACATAAAATTAGACCAGAACAAAGAAAAGAAATAGGCCCATATAAATATCAGCAAATGATCTTTGACAAAGGAACAAAAGCAATACAATGGAGAAGATGGTCCTTTCAATAAATGGTGTTGTAACAACTGGACATTCACATAGAAAGAAAAAAATCTAGACACAGACCTTATATCCTTCACAACAAAATAACTCAAAATGGAGCAAACCTAAATTTAAAGGCAAAACTATGAAACTCCTAGAAGATAATAGGAAAGAATACAGTTGATCTTGGTTATGACAATGACTTTTGAAATATAACACCAAAGACATGATCCATGAAAGAAATAATTTAAATCTGGACTTCCCTGATATTAAAAACTTCTGCTCTGCAAAAGACTCTGTCAAGAGAATGAGAAAATAAGCCACAGAATGGTATAAAATATTTACGTAAGACATCTGATAAAATAATTATTAACCAGAATATGTAAAGAACTCTTAAAAGTCAACAATAAGATGAACAGCCCAATTAAAAAGGGACAAAATATCTGAACAGACACATCCTTAGGGAATTGCAAAGTTAAAGGATGAGATATGACCGCACACCTATTAGAATGGCAAAAATCCAAAACGCTAACAACACCAAATGCTGGTGAGGCTGTGGGACAACAGGAATTCTCATTCATTGCTGGTAGGGATGCAATATGGTACAGCCACTTGGGAAGACAGTTTGGCAGCTCCTTACAAAACCAAATATACACTCACCTATGATCCAGTGATTATGTTTCTTGGTTTTACCCAAATGAGTTGAAAACTTATGTCCGGGCAAAAACCTGCACACTGATGTTCATAGGAGCTTTGTTCATAATGGCCAACACTGGAAGCAACCAAGATGTCCTTCAGTGGGTGAGTGGAAAAATAAACTGTGGTACATCCAGACAGTGGAATATTATCTAGGGCTAAAAAGGAAACGAGCTACCAAGCCATGAAAAAACATGGAGGAAACTTAAATGCATATTACTTTGTGAAAGGAAGCCAATCTGAAAAGGCTACATACTGTCTGATGCCGACCATATGACATTCTGAAAAAGGCAAAACTATGGAGACAGTAAGAAGTTCAGAGGCTGGGGGAGAGAGGGGTGAATATGTGGAGCACAGGAATTTTAGGGCAGTGGAGCTGTTGTGTATGATACTGTAATAATGGATACATGTTGTTACATATTTGTCAAAACTCACAGAATGTACACCTCATTCACAAGAATGAACTGTAAACTGTGGACTTTAGATGATAATTACACATCAATATTGGCTCATCAATTGCGTTAAATATACCACTGTGGTGCAACTATTTCAATAGCATAAATGAGGGTATGGGAAATATGGGAACCCTCTGTACCTTTCTCTCCATTTTGTTGTGAACCTAAAACTTCTCTAAAAAAAAATAAAGTCTATTTAAAAATAAACACAGGGGCACATGGGTGGTTCAGTCAGTTGAGCATCTGACTCTTGATTTTGGCTCAGGTCATGATCCCAGGGTCACAGGATTGAGCCCTACATTGGGCTCCATGCTGAGCAGGGAGCCTGCTTGGGATTCTCTCTCTCTCTCCCTCTGTCCCTCTCCCTCGTTCTCTCTCCCCTGCCCCCAATAAATAAATAAATAAATAAATAAATAAATACACACAAACAAAAACCAAAACATCAAAAGAAGCAGCACATAGGAAACGATCAACAAAGCTAAAAGGCAACTGAAAGAATGGGAAAACACGTTGGCAAATGACATAGTGGATACAGGGTTAGTATCAAAGATATAAAGAATTTCTCAAACGCAGCACCCAGAAAACAAATAATCCAGTGAAGAAATGGGCAGAGGACATGAATACACACTTTTCTAAAGAAGACATCCAGATGCTAACAGACATATGACAAGATGCTCAGCATCACTCATCAGCAGGGAAATACAATCAAAACCACCATGGGATACCACCTCACACCCGTCAGAATGGCTAACGTGAACAACTCAGGAAACAGTAGATGGTGAGGATGTGGAGAAAGAGGAACTCTTGCACTGTTGCAAACTGGTGCAGCCACTCTGGAAAGCAGTATGGAGGTTCCTCAAAAAATTAAAAATAGAACTACCCTAGGACCCAGCAATTGCACTACTGGGTATTTATCCAAAGGATATAAAAGTGCTGATTTGAAGAGGCCCACGCACCCCAATGTTTATAGCAGCACTATCAATAATGGCCAAATTATGGAAAGGGCCCAAATGTCCATCAACTGATGAATGGACAAAGAGGGTGTGGTATATACGTACAATGGAATATTACTCGGCAATCAAAAAGAATGAAATCTTCCCATTTGCAACAATGTGGATGGAACTAGAGTGTATTATGCTGAGTGAAATAAGTCAGAGAAAGACAGATACCATATGATTTCATTCATATGTGGAATTTAAGAAACAAAACGGATGAACATAGGGGAAGGGAAGGAAAAACAAGATAAAAAGAGAGAGGGAGGCAAACCATAAGAGAGTCTTAAATGCAGAGAACAAACGGAGGGTTGCTGGTGGGGTGTTGGGTGGAGGGATGGGTTAAATGGGTGATGGGCATTAAGGAGGGTACTTGTGGGGACGAGCACTGGGTGTCTTATGTAAGAGGTGAATCACTGGGTTCTGCTGCTGAAATCAATACTACACTGTATATCAACTAGCTTGAATTTAAATAAAAAAAAATTTTTAAAGGACACAGTGACTATCTCTGGATGGTAGAATTACTGCTTACTTTTATATTTCGTTTTGTCTTCCCAAATTTTCTATAAAGAATATGTATTACTTAGAACAAGCTGATGGTTGCCAGAGGAAAGGGGGTGTAAGATAAACAGAATGGATGAAGAGGAGTGGGAGATACAGGCTTCCAGTTCCAAAATGAATAAGTCACGAGAATAAAAGGCACAGACTGTGGACTCAGAACTAAATGCAGTCAAGTTCCACCCCTTAGGTAGCTAATGTGACCCAGCAAGGCACTTAGCACGGCCAGCTTCAGTTTCTGTATCTGTAGATGAGGATAATAAAACCTGCCGCACGATAGTTTTGTGTGTGTGTGTGTGTGTGTGTGTGTGTGTGTGTGTGAAGATGAAACTACACAAGGAGTATGAATGTGCAAGGCGCCTGGAGGATGTTCAATATGGATTAATTTCTGAGCCCTTTAAAGATATTTGGGTATTTATGGGTTCCAAGGAGATTCTGTTGGGCATACACAAGGCCTTTTGTTCATTCTTCACCCTTTCCCGTCCCAGCATTCCTGCTGAGACAGACACAAGAGGCGTAGGGCAGCCCACCCCCATTTTCCATGAAGCCGCTCCATTTCGGAGGAGAGAAGGGAGCCCTAGAAAGGAAGCCATGTAAACATTTCTACTTTGAAAACCCTACAAAGCGCAAGGCTCTGGACCAAGCTGATATTTGTTCTTTTTCTCCCTCTGCTACCCTTTAAACATGTTTCTGTTTTCCTGTCCCAGCCTGAGGGAAAGGCCAAGGGTACATGGCACCCGAAAATAGCTGCAGGGCCAGAGTCTTACATGAGGATTTGGATACACAACGGGCTTTGGACAGACAAGGAGGAGACTGTTGCCGGCATGGGGCAGCAAGGAAGCGTGCCCAGAGCCACAAGGAGGAAGGGAACAAAGAACTGAGTCTCCTAACAAGCCTGGACCAAATGAGGTGGGATTGGGGCCGTCATGAGCAGAAACCACCAGTCCCCTCCGGCTAAGGGTGAGGTGTGACAGTGAAAGGAAGTAACAACAGAGGGGACTTAGGCTCTTATTCACATTCAGTTTTGCTCTGAAGCATTCCAAACATGGTGGGAACAAAACCTGTCTGGAAAGGATTGTTATCTGAGGCCACAGCAGGACAGAAGGGACGGGGGAGGCCCTCTGGGTGGTGATGGCTGATGGCTCAAGAGACCATTCCAGCTTGGAGATAAGTGAAGGCAGGAGGTCAGGGATGATTCAATGGAAGTCTACAGAACTGCTTGTTCCGCCTCTGACGTATTTTAGAGAGAACTTTGGTGCTGCATTGGCCGTTACCTAAAGCTGAAATAGATCAGTTGCTGTCAGATTTCCACTAAAGACGGGTCCCCTTGTTCTAAATTTTAATTTCAGAAAACTTGCCCATTCTTTCTTACTTCTCTAATTTTCACCGGCAGAATAGGATTTTAAAAGATAAGAAAATGTGAGTTAAAAAACCAATGACGGTCACATACTGAAGCTGATTGTGCAAGCAGTGTAGCAAGAGATGACGACAAAATTCTATAGGCACCTTTTAATGAGAAACCTGACTCTCTTACCTTTGTCACCTTGAGTGCCTCCAGCCAAATTCCCTTTTGTCCACATGGCCTCTTTCTGTGCTTTCGGGTGTAAGCCAGTTCCTGGAGGGCAGGCAAAGGACGGTGTGGCAAATGCACCCTCAGCATCACCCACATTCGCTGAGCATCACGAGGATATGAAGAGGTAGGGGACTCACTCCCTGCTTTCAGTGACCTTATATTATACTCTTGGGAAGCGGAAGAGTCTTTGACATTTTGAATAAATGGACTATGAGGTTACGGAGGACACCACTAAGAGGTAGATGGGTCATCTCTGAGCTTGGTGCTTTAGACTCTATAGCAACTCACCAAAATGTTGTTCTGAAGGAGCAAGCAGTGTCTTTCTTTGCATATGCTGTTCCCTCTGCTGTTCATGCCCTTCCCTCAGATCACAATGTGGCTCACTCCCACCCCCCACCTTCAAGCTTTTGTTCGAATGTCATTTGCACAGTAAAACCGTGTTAGGGTTTGAATTGTGGCCCCACAAAAGATGTTGAAGTCCTGACTCCCAGGACCTGTGAATATGACCTTCTTTGGGAAGAAGGTGCTTCCAGACGATCAAGGTATGGTGAAGTCATTCATTACAGTGGACCCCTAATCCAATATGATTGGTGTTCTTTTTTTTGTTTAAACATTTTCTTTTTTTCTAAGTTTATTTATTTTGAGAGGGGAACGGGAAGGGCAGAGAGAGACAGAGAGAGAGAAAATGAGAATCCCAAGCAGGCTCCGTGCTGCCAGCCCAGAGCCTGGCACGGGGCTCCATCTCACAAGCCCGGGATCATGATCTGAGCTGAAATCAAGAGTCAGGCGCTTAACCAATTGAGCCCCCTGGGCTCCCCTGACTGGTGTTCTTATGTAAAGGGGAAATTCAGACACAGAGACAGACACATACAAAAGGAAGATGGTGTGAAGGCACGAGGAGTAGATAGCCATCTACCAGCCAAGGAATGTCTGAGGTGACCAGGAGCGAGGAGACGGATAGGAACCAGGCCTCAGAAGGAACAAACCCTGCTGAGACTCTGACTGCACACTTCTGTGAGACAACACGGTTCTCTTATTCGAGCCACTCAGTTTGTGGTACTTGATCAGAGCAGCCCCAGAGAGCAAATACACCTTCCTTGACCCACACCGTTTAAAATTGCACTCCCTATACCCTTTTCTCCAGAGTACTCGTTACTGTCCAACACACTATCTTTTAGCTATTTGCTTATTTATTCGTGTATTTGTTTATAGTCTGTCTCCCTCAGCTAGAATGTAAGCACCATGAAGGTGGAGATTTTTGTACACAGTCTTCACATATTCTCAGCGTCTAGATTCAGTCTTGCGCCCGTAACTGTCGAGGTGCACGAGGCTCCCTCTGGTCCTCCCCCAGGTCCTCCCCTCCGGGTGAGGAGTCAGTGTGGCCGAGTGGATGTACTTTCTTGATGCAGGTGGTCCAACTTGGTTAATACCTACCGAATACTCACTTTTCGTAATAAAAATGGTTTACTTTTTGGGTAGAGTTTTTACTAGACTCATTGAATGTTAAAAGCTGAAAGGAGTCTTTGGTGATCATAACATCCAAACTCCAATTGTATTAGTTAGGAATATTTTATTGTGTTTTGTTTCATTTCATTTCATTTCATTTCATTTCATTTCATTTCATTTCATTTCATTTCATTTCATAGGCTCCACATACAATGTGGAGTAATCTCAACAATGGTCCAGTTCATTTTCCCATCTTTCTCTGCCTTCTACACTGCCTGTTATAGATCAAGGCCAGGTTCTGTGTTGTCATAAGATGATTACCAGCAAATTTCATGGACTTTTTCATTCATGTCCAGGTACATAAGAGCATCCGTGTACATCACTTCCATGGAAGGATGAAGAAGTTTCTTTCCTTGTAGTCTCTAGCAAATGTCCCCTTGTCTTGCACTTCATTGGCCTAGAGTGGGGTATTTGCCCCTCTTTGACCAATCACTGCGGCCCACAGGGTGACATGATGTGGTGACTGGTTTAAGCCAAACTGGATTTGTCCTTTGTGATGGTTAACTTGATTGGGATATGGGGCTCCCAGATGTTTGGTTAAACATTATTCTGGATGAGATTAACATGTGAATCAGTAGACTGAATAAAGCGGATTGACCCCCTCCCCCCCAATGTAGGTGGGCCTCATCCAATCTGTTGGAGGCCTGACTAGAACAAAAGGTGAGGTAAGGAAGAATTTCTTCTCTACCCGTTCCTGAGCTGGGACATCAGTTTCTTCCTTTACTCGTAATGGAATTCATACCATCAGCTCTCCTGGTTCCGCAGCTTGTAGACAAGAGACTGTGGGATTTCTCAGCCTCCATAATCACATGAGCCAGTTCTTTATACCTCTCCCTATCTCTCTCTCTCTCTCTCTCTCTTTCTCTCAGTTCTGTTTCTCTGGAGAACCCTGACTAATTCACTCCTGGAGCCAAGAGTAGGGTCAGATTTTCCCAAAGGGCATTGACTGCTTCAGCAAGGAACATATGACTGACGAGAACTGGGATTCTTGGTCAAAAGGAAGGACGAACAAAAACTAGTAGAGAAAAAGAACAAGCATCCGCTTCACTTGAGCTTATCCTGTCTTGAGTGGCAGAGCCAGGTCCGGCACTTACATCTCTACATTCCATACTGCCTTTGATTATTTATTGCTTATCACGGGCAACTCACTGAGCGAGGTGCTGTGGGAAAATAACTCCCCAGAAGAAAGCAGAGATTTAGCATGACACGGAAAGCACACGTGAATCGTTACAGAGGAACATAGTGTAGAACGTACGCCATCAAAAAGAAAGAAGTAGGGCGTTGTTCCCGATGGAAAAGCTTCCCCGTATAGACACCTAGTGCCTCCTTCCTTGGTAGACCGGCACACCATGTGTTGCACTGTGTGCCGAGAATCCTTAACCCACGAACTATGGGTTTCACAGACCCCATGCATTGCACAATATTTCCTTAAAGTTAACACGTAAGATGAACTAATACGGAGAAAATGTAAATCTCTTATGTCCGGGACTCTTACCACATTCTTTAGAAAAACTAAAGGCTTAACTGAGTAGTGTATTATTCAAACTTAAGTTTTAAAATGTGCCCTTGAGCCTCCAGGAAATATTCCTGAAATATTTTCCCCTACATGGGATAATGTCTAGTGAGAATTTTCTTCCTTCCTTAATCCTAAAATAGTTTACTTTTTTCACATCTCTCTGCTCAACACCAAAGAAGGGGCATGACTCTTTTTTTCTGAATTTAATGGACTGTGGTTTTAAAAATACCTAGCCTGGGGGCGCCTGGGTGGCTCAGTTGCTTAAGCGTCTGACTCTTGATTATGGATCAGGTCATGATCTCACAGTTCATGGGATCGATCCCTGAGTTGGGCTTTGTGCTAACGGCATAGCACCTGCTTGGGATTCTCTCTCTCCCCCTCTCTCTCTCTGCCTCTCTCCTGCTCACACACACACACTCTCCCTCTTTCAGAATAAATAAACATTAAAAAAAAAAAAAAAACCAACCTGGTGCACAGAGCATAATGGGTCCTGTATAAATGCTTGTTAAACCTGGTTCTATAGCTATAAATGATGATCATGTTGTCTTCTCTTTAAGTAACATCTGTTTTCAAAATCTCCCTAGCTAAAGGTTTCATTCCTCTGTGCTGTTTAAATGGAAGTTACTAATCTCTTCACTGGGCTCCTTCTCTTGGGCACCTAATATTAATGACTTCATCAAACATTGCAAACTCAAATTGCAACAGGGGCCAAGCAGGCAAACAAAGTAGTAAAGCAGTTATGATCAGCTTTCCAGGTAGGCTAATACCAATCTTGACATGGCATTGATTTTTTAGCATCCCCCCCAAACTGAGATAATTCAACACAGTAACGAGAAATTATTAACCTATTGAAAATGTTGGAGATATAGGAATGAGCATTTGAATACTAAGAGCAAAACAGTATTCCAAATTCTCCATTTCCCGCAGAAGATCTTCTTCCCTACCATCTACCTTGCTTCTCGGCCTTCTCAATCCCACATAGGCTCCATATGGATATCGCAGGATCCAAAATCAAACAAGGACAGAACTTGACTGTGGGGTGCACGTGCCCATCTTTCTTCAGGTAGATTCCATGCAGGAGGAATAAAGTGTGGTGAACACTCAGCATATTCACCATGCTGAAAGCCAGAGACCACAGGGAAAGGACTACAGCAGGCAGCCTATCCATCAGATGTTTTCTCTTCCCAAGAGTACACTTTATACGTGGAGGGAGCGCTTTGAGTACAGGATGGAGGAAGTATTAAGAGATTCCAGAGTGGAAATTCTGACTATCTCCAATCCCTTTAGGATTATTTGCCTCAAGACAGTTGTAAAACTCTAGCTTTCCAAAGATCCTTAAACATTTGACTGACACAGAGTGGATGCCCTTGCCTCACCGTAGAGAATGAGGTGTTAACTTCCAAGAAAGGAGCTAAATCAAATGAAGGCCTGAGGCGCATTCACTCTCTGTGGCCAGATACTGTTTTTTATGGTAAGTCAGGTTATTAGGAGATACCTTTCAGCGAAGAGCATCTAAAAATAATGAATAAAAAAGTTTTAAGATCTTCATAAAAGGACCACATTACTGATGAGATGGAAAAGAAATATCAGGCCCAAAGCGAAAAGAAAGCAAAAATCCAGCGGTAAACAGAGCTCTCTGAACTACTTTTGTCCTGATGGTATTTGAGAATTTGGCCTGAGACAGAGCAGTGGTTTTCACAGACTCATGGTGTGAGAGGCACAGATGCTAGGTCCAGGGTCCTCTAAACATAAAGATTTAGTGGAGGCCTTCACATTAAGGCGGACTCTCAATAGTGAAACCACCTTCCTGCTTTCACCCCTGGGGAGGGTGAGGAGATTTAACTGGGCCAGAAGGAGCAAGGGAGAAAACCAAAATCCACAAAAAAAGTTATAACTACAGATAGTTACTCCTGTGGATTCAAAAGACTTGAGTGGGCTAAGAAACTTTAAACCCTAAATGAAGTATAAAGTGGTAGCGGACAGAAAGGTACCCACACGCCTCAAAGAAACAAATTCAAATTCTCTTAGACCTCCATCTTCGACCATAGAACATCTCCACAGATAATTTTCTTTTTTTTCTTGTTTTAAATAAATAAATATATGTTATATATATTTATATAATTACATAAGTTATATAAATATATATAACATATATTTATTATATATTTAAATATATATTTATTTATTTTGAGAGAGAGAGAGCACATGCACAAGCAGGGGAGGGGCAGAAAGAGAGGGAGAAAGAGAATCCCAAGCAGGCTCCACACTGTCAGTACAGAGCCTGACATGGGGCTTGATCTCATGAACTGAGAGATCATGACCTGAGCCTAAATCAAGAGTTGGATGCTTAACTGACTGAGCCATCCAGGTGCCCCCACAAATAATTTTCTAAGGGCAGTGAGCAGCAGATAATTAAAAACATTCAAGCCTACAAGGAAACCAACGGAAGTAACAAAGAGCCACAAAAAGACCCATATAGATGTAGATTAATGAATTAGCAGTTATAAGTTACTATAAAAAGTGTCAGTGCATTTAAAAAATAACTAACTTTAAGTTTATCAAAATTAAAAGCTCAGGGGGTAGATTAAACACAATTAGAGAAACAGTGAAACAGAAAAACAATTTTTTCTAAATGCAACACAGAACCAAAAGATGAAAAATGGGAAAGAGGGTTTGAGAGACACGCAAGATAATGTTAAATAGGAGTTCTAGAAAAAGGGAGAGAAAGAACTAGGCAATATTTAAATTCATAATAACTGAACATTTTCAGAACTGCCAGACACGTATCCAGAGATTTGGTAAACCCGTTAAATCCCAAGCAGGGTAAGTAAAACATACTTAGGCACATCATGCTGAAGTTGCAGGAAACTAAAGATAAAGAGAAAAATCTTAAAAGCAGCCAGAAAAAAAGAGAGAAAAGATTGACTTTAAAGGAGTAGCAGCTCAGCTGACAGCAGATTTTCAACAGCAAACAATGGAAGTGAGAAAAACAGTGATACGCCTTTAGTGCACGGAGAGAACTAATGTGCCAGCCTAGAATTTTTCTATCTAGCAGGGGTAAAAAAAGTCTTTCAAGAATAAGGACAAAATAAATACTGCAGAGAAATAAAAATTGCTAGTTCATCACTAACAAAAGCTCTTAAAGGAAATGCTAAAGAAAATGCTTGAGGCAGGAAGAAAAAAAAAAAGGTCCCATATGGAATGTTTGAGACACACAATGAGTGAAGAGCAAAGCAAATGGCAGACGCAAATGAACACTGACAATAAAATGTTGGAATAATTCTTGGTTGTGTGTTAAAAGTTGACTTCATGGGACGTGTGGGTGGCTCAGTCGGTTGAGCTCTTGATTTTGGCTCAAGTCGTGATCTCACGGTTCGTGAGTTCAAGTTCTTCATAGGGCTCTGTGCTGACGGTGCAGTGCTCGCCTAAGATTCTCTCTCTCCCTCTCTCTGTCCCCCTCCCCCGCTCTCTCGCAAGCACATGTTCTCGCCCTCTCTCAAAATAAATAAACGTTAAAAAAAAAAAGTTGACTTAAACTATATAAAAAAGTCAATTTATAAGTAGCTAAGGAGGAATGGAATTTAAATGTTCTGAAGTTTTTGGATTGCCTGAGAGGAGAGGAAAGATGTTGATTAACTTACACTTTGGTGGGTTACGGGTGCAGGTTGGAATTTCTAGGGTAACCACCCAAAGAATAGAAGCAGAGTGTATATAACTTCCAAATTAATGTGTGTTAGAGAGATGGAATAATTCAAGACTCTCAGTTAAACCAAAAGAAGGACACACAGTGTAAACATCCAAGATTACACCATTTCCATCTAGTTTTGAGACATGTTGGAGACATGGAAAGAGAAGACTGTCTAACTCAAATGATTTTGCCACACAGAGAGTTGAGACCCTTGACTCCAGCTGTATTAATTAGATTCTCTCACGGGAACTTAATAACATGAACAGAGATGACAATAGGGGTAAAACACATGATAGCAGCCACTCCAGAAAATCTCCACAACCCCTGAGGTCGCTGAAGGAAGCCCCTGGTCCCTGTCCCCTGGTCTCCCTGACCCCCAAGGTCAAGCTGGCCAGCTCTTCCTAGGTGTGAGCTCTCCCTCGTTCTTCTTCTTTTTTTTTTTTAAGTTTATTTGTATATTTTGAGAAAAACAGAGACAGCATGAGAAGGGGAGAGGCAGAGAGAGAGGGAGAAAGAGAGAACACCAAGCAGGCTCTGTGCTGTCAGCCCAGAGCCCCATGCAGGACTCGAACTCATGAAACCATGAGATCATGCTGAAACCAAAACTGAGAGTTGGACGATTAACCGACTGAGCCACCCAGGCAGCCCATCCCCTTGTGCTTCTAATACATTCTACCACCAATCCCTTCCCCCACATCCTCTTCTTTTTTTCTTGCTTAATTGGCCTTGATTCCGTTGAAACAAAAGAAACTTAAACTGATGCCAAGAACCATTGTGGCTCATGCCAGAAGTATCTTCACTCTGTTACACAAAATTCCAAATGTTTGGCATGGATGGTGAGTTGTCTTCTTAGCAACGACAATCTAAAATGCAGCTGGAATCTTTAACTTATATCAAATATGCAAGATGAGGATCCCCAAGATGTAACCCAGATGGGCTGGGCCTCCCATGGGGAGCCTTGGCTCTCACTTTACATTCACTCTGAGGCCCTACTCATAACTATGTCATATCCTCCAAAACATAGCTAATACTACAACACATTAATAAGAAAATTGGTGTTCTGGTGAAGAATTCTTTGGAGTCTAGGAAAGAGCGGTCACATCCCATACATATCACCAAGCAGACATTTAATCCATTACCCTATCAGACATTTTCCCTCTTCCTACCAAAGAGCCCACCTCTGCCAGTTGCCTCTTTCTCTTTTTTCTTTTCTCCCACCCAACTTGTTTTTAAATGTTTATTTATTTTATCTTTGAGAAAGAGACAGAGACAGAGACAGAGCATGAGCGGGGAAGGCCAGAGAGAGAGGGAGACACAGAATCTGAAGCAGGCTCCTGGCTCTGAGCTGCCAGCACAGAGCCCAACGCAGGCACAAGATCATGACCTGAGCCGAAGTCAGATGCTTGACTGAGCCACACAGGCACCCCATCTCCCACCCAACGTTAAAAGTTCTCTTTGTTCTCTTAAGAAAGTCAGCTTTTAGTGGCACCTGGGTGGCTTAGTTGGTTAGGGTCTGACTCTTGATTTCGCCTCAGGGCCTGCTTGGGATTCCCTGTCTCCCTCTCTCTCTGCTCCCCCTCTCAAAAATAAATAAATAAATAAATAAATAAATAAATAAATAAATAAACAAATAAATAAACAAACAAACAAACATTTAAAAGAAAAAAAAAGTCAGTCTTTAACCAGTTTGTATACACCATTCAGCAAAAGAAAAACCCTGGTAGTTAGCAGAACAGCATATCCCTTGGGAGTGGGGATCTTGGTTCTTTTTACCACCTTATCCGATGAGTTCTTCCTCAATGAACAGAGTCCCTCAAGTATGGGAACTCTATAGCACTCCTAGCACCTTGAATAATGGCCTGGCAAAATAGACTTTTCATAAAGAGTTTGTTGAATTAATTTCATGTATCTTTGTGTACCTTTGTAGAGCCTAAAAAAGATCAACACATGAAATGTGTGCTTGATAAGTGGTCCTTGCATAGATGAGTGCCTCACTTCTATTTAGCTCTTACTCAATATTCTGATGCTGGACTAAGCTCTACAATGTATTCAAAATTAGAGGCGATCAGCTTTTCCAACCAGGGCCAGGCAGAATGGCTCCCCCAGAGAAGGGTAGCAAGAAGGGCCATTCTGCCATCATCAAGGTAGTGACCAGAGAATACACTGTCAGCATTCACAAGTGCATCCATGGAGCGGGGTTCAAGAAGCGTGCCTCTCAAGCATTCAAAGAGATCTGGAAATTTGTCATGAAAGAGATGGGACCTGCAGATGTGTGCTTTGACACCAGGCTCAACAAAGCTGTCTGGGCCAAAGGAATAAGGAATGTGCCATACTGTAACCATGTGTGGTTGTCCAGAAAACGTAATAAGGATGAAGATTCACCAAATAGGCTCTAGGTGTTGGTTATCTACGTACCTGTCACCACTTTCAAAAGTCCACAGACAGTTAATGTGGATGAGAACTAATGGCTGATTGTCAAATAAAGGTATAAAACTGCAACAACAAAAAAATTAGAGGCAATCAAATTAATAATGCACATACTAACAGAATAGAGCATTAATGCAATGTATCTATGGATTAAATTATGTTGCTTTAGTGCTCCATGCTAAGGGTGTGGGCCATTTAGAAGAAAGTTTGGAATTGAGAAGAGCAGTCTAAATTTCCATTTCAAAGATGGTGGAAAGGTAGATAAGCCATGGAAAGGGCTTCATTTCTATGGATAAATGTCTTTAAAATTTTTTTTTTAAATATTTATTTATATCTGAGAGAGAAAGAGACAGAGCACGAGCAGGGGATGGGCAGAGAGAGAGCAAGACACAGAATCTGAAGGGGGCTCCAGGCTCTGAACTGCCAGCACAGAGCCCAACGCGGGGCTCGAACTCACAAACTGTGAGTTCATGACCTGAGCCAAAGTTGGACACTTAACTGACTGAGCCACCCAGGCACCCCAATGGATAAATATCTTTAAAAAATGACTATTGGGGGGTGCCTGGGTGGCTCAGTCAGTTAAGTTACTGGCTTTTGATTTTGGCTCAGGTCATGCTCTCACAGTTTGTGAATTCAGGCCCCACATCTGGGCTCTGCATTGACAGTGTGGAACCTGCTTGGAATTCTCTTTGCCTCTCTCTCTGCCCCTGCTCTCACAGTTTGTGAATTCAGGCCCCACATCTGGGCTCTGCATTGACAGTGTGGAACCTGCTTGGAATTCTCTTTGCCTCTCTCTCTGCCCCTCCCCTGCTTGCATGCTGGAATCAAAATACATAAATAAACTGAAAAAAGTGATTACTGGGTTAAAAATAAAATTCAGGGGCACCTGGGTGGCTCAGTCATTTAAGCATCTGACTTCGGCTCAGGTCATGGTCTCGCGGTTCGTGAGTTCAAGCCCCGTGTCGGGCTCTGTGCTGATAGCCCAGAGCCTGGAACCTGCTTTGGATTCTGTGTCTCCCTGTCTCTCTGCCCCTCCCCTGCTCACACTATCTCTCTGTCTCTCAAAAATAAATAAACGTTAAAAAAAATTTTTTTTTTAAATAAAATTCAGACTGTGTCTAGACAGGGCCAAAATATTTAATCTAAATAGAATTACCAGATAAAGTACAGGATACCTGATTAATTTGAATTTCAGATAAACTACAAATAATTTTTAGTATAAGTATGTCCTATGCTGATACATAGTATGTATACATAGGATATACTTATACCAAAAAGTTTTCACTGTTTGTCTCAAATTCAAATTTAACTGGGCATCTTACATCTTTATTTGCTGAGTCTGGTGACTCCAAATCTATGGGAAAAAAATATTCAGTGTTTTGTCTAGATATTTGATTGGTGTCTCATCTGGATAAATTAATCCCCTTTTCATATAGATGTTTGTTGTGTAAAGTGTTAAAGGCCCACTTTGTCCTATTCTTACAACTCTTCACTCCTTTCCTCCCTTAACCATAGTGTTCAGTTGAAATAAAAGATTTTTCTTGCACCCCCCCCTCCCAGCTCTCAAGGACTCAAGAACAGAGGTTCTGGGTAATTCAGTTATTATTGACTTTCAGTGGAGGTGATATTGATAAAAGGGGTCAAAATGATTACTCTGAATATTGGAGATCTCAAAGTGTGAAAAAACTCAAAGTGAAAAAATCCACTCATCCTTGATATACTTTCCGATCTGAGTCACACAGCCCTGGCCATAGGGACCATGCCAGAAAAGCAGATCTTCAGGAATATGCCCAAAATTCTTCATACTGAATAATGACCAACATGGTCAAAGGAAACAAAGATTCTCTCCATAGAGCAAATCCACAAATGCTGGGAATCAAGGTACAGGATGTTGGTGACAGTGGAGGGGAGGAAACTGATCAAAATACAGAGGAATCTGTACACTAATAAATAGCTATAGATGGGCTCGGTGCCATTTTGTTGTTGTTGTTGTTGTTGAAAGCCATATGTATACACCTGGGCATTTTATCAACCCATTTTAATTGGAGGTAAGGCCTATCTAGATTAGAGGGAAGTTTGATTTTAAAGGCCCCTTAAGGAAGAATCAGTTTCCTGCAAGTATATATTCTACTTGGAATTAGATTGACCAAGTGGAACTATTAAAAGTCCTATTTTAATGAATAGGTAAGAATAAGGTACATGGTTAAGATGACAAAGAACCACCCTGAGTGCTGATTGACTTTTTATGGCACCACTACGTGGAGAATGGCTCCAACGGGTAGGGAGAAGCAAAGACACAGAGCATGTGTGCTGTTGAATTCACGTTTCTAGTTCGTTCTAGTAGTCCCTGAGGCCCAGCTGTTTCCCTGTACTTCCCACTGCCGTGTGATCTGCGGTGTGTGTTTGCCTAATAATTTCTCTTTTTGGCCTGTGTTAGCTATGTTCCTGCCATTTGTGATAAAAGCATCCTGAATTGCCCCACATGGTATGCCACTGCTGTGCTGTTGCTAGGAGGCTTTTACCCTTAAGAAGCTTACAGTTTTGTCTGTCAACCATAATACAGGGTGGAAAGTTATAAATGTTGCAAGAGGATTCAAGAGCTATAAGAAAGCAAAGGTGGGAAAAATCTCTTCTAGCAAAGAGGGTCTAGGGACAATTTCTTGTCGGTGATGGCTTTTGAGCTTGCCTCTAAGGTAAGATAAGATTTGATCATGTGGCAATGACAGACAGAAGGCCCTGAAGACAGAGAAAATAATGTAAGCAAAGATTTAGTGTCAGACAAAATGGAGTATGTGTGGAAAACAGCCATGCCTGGCAGGTCACATAATTTAGCAGCAACGGGGAAACCTGAAGATTTTTACACAAGAGAGGAATGTGGTCTTTGGAATAATAAATCCAACACGGGGTTGGAAAGGAGGAAAGGATGGGTTGTGCAGTTAGGAGCTTAGTACAGTGTTCCAAGCTGAAAACAACAAGTGTTCTAATGAGGAGAAGGCTGACAGGGAGTGGAAAGACAGGAGGAAGCTCCTTATGTCAGATAATCCCAATGTTGTCTGTAAAGAAGGATCTCAGGAGAGAAAGCAGGGGACAGAGATGAGCTGGGCCTCGGGGAGTAGAGTAAGAGCCTCGGAGGGCTCTGTGTGGGGGATGAGAAGGAGTCAGAGGTGACTAAAACACTGCCAAGGGCCACTGAAGTCTTCCTTGAGGTTAAATAATAGGAACTAGGTGCCTGGGTGGCTCAGTTGGCTAAGTGTCCAACTTTTGGTTTCAGCTCAGGTCGTGATCTCACTATTGGTGAGGTTTGAGCCCTGCATGGGCCTCTGTGCTGCCGGTGTGGAATCTGCTTGGGATTCTCTCTCTCCCTCTCTCTCTGCCCTCCCCCACTCTCTCTCTCTCTCTCAAAATAAATAAACTTTAATTAACTAATAGGAACTAGAAGTAAAACCAGCAACCCGCCTCCTCAGTTGGTGGTCTTGCAGCAGAGGAGAGAAAATGGAAGGCACAGCTTACGCAGCATAGGGACCCCTTGAAGTCTGTGAAAGAGAAACACAGAAGGAATGCTGCAGCGAGAAGCTTACAGAAATGCGTGAGGCCAGGAACGGGCCTCCCCCATCCCCCACCAGGGGATTGCGTAGCTTGAAGGTAGGACATCTCTGGTCTGGGTGAGGACACAAGCAAAGCCTGGAGGACACTCAGAAAACAGTGAGAAGAGAAGTGATAGGATCATTGGTTCAGTAGGAACAAGGGAAGTGAGGTCCTGTGGAGCTGAAAGGAGAATGTCTGGACTCGAGAGCGTGGGCCTGGAGTGGTTCTGTATGATGACCTCTTTGTGTCCTGATGACATAAAATCGGTGGAGATAAAGGTCTCTAGGCCAGAGACGGCTGAGGAACTGTTACAAAAGGATATCTAGGGGGTGCCTGGGTGACTCAGTCAGTTAAGCGTCCTACTCTTGGTTTCAGCTCACGTTGTGATCTCATGGTTCGTGAGTTTGAGCCCCATGTTGGGCTCTGCGCTGAGAGTGTGGAGCCTGCTTGGGATTCTCTCTCCCCCTCTCTCTGCCCCTTCCCCACTGGCACTGTCTCTGTCTCTCTCGAAGTAAATAAATAAACTTAAAACAAAAAAAGGATATCTATAGATGTTTCTAGAAGGGGGAGGAGGGAGAGAGTAGGACACGTGAAGGCCATCCTAGACAGTGGTAGACAGGAAGGATTGCGAAAGGTGGACGGGCAGAATGGTGTGGACTTGCACAGGGCTCGCTGAGAGTCGATGAGGGAAGACAGAGTCAGGAAAGAGAGAGAAGGAGGGACAAGGAGAGGCGCTTCACGGCCTGTCAGCTTGGAATGGGGAAGGCCGGAGACAGGAGGTATGTGTTGGAATGCAGCACAGGGCGGGGAGGACGGTGTCAGCCTGTAGATAAAGTCAGCTCTTTATTAAGGTGAGGTAATGAAAGGAGCATCTGAAACAAAGATGAAGGATCTGGGATGGTTTATTTCCAAGAGCTGGCTGGTCTCCCCGGGCGCCCTGAGGAGAGCTCAGGCCAAGCTGTGGAGGAACAAGAATGCAGAACGAACATGAGCTTGGTTGACAACAGTCCACAGTGAGTTTAACAAAGTGAGAGGTGGCTCGAGACTCACACTGATGACAAGGAAGCAGATACAGGAAGATGTATTCTCCCGAAATTCTTTTCAAGATTGTTTTCACTTGTGGGTACATATTCTCCCTCCCACCCTTGAGACCTTTATTTGCTTAGCAAATCCAAGCGTGTGCGTACCTATGCCCGTGTGTGTGTGTCCACGGGCATACGCGTGCATGTATGTGCGTGTGTGCACAAGATAACAACGGCTTACTGCACCTTTGCTATGTTTGGAGATGGGGGCCGGTGTCTCCTTTGTGATCCCTGCAGTAGACAGTTGAGTGTAAAAGATTCCAGAGCAAATAGATGCTTCCCTGACTCTCTTATTCAGCCTGCTGGAAAAGAAACAAAAAACCAAAGCAATGTCAGTTCTGACTGAGAGCTGAAAGTGGAAGCAAAGGTTATCTAAGGACCACCTTAGGAGATAAGCTCAAGTTCCCTTCATGGCATATTCTTTCCAAAGTCTCATGATCTGAAGATTTCTTGCTCCTTTTGTCTTCTCCCTACAGCAGGGGAGAAGGGAGAAGGTGATGGTCCCTCCTCTGGCCCCTTGCTGGGAAGGACACCATTACGAAAATAGAGGGGGACAGACCTTTTTTTTTTTAATGTTTATTCATTTTTGAGAGACAGAGAGAGACAACGTAAGTGGGGGAGGGACAGAGAGAGAGGGAGGCACAGAATCCGAAGCAGGCTCCAGGTTCTGAGCTGTCGGCGCAGAGACCAATGTGGGGCTCGAACTCACGAACCGCAAGATCATGACCTGAGCACAAGTTGGACACTTAACTGACTGAGCCCCCCCAGGCTCCCATGGACAGACCTTTTTGAACACCCAGCAGTGCCTTGTGATTTGAAGCCTCAGGAAAGCAGCTAAAACAGTAGGGAAGCAAATTAATGCAGTGACAGGAGCAAAGGCATGAGAATGTAAGTGAGCCCCATAAAGGCTGTGTTTGCAAAGCATGTAGGGCTGTACTCACAGATATGTGTGTGTGTGTGTGTGTGTGTGTGTGTGTGCATGCTCATGTGCATATGTGTGTGAACAATCCTCTGCAATAAAACACGTGGTCAGGAAAAATGTCTGCTTTCTTTCATAAACAGAACCAATGTGCCCGGCATAAAAGGGAAGAGCATTTTATTAAGACCTCTTCTGAGAGTACAAAAACCTCTCTCCAAAGATAGGGAAGGGGTTTTCCTTTTTCGTGAAATATAACTGGTCTCCGGATCCAGCTCTCCCTTCACTTTGCCCTGGCCCCAACAGCTTTTCTTTCTGTTGTTATTTTTAACAGAGAACACAAGTTTCCAGTTGACAGAGTCCACGGTCAGCTCCTTCACTGAACATTGCACAAGTGACACAGGCCTCTGGCTGCCCCTGTAAATAAACAGGGCAGGGGACACCGGAGTGTCCCAGCAGGTCCCTCCAAATGCCCCTGCCGGCGGTGCGGCCCTTCCTGGAGCCCCACTCGGGAGGCAAGACGCCGTGGGGCCCCTGCGCCTGAGGCGACCCGGGTGCGGTCAGCAGAGACCTCTGTCCACACCAGCACTCCTTCGGAATCTGTCCTGTGTTAGTCAGGAATGTTCTTCAGATAAGGAACTGAGCAGAATGCAGGCCCTCAATCAAAGTTATCCAAGGACAGCAGGGATCTTTATCATGTGGCAGGCAAGGGCAGGCATGCTTCTGAGACTCCTCAGCGAGAAACCCGAAAACGACGATGACACAGAACGCACAGACTGAATTGCAGAAGAATGTGGCCAGGGTACTTTCTCCAGGATACCTTTGACCTGGAACTGCAAACAACCACTTATTTCCTTGCCTCGCTCCTCCTATGAGAATGACCCCAAGGGACTGCAGATTATTTAAAGTTATATTTAGCAAGTCATGGAGGCGACTAGTTAGCTCCAGTCAACTAGCCTTCCTGCAGAGGCCTGGATTCCTTCATCTTCTCCCTCTGCCTCCCCTCCTAGTCCTTCCTGCTGGCTGACCCTTAACCCCTTCATGGCTTGAGGAATCCCCTGCTGGCCCCAAACGTCCAGAACAAGTGCCCAGGTCCCCATACTTCTCCCTTGGCAGCCTGTAACTCCGCTCGACAGAGTTCTTTCTCTCTTGGAGCCCGAGTATTTTTTGCCATCCAGTGTTTCCTAATAAAATGATGCAAGGACCCTTGGGAAGAGACATGACTCAAGCTTTTATCAGCTCACAGACCGAAGAAATGGGCACAAGTCATGGCTTTGGAGGAGAGAAGACTGGCTGGAGACTGAAGAAGATGACTTCTGGCAAAAACGAGAAGACTGATGACTCCCCAGGATCCACTTTAGTGGAGCAGAAGGAATGAAAAAGAGCATAAACCCACAAGGACAAAGTGAGTGGAAGAGGGCACAGAGGACAGAGTACATGACTTGATCTCAGCTGTGAATAAAGGTCACGATCGGGGAAACCCTGAACATCGATGTAATCGAAATCTGTGAGAGGGAGGAGGGGGCGCGGGCGGGAGGCTGTGGGGGTGAAGCCCCGGGTCTACATCTGCCGTCTTAGAAAGGCATAGTCCACGGAAGCACGGAGAGATGATCTCTGAGCAGGCTTGCATTTTAGAAACGCAGAATAAATGGGGGGGGGGGGGGACCTGAAAAGAGGGGGATTAGAAGCCAAAGGAATGCAGCAAGGACTCTTGCTTTCCTTTCAAATTCTAGAGGTGTTGGGGCATGGGGCTGGCTCAACCGGTGGAGCATGTGACTTGCGATCTCAGGGTCAGGAGTTTGAGCCTCAGGTTGAGTGTAGAGATTACTTAAATAAGTAAGCATTTTTAAAAGTCTAAAATTCTAGCGGTGTTTAGTTTTTAGACCATGTGATGTGTTTCTTTTTCCATGAGAAAAATTAAAATGTAGAAACGTGACAGAAATGAGATGGAGGAAGAGGGAATGCCTGGGATTTCAAGTTCCTCCCCAGGGCTGGCTGGGCTGGCGGGTTCCTGACCCTGAGCCACGCAGAGACTGACTCCACCACACCCTTGAGAGGAGGGCAGAAGGCCCTGCCAGTGCTTTTCCGAAGTGTGACTTAGAATTCTCCGGAGTCCTTGTTTGGCTTGAAAGGGGGCAAAACTGGGGTGAACCCGGAGGACTGGAAAGCTGCAGGTCTGCGGGGCGGGAGAGAGGGAAAGAGGAACTTGCAAAAGGCAAGTTCCAGCCGAAGAATTTGCATCTTCTTTGCTTCCCAGGGATTTCTGTTTTCCAAGTTCGCTGAGGCCACAAACCAGGCCCCTCAGCCTTCCGGTGACGGCTCCCGCGCAGCGACTGCACTTGGGGACTCAGCAGCACCTTCAGGAGGCACCGCGGAACGGATGTGCCCGGAAGGGCGGGGCCTGGGCCGGCAGGGCCCAGGGGCTCAGAGCCTCTTCCAGGACCCCACAGGCCCCTGTGCTCCGGTGTCTGGGGAGCTTGGCCTGGGTGGGCGAGCAGGTCGATGACTCTGCAAACCCAGCTCCCCCCTATAGCCCTCCCACTGCTTCTCCTTAAAGCTAAGAAGTGCAGTAAATAAACCCCGGGACCCGGCTGCCAGGATCCGCAGGCTGTAACTCACAAGCTACCACCCCTCAGCATCATCCCCCTGGCAGGAATGATGCCTAGGGGGAAAACAAATTGCAACACTGTGCATGGGTAGGACTTGCAAAATGCATCAAATGAGATAGTATAAGGAACTCAGCAAAGCCCCCCAATATCCAGCACTAAAGAGAATCTTAGTTATGACTATGATAATTATTAGCACCTACTTTGGCCGCGAAATATGCTAGAAACGGTGATACTTTTACGCTGTATTCTCTTACCGCAATACACGCTTTTCATCTTCTAACTAATTTTTAAAAGCTTAATAAATCCATTGTTTGATTATAAACAAATCCCTGGATTCCAGACCTTTCAGCTTTGTAATGCATGAGAAATGAAAGGGCCTATGTTGCCCAAACAAGCTGAAAGGAGAGTTGATAACCTTCTGGAACCAGCTCTCTTTGTCCTACAGCTGACTAGACCTTCCGACTACTCGTCCTTGAAGACGATGTAATATTCTACCGAGCGAACCTGTCACGTTTTTTTATAATCATTCCCCAAGTGCTGAACATTTAGATTGTTTCTTACTTTTCAAAGTATTTATGATGCTGGATAAACATTTTTGTTCAAAAGGCTTTTTTTCCCCCATATTTAAGATTATTTCCTGTGTTAGAGTCACTACAGGGAAATATTTAAGGGGAATGAAGAGTGTAAAGGGCTCTTGAATTTTATTCCCTAGGTGTTGTACTAATTTATAGCCTTACTGAGACTATTCCCATTTTATTGAACTCTTGCTAACATCAAATACTATCATTTTAATATTTAATATTTAGTATTTTAAAAAATACTTTTATTTATTTATTTATAAATGCTTATTTATTTTTGAGAGAGAGAGGGACACAGCATGAGTGGGGGAGGGGCAGAGAGGGAGACACAGAATCTGAAGTAGGCTCCAGGCTCTGAGCTGTCAGCACAGACCCTGATGCGGGGCTCAAACTCAAGAATTATGAGATCATGACGTGAGCTGAAGTCTCACACTTAACCGACTGAGCAACCCAGGTGCCCCCATTTCAAAAATAATTTAATTATTTTTAAAAGAAAATGGCATTTTCTTTTAATAATATTTCTTAAATTACTAGTGAGTTTGAACATTTTCTTATATGCCTGCTAATTCATTTTGAATCTTCTGTTCATATTCTTAAAGCAATTGTGCCTCTTTGGGACCAAATATGATAAATATAAATATTGATTATCCAGATCCTAAAACATCATACTGTTAATTACTTGACTTTTATTGTTGTTTTTTTTTTTTTTGCATTATTTTCCTACTTTGCCTCAACAAGCCCTTATGGCTTATTGGTCACAATTTTTAAAATTATGAAACAGTTCATGTATACAAAGGTATATGTTATACATGTGAAGGTATAAACATTAATTTTCAAATGAGATAATTAGGGGTGCCTGGGTGGCTCTTCGGTTAAGCATTGGAGTCTTCATTTTGACTCAGGTCATGATCTCACAGTTCAAGAGTTTGAGCCCCACCTGGGGTTCTCTGCTGTCAGCGCAGAGCCTGCTTCAGATCCTCTGTCTCTCTCGCTCTCTGCCCCTCCCCCACTCTCGAAAAATAAACATTTAAAAAAATAAAATAAGATAATTAAAGTATTAAATAAAATGCTTGTAAAAACATTAGACTTTCACTTATTGCTATGATGGAACCAGAGTTCAGAGTTCCCATCCTACCTTAACCAATTAAAAACATGGGGGAAAATATATGGAAAAAAGCAAACCATTTTTCGGTCACTAGACAGCAGACAGTGTCTTGACAGTGACCCCTGAGAGAATGCAAATGAATGAGATGAGCCCTAAAATCACCCTCTTTATTACCTGGAGAGAAATTTCCAGGCCAAACCATAGGGAGAAGGAATCTAAGCACATCCTGAGCTGAGGAGACAGAACTGAGAATTTGGGGAGGCCAAGGCAGCTAGAAATTTGTAGGGTGGAGGACTGTAGAGGACAGAGTTGCCTAGAGAGGGCGCTCTAGAACCTGCCATTAGTTCTTTGGATTTCTGCTGCATGCCATTCACGGCAGGACACTAAATGAAGCTGGAGGAAGTTGTTGGGGGGAGTTCTTTTTGTGATTCTTTTTTCTTTTTTTCAAGATCTGCTTTGTTAGTTTTTAAATGTTTATTTTTGAGGAGGGGGAGGGGCAGAGAGAGAGGGAGACAAAGGATCTGAAGCAGGCCCTGTGCTAACAGCAGAGAACCCCAGGTGGGGCTTGAAATCATGATGACCGGAAATGATGAGCGGAAATCAGACGCTTAACTCACTGAGCCACCCAGGTGCCCTTCTTTTATTCTTGCAACTTCTTCCAAGTTTGAAATTGTTTCAAATTTCAAAATAGAAAGGTGTTTTAAGTGAAAGGATGTTAAATGGTATATCATGCTAACATTTACCAAGAGAAAGGGGGAGTGTCTGTATTAATATCACACAAAGTAGATTTCAGAGCAAAGACTTGCCAGAGATAAAGAGTATCTTTTTATAATAGCAGTGGAGTCAATTCAACAAGAGCACATAACAATCCCAAGCATTTACGCCCCATGGATATTTATTTCCAGTATCTTTATATTATAAATATGGTGACAAAATTCACATGTGCAATAAGAGGCAATATATTATAGGTGAATTTTGTGTCTCTCTTGAATCTCCATTCTCTGTGATATCAAGAGACAGAATACTCAGCTGTAGATATTTTCAGTCATTTCAGGTTTAAACTTGGCCATTTTGTATTTTCCTTCACTCTCTACCTCTACAGAGATGATTCAAGTTCCAGGGCTTGATGTGGTGGCGGCAGCTGGTCCTTCATCATGGGCTCACCCAGGTCACTCCTGAGGTGTGCCGTTTCCCATCTGGTCTTGTTATCACATCTGTCTTCCGGGCATGCATCCTTGACATCCATATCTTAAGATGGTCTCTGGTTGTTTGTCCATGCACTCTATACCCTCATTGTAACGACCATGGGCTATTAGAACTGGAGAAAAATTGGAAGGTTACCTCGGCTGTTTCTGTCTAAGCCTACTCTGTTGGTTCACGGGGTTCCAGTAGAAAGTGGGCATAAAATCTGTCCACTCTTGGACTCCAATAATGTATATGGAATTCTATTGTTGAGTGAGCATTAAAGAGGGAACAGGGTGCCAAGACCAAATTAAGAGGTGAGCAGCATCTTATTCTCTTATGGTCTCTTTAACTCTCTTCCTCTAGCCTGGGAATCCTTGTCTGGCCCTCCCAGGGAGCGATATAGTCCAGCTCTTTGTCTGCTCTCTTTCTAGTCAATTGTTTATGGCACAAACTTTAGATTCTTTCATAGTTTTGACACTTAAAAACTAAGTTTTTGAAACGAAAAACTCCTTTATGTCTCAAAATGTCCATTAAAAATTAGGTTTCCATTCTTTCCAAATACTTCAGGGGTAGATCATTGTTTAGTTTTCTTAGTCGCTTAAACCAATACGTGTTTATTTTCTTAATCAGAAGTTGAATGCAGGTCTCACTTGGCTAAAGTCAAGGTGTTGGTAGGGGTGTGTTTCTTCTGGAGGCTCTAGGGGACCATCTAGCCTTTGGCATCTCCTAGAGCAGCCCACATCCATTGGCATGTGGCCCCTTTCTCCCCCCAAAAGTTACCAGCACAGAGCTGAGTCCTGCTCATGCCGCCATCTCTCTGGTTCTCTCTTCTGCCTCCTTCTTCCATTTATCAGGATCTTGGTGATTACATCGGGTGCAGCACGATAGTGTCATCTCAAGATCAACTCATTGGCAAACGTAATTCCATTTGAAACTTCATTTCCCCTTTGTCATATAACCTAGTATGTTTATAGGTTCCAGGAACTAGGGCATGGACATCTAAAGGGGGGGGGACATTATTATGCTCACCACAGGCAGGCCTAGCTTCAGCCAATTAGCACGATCCATTCCTCTGGCTACAGTCTTTGATGTATAGTTACAGGCACACAGCCTTATCATGGTATACAGTCATTGGTATAGCCATAGATGTATAGCCTGATCCAGTCCAATTAGACTGAATGTCAACTCTAGCTAAGAATGCTGGGACAGGAGGACTCTCCCTCTTCTTCTAGACCTGGCCTGCCCAGTACAGTAGCCAGTAGCTACTTGGGCAATTGAGCACTTGAAATGCAAGCAGTGTGACTGAGATGTTCTGTTAAGTGTCGAATACACACGGACCATTGAAGCCTTAGTACAGAAGAGAACATATGTAAGATATGCTATCAATAATTTTTTTAAGTTTATTTATTCTGAAAGACAGAGAGACTGTGCACACACTCCCCTGCGCGCGCAGGGGAGGGGCAGAGAAAGAGGGAGTGAGAGAGAATCCAAGCAGGCTCTGCACTGACAGTGTGGAGCCTGAACCCACAAACTAGGAGATCATGACCTGAGCCAAAACCAAGAGCCAGCTGCTTCACCAGCTGAGCCACCCAGATGCCCCTGTCAGCAATCATTTTTAAATGATTTCATGTTGAGATAATATTTTGTAGATATTAGGTTAAACAGAATATATTATTGGAATTAATTTCACTCTTTCCTTCTTGTTTTTTTAAACATGACTACCAGAAACTTAAATCACACACTGTGGCTTGCGTTATATTTCTACTGGGAAAGGCTGTACTAGATGGTGTGGAGAATAGAAGTGAAGGCTGGGACTACCATAGCAATTTTTGTCTGTATGTGGGAAGTCAGCTTTGGATGAAGCTGCAAGTGAAGCAGGCAGAGCCGAGAGAGAAAGAAATTGGCTACTTGTTAACATCACTGGGCCACTGGTTCAACCAACCGCGAGCCATCCAACCATAATCTTTCCTCTCTAACGTCCCCACAGACTTTCTATCCCCTCCTCCTCAGCCCTACAAGTCAACACTCGCCCTTCCACTCAGAGACTGCCTGTGTTAATGTTTATTCTTCCCAACTGAAGCCAACATTCTATTCCGGAATGTGTAACTCAAATTGAGTTGAAGTCAAAAAGTACAACAGTCATTACATCATCCTGTGAGCAGCGTCCAGGATGTGTTTGCTCGCAAGACAGAGCAGCGGGGAGGGGTGACTTCCCACTTCCTTCTTCTGGCACCTTCTTGATTTCACAGTCCCTCCGCTCATCTTCAAGACTTTGGAGGATTTGATCCCTCTCCTCAAACGGCCATTGCCAACTCATTCTCACAGCATATGGCTGCCAGCTCCTTGAAGATGAAGCCCTGTGGCTTCCCTTGTCGTTTTGCACTTCCTGGCCTTTTTGACCCCTTCAGCTTTGGTCTGTTCTGCGACTTCCACTGTGTAGGATTCTTTTCAATGCTGTAGGACTGAGCAAGTTCATGGTCAGCACCAGCAGCTCAAGTTGTTCTGTAAGCCTCCTGTTATTGCTGTCTCCTTCCGTTCCAATGGCCTTAAAGCTGTGTCTGTCTGCCCCTAAGCAAACTCTAGGATGCCTTAGAAAACTGTAGACAAGTTTTCAAAATTAGAATAAAGCTTTGCCAATAACAATACAGAAATCCCATAGGCGTAAGGTGAGAATGTCACAATAACAAAAACAGCATGAGGCTCAAAGCAAAAGCCCACCAGAGCAGCCATGTGCTCTTGCTTCAAAAGTCGTCCAGGCCTGGCAAGCTTTGTGTCCCCAAACATAACGCAAAATTTTCTGTGTCTCTAATGTTGTATTGTGCACCAGACTAACATTGACCCAGTTTACCTTTATTTCTAGGGAGGCTTTTGTTATGGGGGTGAGGGCAGGGAGGAATCACAGATCTGAGATACGGATATTCTAGGATATTTTCTATGTCATTGCATGCTATTTTTTTGCCAAAAAAAATTAAATAGCTTTTTAACAATTCAGAGGTTATTTCATTTATGAATAGAAGTAAGATTAAAATTATTCAAAGACCTTATAAAGACTCTATGACTAAAACAGGCTGTATTAGAAGTTAGAAGTGGGATTTTGCCATTGTTTGATTGCATTATGGCCAGGGGCACAGGACTTCCTCAAGCCTGTGGCTCACACCTCCAAGGGGCTGATCTGCTGGGAAGAAAAGTCGAATGGGAAACAAAGCATGACTTGGTAATCGTTGGCCAAGTCCTCCATACTCCCAAATTGGGTCGCGTTGGTGAACGTGGGTTGGAGAATGTGGCTGAGGCCAGGATGACACAGTGGGACTTTCTGTTCTCTGCCCTCTTGCCCCTAAGATGGCCTCAACAGAGCTGCCTTAAGCTAACAGACCCACCCCAGTGCAGGGAGAGAGGAGCAAGGACAGAGAGACTTGGCCAGACTTGACCACTCAGGGAAACTGAAATTGGCCCTTTCTTCTGCTTATTATCTCAGCAGGCAGGAGGCAGAAAGGGCCTAGCACTGCCTGGAAGAGGAAGCTGCTTCAGCGAGTGCTTACCACAGGGGAGCAGAAAGTGTGAGGGGGAGTGCCATGGTGCCATAAATGACAACTTTTAAAATGCCTCATGATGAATCATCAAATTTACCCTCCCTCTGCATAAAGCAGAGCTGGGGAGGGGCACAGAGAGGGGCCAAAAGGTGAGCTGGGGGGAGTCTGCTCTCTGAAAGTCAATACTTAGCATGGAACCTCATACCTAGGAGTAAACTAGCAGCTATTTGCTTGTTTGTGGAATGAGCATCTTTGTTCTTATTTATTATGGAGTTATCAACTTGTACCTTCATGCAATGCTTAATTGAGCGTTTGTAATTAAAAATACTTTTTTGTGTGTTTTATTTATTTTTGAGTGAGTGCATGAGCAGGGGTGGGGCAAAGAGAGAGGGAGGGACAGAGGATCTGAAGTGGGTTCTGTGCTGACAGCAGTGAGCCCAATACAGGGCTTGAATTCCCGAACTGTGAGATCATGGCCTGAGCTGAAGTCAGGCACTCAACTGACTAAGCCACCCAGGAGCCCCTGTAATTCTTTTTAGAGAAATTTTTTTTTTTTTTTAATTTTTAGAGACAGAGTGCACGAGGGGGCAGAAAGGAGAGAGAAAGAGAATCTTAAGCAGGCTCCATATGGAGCCCGATGCAGGGCTAATCCCACAACCCTGGGATCATGACCCGAGCCAAAATCAAGAGTTGGACGCTCAACTCACTGAGCCACCCAGGTGCCCCAAGCATTTGTAATTTTTAAGCTATAATATCTAGCTCTTCCCTTCAAAGAGGTTGTAATCTAATTGAGACGATACATAAACACAAAAAATTTTATTTGTAAAGATTGACTTAAATGCTGAAGAGAATAATATAAGACATAAAGCAGCCAACGGCTGCTCTCCGGTAAGTTTTAAGGACAATACTTACTGAAGCCTTTCCAAAGAAGGATGACCACTGAGTGAGGCTGGCCAGGGAGAGGCTGGGGGAAATGAGATTTCAGCTGAACCTTATAAGACAGTAGTTACAAGTTAGAAAGGAGAAGGGAAGTTGGGAGAATGTTCCAGGAAAGTATAGGGGGGACCAAGGTTGATTCCAGAGACGGTGAGTAAAATCATTTGACCAGAGCAGAGAGTTCTTCAGAAGAACTGTGGAAGGTTGGATTGACAGGTTATGTTGGCATCACATTTTGAAGGAGTTTACATGCCAGGCTAAGGGATTTGGACTTTATTTCTAGGCAATCAGAAGCCATTCAAGGCTTCTAAGCAGAGTTACAACAAGATCAAAGGGGAGTTAAAACCAAGTCTTTGGAAAATAAGGCTTAAAAGTAATGATATAGTAGTGTTAGGATCGTGGGTATGTTTTTCTTCTCTATTAACATTCTACAATGATTTAGTTTTTATCATTCAAAATTATAATCAAGTCTTTTCTTGCTAAAAAGTAGAAGTAATTTTCTTCTTGGTCTCTCTATGCTGTGTTTCCTCTTTGAGAGCCTTCTTGGTTTTAAGCATTTGTTTTCAATTTGCAATAAGTTGAGGTGTCAGACTAACTTGCTGTCCCTCTTGTGATTCCTGTCCAATAGAGTGTGGACATCCCCTTACCATAGGCATAAGATCTCCACTGCACTTAGCTAGAGAGTCCCTTGCCATCGGAGATCATGAGTTGCTCCTACAAACACCTAATGAGAAAATTTTGTTTCTCTTCTTCCATAATCTCATCAGCAGAAAGGAGTAGATCTTTCTAAGTCAGTTCATTTCCCCACCAAATACACAGAGAGGACTCACTGGCTTTTTACTGGACTCCTGTCCCGGCATGTAGTACAAGGGTCCCTTCTAAGAAGTTATGCTGGGGGGCATCTGGGTGGCTCAGTTGGTTGAGCATCAGACTCTTGATTTCAGCTCAAGTCGTGATCTCAGGGTCGTGGGACCCAGCCCTGTGCTGGGTGAGGAGCCTGCTTAAGATTCTCTCTCCCTCCCTCTCTCTCTCTCTGTCCCTTTCCCACTCGTGTGTGCTCTCTCTCTCTCTCTCTCTCAATAAATACATAAATAAATAAATAACCAGATAAATAAAAATCAGATGCTATGCTGGGAAGGTATCCATGCTGCCAACCACAGAGCTGACGGTGTGGTCGTGTGGTGGCTTTGCGACGTCAGCCTGGCTGAGCTGCCCTACGTACCCACTACTCTCCTTCCCGTATGTTTCTAGCTGGGGTTGGCCACAAAAGGGATCTGTGCAAGAACTGGAAGATGGGAGTGGAGCAGTAGCCATGTCTACTCTCAGAAGGTCCAGGCAAGCCAGTCCCTCTCACGGCACACGCCGGTTTTTGTGGATCCAGTGGCTCCACTGTAGGGAGGGAAGCAGACTGGCAAATGCCGCAGCTCCCATGGGCTCTCTTTCTCAGCTCTTCCACATCCTAGACCTAGGCCAGGTCCCAGTGTGGCACCATTGCCAGAGCACCGGCCTCTCCTACAGGCCCTCCATGGTGATGGAGTCAGGGGCTTGGAGCCGGGGTTCCGGTGAGAGGCAGATATGCTTTCAACTGCCCCTCCTGTCTGCCATTTTGCACTCGTCTTTCCTTCCCACCGCTCTGCCTAGCACGTGGCCCCAGGCACAGGAGGAACAGCTGGACTGAGACTGTTTCACCCGCTCTCTCAGTTGAGTTAAATCTCTACAATAAATCCCTTATTTGATGTCACTCCTAGTGGTTCTGCTTCTCGAGTTAGTGCTACCTCGTACATGAGGTTTTCCCCCAAACCAGTCATGATACCCCTAGATTATATGGAGACACTTAGTACGGTAAAAAGAGCACAAGTTGGGAAGTCAGATAAGTGTCACAATTTCATCTTTTCAACCAACTTGCTGTGTGACTTTAGTAATGTCACTTAACCCTCCAAATCTTGGTCTCATCGCTGTTTTTTTTTCCTATTTTTTTTTTAATGTTTATTTATTTTTGAGAGAGTGAGAGAGACAGACTGTGAGCAGGGGAGGGGCAGAGAGAGGGAGACACAGAATCCAAAGCAGGCTCCAGGCTCTGCGCTGTCAGAACAGAGGCCAACGCAGGGCTTGAACTCACAACCTGAGCCGAAGTTGGGTCGGCAGTTAACCGACCGAGCCACCCAGGTGGCCCCTCATCACTGGTTTCAAGGGGGTTTTGACTAGGTGGTCTCTAAAGAGGTTCCCAAGTTTAAACATACAAGTGAACATATGATATCAAAGTTTATTTTTAAGAGTTTCTGAACTCTTTAAAAGCAGTTGTGAAAATTACACTGTAACAGAACTATTACTGACTGGTTAATTCCAAATTTTATGACGATTCTTCTGCTACTCAGTTATGGTAAACACTTTCTGGGGCACATGCAAAATTCACAATTCCTCGTTCTTTGGGAACTGCCCCTGGTGCATTAGGGTAGGTCCCAGGCAGCCATGTTACTATTATATGGCCGCCTCCTCCCCTTGGCTGTTACTAACTAGACCAGAGGTGGACACCTGGCCCAAGGTGGACCTCAGGTTCTCCCTCCTGGAATTGAGAATTGGGACCAGAAAACTGCTGGTCAGCCTCTGTTGGTGCCCCAACCCCCAGAAACACTGGGGTGGCCATGTTCCCATGTTCCTCCACAAGGTCCAGAGAGGCAAGAAAAATGTGTCTGAGTTGAGAAAGACAGTGAGGCATGTGCCCACAGAGAAGCAAAGAAAAGAGGTATAGAGAAAGAGTCCTATTGGTTTCTGGTCCTAGCCTGGCTGCATTCCTGCCCTTGGTTCCTTGAGACAACTTGTGGTTTTATTTTTTCCTCCTTTCTGTTTATGCTGGCTCAGGTTCATCTTTATTACCTGTCCTCAAAGAACTTTAACTGATAAGCCAGTAAGAATATCTGGGGTGTTTTTTTTTTTTATAGAAATTAGTTTAAAACTGCTTATTGATTCTTATTATGCTTCTTCATTCAAAGCAGAAACTTTGGTTTTGAAAAATTACACAGCCCTGTTAGAAAATGGACATTTTTGAACCGCTAATGATATTTATCTGATAGCAACGGTAAAAACTACTTCCTTAGCATCAGCCTCTTGCTCTGTGGCAAACAGTCATTAACCCTCCAACTGAACATTCTCCTACAAACACATAATGAATCATTAACGGTCTCATATTGGAGCACTGGGCTTGGCACATAAAGGTAGGGTTCAGGTCCCAGTACTGCCATTCACTACCTGTGTGCTCTTGGGTAAGGGCGTAAGGTCTCTGGCCCTCAAATATTCCATCTACTGCATAGAAACAATCCCTTCTTTACAATGTTGCCGCGTCATTTAAATGAACTGCTACATGCCAAAACACTATAAATCATAAAGCTCTTTACTAATGTGAATTTGGAATACTGAATATTTGAACAACTGTGTTGACATATAGTAGAAAACACAAGCAAGAGAAGGAAGACAAAGGAAATACTGTCAGACAATGGGCTTTCAAGTGGAGTGCCAAAACCTCAATGGAAAATTCCCTTCTCCACCCAGTTTAACTAAAATAAGAGTGACTGTAATAACAGAAATGAACTCCTTCTTCATGTTTACACTAAGGTAGAGAAGTAATGTTGTTCTTTCCTACAATCCAATCGTGCAAACATGGGTATAAACAGAAATTCTAGCATACAGACTCAAAGACATGTTTCTAGAGTTTTAGCTCAATGAGATGTGACACATCATCTATATATACAAACACTTCTATGAAGGTACATAACACCCTATATATGGTATACACATATTTACATGGATGGCGAAGATTCCAGAGTGAGAGGCTAACTGGGATAACCACTGGGAACCCAGACATGTTCAGGCACGCCTGAAGGGCCTGGATGTGAGACCACCCAGGATCTACTTACGTAAGGACCTGAGATGAGGTACACAAGGGACAATGATGGGACATGCTGGACACAGAGTAGACCCCCAAGAATAGGATCACCTGCCTTTGGGAAACAGAAATCTGCGAAGCCCTCCTTGCCCCAGACCAATGTGTCCATAGAGGAAGAGGGGCTATAGGTGCAAGCCTGTTGGCCCTAGAACTGCAGTTTAGGGTGGCAGGGACAGCCAGTTCCCTACAGTGTGCTACACTGGTGTCACCCAGATGTCCTCAGTATCCCTCTCTTGTGACCAAGAACTAAGAAGACAGCTAGAACCATAGAGTCTGTGTGGGCCAAGTAAGAGTGTAAGAAAATACCGGTGAAGTCATTTCCTCCTCACTTCAATATGGTGCCTGTTTATTAAAAGCCAATAAGGTAGGGGCGCCTGGCTGGCTCAGTCGGAAGAGTCATGTGACTTTTGATCTTGGGGTTGTGAGTTCGAGCCCCACGTTGGGTGTAGAGATTGCATAAATAAATAAAACTTGAAAAAATAAATAAATACGATACAATAGAAGCCAATAAGGCCTATGGAAACAAGAGATGATGAGGGGCGGCACCTGCCCATTGTTCTCTGGCTCGCCGACCCCACCAGCTCACGTCCACCTATCTCCCTCCACTCTGCATCTGGCCATGCCCATGGCAACCTCCTCCCCACCCAAGGGTGAGGCTTCTGGTACTAACAAACCCCTCTGACTCAATTCAAACACAGAGGTTTGCATTCACTGTGCCATAGCAAGCTGGCGTACCGTGACTCCTCACCATGGTGATGTGGTCTTAACAGGGCAGACAGCGTGATCCTTTAATGCATAAATCATGTCACTTCTCTGCTCAAAACTCTCTAACGGCCTCTTGTCACACTCAGAGGAGAGTCCCTCCTGTCCTCATCTCCATTGACTTCTACTTTCAGAGGGGATCCAGGTTTTGTGGGGCCTGAAGCTTATACAGTTTGGAGGGCTTTTTAAGAGATATCATACAAAATTATGTCTGGGCATGAATATTTATTTACAATGAGAAAACCAATCACAACAGATTAAAAATATTCCCAACTCAGGGCTCCTGGGTGGTGCAGTCAGTTAAGCAACTCACTCTTGATCTCGGCTCAGATCACGATCTTGCGGTTCATGGCATTGAGCCCTGCATCAGGCTCTGTACTGACAGTGTAGAGATGATCTCTCTCTCTACACTGCTGCTCTGCTGCTCCCCGACTCGTGCTTGCTCTCTCTCTCTCTTTCAAAATAAATAATTTTTAAAAATCTTCCCAGCTCAATTTTCCCTTACCTAGATCTCTAAAAAGCTGAATGCCAAGTGTCCAACACTATCCAGCTTGGGGGGGAAGTGTGATGGAGGGGAAACAGAGGAAGACAGAGTCAGCAGTCATAATTAAGTGCAGTTGAAATACCTTATTTTTGTAAATTTTACAAAATGTGTGACCATGTGAACGCACCGCTAGGCTTCTCTCAGGGCTTGGAGGGGACCCAGGCAAGTGAGGAGCCCTGCCTGGGCCCTTTGCTGCTCTAGCCATGTTGGCCTCCTTTGTGTGAAATCAGCAAGTCGTTCCCTTTTCAAGCCTTTGCCCTTGCTGTTGGCTCAGCCTGAGATATCTGAATGCTTTCCTTGCTCATCTACATCAGGTCTCTGCTCAAATGCCATGTGTCAGAGGGTCCTTTGCAGACATTCTATATGAAAAATAACCCCCAATCCATTTCCATCCCTCTTGCCCTGCTTTATTCCTCTCCCTGCACACATTAGCTCCAGATATGCTATCTAGTCCTCTGCTGGCTGTCTCCCCCTACTAGAATGTGAGAGCAGAGACTGTTTGCTTCACTGCTTTATCCCCAGCACCCACCACAGTGCCTCGATAATGGTAAAGGATCGGTAAATCCTTGTTGAATCGATAAATATATATATATTTTAAGATTTTATTTTTTTTAAGTAATGTCTACACCCAATGTGGGGCTCAAACTCACAACCCTGAGATCAAGAGTCACATGCTCTACCCACTGAGCCAGCCAGGCGCCCCTGAATCAGTAAATATTTTGATAATTACAAGTATTACATTGCAAGTACTTGTTGACAGGCCTCTATTAGCCAGTATGATTCTTAAGAGCAAGGGACTTACCATCCCTGCATTTATTTATTCAACAAAGGTTTCTGAGCACTCTTTGTGTATTATCAGTCTCCTAGAGCTGCCATAACAAAATATCACAGACAAGGTGGCTTAAACAACAGAAATTTATTTTCTCACATTTCTGGAGTCTGGAATTCCAAGATCAAGGTGCTGTGAGGCTGGGTTTCTGTTGAAACCTCTCCTTCCAGTTTGCAAATGGTGCCTTTTCACTGTGTGCTCACGTAGCCTTTCCTCTGTGTGCACCCATGTAAGAGATCTCTGTCTCTTGCTGTGTCTCCTCTTCTTACAAGGATACCAGTCCCATCAGATCAGGGCCCCATCCTCATGACTTCGTTTATGACTCACCCTTAATTACCTTCCTAGAGATCCTGTCTCCAAATACAGTCACTTTGGGGGTTAGGGCTTCAACATGAATTTTGGAGGCACACAATTTACCCTGTAACACCATGTCAGGTGCTGGGGATGCAGTATGACCAAACCAGTCCTGACTCCAACCCCCATGGAATCTGTGGCACATACTCCAAAGAGTAGAACCTGATAAAAATGCTCAAGATGGGGATATGCTGAAGATAGAGTCAGAAAGGACTCCAGGAATCAGGAGACACCCATAACAGCAGCAATAATATTAGCAACATTGATTTCATACTTCTATGCGCCCAAGGACCATTGCAAATAAGAAACAACAGGTAGATACTATCATCCTCACTTTACAGCTGAGTTAGAGAGGATGTATCCCTTGCCAAGTTCGTACAACCAGTACATGGCAGAGATGGGATTCAAACTCAGGCAGTCTGCTCCCACAGCCACTGTGCGATAGAAGGTTTGAGAACTGCCCCATTCCCCTCACCTTACAGACGAAGACCACATGACAGTAACAGCTATGTGGCAAGCTGATGTCAGGATTAGTGACAATGTCTGTAAAATTACAGATTATTACACTGATGACTCCCAGTGAGTCAGGATCCCTGGTAATCATGGTATTCATGCCTTTGGGTAGTCTCCTCCCACATTGGCTCTGGGCTTGGCCTTCTGACTTGCTTGGCCGATGAGACACAATTGTGACACAAGCAGAGGCTTGATAAACACATTGGGGCTTACCCTATTGGAATCCCGATGCCATGTAAAGAAGTTTATCCTAGGGAAAAAGAGAGGTTGCAGTCTTCTAGGTATCCCTGCCAGGTGGGGCTATCTTAGACCTTCCAGCTCTAGCCAACCCACCAGCTAAATGCAGCTTCCTTTTTTTGTTTTTAAACCAAATCTTTATTTATTTTTAAAGTAAGTTCTATGCCCAATGTGGGGATTAAATTCACAACCTCAAGATCAAGAATCGTATGTCTACTGACTGAGCCAGTCAAGCGCCCCTAAATGCAGCTTCTTGAGTTAGCCCGAGCAAGACCAGCAGTAGAACCATCCAGCCAAACCACAAAATCATGAGAAATAATAAATGGTTTTGTTTTAAGCCACTAAGTTTTGGGATAGCTTGTTAAGCAGTGATACATATGGATACATTAATTCCTATTACTATGATCTGTTTTTACTAAGAATACTTCTGATACCAAATGTGTGGGCTTTCCCCCCCACATCAACCAGTTCTTTAACTCTCTAGACACCAACTGAGTTCTCTAAAATTTAATTCAGTTCTGACACCAACTACCCAGAATTAGTACAGACCCCATAGGTTAAGGGCTCAGTCCCACAAGACTGCTCCAACTTCAGAGGCCAATTGTAAATCCAGACCTCCCATGATTGACTGATCAGCTGCAAAGTTGGGGGTTTGTGGGGGATAGTTCCCACAACCTTGTTCTCAGTCTTAATAATTTGCTAAATGGCTCACAGGACTGAGGAAAAATGGTTTATTACTATTACCAGTTTATTATAAAGGATACAACTCAGAAATAGCCAATGGAAGAAATTCACTGGGAATGGAGTTGGAGGGCAGTTGGAGGGCAGCATCCATGCTGTCTCTAGTAAGGCCACCCTCCCAGCACCTTGTTGTGCTCACCAACCCAGAACTCCCCTAGCCTTGTAATTTAGGGGTTTTATGGAGGTTCTATCACATAGGCATGATTGATTAAGTCATGGCGATTAACTCAGTCTCCCCAGAAGTCAGAACTTTCAGCCCCAAACCCTGTAATCACATGGTTGGTCCCTCTGGCAACCACCCCCAGCCTAAAGTTATCTAGGGCCAAGAGTCACCTCATCAGCATAAACCCAGGCATGGTCAAAAGAGGCTTATTATGAAAAAGAAAGATGTTTCTCTTACTTCTATCACTCAGGAAATTCCAAGGGTTTTTGAAACTCTTGTGCCAGGAACCAGGAACAAAGATCAAATATATATATATTTCTCATTATATCACAATGTCACACTCCTCTTTTAAAAATACTTATGTGTGCCTCTGAGGTAAGCATTATGCTAGGCTTTAGGGATACTATGGTGAACAAGACCAAAATGGGCTGTTCTTTCACATTTTAATGGAGAAGACAAATTAAAACAACAACAACAACAACAATTAAAATCACTGTACATTGTTCTGTGTAATATGATGAACAAAATTTAGGAGGTAAGGTAGAGAATAACAGCAAATGAGATCTGCATTTGATAAGGTGACCAGTGAAAATCTCCCTGAGATTAAATTTAAGTGGAAACTTAAAAAATGAGAAGAAAGAGGGGCCTGGGTGGCTCAGTCGGTTAAGTGTCCGACTTCAGCTCAGGTCATGATCTTGAAGTTCGTGAGTTCCAGCCCCGCATCAGGCTCTGTGCTGACAGCTCAGAGCCTGGAGCCTGCTTTGGATTCTGTGTCTCCCTCTCTCTCTGCTCCTCCCCCACTCACACTCTGTCTCTCTCTCTCTCTCAAAAAAAAAAACCATAAAAGAATTTTTTTTAAATGAGAAGAAAGTAGCCATGTAGAGTTATATAACAGACCCTCAATAAGTGATAGTTATTTATTAATAGACATATAAAATTATCAATGGATATTTATTAATTATTTATGCAATTGGTACATAGTAAAAGCTCAATATATATTAGTTCTCTGCCCTTCCCCTTCCTCTGTGTCACCATTATTATCACTCAGGGTCCAGTCAAGAAAACAGAAATCACATGAGGTATATCAACAGTGAGGATTTAATATAGAGAATTTGTTATAGGTGTTGGAAGACTGAATGAGCAAGAAGGAATACTGAGGTCATCTAGAGGGTTTCAGGAAGCAACTAACACTTCCTAGTGCTAAAATAACTAAAGGGAAGGGGTTGGGAGATACCAGAACCCAGATGTGTGGAGGAGTGGCTCATGGAGAGAGAGCGTCACTCAGGTGCTATTGATATCTCTGAGGGGGCTTGAAGAGCTTGGTTCTCAAGGAGCACCCAGTTAGATAGAGGCTGGAGCCAACAGCTGTTCCTGAAGCCAGTGCTGTTGTTGGGGGGTGTTGACTGGAAGTCAAGTTATCAAGTTATCACAAGAAGGAAGACCCTTTCCCTACTTCTACAACCTCCAAGTCTCCCCCTAAGTGCCCACTATTGGCAGGGCCAAGCAGGAAGCCAGGAAGCAAGACATACTATTAAAGGGACATTGCAGAGTCCAGACCCAGGATGATAGAGAAGAGTATTCAAGGGTGGATTTGGAGCTGAGAAACAACAGGCGAAGGACTAAGGTTGTCCAAGTTGGTCCTACCTTCCTCGTGTGTTTTTTCCAGCATGTGATCCAGTATAGCATTTGTCCCGATTATCTGTTATTATTTTTTAAGAGAGGATTTTTATTTTTGAAAGTAGTTTCTGAATATAACTGTTATTTATGTGTATCAATAAAACTGTGACTAGGTTTGTATATGTAATATAATCCCTAGAGCAACCACTAAAAAGCTAATTAAGAGATACACTAAAAAACACAATAATAAATAGGTAGAATTCTTAAAAATGTTCAAGGAAAGGAAGATACAAAATTAAAATGGAAACATGAACAAATATTGTTAAAATGTCTATACTACTCAAAGCAATCTACACATTAATGCAATCCCTATCAAAATACCAGCAGCAATCCTAAAATTTGTACGGAACTACAATAGACTCCAAATAGCCAAAGCAATCTTGAAAAAGAAAAACAAAACTGGAGGTATCACAATTGCAGATTTCAAGTTATATTTCAAATCTGCAGTAATCAAAACAGTATGGTGCTGATACAAAAACAGATAAATAGACCAATGGAACAGAAGAGAGAGCCCAGAAATAAACCCATGATTATATGATCAATTAATCTTTGAGAAATAAGGCAAGAATATACAATTGGAAAAAGACCGTCTCTTCAACAAATGATGCTGGGACAACTGGACAGCTGCATGTAAAAGAATGAAATTGGACCACTTTCTTACACCATACACAAAAATAAAATGGATTAAAGACCTAATGTGAGACCTGAAACCATAAAAATCCTAGAAGAGAGAACAGGCAGTAATTTCTCTGACATCAGCCCTAGCAATATTTCTAGATACATCTCCTGAGGCAAGAGAAACAAAAGCAAAAATAAACTATTGGGACTATATAAAAATAAAAGTCTTCTGCATAGCAAAGGAAACAATCAAAAAAACTAAAAGACAACCTACTGAACGGGAAAAGATATTTACGAATGACATATCTGATAAAGGGTTAGTATCCAAAATATATAAGAATTTATACAACTCAACACCAAAAGAACAAATACTCCAATTAAAAATGGGTAGAAGATATGAACAGACATTTCTCCAAAGAAGACATACAGATGCCCAACAGACACATGAAAAGATGCTCAACATCACTCATCATCCGGGAAATGCAAATCAAAACTACAGTGAGATATCACCTCATACCTGTCAGAATAGCTAAAACCAACAAGAAATAACAAGCGTTGGCAAGGATGTGGAGAAAAAGGAATTTTCATACACTGTTGGTGGGAATGCCAACTGATGCAGCGATTGTGGAAAACAGTTTGAAGGTTCTTCAAAAAGTTAAAAATAGGATGGCCATATGACAATAATTCCACTACCAAAGAATACAAAAACACTAAATTCAAAAAGACATGTGCACCCCTACGTTTACTACAAAATTATTTACAACAGCCAATTTATGGAAGCAGCCTAAGTATCCATGACAACATGGGTGGATCTAGAGATATAATGCTAAGTGAAATAAGTCTGTTGGAGAAAGACAAGTACTATGTGAGTTCACTCATATGTGGAATTTAAGAAGCAAAACAAACAAACAAAGGAAAAAAGAGACAAACCAAAAATCAGACTCTTAGCTATAGAGAGCAAACAGATGGTTACCAGAGGGGAGGTAGGTGGGGGGATGGGTGAAAGAGGTGATGGGGACTAAGAGTACACTCACCATGATGAGCATGGAGTAATGTGTAGGGTTGTTGAATCACTATATTGTACACCTGAGACTAACACGACACTGTATGTTAACTATACTGGAATTTAAATTAAAAAGAGTATGGCGAATAAAGAAGCCAGTCACAAAATCATATATTGTATGATTCCATTTTTATGAAATGTCCAGAACAGGTAAATCTACTGAAACCAAAGAAGAGTATTGCTCTTCGGGGACTAGGGGGAGAAAGGAGACTGGAGAGTGACCGCCAGTGAGTATGAGATTTCTTCTTGGAGTAATGACAATGATCTGAAATTCAACAGTGATGATACGTGAATTTTATGGTATATAAATTACAACTCAATAAAGCTGTTTTTTTTTTTTTAAGAAAGCAGGAGTAGCTATGTTAATATTGGATAAGGAAGACTTCAGAGAAAAATAATAACCAGAGACAGAGAAGAACAGAAAGAAGAAAGAAAGAAAAGAATAGAAAAAGGAGGAAGAAAGAAAGAAAGAAAGAAAGAAACAAAGGAAAAGAAATTGTAAAAACTTCTAAATGCAATTGTTTTTTATATGTACTGATGTGGTAAAACTAATTTACCATTAAAAAATAATTATTTAAAATAGTTTTAAGGTTTTTTTGGTCTTCTACATTCTCAAAATTATTTGGGTTAGTTTCATTAATTTTCTTTATTGTTTGTTCTTTATTACTCTTATTTATGTTCTAATCTTCTAATCTTTATTGTTTCCTTCCATCTTCCTTTGTGTGTAATTTGCTCTGGGTTTTGTTTTGTTTTTTGTATTTCTTAAGGTGGAAGTTTAGGTTATTGGTTTTAGCTCTTTCTCTATTTTTTTTAATTTAAAAAAAATTTTTTAATGTTTATTCATTTTTTGAGAGAGAGACAGAGCATGAATGGGGGAGAGGCACAGAATCCGAAGCAGGCTCCGGGCTCTGAGCTGTCAGCACAGAGCCCGACGCTGGTCTCGAGCTCACAAGCTGTGACATCATGACCTGAGCCGAAGTCAGATGCTTAACCAACTGAGCCAAGCAGGTGCCCCATCTTTTCTCTTTAAAAAAAGAAAAATTTTTTTAACGTTTATTTATTTTTTTGAGAGAAAAAGAGACAGTGTGAGCCGGGAAGGGGCAGAGAGAGAGAGGGAGACACAGAATCCAAAGCAGGCTCCAGGCTCCGAGCTGTCAGCACAGAGCCTGTCACAGGGCTTGAACTCATGAACTGTGAGATCATGACCTGAGCCGAAGTTGGACGCCCAACCGACTGAGCCACCCAGGCGCCCCTCTCTTTTTTAATATAGGCACTTACAGATTTTCCTCTAAACACTGGTTCAGCTTCATCCTATAAGTTTTGGTATGTCGCATCTTTGTTTTCATTCATCTCAAAGTATTTTTTAACTTTTGATTCCTTCTTTGATCCATTGGTTATTTAGGAGTGTGTTGTTTAATTTCTATGTATTTTTGCATGTTCCAAATTTCTTTCTGTTATTAATTTCTAATTTCATTCCATTTAATCAGAGAACACAAAGGTATATGGGTACCTTTACTGGTATTGTTTCTATCTTGTGCAGATTGGAGTTACTGTCTAGTGTCCTTTCATTTCAACTTGAAGAGCCTTCTTGAGCATCTCTCTTTCCCTCTTTTTTCTTTAAGTCTACTTATTTATTTAGAGAGAGAGAGAGAGCATGAGCGGGGGCGGGCCAGAGAGAGGGAGTGAGAGAATCCCAAGCAGGCTCTGTGCTGAGAGCACAGAGCCTGATTCAGGGCTTGAACCCACAATGCATGAGATTATGATCTGAACCGAAACTAAGAGTTGGATGCCTAACCGACGGAGCCACCCAGGCACCCCTCCCTCTTTTTTTTTTTTTTTAAGATTTTATTTATAAGTAATCTCTACACCCAATGTGGAGCTCAAACCCACCACCCCAAGGTCAAGAATTGCATGCCTCACCCACTGAGCCAACCAGGTACCCCAAGCATCTCTCTTAAGGCAGGTTTGCTAACAATGAATTCTTTTATTCACTTTTTTAAAAATTCTGAATGTCTTAATTTCCCCTTCCTTTTTAAAGGATAGTTGTGCTGAATATAGAATTCTTTGTTGACAATCTTTTTTCCCCCAAGTACTTTGAATATGTCACTCCACTATCTTCTGGTCTCCATGGTTTCTGATAAGAAATCATCTATTAATCTTTTTTTTTATTTAAAAAAAATTTTTTTTTAATGTTTATTCATTGTAGAGACAGAGAGAGACAGAGCATGAATGGGGGAAGGTCAGAGAGAGAGGGAGACACAGAATCTGAAACAGGCTCCAGGCTCTGAGCTGTCAGCACAGAGCCCAATGCGGGGCTCGAACTCATGGACCACGAGATCATGACCTGAGCCGATGGTCGCCCAACCGACTGAGCCACCCAGGTGCCCCAAAATCATCTATTAATCTTACTGAGGATTCCTTTTACGTGATAAGCCAGTTCTCTGGTGCTACTTTCAAGATTCTTTCTTTGATTTTAGCTTTCGATAGTTCAATTATTATATGTCTAGGTGGTGATCTCTTTGTGTTTATATCACTTGGGGATTGGTAAGGTTCTTGAATTTATAGATTAATGTTTTCCATCAAATTTGGCAAAATTTTTGGTCATTACTTTAAATATTCTTTATGCCTCTTTCTGTCTCTCACCTTGCACCTTGGGATTTCCACTATGTGTATGTTGGTTAAAAAAAATTTTTTTTAATGTTTACTTATTTTTGATAATTAGAGAGAGACAGAAAACAAGCAGAAGTGCAGAGAGAGAGGGAGACACAGACTTCGAAGCAGGTTCCAGGCTCTGAGCTGTCAGCACATAGCCCAATGTGGGGCTCAAACTCACAGACCAGGAGATCATGACCTGAGCCAAAGTCGGCCCCTTAACTGACTGAGCCAACCAGGCGCCCCTATGTTAGTTTACTTGGTGGTAGCCCACAGGTTTGTGAGGCTCTGTCCATTTTTCTTTTCTTTTCTTTTTTTTTCTTTCTATTCCTCGGATTGGATGATCTCAATTCACCTACCCTCAAGGTTGCTAATTCTTCTATCTGCTCAAATCTACTGTTGTGCTTCCTGCTGGATTTTTTATTTCAGTTGCTGTACTTGTAAACTTCAGAATTTCTATTTGGTTCTTTATAATTTCTATATCTTAAGTTGCTATTGCCCATTCGGTTGCAGGGAGTATGGCCGGAGTCGCAAAAGATGAGTCCGCAAACAAAATGCAGTTAAGTGAAGGTCCTCACACTCGAGTCGGAATGAGGCCCCGACTCCAGAATGCAGCTTCTTTTTATTAGGATAATTGCTAAAGACTACGTGCATAAAGTCAGCTAAGCAAGTGTGTTAATCAGTCTAATGGTTTAGCTCTTCAAGGTTGAATTTTGAGTTAATGGTTTCTATAACACCAGGAAGGGTCAGGTGCGAAGGAGGATCCAGCCCTGGACAAATGTTAATGGCTCTAGATGGTCGTTACAAGCCTCAGCCTCGTTCAGCTGTGTAAACATGTCCTAAGGCCTTGCACCTTCTCCAGCACTTCCCTTTTGAGGTCTTTTCCTTTGACGCTTCTCTCCTGCATCTCCCACACATATGGTGAGACATTGTTTTCACAGTTTTCATTAGTTGGTTAGACATAGTTTCCTTTTTTTTTTTTTTGAACATATTTATAATAGCTGATTTAAAATCTTTATCTAGTAAGTCCAGTGTCTACACTTCCTCAGGGACAGTTTTTATGAACTGCTTTTCTTTCTGTGTATGAGCCATATTTTTGTTTCTTTCATACGTCCTAATTTTTTGTTGAAAACTAGACATTTTAAAGAATATAATCAGCAACTCTAGCTATCACGCTCCCCCTCCCTAACATTTAGTTCTGTTGCAGTTTCTGTGTTGCTATTTGTTTTAGTGATTTTCTGAAATTAATTTTGCAAAGTCTCTATTTTTTGTCATGTGTGGCCCCTGACTTCTTTGCTCACGTAGCTTAGTGGTCAGGGGCGATTGGGTAGATATTAAATTCTCTAAACCAATATATCTACCAGCCTGTGCTGAGGGGTTCTGTGTGCATGTTTGGGCTCACCATCAATGCTCCAGGAGTTTACAACTCTGCTTTAGCCTTCATTACCTGCTTGCAAACAGCCTCAAGTTCAAAGTGAGAGATTAGAGCCTTCTTGGACATCTTGAAGATATGCACACAGCCCTGCATGTGCTTTTGGCCTTCTAGATTCCTGTGAATATGTCAGAGCTTTTTTAATCTCCCTGTGGACATCTCATTCCACAGCTTTGCCTTTTGAGTTTTTGGTCAGCCTCTTGTGTGCCTCAACTGTTATCACCACTTCAGGCAGCTGTGATATTAAACAACCACTGCTAATTATTTTTGACAAATGCTCTGAATGGGAGAGCTCTGACTTCCAGGGAGCTGCCAGACAAGTCAAAGACAATTCTCTGGGAATGTGGCTTTTAGGAGGTCTCCAAAGCCATTCTGCCCCATCCTCTTGTTATCAGGCTGCTGGTTTCCACAATTAAAAGTTACAAAAAAAAACAAAAACAAAAACAAAAACAAAAACAAAAACAAAAAAAAAACACACACACAACAAAATAAAACAAAACACAACCAGTTACAAAGCTCTTTTTCAAGACTACTGCAGGGCTGTAAAGAAGGGATGGGCCTAGAGTGAGTTAAAATGCCATGAAGTTCACTGTTATTACCAAGATTCAAATGTTTTTCTTGAATAAATGCTCTTAGGATTGTTGCAAGGTTTTGTTTCATTTCCAAACTGTGACGAAGTTTATTTTGACAATCCCCCCCCGCCCCCCAGTGTTCTTGTTGCTTTTATGGAAAAGTAGATTTTCAGAGGTCCTTATTGCACCATTCCAAAAGCTGACTGCCATCATACCACTTTTTATGACCACTGTCATAAATCAAGTAACATCACTTTGTTGAGACAGTCACAGAGGCTTGCCCAGTTTTAAGTGAAATGTAATAAATTCTGTCACTTGATAGGGTAATGTCAAGGCTCTGGAAGAGCATGTGGGACTAGAAATGAGCCTTTTTTGGAAAATGTAATCTGCTATCCTTACTATTTTGGGAAATCAAGTCACCAATGGCAGTTCTGCACGTATTCAGGTCACCAGTTCAATACACTTGAATCAGTCTATACTTGTACTGTCACACTTATGGAGATGATTTTTCCTTTGTTTAGCCACCCAGGCACCCCTGGGAGATGCTTTTTCTAAGTGTAAGCCTGCAATTACTCTTCTGGAATCGTAATGGCCAATAATTTTTATGTCAAACTACTTTTCATAAATTATTTTCCTCTTATTTCCCTTTATATTGCAATAAGGGTATTACATTATTATTCTGCATTAAACTGATGGTTAAACTAAAAACTTTTTTTTTATAACGTTTATTTATTTTTGAGACAGAGAGAGAGCATGAACAGGGGAGGGGCAGACAGAGAGGGAGACACAGAACTGAAACAGGCTCCAGGCTCTGAGCTGTCAGCATAGAGCCCGACGCGGGGCTCGAACTCACAGACCGCGAGATCATGACGTGAGCCAAAGTCAGACGCTTAACCGACCAAGCCACCCAGGCGCCCCTAAACTAAAAACTTTTTAATTGAGGCATTCTTATGGTAAAGCATGCATATCTTCAGTGTTTAGCTCAGTGAATTTTTTTTTAAGCAACAGTGCTCATTTAATATTTCTTGCAGTTTCTACCAGTCAAGAATTCATGAGCAGCTTGTTTGGTGTCTCTGTGCTCCTCATGAGGTTGTAGTCAGCAGTCACTTGGGACTTCAGTCATTTGCAAGATTCAGTGGGGCTAGGGGATTCACTTTTTTTTTTTTTAGCTTTATTGGGGTGTAATTGGTATACAAAAAACTGGACATAATGCATACAATTTGGTGATAGGATCACTTCTAACAGTCACTCCTAGCTGTGCTTTTGTTCGTGTCTTCAACAGCACTAAGAACCCTGTTTACAATTAGCCAAGCAGTAGCCCCTACTTCTGAGCTAACTCCAAGCCTCATTTGCTTGCTTCTCTGGACGTTTTTAAATAGACAGGGATGTGTTAATGGCAGAGTACATTATCTATCTGTCATTGTTGGGTGGGCAACATGGAAATGGGAATTTAAAAAAAAATTATATTTTTATTTTACTCTTAAACAACCAAATTACTCATCAATGGTATGAATGTACCTGTTGGGCATTGCACCGTTTCTCAAACCATAGACTCAAATCAAACATTTCCAACCACATTTCCTGTTCCATGTTGACCTTTGCACAGTACTTGCTTTTCTAAAATTTATGTATGTATTTATTTATTTAGAGGGAGAGAAAGAGAGAGACAGTGTGTGTGTGTGTGTGTGTGTGTGTGTGTGTGTGTGTGTGTGTGTGAGCGGGTTGATGAGTAGAGGAAGAGAGGGAGAGAATCTTAAGCATGCTCTCTGCTCAGCGTGGAGCTGATTCAGGGCTGGACTCAGGGCTTGACTTGGAGCTTGACTCAGGGCTTGATCTCACAACCCTGAGATCATGACTGGAGCCAAAATCAAGAGTCAGATGCTCAACCAACTGAGTGATCCATGCACCCCACTTGCTTTTTATTTTTAAATAAAAGAAGACACTAATGAACACTTTGTTTTCATATTGTACCATTACTAACAATACCCCACGAATGCCTCATACACATATCCTTGTTCCTGCGTGGCACTGTTTCTCAATAGTGTATTAGAACAGGAACTGCTGGCTCATAGGGCATTTACATTTCCAGTCTTACTAGGTGATACTGAATTGTTCTCCACAGTCATTGTACTAACTTAAGCTCCTACAAGTGTCTAAGAATTTCCCTTGTCTCCATATCTTTGCCTGATTTCATATTATTAAACTTCTCAATTTTTGCCAATCTGATGTGTATGAAACATACCTCATTTTTTAATGTTTTATTTTATTTTAAATAAATATTTTATTAAAAATGTTTATTTTTTATTTATTTTTGAGAGAGAGAGAGAGAGAGCAGGGGAAGGGCAGAGAAAGAGGGAGACACAGGCTCTGAAGCAGGCTCTTGCTGTCGGTGCAGAGCCCAATATGGGGCTCGAACCCATGATCTGTGAGATAATAACCTGAGCCGAAATCAGAAGCCCAACCAACTGAGCCACTCAGGCACCCCACATTTAATTTTTTAAAAGGACTTCCCTTTTTTAAAACTTTTATTTATATATTTTGAGAGAGAGAGAGAGAGAGAGAGAAAGCAAATGGGGGAGGGGCAGAGAGAGAGAGAGAGAGAGAATCCTAAGCAGGTCTCACACTGTCAGCACAGAGCCAGATGTGGAGCTCGAACCCATGAACCGTGAGATTATGACCTGAGCTGAAACCCAGAGTCAGACGCTTAACCGACGGAGCCACTCAGGTGCCCCTGATACCTCATTTTTTAAAATCGTGGCAAATACATGTAAAATGAAATTTCCCTGAATGCCATTTTTAACTGAAAAATTTATGGAGATAATTATAGACTCACATAAAGTTGTAAAAAATAACAGAGAGATCCCTTGCTCGATGAATTTTTATGTATGAATATAGCCATGGTACCACCACCCATATTAATATACAGAACATTTTCAACACCCCAGAAGGCTCCTTTATAACCCCTCCCAGTCAATACCCCAGCAAAGGTAAGTTACATTGATTTAAAATTGTATTTCATGACAATAATAAATAGAGTACTTATTATAAAAAAGGGGAGCTGGATCTGGTAAGGTTGAGAGCCACTGTGTCTATTGAGACCTCCTACAGCTGCTAGGTTAGAGGTATCAGAAGATGTTTTCCACCCCTTGCTTATTCCCACAGCCTGTCCCTGGCACTGCCTAGACAGGCGTTGCGTTCAAGTGGAACAATTACATATTTTTTAATAATAACTGATGATGGTCTTAGAACTGTCCCCACCCCGCTGGTTCCTATACACATAGCCTGTTGTGTTTTACTGGGAGAGGCACGAGAGAAGGAGCGTGGTGGCCAGACGATGCCATCTTGGAGCACCAAGCAGCAGGCAGACACCTCGCGATCGCAGCCAGAGTGATGAGCCCAGGGCCAGGCCATGTTCTTTTTATTACGCCTTATGGGGGTTGGTCACTCTTAGTTGCAGGGAGAAGAGGGAAACTAAGAGTTTCTGAATACATAAGGCACATATTATGCACGGGGAGATTTTCATATGTAGATTCTCACAACCACCCCAGAGGGTAGATGTTGCTGCTCCCTTTCTCTGGATGAGAAAGTGGAGCATTACTTCGAAATCACCCAGACACAGATGTGCATCCTAGCTCTGTTAGTCAACCAACCAGGCATGCAACCTCGGGCAGTCCCTCGTCCCTTCTATGAGAGACGGCCCTTTCACACCCACAAATTGCTTCCCATCTGAAATCCAATAACCTACATGAGGGGCTTTTACTCATTGAAATAAACATACTTAATATTATCAATCACTCAAAAAGTCTCTGAAATACATGTTGCTGGAGGCCTAGCAAGGGAGTTTTGGCTTTTGGACTCAACAGGTAAGCAGAATCCTCGGCTCCAGAAAGGAAAGCCTCCACAGATTGAGGCAGTGTGGGACCAAACTCAGTCCTGTCCTCTGTTTTGCCCTCTTCTTCACCAGCACAACCTGAACTACAAAGATAGACCTTCTCTGTTACACAGAACTGCCTACCTGGCAACCCTCCCTTGGTGGCCCATTGCAACTGGGGGGGTGGGAAAGGCTGGGAGGAGGCTACTGCAAATCGGCTTATTAACATTCCAGGTTTAGCACAGCACAGCTGCACGGGCCTGGGTGCTCCCTGCCTGTGTGGGTTCACTTGTCCAGCTCTGCATAGGTATCCCTGATGGGGAGAGGGCGTGGCCACAGTATATGTTCAAAGGCAAACCAGAGCAAACCAGTAAAATAAGCTTCTGGGCCTCCTTTCTTCTGTTAATGACTCTCCCTTCCTCCTCCTCTCTACCCACACTCCCTGGGTGTCCCTGGTGTCCTCAGGCCTCTTCTGAGACAGAACACCTGAGTCAAAGGACAATGTCTAGGGGTGCCTGGGTGGCTCAATTGGTTAAATGTCCGACTCTTGATTCTGGCTCAGGTCATGATCTCGCGGTTTGTGAGATCAAGCCCTGTGTTGGGCTCAGTGCTGACAGTGCAGAGCCTGCTTGGGAGTCTCTTTCTCCCTCTCTCTCCATCCCTTCCCCTGCTTGTGCACATGCCCTCTCTCTCAAAATAAATAAATAAACACACACACACACAAAGAATGTGTTCACCTTACCCCAGGGGTAAGTCTGGAATGAGTCTGGTAACTCATTCCCTCAGGTCCTGCTCAGCCTTCCACTGGTCTGTGTCACTCTTTCCTCTGTGCCTCAGAGCCTTAATTACACTGCTAACCTCACAGAGCATTCTTCGTCTCTCCCACGATTTGAAAAAACTAGCCCTTAACCAGGGCCTCAAACTTTTTCATATTGCCCCATTCGAATCACTGATAAAGTCACCCTCTCCAGGCACATTTAGCCTACCTGCTATGAGGCATGCCTGAGTTTCAGCTTATATGCTCCTCTCCTCACTGGCACCTTTATGCAGTGCACAACTTGTATAACTGTACAGAGAAGCCCCTGCCATCAGCTGCTGTTTTATTCACCTCTGCGTTGCCCATTGCCTACCATTCTGCCTGATATCAATGAATGTTTATTGATTGAGTGCACATGTACACGCATAAAAGGATGGATGAATCACATCTTCTCTGTAACTCTAGTGACTCACGGGCTAATAGGCAGCTGCCTATACAACCTAGATATAGCATAAGCCAAGACCACTGTGATCGCACACACACACAAGGATATGGGGTATCATTAAGGAAAGATTTGCGTTATTTATAGGTAAACCCACATTTTATGCAAAGGGGCTTAGAATCTACTAACTATTCCAGTTACAACCAGACATCAGCAATAGGCTAAGCCCTTTGAAGGAGACTAATGAGTGTAAGATATGCCCCTGCCTTCACTGGTGGTTAATGTAGCTGACGAAGAAAAGAACCACACAGGAAATGTAGCTGTCAATACAGGACATTAATCAACGAATCGCACAAACTAATGGAACATTGCACCTGTGACAGCCGGAACTTGCAGGACGGTTACATACGTGAGTAATTACGGGCACAGACCCAGCCAGAGTTTAGGGCAGGCTTTCCTGAGGAAGTAACATGTGAACACCCTCAAGGGTTCACCAGGTGAAACTGGCAGGGAAAGGGGTGTGACTCACGCCAATGTTCTCTCCTGGAGGGCATCATGGCAGGTATGGAGTAATAAGAAGGGCTGGGGTGTCTGGGAGGAGTGTGGCATGTGAGGAGGCTGGAGAAGGAGGAGGCAGACCATGAAGATCCCTGTGGGCATTTAGGGAGGTGGCTGCTCTCTGTCCTAAGAGCGACAGGAAGCTAATGGAGAGTTGGAAGCAGGAGGATGCCAAGCTCAGATTTGTGTTTTGAGACTCTCACTTTTGCTGTGTGTGCTGTTAAGAGTAAGGCAGCAGGCACAAATGGAATCGTTTATGCTAAGCCAGTTAGGACTGAACCCCCGTTTCAGCTGTCCCGGGAACCACCTGGTCAGCATAGTTAGGTAATGTGCCTGATAGGCCCCTGCCATCGCCTAAAGGAAAGGAACTTCACAGATACCAACCAGCTCTTTCCTTCCTGCTCCCTTCTGCCCACAAAAGACTTTGACTTTGCTCACTTTCTCTCTGCTGGTTGGAGGCTGCTCAATTAGAATCGATTTTTGCTCAAATAAATGCTTAAAAAGTTTTAATATGCCTCAGTTTATCTTTTAACAGTTCTGGGGGCAGGAGGAGACCCCGAGAGCCCCCCAGAAGCAAACAGCAACCAGATGTAGGTACCTGCTCAGCCCCTCGAGCTCTCTGCTATGTTGCTGCCTCTGGAGGTGGCCGGGAAGTCCCTCGGCGTCCTGGCCCTGCAGGTCTGGCGTCGTGAGCTTTCAGACTTCATTTGAGCAGTTCTCTCTCCAGACTGGGTCCAGAAACGCACCAGAGTCAAACTGGGTCACACTTAGAAACCGGGCTGGGTCTGGGAACGGACTGGGTCTGACCTGGAAACTGGACTGGATCCAAATTAGAAACCGGCCTGGGTCTGGGATCAGGCTGGATTGGACCTAGAAGCCAGAATGGGTTTGGGGTCAGACTGGGTCCAACTTAAACACAATTTTCTTTTAAGGCTGAACAAGGAGGCAAACCTTACGAAGGATAATCTGGAACTAGTGGCCACTCTGGAGAACTTTCAACCTAAATGAGCTTATTCACTTATGAGGTGGCCTAGAGAAAAAGGGGTCTCAGCCAAGCATTCACCATAACAGGAAGAGGGGAAATTATTTTTCCTCCTCTACAGTTTCTGGTGATCAGGATGAGACCCGCAGGGGCCCCACACTCACTGCAGAGCCTGCAGATGGGATCCTGGGAAAACCCGCAGAGCCTGCAGAGGGTGAGAATTCTTACCGGAAGTCAGCTCTCCCAGATCTCTAGCTGCAGTGCCTGCTTGACACGGGAAGGTAAATTTTCACAGGATCTTTCCCTTTCCAAATTCAGATTGGCGGGCAAAAAACATCTATAAGGATTCAGTCTTTGAATTGTGACACGTGAATTTGCTTTGGGGCACCTACTGATGGTTGATCTTTTTCTTTTCAGGGACAGCTATTGCCTTCTTGTCGGTCTCCTTTTGTGTCCTGAGAACTTGGCTTGGCAGGTGAGGAGGCCCGAAGATAGGGCAGACAGAAATGTGGGTTGTAGTCCATGTGAAGCCGGGTGCTATCAACAGTTGGCAGCTCTCAGGGAGATTGCCTAAGGCTTTCTTCTGCTTATCTTTGGGAGTGGCTCTGGATCCTGGGAGTGTAGCATCTTTGGTACTCTTTTTGGGTGCCCCACAGCATCTGCTTTGCAGGGAAAAATCCAAGTTCCTTAGTTTGGAGTGTAAGGCTCAGCATCATCTGATTCTACTCCATTTCTCCAATTGCTCCCCTGCCTTTCTTCCCCCGTATTATACACACCTGCTCCCCATAATGAGTGTGTGAATATACCTGACCTCGCCATGGCTACAGGCCTCTACACATGCTGTTCACGTTCTGGAATGTTCTTCCTGTTTTCCCACCTGACCAGCTTCTACTCATGCCTCAAGAAGCCACCCGAAACATCACATTCTCATGCGAAAAATAAACTTGAAAGTCGACTAAGTTTCATATCGCTGGAATTTTATCAACTCGACTGCCATTGTGATGATACTTGTCATCTCTGATGGGCAGTAAAATATGTCCCAGAATATGAACTGACACAGTAAACTGCTACAGGACATTCTCTTCCCCACAGGTTTCTATGAACTGGCATCTCTCTACCCTGACAGTGCAATTACAATTGAGAGCGACGCTATAAGATACAAAACTATTTCATGGATCAATTAAAAATAAAGTTAGGCTGTGAGGGAAAAAAAAAGAGATGCTTTCTAGCCAGATTGTTAGTTGCAACTTATTATTACCTGGCCACAGTGCCGCCTAGCTAAGGACTACATTTCCCAGCCGTCCTTGCAGCTAAATGCAACCACATGACTAGGCCCATGCTCTAGAATGTAAACAAAAGGGTAGGTGCACCGGCTGTGTTTCTTGCTTGAAAGGAAATTGCTCGCTTTCCCCTTTTTCTCTTCCTCTTTCCCAGGCTGAAGAGTGGATGTGGTTGTGACCCAGCTTTGACCATGTAACCAAGGACAACATCCTATGGATGATGATGTAACAAGATGGGAAGAAGCCAGGTCTCCAGCTGACCTGATAGAACTGAGCGGCCCCTGCAGTCTGGACTACTCACCTCTGACAATGGTCTCTTGTGTGAAAAATAAAGTGAATCTTCTTTAAGCTGCTGTGTGTGCCTGTGTAGATGTCTCTTTGCTTTAGCGTAGCAGCTTAGCCTGTTCCTAGGCGGACTAGGCAACGGGCTTCTCCAGAGCAGAGAGGAAAGCTCATCTTTTCATCTCCACACCCAGCATTGCACTTTCTTAAAAAAAATATTCAGGATACCTCTCTGATTAAGTGGGTGCTTGAATCAGTAAGAACTAAGGCCATAAAAAGTGAGTTGGATCAAATCGGAAAGGCCGGGGATGTCCCAGCTAGGAGCTGGGATTTTACACCTGCTGCGTTTTGGTTCTGTGGAAAGTTGAAAGGCAGGGAAAAAGAACTTTGCATATCCAGGCTTCTCTGATTGTTGTTAGCTGGCTGCACCTGCTGGCAAATTGCAACACTGTTGCTGAACTTGGCCTGTAGCTCCTCAGACAAGTGAAAAGAAGGAGGAAGCAGCAGTTAAATACTGCAAGTTACAAACAGGAGATCCTCACCACATGGGATAAATGACAACAGTTTGGAATTCCTCTGGACCCAGCACGGGGATGGGTGCTATAGAGAGGATCCGGCAAACTTTAGACGTGGTTCCGGTGTGGGAGTTGTAGGTTTTGTGGGTTTTTTTGCAGCCATGTTTCTGTCCTTTGATCTTGATAAACTGTAAAATGCCTCTCCCACCCTTTCCCTCTTCCTGTGATTCTTTCTTGTCCATTTGCACCACTTACAGTTTTCTCCTTTCTACCAAAGGAGTTAGTCACCATGGCAATGTTAAGTTACTGGAGTCAACTTGTGACTTTGAGTTAAAAAAAAAAAAAAAAAAAAAGGCCACGTTTGGCAGGGAGGGGCGGTAAACCACAACCATACAAACCAATCCAAACCAAACCAAATCCAAAACCCCAAACTATCATGAAAAATCAGCAGTCTTCCCAAATGAGATGGTGTTGCAGGACTCTGGCTGGGCCCACTGGGGAGATTTTTCTCAGTTCTCAAAAATTTTTCTGATGTTTATTTATTTTTGAGAGAGACTGCACACGTGCGCGGGGGAGGGGCAGAGAAGGCGGGGGGGGGGGGGGGGACACAGAATTCGAAGCAGGCTGCAGGTTCTGAGCTGTCAGCACAGAGCCGGATGCAGGGCTCAAACCCATGAACGGTGAGATCCTGACCTGAGCTGAAGTCGGATGCTTAACCGACAGAGCCACCCAGGCGCCACCCCCCCCCCCCTCAGTCCTCAGTTTTAAGAGAAGACATTCTATTCCTAAAACCCAGTCTGCTCACACCTAAGAGCCCTGTGTGCCCCCTGCAATGATTGTTTGCCCTTTAGCTTGGGCTTCCAGGAGACAGAAAATTCTGGTCCCCTTCTTGTGTCTGTATAGGACTGTGCTTTTCTCTGTGCCTATACTATACCTGAGCTATTAATCTTTCTTTATGCTTTTGTAAACAACCTCCAGTCTCTAATACAGCTTATGACTAAACATTAGAATGAATGACCCAGGGAAAAACCATAGAAAGGGGTGCTCCAAATGAGTGCTGGCCCTTAGTGAAGGGTCTGTAGACAGGGTCTGTCACCCTTTCCTTAGATCTCTTGCCTGGGTCTGGAAATGACAAAAGGACTATTTTTTGAGTTGGCTGTCAAAGTATCTGGTGACCTCTCCTGGTAGCTAGCCACACCCCCACCCTACAGGGCACCGGCACCCCTACTGCAGACGTCACACCAGCAGGAAGCCCAACTGTGTGAATGTCTAAAATAAAGGCACCCGGCACCCTGGAATCCACTGCATGGCTTGTGCAGAACTTTTTTGGGGTGGGGGGACGTCTGCAGTGAATTAAGTTATGAATAGCAGGCGTGCAGCAGGAAGGGGCCGGAGTTTTCTGCCAAAATGTTGACATGTGGGGGCGCCTGGGTGGCTCAGTCGGTTAAGCGTCCGACTTCGGCTCAGGTCACGATCTCATGGTCCGTGAGTTCGAGCCCCGCATGGGGCTCTGTGCTGACAGCTCAGAGCCTGGAGCCTGCTTCGGATTCTGTATCTCCCTCTCTCTCTCTGCTCCTCCCCCGTTCATGCTCTGTCTCTCTCTGTCTCAAAAATAAATAAACATTAAAAACAAAACAAAATGTTGACATGTGTTCTGATCACCTCACACCTCTGTGCACTGAAAGGTAATTTTCTGATTCCCTGTTTCCAACCGCTAGACAGGGAAGCAGACGGAGCTGCTGTCACTTGTTCGTGAGGCCAGGCTTTCCGACGTGGGCTTAAGGCTAGAATGGAGTCTCCCAAGGAAACATCCGGCTTCTTTTGCAGACTCCCGGGCTGTTCCTTGGCGGGCAGGCGGGCAGGGCTCACAGACTCATGCAGAAGGGAAGCTGCTCTAGCAGATCGGCTGGACCTCCAGTGTGCCGCTGGCTCTGTGAATTCCACTCGTGGCCTTGTCCCTCACCTCCCTCTCAGCTGCAGCCAGAGCCCCAGCACTGCATGTTGGCAATGTCCTGATGCAGGGGACTGCAGCAGAACCCTACCTAAATATTTAGAACTGACCAATCATGAGAATGATCAATTACTGCCTGAGGCAAGGTGTGTTATCTCTGCCCTGAGGCCAAGTGAGCAGTGAGGTTGGGAGGGACAGCTGGGGAGTACGAGCCCCCATTAGTTTGCCAAGGGCGCAGAGCAATGCTGCTGAGCTGGGGGGCTGTGGCTGTGCCTGGATGGGGCTCGGTAGCTCCCGCCTCACCCTGATGGAGACTCAGAGGGTTGGGCTGGTGGTGGGGAGAATCAGACCCAAGTGTGAGGCTGCTGGTGTAGTGTATGCGCATGTACGTGTGCGTGTTAGAAAGATGTGTTTACTCCTAGCCCCGGGAAACTTTCCTGTGCCTTGTTGTTGGGGGAGGGGACTGAGAGGAGGGAAGTTTATTTAAGCAGTGAGACTCAAACACCAAAAAATGAGGGAGGATTATTTCCCAGCATCTATGTTACCTCGAGGAATGTCCATCACAGAAGTTGATCCCTGGGGAGGGGTGCATGTGAGCATGTGGGGTGCACTGAGGAGGGCTTGACCACCCGAGGGAGGGAAAGAGAGTTCCTATAAATAGGGCTGAAGTAAACTGCCCAGGAAAGCTGAGTACTACCCAAGACAGGGCTTAGGACACACTGGATGGCCATGGAGAAGTGAGGGGGAAAGAAAGAAGATGAAGTGTCAAGGTCAAGACAGCTGACCCTCCATTCCCAGATCTCACCACATGTCCTAAGACTTGGGCCTGCTCTCCTCTAAGCAGAATGAAAGAGATTGAATATGGACTGTATGTTGGATAATATCATTGTATCAATGTCCAATGTCTTGGCCATGACAATGGTTTTATGATAATGTAGAATGTCTTTGTTCTAAGGAGCACATGCTGAAGTATTTAGGGATGAAGTTTTCTGATACCTGCAATTTTCAAGGGGTTCAGTAAAAAAGAAGGGACAAGAAATAGAAAGTATTAAAGCAAATATGGCAAAACATTAACAATTGGTGGATCTAGGTCAAGGATATATAGGGGTTCATTGTATTAACTTTCAGTTCTTCTGTAGATTTGAAATTTTAAAAAATGATGCTAGGGGAAATGAATCACTGGTGCATGACAACATGAATGAATCAACATACTGATTAAAGACAAAACTAGACTCAAAAGAATACATACTATGTGATTCTATTTATTTGAAATTCTAGAACATGTAAAACTACAGTGGAAAGGTATCACAACAGTAGTTGCTAGAGTGTGTGTGTGTGTGTGTGTGTGTGTGTGTGTGTGTGGTGGGTAGGATGACTGGGAAGGATCATGATGGAATTTTCTATATTTCTGTAGGGGTTTGGGTTATGCAGGAATGAGGCATTATACAAAACTGGGACATTGTACACCTAAGATTTGTGCATTTAACGATATATAAAATTCATATGAAAAAGGAAAAAGTGGTTAAAAAAGAGTTGGGGGAAAATGAGTAAGGGTAGAGTGAGGTTTGTCTTGGAATTCTGACCTTTTGGGGATAATCCTTAGCATCTTTCCCAGGTTCCCAATGTGGCTGGACATATTCTGAATGCTTCACTTTGAGGGTTCAGAAAGAATATACCGTTGCTCAGGTTTTGGAAGTTACCAGCACTCGGGCTCTCAGTCAGCCATGGATCCAATGATGTGGCTAGACTGGTGGCTTAGCTCTAGGTACAGCGTGGCAGCCAGTCTCCAAGATGGCACCCAACGATCCTCACCTTCTGGTTTTGTAGTTCTCTTTCCCACTGAGTAGGGCCAACAGTATAATCAATAGGACATGGTGGATACAATGTGTGACTTCTGAGACTGTGACATAAAAGACACTGCAGCATCTGCCTTGCTCTCTCTTGGATCACTTTCTCTGGGCACAACCAACCCTATGGTGGCCGGCAAGGAACTGAGACTTCCTGCCAACCACTAGGACCAGTTCACCTGCTGTATGAGTGAGCTTTTCGGGAAGCGGATCTCCAGTCCCAGTCAATTGTTTGCATGATTGCAGCCCTGGTGGTCATCTTCACTGCAACCTCATGAGAGATCCCAAGCCAGAATTATGTTAATTCACTCCTGAATTCCTTACCCACAGAAACTCTGAGGTAATAAATGTTTACCATTGTGTGAAGCCACTAAGTTTCAAGGTTACGCACCAATAGATAACCTACACAGAAAGTGACGCTGGGATCGTCAGAGGACACAAAGGTGCCTCTAGGCAGGGGTGGCCTGCCTTCCTGTGGCGAACCACGGGAGCTTCCCCTTGTGCCCACAAACCCCACCCTCCCTCCTGTTTTCATTCACAGCAGCCCAGAGAGAGAAGCATTTTCTCTTGCCATTCTGACCCCACAGTTGTACTAACAGTCACTAAACTTCTTCAAGGCTCTGCTCTCTAACACCGTCTCCACCCCCACCCCCACAAGAGGAATTCATCACCACACACTCGCCTCAGGACCTCATAGTACCTCATAGCACCACCAAGATTACCTTTTGGACCTGAAAGGTCCCCAGTTCTCACCATTGAAAAGTTATTGCCAGGGCGCCTGAGTGTCTCAGTCGGTTGGGCGTCCAACTTCGGTTCAGGCCATGATCTCGTGATTTGCAGGTTCGAGCCCTGAGTCGGGCTCTGTTCTGACAGCTTGGAGCCTGGAGCTTCAGATTCTGTATGTCCCTCTCTCTCTCTGCTCCTCCCCCACTTGTGCTCTCCCTCCCTCTCTCTCTTTCAAAAGTAAATAAACATTAAAAAAAAAAAAAGAAAAGAAAAATTATTGCCAACGTCCCACCTGCGTTTTCCTCACCAACCTCGAGCCTCTCATCTGAGGAGAATCTCTGCAACCACAACCAATTTTTGTAGCAGATGCAGCACCCTCTTTTAAAAGAAATTTTATTAAAATATTTTCTTCATAAAATGTATATAAGGTCATTTTAGAAAAATTATAAAATACATATAGCAATCACTGTTAAGAGGGGTGTGTGTGTGTGTGTGTGTGTGTGTGTGTGTTCTCAAAGCACATTCACAACAAATAATTTAAAAGAAATGAAGTGCTGGGGTGCCTGGGTGGCTCATTCAGTTAAGCATCTGACTCTTGATCTCGGCTCCGGTCATGACCTCATGTGAGTTTGAGCCCTGCATCAGGCTCTGCGCCAATGGCGTGATGGTGCAGGGCTTCCTTGGGATTTTGTGTCTCCTCTCTGCCCCTCCCCTTCTTGTGCACGTGCACTCTCTCTCAAAATAAATAAATAAACTTGAAAAAAATAAAAGAAATGAAGTGCTAAAGTAATTTATTTCGTCACAGCCAAATTAAATTAACACATGTCAACCTGGAGGCTTTGTGTATTAAAGGCAAACTCTGGCAAACAACAACTTAAACCTTCTGGAAATAATACGGACACAGATCAAAGGGGGAGAAAGTGATCTTTGTGGTCTGCGTTCTGTCCGACCTGTCTGTCTGATTGGACTTTTGCCGACTGCCATTACATGCGATGTTGGTGGATACCACTGGACACCTCCTTGCCCTCTCACAGTGAGAACTATCGCCCCTTTCCTCTCACAAGTGCCAGACTCTGCTTAGACCCAGGTTCCTCCGAGGCCACGGCCCCCTGTACGTAGTGTACAAGGGCGGCCATAACAAAATACTACAAACTGGGTGACTTAAAACAACAGACATGTGTTCTCTCGCAGCTCTGGAGACGGGGAGTCCCAAATCAAGGCGTTGGCAGGATTGGTTCCTTCTTAGGGCCTCGGCGGGAGAGTCTGCTCCATGCCTGTCTCTGAGCTGCTGGTGGTTGCCAGCAATCCTGAATGTTCCTTGGCTTGTAGACGCGTTCCTCCAATTCCTGTGTGCATCTTCTCATGGTGTTCTCCATCTGTGTCTCTGTGTCTTCTCATGGCCTTCTTAGAAGGACACCCGTCATTGGATTTGGGGTCCACCCTAATCTAGTGTGGCCTCATTTTCCTGAATTATATCTGCAAAGATCTTGTTTTGAAATAAAGTCTCATTCTAAGGTTCTGGGTGGATATGAATTTGCAGGGGGACATCATTCAATCCCATGCATGAAACATCACACATTTTAGCCATCAGCAATGACAGTTATCCCAGTGGATTATAAATCCCTCCATCATGAGAAATAAAGGCAGAGGAAGAGATCAAGAAAAGAAAGGCTTTAAATTTTCTAAAATGTTTATCTATTTTTGAGAGAGAGAGAGAGAACGCACGAGCAGGGGAGGGGCAGAGAGAGGGAGACGCAGAATCTAAAGCAGGCTCCAGGCTCTGGGCTGTCAGCACAGAGGCTGATGTGGGGCTCGAACTCACAAACCGTGAGATCATGACCTGAGCTGAAGTTGGACGCTTAACTGAGCCACCCAGGTGCCCCAAGAAAAGAAAGGCTTTAAATTCGATCTCTGTTGAAACATTAAGCAAGTTTTATGGAGGTCCCAGGAGAGCGTGGATGAAGCCATTGCTTGCTGTCTTCCTTGTTGCTTGGAGAAACCAAAGGAGTGGTTTTCTGCAGGAGAAGACATTCTAAGACATGGGTAATGAAAGCGAATCTTCAGGAAACATAAGGGCTAGATCACAGCTAATTTAGGCAAGAAGACAGTGCCTTGAATATCACAAAACCTATAAAATTGTCTTTAAGAAGAGTCCTTCAGGACACGGGGAAAGGCTTATGCTGTAAAGCTGACGAAGAAAGCCAGCATTCAAAACCGCATTGGCAGCGTGAGCTCAACTATGCCATAAAGAGGAAGCATTTCCGGAAAATAAGGCTGGTGCCAGACGTGAGGTGGAGAGATGGACGCAGAGGGCGATTGCCTTTTATTCCACACAATTCTGCATTTGTCTGAATTCTTTTCCCCAGTGATCATGTACTTCTTTAAAAAATAAACTTTAAATCTGAAAATAGGTTTAGATCTACATAAAAACTGCAAGGATAATACAGAACATTCCCATATATCCAGTATCTTGTTTCCCCTATTGTTAACATCTTACGTTCGTCACCAATAATGAACCGATACTGACACATGATTATTAACTAATGTCCGTTATTTAACGGGATTTCAAAAGTTGTTTTGTAACGTCCCTTTCCTGTTCCAGGATTATATTTAGCGATCACGTCTTCTTAGTCTCCTCTAGACTGTAACATTTTGTCAGACTTGTTTTTGATGACCTTGACAGTTTTGAGGAGTTCTGGTCACAGATTTTATAGTGTCCTTCAGTTTGGGTTTGTCTGATGTTTTTCTCATTAGACGGGGGTTTTAAATTTCGGGGAACAAGAAACACAGAAGTGAAGTGCCATTCTTATCACATCACATCAAGAGATATATTACTTTTTTAATAAAACACACAATAAAATATATTTTCAATAAGGATTATTCCAGGAAAAAAAAAAAACAGTGCTTAACTCTGAGTGTGGATTATGAGGGTTTTCTCAATATTTTTCTTTAGAGTCTTCCAGGAAATGTACAAAATACATTTTATAATTAGAAAACGAATTAACAAAAAATCTGCCTGTAGATAACCAGGAAGATCCGCAGTGGCTGTGGGGACAGGGGACGGAGGGAGGGGTCCAGGGCCCGTCTGGCGCGGGAACAGAGAGTGTCAGCGTGATGGGGAACACACCAGGGCCTGGCTGCATGCTGGGAGCAGTCAAGATTACTAATGGCAGGACAGAAAGTAACAGCAACAAAAGCAAAGCGAGGGCCAGGGCTAGGAAGACAGCACTAATGAGAACATTGAGATGCATTCCAGGCGAAAGGGTAACCCAAAAATGTAAGCAAGCCTGGAGCTGAGATTAGTTATAGCCAAATAAGTCATGCAGGATTCAGAGGGTGCAGGCAGCTGGGTGGAAACCCGGGCACCTCTGTGTCTCTGAATCCGGCAACGTAATGCTTTGTATAAATACTGACTTTTTAGGGAAGACAGAGAGGAGCCTCTCTCTTTTTCCACTGCAGGGATTAAGAAAAGTTTATTGATTTTTGAACAGGCTGTTTCTAATCAGGTCTTTTTTTAGATCTAATAAGGCTGTTATCATTTTTTTTTTTAATTGGGCACAGAGAAGGGAATTCAATGTCAATCTGGGTAAAGTATTTTTAATTGCTTTGGAAGATGTTACATGAAACTAAGATTGTAGCTCACACACGTAAGCCCCAGGGCACTGGTCCCGTAGGGACATTCTACAATCCATACTTTGCCCCCGCTGTTGGTCCAGCATTAAAATGGCTGGGCTTAGGGTGCCTGGCTGGCTCCATTGGTGGAGCATGCTACTCTAGATCTCAGGGTTGTGAGTTCGAGCCCCAGGTTGGATGTAGAGATGGCTTAAAAATAAAATCTTTAAAAAATAATAAAGATAGATAAATAAAATGGCTGGGCAGACGGGTTGGCGTCCATATAATGGGATATATGGCCGTAACTTCCAAAGAAAGCAATCTCTCAGTCATGACTGGCAAACTGCTATTCATGTTTCCAGACCCAAATCAAGTGTTCTGTGAAGTCTTCTCAAATTCTCTCAGGCATTAACAGTGACTTTGTCCTCTGTTTCCTTCTATGGAATGTTGTAGCAATTTTCACCATTGTGTTTATCACATTGCACTAAATCATTAGTTTCTGCTTGTGGTCCCCCAGTAGACGGTGCTGCACAGAGAGCAGAGACGGCGACGTATTCTCATTTTGTATTCTTTTCTCTTTCAAAGTAACTCACTTACTAGAGTATAGCAGGCACTCAAATCCATTTTTCTTTTTTTTTTCCTGAGTAACAGACTGGCTCTATCTCTCTCTAGGTCTGGTTTGTCTCGATCCACCTTCATGTGTAACTGATTCTTGAGTTACTACATCTGTGGTGCTTGTTTGTTGAGCACTTCCTGTGGGCTTAAGTTCTGTCCCAGGATATACAAGGTTATAAAAGAACTATGTGATGTGCTCTTGCTGCTGTGTAGCCCTTACTCTTTAAAGATATCCAATAGACAAAAACATTGCACAATCAGAGAAAACCAGGAGGATATGTAATTATGGAAAAGTAATACTAAGTGGCCTAATGCGCACGGCTTCAAGGTTGCTCCTGGTATGGGGGTGAGGAAGAAAAGGAAGATGGAAGAAATGAGGGTGCATGCTTCAGACTTACAACACAGCTGCCTGGGTGGGGTGGAACTCCAAGGAGAGCAGACAGTAAGGAGACCAGCCTGGAACTTCCCATTTGATTTTGGAGCCTTTGGGGTGAGTGCACTCCTGACCCACCAAGAAGCCAAGTGCTGAAACCAGAAGCTGGGAACGAACCAAGTCAAACTGGGGTGAAGAATGGAGCTTCAGTGGGCAGGCTGGGGGTGGCCTCAGAAGCAGGATCTGGATAAACAAAGGGCATGGGCCCAGGGCCATGTGCCTCGGGGGATCTGGCAGCACAGGTACCAGATCCCCTGAGAGCCATGGAATGTTATAGATTGATGTGTCCCTGCCTCACTGGCCTTTATTCCTGCTCCTTTCTCAGAGAAAGAGTTCTCCCCAAAATGCTTAAAGGCCCCATGGCTATTCCTGATGAGTAGGGGGCAGTAGGAGAGGAAATTAATGGAGGGGATTAAGGCAGCAGCATGCACTTGGAGAAGACTTGGATGAAAGCTACGATGTTGCTACCTGCTAGCACTGTGCCCTTAGGCAAGTTGCCTGATGTCCCTGAGTCCTAATCTCATTTGTAAGACTCGATGACCATCTGTATCTTGCAACTGTCATTAGGACATACAGCACATGAGGCACTTTGGGCTGCCAGAAATCCAGAGCCTGGGATTCACCTCAAGGATGTGGAGGGTGGTGGCCAAGTTTATTGTAAACATTTGTGTGGCAACAGGCAGATGGGATCTTAGGGTGGCCCTTCCCGGCCTCATGGCAACCCAAGGGCAGACACGGCTAGGACTCATTCAGAGAACCCAGAAGTGAGCCCGGGACCAAGAGCAGCCCTGCAGGCAGGGGCACCTCTCTGCCCACTCAAGAGAAGTTCAGTGCTTGCCTCTCTGCCGTTTTATTTGCTCAGTCCCTCTTGAACACCGACTGTGTGCCAGTGTGGGTGCTGGGGAGGCAGCCTTCCCACACATTGCTTGGCTCTGTCTCTGTGTGTCTTTTGGTTTCTGCCCCTGAATGGAGATATTTACACATTAGTCAGTATTCTTTATGTGTAAGTGACCGAAACCCAACTCAAAGTAGCTGAAAGAAAGGGAGCCTTTAGTGGCTCACAGTTTACACAAACCACAGAAAGGCAGGGAAGGGAGGGGAGGAGAGGGGAAGGAGAAGTAGGGGGAGAAGGAGCTGGCCTCAGGGTTAACTGATTAAGTTCACCAGAGAGAAGGCTGGGACTTAAAAAGAGCTGCAGGGGTGCCTGGGTGGCTCAGTTCATTAAGCATGAGAGAGAGAGAGAGTGTGGGCGAGCAGGGGAGGTGATGGTCAGAGAGAGAGGGAGAGAGAGAACCCCAACCAGGCTCTGCGCTGTCAGCATGGAGCCCGACACAGGGCTCTGACTCGCAAACCATGAGATCATGACCTGAGCCGAAACCAAGAGTCAGACACTTAACCGACTGAGCCACCCAGGTACCCAGGATTCCTTTTTTCTTTTTTTTTTTAATGTCTCTTTTCTTTTCCAGTTTCATTGAGGTATGATTGACAAATACAAATTGTATATATTTAGGTCGTACAATGTGATTTTTTTTAAAGGAGTATAACATGATGATTTAATATACTGTATGAATGCATTATGAGATGATTACCACAATCAAGTTAATGAACACATCCATCACTCCCATAGTTACCTTTTGTGTGTGGGGGGTGAGAACACTGAAGATTTACTTCCTTAGCAAATTTCAAGCATATGCTACAGTATTATTAACTATTGTCACTGTGCTGTCCAGTAGATTCCCATCTTATAACTGAAAGTTCATAAACCGGACCATCATCTCCCTGTTCCCCCACCCCCAGCCGCTGGCAGCACCATTCTGTTCCTCTATTCTAGGAGTTTGACTTTTCCAGATTTCACATATAAGTGAGAGCGTACGTATTCATCCTTCTGTGTCTGGCTTATTTTACTTAGCATAACGTCCTCCCGGTTCATTCCTGCTGTTGCCAATGACAGGATTTCCTTCTTTTTACGGCTGAATAATATTCCATTGCATATATGCCACATTCTTTATCCACTTATCCTTTGAAGAGGATTCCTTTTTCAACTCCCAGATCTGCCACTTATTAACTGCCTGCTAGCATTTATAATCTTGCTAGGGCTTCATCTGGAAAATGGGCATAACAATCACCTCCCTTTTTACCATATAAATGCCAGAAGATATTATTATAAAAATATCTGCACGTTAACAGTATGTGCCTATCTGCATGCTAAGTGCCTCTGCACAAAGACTCGCATGGGAAGAAAAACATTGACCAACATCGACAATTGATAATTCAACCTACTGAATTCAGGATGTGTGGTTTCCATCCCGTGTTCTTGACTTTCTCCACCAACTGCTCATAGCTGGGACCACTGACTTCACTGACCTCTATCCCTCAATGCAGGTTCCTGAGCAGGGCTCAAGCAATAGGTAATTAAAGAGTTTAGGGGTGGTCACCTGGGTGGCTCAGTCGGTTAAGTATCTGACTTCAGCTCAGGTCATGATCTCACAGTTTGTGAGTTTCAGCCCCGTATCAGCCTCCATGATGCCAGTGTGGAGTCAGCTTGGGATTCTCTCTCTCTGCCCCTCCCCTGCTTGTGCTTTCTCTCTCTCTCTCTCTGAAAATAAATAAATAAACTTAAGAAAAAAAGAGCTTTACAGGTGCCTGGGTGGCTCAGTCTGTTGACTGTCTGATTCTTGATCTCAGCTCAGGTCATGATCCCAAGGTTGTAGGATCAAGCCTCATGGAAAAAAAAATTAGCAGTCCCCCCACTTCCTGTGGGAAGCTGTGCTTGGTAGCCTATGAGGTGGGGTGGGGAAGAGCCTCAGAAGCCCAGAGCTCCATCACCTCAGAACAAGGCTTCTGAGTGGTTCTCGATCTCTCTTCTCAGGAGCCAGAATTCTAGACAGGATATCTAACATCCAGACTCCAGATCACTGGATGCCTAGATTTCTGGGCTGCTTCCTCCTCTCCAGGTGGGAACCTGCTGCCACCTAGAACCTGAATGATGGTTGAGAGCTGACCCCCTGTTCGTTTCCCTCTCCTGTTTCACATGGTGGGCTGAGCCTAGACCCTCTCCTCCCCACCTGCCAGTTTTCCAAAAAAAAAGTCCTGCCTAGGTGTTGTCAGTCTTAGGTTTTAACATGCTGCTTTACTAATTTGTTTTTGTCGGTACCTATTTCTCCATTATACCTTGCCAAACTGCCAGATCCATTAATATTTCAATAGTGTTCTACCCTAATGTAGAATCTCTGCTCTCATCTCAAATTTACTGAAGACCCGCATAACGATAAAAACAATAAAATAGACCACATCCGTGGGGCGCCTGGCTGGCTCAGTTGGTGGAGTATACAACTCTTGATTTCAGGGTTGTAAGTTCAAACCCTACATTGGGTGTAGTGATTACTTAAAAATAAAATCTTAAAAAACAATAGGGGCGCCTGAGTGGCTCAGTTGGTTGAGCATCCGACTTCGGCTCAGGTCATAATCTCATGGTTCACAAGTTTGAACCTTGCATCGGGCTCTGTGCTGACAGCTCAGAGCCTGAAGCCTGCTTCGGATTCTGTGTCTCCCTCTTACTCTGCCCCTCCCCCACTTGCACTCAGTCTCTCTCAAGAATAAACATTTTTTTTTTTTTAAAGATATAGACTACATCCCATGTGCCCAGCACTGAGCCAAGTGCTTGACAACCTTCCTGTGAGGCCCCTGCTCTATTCCTCTTGACAGGTGAGGACGCAGAGACTCAAAAGGTTAACCCAGGATGGACAGCCAAAGTTGCATGCTTAAGTGACTGAGCCATCCAGGCACCCCAGGAATACACGATTTTTTGTGTGTTTTAAGGGGATAAGACTTGGAGGATGGGTGATGCTGTTGCTATCACTTGCCATGAAACATTGCAATCTCGTCCCTGCCCAGGGATTTAGGGGAGAATAAATTTTAGATTTGGTCACTGTAGAAGCCATTCTACTTTCTAGTCCTTCTGGCCTGCCTTGGAGCTATTGTTAGGTTCACTTTGGCAAACCTTTATTTTTGGCCCACCAGGGACCAGGTAGGATTCGAGGAAAGGGGGGCGTGGGTGTGGGGTTAAAGTTGCAAAGGGCATGGCCTCTGACCTTGAAGGATTTGTCACTGAGATAGGAGGACGGATTTGTCAGGAAAAGCTGGTCAAGTGTCTTCGTCTGAACACCACGCAGGTTCACTCACTCTTTGCAGTTCTCTCAGCCCAGTTACCACTGTAGTTTGACTGACCTACATGCTTAGACACGTATGAGGGGTTAGGCTATGCTGTTAGGCGGTGAGGGTCCTAACTCTGGGAGGTTTTACAACACCATTTATTTTTTTAAAGATTTTATTTTGGGGTGCTTGGGGGCTCAATCGGTTAAGCGTTCAACTTCAGCTCAGGTCATGATCTTCCAGTTTGTGAGTTCGAGCCACTTGTCGGGCCCTGTGCTGACACTCTGGAGCCTGGAGCCTGCTTTGGATTCTGGGTCTCCTTCTCTCTGCCCCTCCTCCACTCACTCTCTCTCTCTCAAAAATAAACATTAAAAAATTTTTTTTAAGATTTTATTTTTAAGTAATCTCTACACCCAACGTGGGGCTCGAACTCACATCCCCAAGATCAAGAGTCACACGCTCCACTAAGCCAGCCAGGCGCCCCACAACACCACTTCTTTTTCCTTTTAATGGAAACACATTTTCCTCCCCTCTCTCCCACCCACCCTTCTCCTGCCGGGCTCCAGGTCGTCCAGGTGAAGACACTGTGCCCACTCGATGGGGGATTCCTGTTACCTCAGGAACAGGCTTCCACTGGGAGAGTTTCCTTATAAGGGCTTATTCTTTGCTTCTAGAAGTCATTTCAATAAATATGTCAGAGTAGACTCTCATTTAAACATTATCTGTGGTGGGGAGAGGAGCAATTAAAATGTAATGAGACTGTTAGGAAGTGGATCTGGGACTTTTCAGCTTTCTTATTCTGGTGAAATCAAAACCAACAGGCAGTTTTGAGCACCTGACCTCCCAATGCATCGCACGAGGAAGTGGGGCCTGTATGTGGATGTGTGAGATAACAGCCCAGTCCTGTCCTCCCGGAGGTGGGTCCACAGGCCCAGGGGAGCACAGGGGAGAACGGCTGAGTGTGTCCAAGGGAGTCGGGGGTGCTTGTGTCTGAACTGGGTTTTGTTGTTGTTGTTGTTATTGTTGTTGATGTTTATTTTTGAGAGACAGACTGAGTGTGAGCAGAGGCGGTCCGGGCAGAGGGAGACAAAGAATCCGAAGCAGGCTCCAGGCTCTGAGCTGTCAGCACAGAACCTGACACAGGACTCGAAGCCACGAACCTCGCGATCATGACCTGAACCGAAGTTGGATGCTTAACCGAGACACCCAAGTGCTCCCAGCTGGGTTTTTGATTAAGTGGATGTTTGACTGGCAAAGGCAAGGACATTCAGAGCTGAAGAGACAGATAAGGAGACAATGTGGCCAGTAGTGGCATGGGGCACGGGAGGAGGTGGCTCTGGCACCAGAAGTTAGGGGTGTCTCAAGGACTGGGTCCTTGGGGAGCGATCAGGAGAGGCAGCTGATAAGGTGGCCTGAGGGCACCAGGCACCAGAACTGGGCTGTGCTTACAAGTACCCAGAAGCCACCAAATGTGCGCAGGCCTGATGCCGTTCATGTCTTAGGAAGTCAACTCAATGAACAAGAGAGGAGACGGTGACAATCAATCTGGAGATGGTTAGAAGATAAAGATGATGAAGGCCACTTTAGGCAGAGGGATGGAGAGAGAGAGAGATGTCAAGAGAGATTTCAGAGGTAGAGCCGAGCTGAGCTGAGCTTTCCGAGGTAGAGCCGATGGTACAGGAAGGAGTCAGGTCTGATAGAAGGCTTGCTGGTTTGGGAAAATAGGTGCTTACCACGCACTATGCTAGGATACATGAGGAGAGCTAACGCTTTTATATAAACTGCCTTCTGGTATCATCTCACGCGAATCTAAGAATGGAATCGCCTAACGACGTGGCAGAAGGCAAAATGAAGAGCTGAGGGAGGACGTACGAACAGAGGTTTGTTCTTTGTGCCCAGATAGAATCTGCCAGTTTGTGTAAGGTCTGCAATTGTGCCATTGGTGCCAACCACTATCTGCTGTGTAAAGTGGGACTCACTCCGGACTCCTACGTGAAGCATTTCTGGGAGACCCCATCAGATGAAAGCACATGACAAATGCAATGCTAGAAGGGCATGGAAGGGGGGCTCTCTAGAAAGCATCTGGGGCCTGGATAGGGGGAGCTAGATGAGCTGGGAATCCAGGCTGCACGGAATTAGCATACCGGAGGCAGTTGAAGCTGGGGTCGCAGGTGACATCACCCAAGGAGGGCCCAGGACAGACACTCAAGGAGCACTGGCATTCAGGGGGCAGCTGAGGTCGGTGGCAGTGGAAACTGAGGCATGAAGAGAACAAGGAGAGGGCAGAGGCTGGGAATCTGCCATGTGACGGACCAGGCTGGTTAAGGGCAAGTGGAACGTGTGAGGGGGGGAAGCAGGCACAGTGGGAACAAGGGAATCAGCAAAAATGGTGTGTGGGCCTCTATTGCAAGTCAGGCGCTTACATATGGCCGCTGTGTACTAACTTCTCTCAGTCCAGACCCAGCTTAGTTTGCTCTTGGCCCACGGCTCATGGCTCTCAGGGAGGCTGCCGCCTTGACCTTTTAGAGCTCAGGCCCCTGGGATCAGAGGTCAAGAAAGAAGGGGCTTATAACTTCCCTTCACTCATCTCTGTGATAAGAGCTTTTGAACCACTGGGCCAACGCACTCTCTCATTTTGCACCGAGAAAAACAATCAGTGTAGATACTATGCAAAGATATTTCTGAGTGTGGCTTTGATCTCGCGGTAGCAGCATTCCAGGAGAAAAATAAGAAAAAAGCTTCTTAAGAATCTGCTGCTTGTTGGCTGAGAGATTGGGTGTTGTGCTGATTGATGAAGGTCCCAACACTCAGCAGTTCAGGGGAGAAAGCAGGCCTTCGCTATTGGAAGAACTGCACGCGTGCTCTTGTCCTGGAGGGACAGCCCCTATCTTCGTGGTTAAGCACTTCCAATGGCAACCATGTGTCAGCTGGAAATTTTCCTTAACTAAAGGAATTAATCAACAATACGTCACAGCGTCACGAAGGGTTTTCTGCACCTGTGTGCCATCAAGAGTGAATCACATCTGGTAGAATTCTATGTGCAAACAGATTTTTTAAATAATTTTTTTAAAGTTTATTTATTTACTTGAGAGAGAGAGAGAGAGAGAGAGAGAGAGAGAAACAGAGAACATGAGCAGGGGAGGGAAAGAGAGAATCCCAAGCAGGCTCCACACTGTCAGTGCAGAGCCCAAAGTGGGACGTGAACTCATGAACTCTGAGGTCATGACCTAAGCCAAAACCAAGAGTCAGATGCTTAACTGACTGAGCCACCCAGGTGCCCCACCTCTGAAGAGGAATGTGATGGAACAGAGTTGAAGAAATAATGATGATGTAAATGTTCTACAAGTCAAACTGTTCTCGTAATCACACTGCAACAATACATACATTAGTATTAATATATACATATGTTATTATGCTGATTTCTTTGGTTAAATAAAAATTCCAACGGACAGGAGGTAGATTTGAGAAGGTTTTAACCATGAACGAATCAAGATAGGGTAGTACCTGGCCGGAGATAAATCCAAGATTACATTCGTTTTGGTGGATTGGGACCAAATGCAGATTTTTCAAGGAAAAGTAAAGTGGCATTTAACCTATAATTTCTCTTTTCTGAAAATTAGTGTTTTTTATTTGATTACTGATAGAAATTGATCATGTCCACATTTCTTCCTTGCCTCTCGTCTTAATTCAGAAAATAGAATGTATTCTGTCTGCTGTCACTCTCCTCACCCCACATCTTCTCATTCTCATTAAGGCAGAGTTGCTAAATAGTTGATATAGTTTCTGATGAGAATTGGATGATCATAGAGATTGAGGAACATGCCACACGCGTGATCAAAGGAGGAGACTGTGTATAGGTGAAACCTGTGAAGTCTCATTTTGACAATTTTATTTTGACAAGTTATTCCCCTTAAAAAAATTTTTTTTCTGGCCTGAACTTGAACCATTAGGGTCATTACTGTTCTGGATGTTTTTTGTTCTCATCTATTTATTTACTAGCACCTAAGGTCTGCAGCTGTCCTCTGGTGCCGACCACTGCTGTATACGCAGGACTCTCACCCAGCCCTCCGCACAGGTGCCATTTCTGGGAGGCTCTTGGGGACTGTTCTGGATGTTTTTTGTTCTCATCTATTTATTTACTAGCACCTAAGGTCTGCAGCTGTCCTCTGGTGCCGACCACTGCTGTATACGCAGGACTCTCACCCAGCCCTCCGCACAGGTGCCATTTCTGGGAGGCTCTTGGGGACTGTTCTGGATGTTTTTTGTTCTCATCTATTTATTTACTAGCACCTAAGGTCTGCAGCTGTCCTCTGGTGCCGACCACTGCTGTATACGCAGGACTCTCACCCAGCCCTCCGCGCAGGTGCCATTTCTGGGAGGCTCTTGGGGACTGTAGTGGGCGTTGGGCTCTACAAGTGGGCTCTTGAGGGCAGGGATCTCAGATCCAGAAAAGGGTAAGAGGAGAATCCTGTCTGGTTAGATTCTCCAGTCTCTCTGACCTGTGCCAGAAGTACATCTTGAGAATCTTCCAGTTGAAAGTGTCTATTCTATGTAATGAGAACAATGTAACTTATTCTTTTTGTTATTTGTCATGACTCCCAAGAATAATAGGTATGTTTTTCAGGCCAAAATGTTGGGGACCTTATTGCCTCAAATTTTCCAGTCAGAGATGAAGGAGCTAAACATATGGCAAAAGCTCATTGCTAGTTTAATCCTCCTTTTCTATTTCCTAAAACACAAGACTCAAATGATTCTAAGTTGGAAGAGCAAGCTGACACACAGTCCAGTAGAGCTCGTGCTGGAATGTACTAGAAGATTCTGATCCAGTGGCGTCTTGTTACAATATAAAAGCCTTAAATATCGATGCAGCTGCAAATTCAGGTGGTGAAAAACATGGGTATTTGAAAAATGTGAAACTATGAATTATAACATTAACCACCATTTATTAGCCCTTCCATTGCTTTCAGGTTTTTATTTCCTGATTTGTATACCTGCTCTCAAAGTCAAATCCAATGATCAATCACGGTAGTCAGCGGTTCCTCAGGGTCAGCACATCTGCTTCTCCTCATGTCCCGGCTTGCTATGTTCATTTCTATTTTGTTAACCTGTATACATACACATTCTTTATCTTCAAGTTTCTTTTGGAAAGAGGCAGCATTCTGCATACAGTTTTGGAATTCGTTTCTAAAGAATAATTAATTGAGAAGGCTTTAGTTTGTCTTAAATTCTAAATAATCAATGGATTACCTGGCAGGAAGACAACAGCCATTCTTGTTAAATTATTCTGCTAATGTTTACTTTGCAAGCAGTGGTATTTTATGCAAACAAAATTGGAAAGCCTTGCTTTGGGCCCTGTAGGGGCAAAGGCCTTTCTTCTATTACTAAGTATTGTCTGGTAGGCCTTCCTGAGGGAGGCTTTGTCATTTCCACACCTCCCTGGAAGGTGGATCGGAAAGGACATGTGGGGCTGGGCTGTTTTCTAGAATGAAGTCTGACTTACTCTCCTTTTCAGTATAGATAATTTGTATTCATAGATGCATAATTTTTACACTTGTACTTTAGGAACAATTTATACACCTGTGTATATAGTACATATGTGATCATTTCTCTAAGCTGTTTCATTTCTACCTGAGTGGCCCTCCATAATTAATCCAATATACTTTTGCACAATGACCCGAATGAAATATAAACTGTTCAAAAAGAATTTAGATTTCCAGAGAGGACAGTTGCTCATTGACAAGGACTCCTACCCTTGGCAAGCTGACTCCGAGGGAGCTGTCAGAAACCTGAGAGGGAGAATGAACTCAAGGGCAGCATAAGTCACCTCCAGGTGGCAGCTCACTGCTATCAGTTGGTGGTGTTAAATCAGGTGGCAGCCTCCTCTGGGGCTGGGGTCCCATTATTTAAAAAAAATTCTTTTTCAATGTTTATGCATTCTTGAGAGAGAGGGCAACAGAGCGTGGGCAGGGGAGGGGCAGAGAGAGAGGGAGGCAGCATCCCAAGCAGGCTCTGCGCGGCCAGAGCAGAGCCCAATGCGGGGAGCAAACTCACGAACCATGAGATCATGACCTGAGCCAAAGTTGGATGCTTAACGGACCAAGCCACTCAGGCAGCCCCATTTTTCTTTTTCTAATGTGTATTTATTTTTGAGGGGGAGGAGGGGTAGAGAGAGTGGGGACAGAATCCGAAGCAGGCTCCTGGCTCCAAGCTGTCAGCGCAGAGGCTGACATGGGGCTTAAACTCACGAACCGTGGGATTATGACCTGAGCTGGAGTCCCCATGCTTAACCGATTGAAACACTCAGGCACCCCTAAATTCGTTTTTCAAACAATGGCAGATCTCATAGCACTCCTGGAGAAGGGAGAGGGCTTGTGAAATAAAATACATATGGGACACTACAGGTTGGGATTCACCTCTTCAGATGATTGATATTAACCAATATACCAACCATGACAACTTTTAAGCTAAATATTGAGGAAGGCATCTATCTTTTCAGCTAATGTGTGTATGGGTGGGTGGATGATGATAGTGACCAGGATCTAAAACTGTAACATGAGAAAGTGACACAAATTCCACAAGTTTGCAATACAGATAAAAGACCTAAATCAACATAATGGAGATTTCAATCTAAAAGTAAGATCATGGTTTTATGTAAAGTTTTCTCTCTTAATGCTCTCCATAGGAAAAGAGAGTATTTTAAGATTATAGAGACTATTATCAGTGAAAACTTCCTGAAATTCAGGCATACAGACCAGCAAATTCACTTTCAGTGGAGTGGACTAGGACACACAGATGGGGTGCCTCTCAGCCTCTGCTCCCCTTTCTGGGAGTTGCCCATGGTCACACCCAGCAGCCACACTCACACTTGCCTTCCTGCCTGTGGCTGACGAGACCAGCAGTGGGTCCAGCAGAGACTCCGTCCTGAGAGTTCTGAATGGGGCACTGTGAGATGCTGTGTCGTCATTTCCGCAGGCCAGTGAACAGAGCACGAGCAAACCAGGGAGTGAGGGCAACCGCGGCGGGTCACATGCACGTATAAGCAGTGACCGCTGGTCTGCTGAGAAGCCAACAGAGGGGACAATGTGAGAGAGAACTTGAGTAAGGGAAGCTTAGCTGACTGCCAGGTTCCTGGTCCAGTCCTCTGTGGGTCCCAGCTCTGCTTGATGCCCTTGGATTCCATTAACTATCGAGAACCTTCCATGAAGGCCTTTTTGCTTAAATTAGTTTTAACTAATGTCTTTACCTTGTGACCCAAAAAGCCTTGACTAGAAAATATGGTAACCAAAGCAAACTGTGTAATGTAACCAGTAATTAACATTGAGAAAGAAATGTAAATGGAAGCAAAATTAGGAATGTATTAGTCATTTTTCCCTGCTGAAAATTTCAGAGCAGTCATTCTTAGCTTTTTGCGGGGGGTGGTAACAGAATTCTTTAAGAAGTTGATGGAAGTTACAGACACTTTTTTTTAGGGAAAAAACCCACTTTTTGCATATAAGCCATGTACCACAGGGTAAGTACTTAGATAATTTGTGTTTTTATTAAAAAAAATTTTTTTTAATCTTTATTTTTGAGAGAGAGACAGAGTGTAAGCAGGGGAGGAGAAGAGAGAGAGGGAGACACAGAATCTGAAGCAGGCTCCAGGCTCTGAGCTGTCAGCAAGGAGCCAGACATGGGGCTCGAATTCATAAACAGCAAGATCACGACCCGAGCTGAAGTCATACATTTAACCAACTGAGTCACCCAGGCTCTCCGATTAGTGTTCTGATTTGAGCCTTAATAAATGTACATATATACCTATCATCCTCATTGTGTCACCCTTATAAGCTTCTTTCTGAAGGATAAAACCAGTTTTCTCTGTAAATTTTCTTCAGTTCCTTTAACTTGATGGCTCAATCAGAATTATTCAATTCTATTGAATAACTGTTGAATTCAACAGTTATTATCTGTTAAATTATGAGATATATATTGTACCAAAAACCTTTTTTAAAAAAGTTTATTTATTTATTTTTGAGGGGGGTCAGAGGGGAAGAGAGAGAGAGAGAGAGAGAGAGAGAGAGAGAGAGAGAACCCCAAGCAGGCTCCATGCTGTCAGCACAGAGCCTGATACAGGGCTCGATCTCACAAACCATGAGATCATGACCTGAGCTGAAATCAAAAGTCAGACACTCAACTGACTAAGCCACCCTATCCAAATACTTTTTCATAATATTTAAAATACTTTTGAATGCAAATCCTGATCGATGCCTGAAACATAAATTGTCTTATTAAGGTGGATTAGATACACTTCACATTGAAATTGAATGCCCTCTTCTGTAGGCTACGCTTTTCTTCCCTATGTTAAACTTGTAATTTATCAAAGGCTCCAAGTAGCTATTAAGTCAGATGGTCTGTATTTGAATCCAGCCTCTGCTACTTACCACATAACCTTGGGCAAATTATTTAGCCCTTTGAGAGTAAATTTCCTCATTGGCAAATGATGTCAAGAGTGGTACCTAATCATAAGGTTTTTGTGAGGTTTTAGTAAAACCCATTTAAAGCACTTAGCAAAGCCTAACATAAGGCAAGTAACTAATAAATATTAATTTCTTATCTAGATGAATTGACATAAAAACTTAATCACGATACACTGTTAACTTGCTTCTCTTGAAAGCCTTTTCTCCTGATTTGTCCTGCATACTTACACGGATAGAGTAAGTGCCAGGATTGAGTCAGGGTCAGGTCCATTCAAGGCTTTTCTCCTCTGGGAACCTCCCTCCCTCTTCTAGACAGAACGAGTATAGCTGAGTTCCACCCCCAGACTCTGGGACAGGGATTGTATTATTCTCCTCCTCTGTATGCCATGACACAATTTGTTGAATAGATATATGAGTAAAGAAGCACAGAGCCTGTATTGAAGGAGATTCCTGCCCTTTCCCTCTCATTGATCAGACCCTAAGGGAGAGTATGGAGAGGTTACAGACATGGAAGAGGTTGGTATGAGAAAAAGAAGGATCCTACCAAGTTAGGGAAAGATGGATTGTTCTGTAGCTGTGGTAACAAGAAGCCACCAGAACTGGTTGTTAAGTCTCTTCAATCTATCTGTGACAATTAGCTGAACTGAACATACTTTTGCAAACCAACCAGTGTTCACTCTTGCTTTTGAAAATCAGTCAATAAATAAGAATGGACCCGCTGTGGTAAAAGTGCACCTGAGCACCTGCAAATCAGTATGTCTCACCTGAGCAACCACACTTCCACAGATGATGTCAACCCATTCACACTTCTGAAAGGCCATCAATCCATGAATTCCACACTTCTCAAAAACCCTACAGGAGATCAGCAGTCTGCTCTGCTCTTGGAGACCATGCCTGACAAGCAGTTCTCCCTTACTAGAGACCGCCATAAATCCAGTTTTGTCCTTTAAAAAAATTTTTTTTCAACGTTTTTTTATTTATTTTTGGGACAGAGAGAGACAGAGCATGAACGGGGGAGGGACAGAGAGAGAGGGAGACACAGAATCGGAAACAGGTTCCAGGCTCCGAGCCATCAGCTCAGAGCCTGACGCGGGGCTCGAACTCACGGACCGCGAGATCGTGACCTGGCTGAAGTCGGACGCTTAACCGACTGCGCCACCCAGGCACCCCCAGTTTTGTCCTTTAATATCAGATATGGGGAAATAGTCTCATCATCCTTTCCCATTTCTGAAACAGAAAACTCTTCTATTTAGATAAATTTCATGTAACATAATTCACCACCTTGAACATTTTAGAGTATACAATTCAGTGATTTTTAGTATATTCGCAATGCTATGCAACCACCATCCCTGTTTAATTCTAGAATATTTCTACTTTAACCTAAAAGGAAACCTGTAGTCCCCAATTGCCCTTCTCTTCATCACCCATCAACTACCACTCTACTTTTTGTCTCTGTAGGTTTGCCTATTCTTGACAGATCATATGAATGGAATCACACTGTGTGTGTGGCCTTTTGGGTCTGGCTTCTTTTACTCAGCATGTTTCAAGGTTCATCCATGTTGTAGGATGGATCCATACTTCATTCCTTTTTTATGACCAAATAATATTCCACTGTATGGACGCACTACACATTTTGTATCCATTCTTCTGTAAATGAATACTTGGGTTGTTTCTACCTTTTGTGAATAATGCTATGAACGTTGGTGAACATTGTTGGTGTGCAAATACCTATTTGTAAGTACCTCTTTTCAATTGGTTGACAATTTTTTTTTCAGGACTTTAAGTATATCACCCTAAGGGCACCTGGCTGGCCCAGTTGGAGAAGCATGCAACTCTTGATCTCGGGGTTGTGAGTTCAAGCCCCACACTGGGTGTGGAGATTACTTTAAGATAAAATCATAAAATCACAAAATCAAAAAATACATACATACATACATACATACATATGTCACCTACTGCCTTCTAGCCTCTGTGATTTAAAAAAAATTTTTATTACTCAAAACTTCACTTTTTTAGTTAGCTTTCTGACTCTGTGCTTGTGCCTTCAACACTTTCAAAACAATTTTCTGCTCATCAACAAGGAAAGCACAATTGGTCCTATCACAAACACACTTAGCTCACATGGAACCACCATAGGTCCTGATGATATGTTCTTTCATTTTAGACAACCTCAGAAGAACTCTAGGTCTCATAGTATGAACTCCTCAAAGTCGGCCTGGGCACACCCCACAAGCAGAATTGGATGCTTTCCCAATCTTCTTGGTATAAAGGTAAATGATTGTATTACCAGGGGTTCAGGACAGCCTGGTTTTGTTAGAGGCTGTATCGTAGGACAGCCAACGATGGTATGTCAAACACTAGACCATTCTGAGTGCCTATGGACACCATCCCGAGAAGAAAAAGCTAGCCTCCATGATTTCTGATAAGAAACCCAGCCATTAACTTTATCATCACATTTTATGTGATGAGTTGCTTATCCAGAATAGGCAAATCCAGACACTGAAAGTAGATCAGTGGTTGCCAGGGTTTGGAGGAAGAAGGAATGAGAAAACTGCTCACGGGTATGGGGTTTTGGAGTGAAAATGTTAAAAAAAGAAATTAGTAATGATGATTGCATAGCTCTATGAATGTATTAAAATCCTCAAAACTGTAGATTTTAAAAGGATAATTATGTCTCGAGCTGCTATAGAAAAATCTACATTGGATATCTCAAAGGCATTTCAAAATCAATGTTTCCAACATCAAATTCTTGTTAATATCAACCTGTCTTCTTCCTGTGCTCTCTCGAGCTCAGTGAGGAGACCACCATCCATCTACTTACACTAAATAGAAACTCTAGGTCATGCTTGCCACCTTGTCTCTCCCTTCCCCCAATAGTCAATCGCTGAATCTTATCAATTTTACCTCCTAAATGTCTAAGTGTTCCACTTGTCCCTATCTTTAACAGTCCATCCCAAAGCCACCACAAATCTTCTTATCTGGTCTCCTTGCATATGCACACTTGCCCCTCTTCAATTTGCTATCCCTGCAGCACCTGGCAGTGCTGGACTGCACAATAGTTAGACCAGGCACGTACTGACTACATCAGCAAAGCAGGCCACTTAAAAATTGAGGCAGGGGTGGGGCGCCTGGGTGGCTCAGTCGGCTGAGCGACCGACTTCGGCTCAGGTCATGATCTCACAGTCTAGGAGTTCGAGCCCCTCGTCGGGCTCTGTGCTGACAGCTCAGAGCCTGGAGCCTGCTTCGAATTCTGTGTCTCCCTCTCTCTCTGCCCCTCCCCCGCTCATGCTCTGTCTCTGTCCCTCAAAAATAAGTAAACATTAAGAAAAAAAATTGAGGTAGGGGTGCGTGGGTCCATCAGTCAGTTAAGCATCTGACTCTTGGCTTCGACTCAGGTCACAATCTCACAATTTGTGAGTTTGAGGCCCAAGTCAGGTTCTGAGCTGACAATGCCAAGCCCGCTTGAGGCTCTCCCCTCCTCTCTGTCCCTATCCCACTAGAACACCCCCACCCCCTCTCTCAAAATCAATAAATAAACTTAAAAAAATTGAGGCAAAATTTCTTGAAAATTTTTGGTATTTTGTATTAGGATATAAAATTTCTGTAACAGAAAACCCAGCTCACACTTGCTGAGATAATGGGAAAATGTATTATCTCACCTAACAAGTCCAGAGTGAAGCAGGCTCTAAGGTTAAGCTCAGCCACGTCTTAAAGCACCTCCATTTTTTCTATATTGTTGTTCTGCTACCTCTCCTCATGGTGGTAAGGTGGCTGCCAGCAGCAAATAGGCAGTATGTCCCCTTATTCACATCCAGTGGTAGAAGGAAAACCTCCCTCAATGACAAGTTAGTTCGTCCTTCAGCTTGTATCAGGCAAATTTAAGTTACAGGCACATTGTGGACCAGGGAAAGGCCCAACACTCATTGGCATGGACTGATTAAGGTTCACCTGTGGACTGGACGGACAGCTGAGTAAAATTTGAGGCTCTGCTGAGGAGGAAGAAGAGGGGGATGGATGCTTGCCCTTGATCTAATAACATGGCTTTTCTTTTGGGCAAGGGTTGAAATATAGGGAGGGGCCCTAACACATTGTAGAAAGAGGAAGTCAACTTTAGCAGAGTACCATTTACAGTACAAGTTTTCCCCTTTCATATTTCAGTATTCAAAACTCAAATGTATTTGATTTTCTGTCATCTGGCACAAATTTAACAATTTATCTGCAACTGGTAAAAAGCTTTCCAATTTTTTTTACTGCATTATAATAAAGTTCAAATGTAAAGATTATCATACGGGACCAAGTGTGGGTCATTCTTTTTCTAATTATAAAATATACTGAGCACAATGGCAGAAGTTCACTAACTACAGAGGTAAACACAAAGTCAAAGACTTCTCTTTTGGGGGCTCTACGCATTTAAGCAATATATATGACACATCTACAATTGTGCTAGCGAGACTTAAGTAAAAAAAAAATGTATTTTAGGCAGTTACAGGATAAGTTGAAGGACCTGAAACCATTCTTTCAGCTAACAGGTCTAGATATATTATAGGTAATTAAGTTCTAAAAATCTGCTGTATTAAAAATCAAGTGCACTTAACCCAGAGATAAAGGGTTCTGTGTGTTAGGTTATTCATGGGGTGCCTGGGTGACTCAGTGGGTTATATGCTCAACTTAGGCTCAAGTCTTGATTTCACGGTTCATGAGAATCAGGCTCTCTACTGTCAGTGCAGAGCCCACTTTGGATCCTCTGTCCCCTTGCACTCCTGCCCCTCCCCGACTCATGCTCTCTCAAAAATAAGTAAACATTAAAAAAAAAGAGGTTATTCATTCAACAGTATGCATAAGTCACTAACAAGCATTGAGGTCAATCGTTCCGCTACCTATGTGTGGTTGGCCAGCTCCTACAAGTCTACGGTAGAAGCTCTCTTCCCTAGGTCATCAGGATCTGCTGATCAGAGTGGAGAATCACAAAATTATAATAAACATTAAAATGTTATTTAAAAAAAAATTTTTTTTTAATGTTTATTTATTTTTGAGACAGAGAGAGACAGAGCATGAACGGGGCAGGGTCAGAGAGAGAGGGAGACACAGAATCTGAAACAGGCTCCAGGCTCTGAGCCGTCAGCACAGAGCCCAACGCGGGGCTCAAACTCACGGACCGTGAGATCATGACCTGAGCCGAAGTCGGACGCTTAACTGACTGAGCCACCCAGGCGCCCCAAAATGTTATTTATTTTAACGTTTATTTATTTTTGAGACAGAGAGACAGAGCACGAACGGGGGAGGGTCAGAGAGAGGAGACACAATCTGAAACAGGCTCCAGGCTCTGAGCCGTCAGCATAGAGCCCAACGTGGGGCTCGAACTCACGGACCGCAAGATCATGACCTGAGCCGAAGTCGGCTGCTTAACTGACTGAGCCACCCAGGTGCCCCTTAAAATGTTATTTTTAATTAAAAACATACAATCCCATTCATCCACCATTCCTCTGATATCGGGCTAAAAGGCCTTTTCTGATTGGAGTCTATGGACCAGGGCTGTACAAAAGACATACAGAGCAAGCAGCACTATCAATTTTAGTTTCATTGGACTGAGGACTCAAGACACTTGTAGAGAAAACTGAGGGCAGAATTCTGCTGGATTTTGACCTTTCCTCCAGCCGAACTTACACATTTGTTTGCCCATACCTATTCCCACAGCATTTTTTTCTTGAGAAAGACAATCCTTTAGAGCTACTTCTGGGTATCCGATAGGTCTTTACCAGGACTTTCTAAGTATTCAACTTATTTTCATGGACATCACAACTCTCTTCACGCTCCTATTTGTTTCATTTGGGTAATATTAAATTAAATTATATGATTACCAAGTACAACTTGCATAAACAAGTTTGGGAACAAATGACTGACTTTTGGAGACCATACGCGTCAGGAAGAAGTGATTAGCCCGTCAGGGACTAGCCTACTTACTAGTTGTAAAAATTGTGTGGGTCTTCAGCATCAGGAGTATTTTTCACACAGAACAGGAACTGGTTCAAAGGTATGAACCACAGGAAAGCTGAGCTGGTTTTAGAAACAGAAAATCTCAATTCAGAAACTTAGCATTCAAATTCATATGAAGCTGTGAAACTCTTGAGGGGAATGCTAACAAATAAGATTTGACCAAACCCTTCTTTGCTAAGCCGCCAGGAGGGCCAGTAAGGCTTCTCTGCAGCAGGGCATAATGCCAGGGTCTCCCATTGGAGATGTTTGGTGTCACCGGGTCCAACATGGTGAATGCTCTGAAATATTAAAATACATCTCTTTGAAAAAGGCAGGAAAGGAACTGTTCCTAGTTTATGTTTAAGAAAATATTGAAGGGGCGCCTGGGTGGCTCAGTCGGTTAAGCGGCCGACTTCGGCTCAGGTCATGATCTCGCGGTCCGTGAGTTCGAGCCCCGCGTCGGGCTCTGTGCTGACAGCCTAGAGCCTGGAGCCTGCTTTGGATTCTGTATCTCCCTCTCTCTCTCTGCCCCTCTCCCGTTCATGCTCTTTCTCTGTCTCAAAAATAAATAAAACATTAAAAAAAGACAAAAATTTAAAAAAAAAGAAAGAAAGAAAATATTGAAGTCAAGCTTTCGGCTTTCGGCTCAGAAGAGGCCAAGGTGCAACTGTCTTCGGTCGTCCCGAATCCAGGTTCACCTGACACCAGCCGCCTGCAACATGGCGCCTAAATTTGACCCCGGCGAGATCAAAGCCATACGCCTGAGGTGCACTGGTGAGGAGGTTGGCACCACATCTGTCCTGGCCCCGAAGATTGGCCCCCTGCGTTTGTCTACAAAAAAAGTTGGTGATAACATCACCAAGGCAACTGGTGATTGGAAGAGTCTGAGGATTACAGCGAAGCGGACCATTCAGGACAGGCCCAGATTGAAGTGGTACCTTCTGCCTCCACCCGGATTACCAGAGTCCTCAAGGAACCACCAACAGACAGAAAGAAGCACAAGAACAGTAAGCACAGTAGAAATATCACTTTAAAATTTTTTTAAATTTTGTTTTATTTTGAGAGACAGTGTGTGCACACACACAGGCACAGGCAGAGGCAGAGGGAAAGGGAGAAAGAGAAAAAATCATCAACAGGCTCCACGCTCAGCACAGAGCCTGACTCGGGGCTCAATCCCATGACCCTGGGATTGTGACCTCACCCAAAATCAAGAGTCAGAGGCTCAACCAACTGAGCCATTCGGCACCCCAGAAATCTCACTTTTGATGAGATTGTCAATATTGCCTGATAAATGTGGCACGGATCTTTAGCTTAGCCTGAGAACTCTCTGGAACCATTAAAGAGATCCTGGAGACTGCCCAGTCTGTGGGATGCAATGTTGATGGCCACCACCCTCATGACATCACAGATGACATCAATAGTGGTACAATGGAATGCCCAGCTAGTTAAGAACTACTAATAAGGAAAATATTTGAATAAAGGATCATTTGACAACGAAAATAAAGAAAAGAAAAGAAAAAGGAGGTAGGGAAGAAAGAAGGAAACAAAGAAAGAAGAGGAAGGAAGGAAGGAAGGAAGGAAGGAAGGAAGGAAGGAAGGAAGGAAGGAAGGAAGAAAATATTGGTAGCTTTAATAGTGGGTCAGATTATGGGGCGCCTGGGTGGTTCAGTCGGTTGAGTGTCCAACTTCGGCTCAGGTCATGATCTCATGGTTTGGGGGTTCGAGTCCTGTGTCAGGCTCTGTGCTGACAGCTCAGAGCAGCTCAGAGCCTGGAGCCTGCTTCCGATTCTGTGTCTCCCTCTCTCTCTGCCCCTACCCTGCTTGTGCTCTCTCTCAAAAATAAATGTAAAAAAATTTTTTTTAAATAAAAAAAAATATGGGTCAGATTACTAAGGATAATAAAATTCTCAGGGCGCCTGGGTGGTTGAGTCAGTTAAGTGTCAGACTTCAGCTTGGGTCATCTTGCGGTTCATGAGTTCGAGAGCCCTGCATCAGGCCCTCTCCTCTGCTTTCGGCTTGGAGCCTTTGGATCCTCTGCGCTGCCCCCCCCCGCCCCCATTCTCTGTCCCTCCCCTGCTTGATCTCCCTCTCTCAAAATAAATAAACGTTAAAAAATAAAATTCTTCAAGGGAACCTATTTGCTAATCACTAGGGGCAAAACTATCCTGTTTCCTGGTGCCCTCTTGTGATAAAACAGCAGGTCTACAGGGCGGATTATGAAGCTTTAAGATTCAAGTATCTGAAAGAGATCTTCATTTACCTTCATTAACGGTTGGACTGTATACTGAGAACTAGCTACCAAAATGATATAAGGAGTTCAAGCAGTGGTGTTTAAGGGTGGGCCATAGAATTATAAGTATTTCCTTCCCACCCCCTAAATCATCTAAAATGAAATTATATTACGTTTATTAGTAAAAACAACAAAAACACCACCATGATTTACTACCATGGTTAATAATCAGCAGAACCAATTTAAAGTTTTTGGATAGAATGTCCTATAGCCTCAACATGATGACCCCTCTTTTAGTAATTCTTTTTTTTTTTTTCCAAGATTTTATTTTTAAGTGATCTTTACACCCAATGTGGGGCTTGAACTCACAACCCAGAGATCAAGAGTTGCATGCTCTACTGACTGAACCAGGCAGGCATCCCCCTTTCTAGTAATTTTTACTGAATTCAGGGGGAAGCCCAAATAATTCTTTTTAAGTTTTCCTATTGTTTTATCTCATGCTATTGAAGAACTTTAAAAAAAAAAAAATTAATAAGCAAGGCAAGTCTACAACTGTTTTTCTAACTAGCATTAGGAAGCCCGCTAAATTATGGAATCTCTAAAAAGGTTTAACACGTCTTCTAAAAGGCAGTATTGGGGCGCCTGGGTGGCTCAGTTAAGCAGCCGACTTCGGCTCAGGTCATGATCTCACGATCCGTGAGTTCGAGCCCCGCGTTGGGCTCTGTGCTGACAGCTCAGAGCCTGGAGCCTGTTTCAGATTCTGTGTCTCCCTCTCTCTGACCCTCCCCTGTTCATGCTCTGTCTCTCCCTGTCTCAAAAATAAATAAACGTTAAAAAAAAAAAAAATTAAAAGGCAGTATTGAATGGGGTTAAGATTATTAACTTTGGGGCACCTGGGTGGCTCAGTCGGTTAAGCGTCCAACTTCAGCTCAGATCACGATCTCGCGGTCCGTGAGTTCGAGCCTGGCGTCAGGCTCTGGGCTGACAGCTCAGAGCCTGGAGCCCGCTTCAGGTTCTGTGTCTCCCTCTCTCTGCCCCTCCCCCACTCATGCTCTGTCTCAAAAATAAATAAACGTTAAAAAAAAAAAAAAAAAAAGATCATGAACTCTGGAGCCAAATGCCATTTACTCAGTGACCTTGGACAGTTACTTAGCCTGTCTGTGCTTCAACTTCCACATCTGTAAAACAGTGATAATACCACCTGATTGTCAAGAGAATTAAATGACTTAGTGTGTAACTAACCAGTTAAGTGTAAACTGCTTTTAACAGTGCCTGTCATGTAGTCGGTTGTATACACATTTAATAAGTTAATGCCTAAGTATATGTTAAGAATAGTTTTTGTAAGGATGCCTGGCTGGCTTAGTTGGTAGAGCGTGTGTATAACATGTGACTCTTGATCATGGGGACATGAGTTTGAGCCCCACATTGGGTGGAGAGGTTACTTAAAAAATTTAAAAGAAGAGGAGGAGGAGGGGGACGAGAGGGAGGAGGAGGAAGAAGAAGAAGAGTTTTTGTATCGTTTTCATTCTCTTACTCAACATTCTTACCCTTCAGGATTTTTATTAATAATAATTTCTACTAGGCCTAGAGAAGTTAAACTTATGGTTAATGAAATATATATTTAGGGATGAGTAATCTAAATTTCTAAGATGATGTTTAGAGAAGTTTATAAGCTGAAGACCTCGGATGAGGTCATGAGGCATGCCCATTAAGAAAGAGTTCTTCCTGAACCCATCTTCCCTGATGTGGAGAGCCTTGAGATGCTGACTGCACACTAGTAAGGAACCCAGGTATAAAGGGATGTGTGTATGGTTTTAGAATACGAACATGAATTCTTGGATGCTCCTCCCTTCAAAAGGTGGATCTTAATCCTCTCTCCATTGAGTGAGAGACGGACTTAATGACTTGCTTCTAAGTAGAAGGGATGGTATGCAGCTCTAGAGACAAGGTCCTTCCTCACATGGATCTGAAGGAAGCTGAGGGAAGCTGGCTGCCATTTCATGGATACCCACCAGCCCTATGGCAAGGCTCACGTGCTCCATCTTGTAAGTGGGCCATCCAGCCCCAGTCAAGTCTTCAGATGACTGCAGGTCTGACTGACTGGCTGAGAAACATCATGAGGCACACTGAGCCAGAAGCACCAGTTGAAGTACTCCTAGATTTGACCTGCAGAAAGCATGTAAGATATGTTCACCGGATCTAGTTGTTACATCTCAAGGTAACTTTCTACATAGCATAAGTAAGTATTATAGTGTGTATTCATGGATGAGTAAGAGAGCAGTGTAGAGTACCCTTTCTGGACCTGATACTATCCAACTGGTGAAAATCTATCATCTTGACCCAAGAGCTATCACCACATTGCAGTAAGATGCTGTGATAAAATGGTTTCTTTCTTCTCCCTGCCCAATTGCTACCATTTTTGTCACAAGCTTGTCAGGGTTTGTCCTACCATTAGCATAATTGCCTAGAATGTCTGTGATGAAGCTGGAGTGCAGTCTCAGTGAGAGAGACTATTAGAGAAAGTGGCAACCTGGCTATGGAGAAGCCCCAAAGAGCGAAGTTTCGTAATACATTGTCCAGGCTTTGGTTCTTTGTCCTAAAGGATCAGAAACTGTGTTTTATCAGAATATTCAGAATTCATAGACTAAATGGACAGACTTGGGGGCCGAACTATACAAATTAAATTCACATGAGACTAATGTATAAATCAGAAAGCTTCTCTAAATTTGCCACGTGTAGGGGTGCCTGGATGGCTCAGTTAAGCATCCGACTCGATTTCAGCTCAGGTCATAATCTCATAGTTCGTGAATTGGAGCCCCACCTCGGGCTCTTTGCTGACAGTGAGGAGCCTGCTTGGGATTCTCTTTTCCTCTCTCTCTACTCTTCCCCCATTTGTGTGTGCACTCTCTCTCTCAAAATAAACAAACTTAAAAAAAAAAAATTTGCTATGTGTTGAATGGAATTCTGGTGCTCTGAGCCAGAGTTCTTCCCTTTCTTGAATGATAGCTTGGAGGTCATATTAGCAAATCGGAAGATGGTTCAGTTAAGCTTGTAATTAGAGCCCAAAGCTGTGAGTCTCAGGTATGTTCTTCTCAAGCCATGGCAAGTCTTGATAAACTGATACTAGCTGAACAAGAGAACACTTCCGGTCACTAAACTGTTCACGTGTCTTGGGTTCAGTACCTCCCTTCCAGGGAGAACACTGTATGTACACAGTCATATTTTGCTTCTCCAAACTCTTGACAAATTGACCATTTATGATCACATTTTCTTTCCTCAAATGAGATAATATCACTTAAAAACCACAGAGTACCTAGGAAACAGAGGCTTACCTTCCCACAAACTGACTTAATTAGTTTAACTCTCTGGGGGTATCTTATTACCGAGTCCTTGGGAAAGGTCTCACTGTTGCTTTCACATATTACCTGTACAGTTAGGAACAGAGGACATTTATTAGCATGTCAGAGCTTGTCCAGAGATAATATTTTAAAACTGGCATAGCCTACATGAAAGGCAGTTTTGTAATTTTTTATCTTTCATCTAGAAAAATTTTCCATGATCAACAAAATCCTAAGTTGAGACCACCAGGGGTGGAAAAATGAATAAATCGGTTGTCAAAAATAGGGCATTTATGTGATGTTATTTTCCTTTTTTCAATCCACCATATGTGGTAGTATAGTTTTCTAACTTGAGTCATGAGTATTCTTACCAAAATTTAACCATTCGAATTTGGAACAAAGGCTAATGTGCACCTGTTCCGTTTCAGAACTTCAAAAATAGTTTTTAGTATACAATTATTTAATTTCAATAGGAAATATTTTGGTATTAATATTGGTCTTAATTGGTATTAATTAATTTGGTCTTAATATTAACCAACAGCTACTGACTCAGAAAAAAGTATGTTCCATCAAATGTACGCATTTGAATTATTAAAAAAAAACTTAGGATTACAATAAAATCCTCAATATGTTGCCATTATGTAATTAAGATAAATAATATGTAATTAAGATAAATAATAATAAGATCAACAGTCATTGGTAATGTGCCAAAGTAATTTCATAAATTTATAAATATATCAAAATCTCTTTTAGTTTTATTATCCTCAGAAACTCAGGACTACTCAAGGGTCATTTACTTGTCATTTCCATCAGAGATCATTCTTACTGATTTTGTTTGTATGCTACAGAATACATCTTTTTCTAATACCTGTTTTACTAAAATGAAAATAGATTTTTTTTCTTGGAAATAAGATGAAGTCAAATTAGTTCAACAGCTGCTGAAATTTCACCTGAAATACCAAACAGCTCCAAAGTAACAAAAGGAAAAGATAAACACATTAGCTTTAATATGGCTAGTACACAGTAAAAATTAAAAGAGCTATTTTAGCGAAGTTAACACAAGTAGAAAACTTGATCAAAGTATGTTCACCGAAAGTCCCGTCACTAGCATTTTTATTGAATACAACATATGCTAGAATATAAATACATAGTAATATGCCCCTTCTTATCACAGGGAATCTTTTACACAACTAAAATCATGGCCAACATATGACAAAAGAAAAATAAACCAAACCTGTAAATTCTCAGAAAAGGAGTTAAGGATATAGGAAAATAATGCATTTTATGTAATTACAGAGGACAGTTATAATGAAAATCCATTACTTTCCTCTCTGACTCAATTTTATAAAATAAAGTCAACATGTATTAATCTGTGAATTGCTAAGAGCACATAAACACTGTGGCCCTCTCAAAAGACAGTGGTCAAAGACAAACTGTTATCTTGATGTTGTATATTGTTCTTAGTTCTTAACTGGAGTTGAGCTTCCTTTCATAGTCTTCTTTAGGTGGTGGTAGTTTGGCAAGATTTTCATCAGGAAATCCAGCTGTAGTGTCTGGGGCTAAAAAGATAAGAGAATTAAGAACTGACAAGCAGAAAGCAAGAGTACCAGGCAGCTCAGGGTCAGGGAAGTATAGGTGATTTCCACTGGCTGATTTTTGCTTACCTGTTTTTTGTGGGGTTTTTTGGTTATTTATTTATTTATTTATTTAGGTTGTTTAATTTATAATGAATATACATTAAGTTTGGAAATACGAAAAAGCCAAAAGATTTTACATATAAAAATATACATGAGGGGCACCTGGGTGACTAAGTATCTGACTCTTGATTTCAGTTCAGGTCACGATCTGCCCCGCGTCAGGCTCTGTGCTGACGACAAGGAGCCTGCTTGGGTTTCTCTCTCTCCCTTTCTCTCTGCTCCTCCCCTGCTCCAACTCACACTCTCTCGCACACTCTCTCTCTAAATAAATAAACTTAAAAAAAAAAATTAAAAATATACATGACTCAGTTTTCAACCCTGCTGTTACAGGCTTTACGCTGGCCTTGAAAAAGTTAAAAAGTTCTAATCGGGGCGTCTGGGTGGCTCAGTCTGTTGAGCGTCCGACTTCGGCTCAGGTCATGATCTCACGGTCCCGTCCGTGAGTTCAAGCCCCGTGTCAGGCTCTGTGCTGACTGCTCAGAGCCTGGAGCCTGTTTCGGATTCTGTGTCTCCCTCTCTCTCTGACCCTCCCCCGTTCATGCTCTGTCTCTCTCTGTCTCAAAAATAAATAAATGTTAAAAAAAAAAAAAAATTAAAAAAAAAAAAAGTTCTAATCATAGACAACAACCTAAGTAGAATTCTTGGAACGCACAGTTTTCCACAGGCCCTACAAGTACACAGCTGTACTCTCTGCTCTTCACTCACCAGCGCCGCCCAAACTTCCCTCATTGCAAAACTCACTAGGGGTACTTGTGACAAATATGGATGATTATTAGGTCCTTGCCCGAGACATTTTGATTCAGTAAGTTCTTTAATAAGGACCTGTGATGAGTGAGATGTGGAAAACTGTATTCAACTCCAGATATTCTTACTCACTGAATTCTAATCTCTTTTAACCCAACTCCAGTTTCTTTTCTCCTTCTTCAATCATTTTTGCTGGTATGCAGAAAGATAGTGAAAACAACCCTGGTTTGTTTTACTGCCTTTTTGGTCTATAGAAGTAATACTTGCTTATAATAATAATAAAATCCAAACATTACAGAAACAGAATAACCCAAAGACAGCTGGAGTTTTAACATCTGATAAAATATGGCTAAGAATCAGATGCAAAATGATAGATGTCTTGAAAAATATTTTCTTTTGGAGGAGGGGAAAGAGGCTGGGTAACTAAGGAAATATATTGTGTGCCAAACAATGAAGTTCACAACTTCAATCAGAATGTCTTCTGTCCAAAGGAAGCCCCAAATGCCCTATTTTATCTCCTGTATGAAACTCTAAATATATATTCTTAATTATTCTTGGTTCTTAGTAGGAAGAGAGAATTTCTCGTAAGCCAGGAAAATATCAAAACACACTTGCATATTCACAAACTGTGTTTATTTTCAAGTCAGCTATGTTGGTAAACTAACAGATGGACCAAAGTTGGTTGGCCAGTATAAATTTGGTAGGATCATTCCTTACCTTGAGGATTGGTATTTTCGGAGTGAATCAACAGTTTATAAAGTTTGGTGATACATTTTCAGTGAAAATACATTAAGATCAGGAGCAACATCTCTGGATTTTCTTTGCTCATTATCAATTTGTCATTGTCATCTTTGTACATATTTTTGATAATAACTTAAAGACTGAATAATTTCAATGCAAATAAATTCTAGTTTTAGGAATGTTTCTCTGATTTTAATCATTTGCTTTTTATTTTATTTTTTTAAGTTTATTTATTTATTTTGAGACAGAGAGAGGGAGGGGAAAAGAGAGTGGGAGAGAGAGAATCCCAAGCAGGCTCCACGCTCAGTGCACATCCTGTGACCTACGACCCCACAACCATAGATCATAACCTGAGTCAGACATTTAACTGGCTGAGCCACCCAGGCGTCCCTCTCATCTGCTATTTTTTTTTTTTAATTTTTTTTTTAATGTTTATTTTATTTTTGAGACAGGGATTGACATGAACGGGGGAGGGTCAGAGAGAGAGGGAGACACAGAATCTGAAACAGGCTCCAGGCTCTGAGCCGTCAGCACAGAGCCCGACGCGGGGCTCGAACTCACAGACTGCAAGATCATGACCTGAGCCGAAGTCGGACGCTTAACCGACTGAGCCACCCAGGCGCCCCTCTCATCTGCTCTTTAAATGGCAAACTTGCTGTCCCATTAAAACAATTATGTGGTAGTTTTTTGAAAATTAGTAGCGCCAGAAATTTTTTCTAATTGAAGTATATTTATTTAATATTATTCAAGTGTTATATTAGTTTCAAGTGTACAACTTATCAATTCAATGATTCTATACATCACTTGTTGCTCATTATGATAAATGTAGTCACTATGACAACCATAATTACAATTTACTGACTATATTGCCTGTGCTGTACATTTCATCTCTGTGACTTACTTATTTTAAACTGGAGGTATGTACCTCTTAATCCTCTTGATCTGTTTCACCCATCTCTCTCCCCCCCCACCCCACCTCCCCTGTGGCAACCACCAGTTTGTTCTCTGTATTTAAGTTTTTCTTTGTTTCTTTCAGAAAGAACTCCTTTTTGGGGAGCCAGGGTGGCTCAGTCAGTGAAGCACCCGACTTTGGCTCAGGTCATGTTCTTGCAGTTCATGGGTTCCAGCCCTACATCAGGTTCTGTGCTGACAGCTCAGAGCCTGGAGCCTGCTTCTGATTCTGTGTCTCCCTCTCTCTCTGCCCCACCCCTACTCATGCTCTGTCTCTGTCAAACATTTAAAAAAAAAAAAAAAAGAACTCCTTTTAAAGACAGGTTCCAGTACCTGTGGTCGCTCAGTCTGCACCCTACGAAGGCAGTCTGCACCATAGATCACTGTATTCTCAGGGATGACCTCAAATGTATTCAGGTTACAGCAAGCCCCAATGATGCAACCACTTGTCAGGATTACGTTTCTGCCCACATACGCTGCAATAAAAACATAGAAAGAACTGTATTTTAAGACAAATGATTAGAATGTTACATTTTTCCAAAATGTCTTAAAGTATGAAAAAGTAAACTAGCTTTAAGAAAAAAATTAAAGAAAATACTTCAATTCAGAGTTGGTAAAGCATAGAGGCAGGCACCAGACTAGTATTAGATGGATTAAACACAGAGCTCTGCTGCTGACTAGTTGTGTGACCTTGGACAAGTCACTAAAAATTCTGAGAAGCTTATCTATGAAATGAAAGATCAACCTACTTACAGTTTGTTGTAAGGAATAAGTGAGATATTAAATGGAAAGTGCCGAGCTCAGGTTTGACACATAGTAAGTATATAATAAGTAGAAAATAACAACGATAATAATTGGTAATCAAATTAAAACAAAAACCATTAAGTAGACTAACAACAAGTCTAACTTTAGTATTTAAAAAAAGAAGCATTTTTCTTTCATGTCAGTTAGGACCACCAAAGATAAATTATTATTCTAAAGACATCTTATTGCTCAGGTTCTTTCTGGACTTTAGTGGGGCACGCTCTTGGGAGCTGCTTTCCCGTAGTGGTGACTTTACATGACCTCCTGCCCAGCTCCACTTATGATAAGTTGCTTATATTTGTTCCTGACTGGCTAGGTAAAGTAGTCCTGAAATTAAAGAAAGCAAACTGATACAGAAAATGATTTTTTTCTTCAATTCTGCAATTATATTAATCAACTAAATTATCACGGACACTAGTATTTAGCAGAAATCTTTTCAAATCTTTCATCTGAACGTTATGGTTTAATCCAATCCCAACTTATGTACACAGCTCAATTTTTAGTTCAATGTATTAAACACATTATTAGGTTCCTTAAAGGCAAAGATTTAGTCTCCTATTGTAGTCCACTTCCAACCATGCCTTCCTTCCACTTTGCCAGAGGTTATACTTGGGTTGTTTTCTAGGACACCACAAAGAAAAAGGAGGTAATCATTTTCACAATAAAATTCTGAATACAGCTTACCTTTTGATTCAATAACATTATTATCTCCCATTTTCATGGCTTGGGAATCTGTAAGCCAGAGTTAAGTAAACATTGTAAACATGTGCATCTTTTCCCCCTACCAATTCACTATATCCTTATCCTGCCCTGGGACAGAGGGTAGGAGCATGGGCAGGGCCATGCAGGCTCAGCCTGGTGAGAGCTCCTTTGCTCAGGGCAACCTGAAAGTAAAGCTTTAATCTTTAAATGTAAGCATCTCTAAGTAGATATAAATGCCTTCTATGTTTTTTAAGGAAATGAGCATCTTTTACCCCCATTCTATAAGTAACATATTTTCACGACTGTTTGAAGAAAATTAAATTTATCACCCAATCACTTAAAGATAACACTGCTAACAGTTTGATATATCTTTATGTAAATACATATAATTCCCTTAACATAACTGGGAATCAAACTGTATAAACTTTTACAGCTCGCTTTATTTGCTTCAATTAAATTTGCAGGCATTATTCCATACGATTAAAATCTTTAAAACCGTAATTTAAGATGACTGCTTAATGATCCGAATAGTCCATTTTGTGCCTGTAGCTTAATTTGTTTAAATATTTTGCTATCACTAAATAGATTTTATTTTCCTCCAAGTTTTTCTGTCATAAAATTATATCTTTCTGACAACATGAAAAGAGTTTACTAGCTTTTTAGAGTACAAAAATCAAGGTAAGAACTAGTAGCACTCTGGGGAAAAAAAAAACAAAGAATGAAATATTTCCAGGGGTGCCTGGGTGGCTCAGTTGGTTAAGTGTCCGACTCTTGATTTCAGCTCAGGTCATGATCTCATGGTTTGTGAGCTCAAACCCTGACATCAGGATCCGCTGTTAGCTTGGGATTCTTTCTCTCACTCTGTCTCTCTCCCTCCCTCTCTCTCCCCCTCTCTCTCATTGCCCCTCTCCCCCTTAAAATAAATAAATAAATAAAATAAACTTAAAAAAAAAAAAAGAAATATTTCCATCCCTTTCCACCATTTCTTTGCAGCAGACAACATACTGTTAACCTAAACTATATAGGAATTGAATGGACAGAGCTGTGGTTCTTAAAGCAGGACAGAAGCCAGGATTCTTCTTGTTTCTATGTCTACTGCCACTCAGTTATTGTTACCTATTGTTACCTGTGAACAAGCTGTAACACTAGGAGCAGTGTGTGTGTGTGTGTGTGTGTGTGTGTGTGTGTGTGTATGCATACTTATAATATACTTGATATATTTGACAGGTAAAATATGATGATTTCTATGGAATAGATTTTGGATACTAAAAACAGCTGGGAAGAATGTTTTACTTTAAACTATTGTAAAGGATACAACAGCCAACTTCAAACACATTATTGGTGCCAATGATCATAGGTTTTGGTTCTGGATCTTCAGCATCAGGGGTGATATTATCAGGGTGACTATAAAAAGAAGAGACAAATCATCAAAGTCAATAATGCAATAAGCAATTCTCTTGTTTTAGAATTTGGGTTCATTCTGTCAATTTGATCTCCATCAAGCTTAAAATACATAACTATATAAGTAATTTCTTATTCCAAGTGAATTATTTATCATCTATGCTGAAGACTTGATTCTGAGTTGAAAAAGAACTACTAAAAGGTAAAGAAGTCACAGGTAATTTTAGAAGGTCAGCCTTCCTTTGCTGATTTTTATTTATTTTTTTTATTTTTAATTTTTCCTTTGCTTATTTTTAAAGCTCATAGCCCAGAGGGCCTTTTCCAGGACAAGGTAAAAATGATGCTGGCTATAATTTTTAGCTTATTAAACTGGAATCAAAATCATGCCTGGCTCGAAAAATTTCCATTCTCAATAATCATTTGAGATTGTGAAATGTAAACAGAAATTCATGTAATTATTTTATATGCTCTTAGGTAGTTTGAAATATTTGGAACATAAAATGTTTGTGGTCTAAGAGGAAGCCATTTTTTAAATGGTGCTTTATCTCTGACAGCTGAGTTACTGCAGAATATAGCTATTACTGACTGACTTACAATAAAGGTGCCAAAATAAGATTTTAAAAAGAAACTGCTTAATATAGTAAGAAACTCCCAAATCCTAAGTAAGTGTTATGACAAATCAATCTCTTTATCACAGTCAAATATTTTCCCAAGGTCTTTCTTACAAATTCCATACATTGTTGCTATAAATTAGGTATAAGCTTGAATTTCCTGCCAAAATTTTATCTAGAAAGCTTTATTAAATGCTTATGAAAATGTCATAGGTATTATAGTCTAGCTCACTAAGACCATGTACATGTTTGAATATTTTATCACTTTTTATTCTTGAAAGTTAAAAATTGCCAGGGCGCCTGGGTGGCTCAGTTGGTTGGGCATCCGGCTTCGGCTCAGGTCATGATTTCACCGTCTGTGGGTTCGAGCCTGGCGTCGGGCTCTGTGCTGACAGCTCGGAGCCTGGAGCCTGCTTCAGATTCTGTGTCTCCCTCTTTCTCTGCCCCTCCCCCACTCATGCTCTGTCTCTGTCTCAACAATAAAAATAAACATTAAAAAAAAATTGCCTCTAAGGCCCCCAAAATTTCAAATATAATTCTGGGTGCTACCCCCACAAAGCATATGAAAATATATATCAGAGTAAAGCTCATGTGTCTGGGCAGGAGTAATAACAATTCAGTCAGAAGTGAGAAATCTAACCAAAAGACTCTCTTCAAGGGTGATGAGCACAGCACTTGGTTGCTAGAGTCAGGAAATGTTTGCTTAGCGCACAGCAGAGGTAGTGATACGTAAGGGGAAGATTATCAGACTGAGAGGAGGAGATTCTAGTCAGTCACCAACAAGTTATCTCACCTTGGACGAGTCTCTTCACCCATCTGGTCTCTGGTTTCCTTATTTACTAACCACTTGTGTTGAAAAGATCCTTAATGTTTCTCTAGTTCTAAAATAGTAGGCTTTCCAGATGTCTACCGTAAAAGGTTCCTACAGATAGCTGAATTAATAAAAACACAACCCGAGGTACTTAGTTCAGGGTATCTGAAAGTGTCTTACTCACGCATTTATGATAAGCGCCTGTTCTTCTATTAGGTTACCTTCCCCAATCACTATTGGCCCGGCTTCTGCAATAATCCGTGCTTTAGGGTGGATCACTGTCCTAGGTCCTGTTAAAAATACGGTGAAAAGAAATTATTGGTGGAGGCTACGCTTCCAATAGGAGGGGAGAAGGTGACCAAGAGGGGGCCGAGGCTATTGGGAGGAACATTTTCTAAAGTATGTGCCAGGCACCACACTAGGTGCACTTTACAAATGTTATCTCCTCAGCTGTTATCAATAGTAGTTAGTGCCAAATCTCAAGGCAAGGTGAGTGGAGACAGCACAGGCTTTGGAGCCAGACAGCCCTGGCTAACCAGCTGTTTGGAAGCCTCTGTTATCTCAGCAGTGAAATGGGGGTGGGGAGAATACCATCTTACAGAGGCACTGTAAGGATTAGATGAGATCATGTTTGTAGACACAGTATTCTGGCACATTGTTGGCAATAACATTAATTCCCTTCCCTGCTTTCTCTCATAAAAGTAAGGCTCCCTTTGCTTATAATATTGGGCTTTCTCATGCTAGTGAACCACATTAACACTTTCTCATGCTTGTGTACTATATAGAGTTAGTCTTCCTATTAAGTGGCTAAGAGGAAACATGGGTGGAATGGGAGAAGGGAAACATGGAAACCTTATCTCTGTTACTTTGTCACCATCCCAATAACAAGCCTAACCACTGGAAGGAGGCAGAGATACTGTTGTGTCTGGTCTAGGACATGATTTTAACCAGTTAAAGGTTGAAAAGGTTACAGGGAGGCAGTGGAAGGAGCCAATATAATTACTGGAATCCTAAGACTCTGAAATAGGCAGACTGAGGGGACGCCTCCTACCTCAAATTGAAAGGAGCGGGAAGGGGTCTTACCACATCCATTTCACCACCAGGGTGGAGGTGGCCGGCATTGCTTAAACAGGGACACGATTCTGGACAGCTAACACATTCCCTCCCCTGGTTCTTAATTTCCCAAAGGCCTAGCATTTTGGTGATAATGAAATCACTCTTGAGAAAATATAACCTCATTACTGCCACTCCCTGCAACACTAGCCCCACCCACCCCCAATGCCATGGCTATTTTTATTGGTAAATAAGTGGACATGAAGTAACCAACTCTGAAAGTAAGACAGCCTGGGTAGAAGTGTTGACAGTGGGAAGGTAGTCAGGAAGATGCACTGTCCCTGTAATTCAGTACTCAACTATGTAAGTTAATTTATTCAATAATCATTAGCTGCGTGTGACAGGCAAGATCCAGTGCTATATGTTAGAGGGAAATAAAAAGAAATATAAGCTACTTTTGCCCTTTTGAGCTTGCATTTCTTCTTTATTTTGTTTTGTTATCTTGAAAACTGGAAATACTTAACATACTCACACACAAATGTATTAAATAAGGTGTTCCTGGTGCTCAGAGAACTGGAAGGAACCTCAGTGCAACTTTATTTTTTCCCCCTAACAATGAAGAGCTGGGGATTGATAAGGAGGGTGGGGTCCAAGACAGGATGCACAGTCAAAAGACGCACAGTCTGATAAGAAATAACATGAGAGTGGTTGTGTTATTTGTCACCCCTGGCTCCCCAAATCCTGAGCTGCCCAAGTAAAATTGCTTTGGTAAATTCTCCTATTCAGGATAAAAGATGGGATCTCTTGGGTCCCTGGGAAGATTCTCAAGTTGACCATGATTGTGAACACATGTGCCTTTTTTTCTGTTAAGAAATACACATATTTACAAAGGTAATACATACTCATTATAAAAATTCAAACAAAGCAAAAGTGAAAGATCCTCTCTTTGCGCTAATCCTGTTCCCTAGAGGTAACTATTCTTAAAAGTTTGGGGTATATTATTCCAGACTTAAGTTCCACTATACCCTTAAGACCCGTAAATATCATTGTATATAAATATCTTTTACCATGAAGTTAAAAAATAAATAGAATATAATTTGAAGGTGGAAAAATATGGATTATAAGCACATAGTTGATTTTTTTTTTTAATCAAGGGATGGTACTTATTATTGTCCAATTTTCTTAATTCACCTAAAAAGTCATGGTGATTTTTCCATAAAAGTACATTTAGCTAGCTCTTCTTTTTAATGGCTGAATAGTACTTCATATCATATTAACATATCATAATTTACTTAACCAAGCCCTTACTGACGGGCATTTAGATGTTACCACTTTTGAGGGACAGGTGCTAAATAATACTGAAACAAACACTGGATTCCTCCAAAATGAGAAATTTCTTACAGGTCTTCCAGCTGTGTGAACCAATTTACATCTGTAGTTTGCACAATACCAGATTCACACTTTACTTAAAAATGTTCTGTGGTAAAAGGGACAAATCATTCTATTTTAGATTCTTTGTAATTAAAGCCCCTACCAGCACCCCACTCCTTGTCTAGAAAGTCTAGACTCTGGTCTCTACCACTTAAAGGCTATATGCTTAATCTCTCAAATGCCTGTTCTCTCATCTATAAAAAGATGAGATCCAGAATAACCTACTTCATTGTGTTGAAGTGTGGATTATACGAAATAATGTCTGAAAGGGAGATCACAGGGTCTGGCCCATAGGTGTTAAAAATGGGAAGTTCATCACTATCTGACACTAAAAGCTAACAAATAACTATCAATAAGCAAAACAACTCCTTCTGGTCTGAGAAACAGAAAAACTCCTCTCCTCCACTCAGGTTATTAGGGTGGTAACTCCTTTTAAACAGTGGGGGAAAATTCACATATTACTATAAGATAGTAAAAGAAAAGAATAAATGTATTTTCTGTACTGGCATTAAAATCTTAGACGGGGAAGAGATCACCATGCTGTGATAGAAAGCAGATTGTCTGCTGTGGCCAGATAAGCCAGAGGCACTAGGTATTCTGCTGGCCCCTAAGCTGCAGCTTTGACGACAAGCAGACTTGTAAGAAGTTACTGGAGAATGGACTAGTATGATAAGGTTGTCACTGAAACCTGTCTTTCTTTAAAAATTCCTCTGAAATAGCTTTGAAAATAATTGATATTTTCATTTTTCCCTTTCAAAAATGATCTAATATATGTTAACTATACAAACACAAATTTTAAAAATGAAACTAAACCCAAGTCCCATGTCTTATAGAATTTTTAAATATAATGCCTGAGCTATTTTTTTTTTTTTAATGTTTATCTATTTTTGAAAGGGAGAGACAGAGCATGAGCAGGGGAGGAGCAGAGAGAGGGAGACACAGAATCCAAAGCAGGTCCAGGCTCTGAGCTGTTAGCACAGAGCCTAATGCAGGGCTTGAACCTCCCAACCCCAAGATTATGACCTGAACCGAAGTCAGACGCTTAACCGACTGAGCCACCCAGGTGCCCCTAATGCCTGAGCTATTTTAAGCAGGTTTTTTATTATTGTTGTTTTCATTTTTATCATAATTAATAAGTTAGCAAGAAGATAACTGGATATCTGTTTATAAATCCAAGGGCCCTGGGATATAATGCAGGATCACCAGCTTACATGAGACACCGCCTCCACCTGGTGGCAGCACTGCCAAACTACAAGTCCTTGTGTTTCAGGGCTGAAATAACTTAGAAGGTTCAAGTATCAACTCTGAATTGTGGTGCAACAAAAGTCATGGCTGATAATAAACTGAACAGTTCCCCTAAACCTCTTGCAGGTCTTTTGGGGCAGAGAGTAGAGGGGTTAGTATTCATGTACTTCAGTACATGTGACTGCTAAAATTTTGGTTTCTAGAACTTGCTAAAGGGACATTCTGACTCAGGTGTGTAACCTGCACAGTGTGGGCTTTGTCTCTGCACAGTTTTGTGCTGGAGATTGGCACCAGTGGGCCCAGGAATCCGAGTGGTATTCCAAGACCCGGGCAGCCACGGCACACTGAAGTCTGGGCACAGACTGCTCCACACTCTTCTACATGTAAGAAGCACTTTTACCTAGAACGGGTCTGATTTCAAACCAAGTTTAAGGGTCTTGAGGTTAAAAAATGCTTTAAAAATAAAAATGTATCACTATAGAAAGTTGCTTTTTTTTTTTTTTTAAAAGGCTGTTGTGAACTTTTTTGGAGCTCTTAACTGGCAGGGTAGTTTGTATATTTGCTTACCAAATGTGCTGAAATCCTATTTGGCTTATCTCCCTGTTTGGATAAATGTGTCTAGAGCTGATGTTGCCTTACTGGCTGATGAATTATTTTTCTAAATGGTTGGCTGGGCTTGATGCAACACAGCCAGAAAGGCATTCCTTGCATCAAACTTCCATTCCCCTCATTTGGTAAAGGACATTTTTCCTGTCTATCTTTGCCACAGGAAGCTATCTTTGTGTACATTTTCATATGTCAATAAATAGTTCAAAAAGCCACAAGCTCTCTTTGGAAAGTTAAAACAATTCCTTTGAGCTGTAAGCTTAAGTACCTGTAAGAACTGCTTTATATTTGATGAATTTCAAGTCAAGGTCACTGTTCTGCCTTATTAAAAAAGACTTCCACAGTAAAGGGAAGCTTTCGATCTGTATTAAAAACTGTAATGGAGAGAAAGAATAAATGGGACAAAGGGGTTCCATCTCCGTTTTCCCACTATGTGGAGGTCTGCCTTCCTACCTAGTACCTTGTCCCAACCGAGCCCTGTCCTGAGACCAGGAGACTGACTTTCACCCTATAATGGGACTACAGAAAAGGGGCTTAGAAGTAACTTTCTGAAATGCTTTTCAGCTTTCAAAACAAAATTTAAGGAAATAATGCGTGGTCCAAAAATCAAGGCAGCCTAATTAAAAACAGGCTGGACGCTATGAAACCTTGTTTACCCACATTGTAATTAACAAGAGAGCTGTTATTTTTCCCAAGGTCTGTTTCCTGGCAGCCTCTAAGGAAAGGGGTCAGGCTCCAGCAGTGCCTCAAGTCCTAGGGTTTCTGCTTAAGGACAATGCTTCAAAGCTTCAGACTAGTTTCTTTGATAAACCAAATACCTGATTTTCTAGGAGAACAGATCAGGTTTAAAGTTCTATTACACTACTGAAACAAAGAGAAGGAAAAATTACTTTCTTTCTGAAATATTTCAGAATAGAATAATTTGGTAAAAGTATAACCAACTAGGGGATGTAAAGTTCTGCATAACATTCTGAAAAATCTATTAAACTCAACTACACTTAAGGTTATTGCTACTTGACTGAGAAAACAAAGCGTATTGTGTTCAAATCTCTATATCCCTAATATAACAGAAGAAGACTTTGGTCTGGTAAATTAAGCAAAAACAAAAACAATAAAAGCCATAAATTGGGGAAAAAGAAAAAAACATGGTGGGGAGAGTGAGTTTTTTTTTAAATTTTTTACATTTATTTTTGAAAGAGTGAGACAGAGCACAAGTGGAGGAGGGGCAGAGAGAGAAGGAGACACAATCTGAAGCAGGCTCCAGGCTCTGAGCAAGCGTTCAGCACAGAACCGAATGTGGGGCTGGAACCCATGAACCGTGAGATCATGACCTGAGACGAAGTCCGACACTTAACCGACTGAGCCACCCAGGTGCCCGGGAGAGTAAGTTTTAATCACATAACTTATCTCTACTCTCTCGTTTAACTTCAGATCTCCCTGGTGCTTTTTAATCTCATGTATTACATCAGAAAAATGAATTAATAGCAGTCAGAAGATTAGGGATATCTTATTCCAAATATAACAATGATAGAAATGGCTATCTAAGTACTGATTCTGGAAATTTTCCATTCTTATATATACAGTTAAAGATAAACACAAACAAACAACAAATAAAACAAAATGATAAGAAACATACATAATGATAATGAGAGAAGAATTATAAAAGACTGAGCACTGGATAACTATATCACTTCTGAATCTTTTCCTTAGTTTTAAAAATTGAGATGTTTCTATAAAGTGAGCAAATTTTCCTGTTTTAAAACACTGGGTCAAAAATAAGCATAAAAACATTAATTTAGATCCATTCTATGATAAACTTCAAATCACTAGTTAAAAATTACAACCACTTCTTATGCTAAAAAATCTGTGTTGAACTGTCATTTTACACTTTAGCCATCTCTGTACTGTCAGCTACTGGAAAAAAAAGTAGATTTAAACACTGTATTCCTTACATAATTTCAACATTTAGGGAAGGTTGGTGATTAAAAGGATAAGGAAAGGGGAGGAGCACAAAGTAGTGAAAGACAGCAGGAGAGACTGGAAAGTGAGTGCTGACTCCTGATACTCCCATGTCCCAATCCTATGCTGTGGTCCCTGGTCCACCTTTTCTTTTCATAGGAGAAAAGGAGAAAAGTAACAGGAGTTTTTTTTGTTTTTTTTTTTTTTTCAAATCTGAAATATACCTACAGACAAACATGTACCTACACCTGTGTGTACATTTTTGCCAGCAGAGGTTTCTATACTATCTATCTATTATATAATAGGTATACCATACTTCGTTAAAAATGAGGAAGAAGTAGAAATGAAAGGGCAAATTTGTGTAATTAGCTACATTATTTTAGTCTTACTTTCCTTCTAATTAAAAATACTTGGGGGTGGTTCAGTTGGTTAAGCTTCTGACTTTGGCTCAGGTCAGGACCTCGCAGTTCCAGAGTTCGAGTCCCATGTCAGGCTCTGTGCTGACAGCTCAGAATCTGGAGCTTGCTTCGGATTCTGTGTCTTCCTCTCTCTCTGCCCTTCCCCTGCTCACACTCTGTCTCTCTTAAGAATAAATAAACATTAAAAAAAAAAAAAAAAAAAAGAGTACCTTGTGGGTGGGGTGCCTAGGTGGCTCAGTTGGTTAAGCGCCCGACTCTGGATTTCATATGAGGTCATGATCTCACAGTTCAGGAGTTTGAGCCCTGCATCAGGCTCTGCACTGACTGCTTGGGATTCTTTTTCTTTCTCTCTCCCTCCCTTTGCCTGTCTCTCTCTCTCTCTCAAAATAAATCATTAAACTTTAAAAACAAGAAAAAAGAAAAAAACAATACCTTGTGAGCTAATGAGAGGGTTATTCCTTGAATCATGATGAAAACCATAAAAATACCAGATTAAAGGGACTTCTGGGTGGCTTAGTTGATTAAGCATCTGACTTCAGCTCAGGTCATGATTTCACCGTTCAGGAGTTCAAGCCACGACGGCTCTGTGCTGACAGATCAGAGCCTAGAGCCTGCTTCAGATTCTGTGTCTCTCTGTCTCTCTCTCTCAAAAATAAATAAACATTAAAAAAATTTTTTTAAATACCAGATTAAAAATAATGCAGAACAACATCTTTGATAAACATGTGGCCATCATGATTTCTCCTCATAAAAAGTTTGCAAATGGTTTTAAGAATTAACAAAAAGTTAACATAGCACTGAAAAGAAACTGTGTCACCTTCTAAACTCTGAAATACTGTCAATCTAAAATAAAATCCAACCTAGAAAATTCCTAATGATATTCCATAATACTGGTACAATCTTTACTTGTTTTATAAGACATGATGTCTAAATTGGTTGGAGGCTTAGACTTACTAAAATCCAGTTTTTTTTTTTCCTATTAAAGATAGTGTTAGCAGCGCCCGGGTGGCTCAGGCAGTTAAGCGTCTGACTCTTGATCTCAGCTCAGGTCATGATCTCGCAGTTCATGAGATGGAGCCCCGCATCAGGCTCTGCACTGACAGTATGGAGCCTGCTTGGGATTCTCTCTCACCTCTCTCTCCAAATAAATAAATAATACAACAACAACGACAGATACTGTTAGCATAAGGGACCAGGGTGTGTTTTCTCTCTGAAATTGTACTTAACTCATTGAAAGCTCTACTCTGGTAACATGCAGCTGCTAGTGAGGATGGACTCATGTTAGTTCATAAAGCTACAAAGGCACAAGATGCAGTGAAAACATACGTAAAAGAACTAGTGGCTAAAATGTAAGTTCAGGGGAACTCAATCATGTCCATATACGCAAGTTACCACATGTTAAACTGTTAATTTGATTTCAGTGTTGGACCTCACCTCCAGCAAGGCTACATACTGCTAAGATTTAACAATGTGGTCAGCTAGTGTTAGGTTTCGGGCAATGACTTTCACAAATATTCTCTTACTTAATCCTTCAAAAAGTGCCTGTAAGGTGGGCACTCCTATTTTGCACGTCGAAAAACCTGCTACTTGCCACTAGATATCCGTTCTTCCCTTTCCCTGGTAGCTGAATCCCACTGGATTGGGGGCAGCAATGCACCCAGTTCAGACTGTATCTCCCAGCCTTCCAAGGCTGAGACTAAGTCCAAGGCATCAGACATACAAAGAGAGAATGTGTGAAACTTTCAGGAAGACTATGTAAAGGAAGCTGATCCAACTTGGAGGTACACCCTTTTGTTTCCACTCCTCCCCTTTCTTCTTCTTTTTTTTTAGTATTTATTTGTGAGAGAGAGAGAGAGAGAGAGAGCGCATGAGCTGGGGAGGATCAGAGAGAGGAGAGGGAGACACAGAATCCGAAGCAGGCTCCAAGCTCTGAGCTGTTAGCACAGAGCCTGACTTGGGGCTCAAACTCATGAACTGTGATATCATGACCTAAGCGTAAGTCGGATGCTTAACGGACTGAGCTACCCAGGTGCCCCAAATCCTCCTCTTTCTTATCAAAGATCACTCTTGGTGCTTTAGCTATCACATTCGGGCCTACAAGGCTGGAGCTCCTGGACAATCAACTGACCAGCCCTGAATTGCTTACCTCTAGACTTATTTATATAAGAGAATAAACTTTTGTGTGTTTAAGCCACCACTATATGCAGCTGAACCTAATTCTAATACACACACTTACACAGATGGGGAAAATGAAGGCTGGTGAGGTTATGTATAATAATATGTGCAAGGTAAACCAGCAGGTAAAGAGCAAGGATGCTAACCCAGGTCTGTCCGACTCCATGGTCCACCTCTTATTAACTACCTAGTAGTGTATAAGCTCCATGAAGGCAACACCTTTGTCTGCTGTGTTCATCGCTGTGTCTCTAGTGCTAGCACAGTGCACACTGTAGTACATAATAGATGTTCCTCAAATAAATTAATGACTATATTACATCGCCTCATTCCTTTATCAGAGAGGGGTTTTCAAAATAGAGAGTCCATCCAGGTGCCTGGCTGGCTCAGTCAGTGGAGCATGTGACTCTTGATTTTGGGGCTTTGAGTTTGAGCCCTACATTGGGTGCAGAGATTACTTAAAAATAAAATCTTGGGGTGCCTGGATGGCTCAGTCAGGAGATGTGACTCGATCTTTGGGTCGTGGGTTTAAGCCCCATGTTGGGTGTAGAGATTAGTTAAAATAAATAAATTTTTAATTAAAAATAAAATAAAATAAAATCTTTAACAAGTGCCCATCACACTTACTTCTTTTAGAAATACTAAACATGGGAGAAATACATCATTTTCTCAATAAAATTAGGACGTCAATGAAACAGACAAATATATAACACCTAATTAATTGTAAAACATTGAAATAAATTAAATTACATCAATTTTTGAGGAAAAAACCACTAATAAACAATTTCCTTACCTATGGTTACATCACCCCGGATTTCACTTTCTACACATACAACTGCTCCAGGAGCAATCTTCACACTGTAGGAAGAAAAAGGTAACATTCACCATGGGTAAGTTTAAAAAATATTGCTATAGGGGCGCCTGGGTGGCTCAGTTGGTTAAGCGGCCGACTTCGGCTCAGGTCACGATCTCACGGTCTGTGAGTTCGAGCCCCGCGTCGGGCTCTGTGCTGACAGCTCAGAGCCTGGAGCCTGTTTTGGATTCTGTGTCTCCCTCTCTCTGACCCTCCCCCATTCATGCTCTGTCTCTCTCTGTCTCAAAAATAAATAAACGTAAAAAAAAAAATTAAAAAAAAACATTGCTATAGAAGCTATCTAGACACTTCAGTGAAAAAAAAGTTAAAAAAATCTGATTAAAAAAAAGAAATGATAAAAGGTAAGGTATTTAATATACTATAAGTTTCTGAGGGGGCATACTATCCATCAGGCTAAAATCATATATGATGCCCTATTAAAATGCTTGAGAAAAGAGATTTTGGATTCTTTTAACACCAGCATTGTTTCCAAACAGCAAAAGGCTGAATACAACCTAGATATCCATTAGAAAGGGACAGGTTAGTAAAGTATGGTACACCACAATTTAATACACAATCATTAAAAAGAATGAATAATCCTTTATGTAAAGATTTGGGATGATTTCCAAGCTATATATATTTTTATATTAAATATAATTTATTGTCAAATTGGTTTCCATGCAACACCCAGTGCTCATCCCAACAGGTGCTCTCCTAAATGCCCATCATCCACTTTCCCGTCTCCCCTACCCCCATCAACCCTCAGTTTGTTCTCAGTATTTCAGGGTCTCTTATGGTTTGCCTCCCTCCCTCTCTGTAATCCAACCTATCTTAAGTCAAAAAAACTAAAAGCCAGAAAATGGACAGTATATAATACACCATTGTTTTTGTAAAAGGAATGAATATTCACAATACGTAACAACTGGCAAGGTAATATTAATATAGAAATCAACGTAGAGATTCAAAATTTACAAATATTCTCTATTTATATTATAAATCAGCTTATCAAGTGATATAAACTAGAGTGCAAGCTGTTCAAAATTACTAAATTCCAAATAATTTATTGATGCTTTTGATATTCCATGATGTCCTGTTTGACACAGCTGAATCTAGCTGAATGCAGCTGTAGCTGAGCCATGAGCTGACGTGAAGAACTGTACCAAACGACTTTCCCATTAAATTGACAATCATTTGGTAACTTGTTCTAAGTATTTTTCTTAGTAGGAATGATATTATTCATGGTTAAATGTGCACTCGCTTCTATAAAATAACAATACCATTTTAGATATTTTGACTTCATAATTGTATTTGGATTTTTCAAAAATTTTGATTTCCAGTCGTTCACTGCAAGTACACAGAAATACAATATAATTTTGTATATTGACTTTGTATCCTGAAACTTTGCTAAACCCACTAAGTTCAAGTAGATTCTCTGGGATTTCTCACATAAATAATTTTGCTGTCTGTGAATACAGTTTTTCTTCTTTTCCAATTATTTATTTTTCTTGCCTTATTGCCCTAAGATTTCTAGTATAATGTTTAATATCCTTAACCTGTTCTAGTTCTATGAGATCAACAAAACCTATCAAACTACTTTTCTAAGCCATGAATTTTGCATTTTAATGTTTATTTTTGAGAGAGAGCAGGGGAGGGGCAGAGAGAGAGGGAGACACAGAATCTGATGCAGGCTCCAGGCTCTGAGCTGTCAGCACAGAGCCCATGCAGGGCTCGAACCCACCAATGGTGAGATCATGACCCAAGCTGAAGTTGGACGTTTAACTGACTGAGCCAACCAGGTGGCCCAATTATGCATTTTAAATAAACTATTAAAACCTGATATATAAAACAGCGGAAACTTTCTTGACCAAAATGTTAATATCTTGACTGATTTGTTAAGTTTTCTAAAAACTTGTTTTCAGAAACTTTAGCAAATGTTTTCCAACCAGTAAGAACCAGAAATGTAGAGTGCAATAATCACTCGTATTAAGTTCTATAAATATTCATGTATGAAAATACTGATTTTTAACTGATAGTAGATAGTATAAAAATGTCAATGGTACTTTCTATTTGTTTTTCATGCCTTTTTTTGACATTGCTTTGATAAAAAAAAAATTGTTACTGCCAGGTTTTATTTTTCCAAATGTTTTACTGTGAGATGGGTTCATTCACTTTTTAAATCTGTCCTCTTTGATGAATGCAAATCTTCATCACATGTAACATGAACTTAAATAGGACATGCTTGCCATTCTAATAAAATACTTGTGTTTAGCACATTCAGTTTCTTTGATATAACTTTTGAGCATCATTTACAACTGATGCAACCAATATAGCTGTTCTAGTGTGTAACTGCTGAATATTTGTATTTGCTTCAATATTCCCAAACTATCTCTGGAGGGACACAGAAGATACTAATAATATTCACTGCCTTCTGAGAGAGGAGCTGGATAGCAAGGACACAATGGTAGATGGAAAATGTTTTTCTTTACATCCCCATTTTTTAACTGTTTGCATTTTGAAGCCCACAAATGATTACCTATTCAATATATAACTAAATAAAACAAGACAGAAAAGAGATTGATAAAATTTTCTTAACACCAGGTGCCAAGGGGATCCTGGATTCATTTCTGTAACTAGGCTGAAAATGTATCCTTATTTCCTTAAAAAAAGTCTCCCTCAAATCATGATCCTTATATGCCCTCCCCTACCTATAAATACTTTCTTGTAACTCGTATCATTTAATGAATTTTAGACTCCTAGTTTCCCTTTTTAAGACCAGTTTTTTTATTATTGTTCTTTAAATCACTGTTCTCACTGATTCAGCAACAATCTTTCTTAACCCAGAACAAAATTATTATTCATTAGTAACACTCTCATTACTTCCAATCTTCAAATAAACAATCAGCTATCATAAATGCGACCCTATCATGCCGATTCACAATGGCATTGGTTATAGTATTTCTAGGCCACTGTCTGTCACTGTTCTGTGTCATATTACATGAAGGATGGTTGATACTATACTAATAGAAACATGACACAAGTCAATGTAAGTAAGAAATAAAAGGCTATGTTATGAAATAAATGCAAATAGTTGGAATATTCAGTATAATCACACTCCAGTCCATTTCCTGTATTAGTTTGTTCAGGATAATGAGGTGTTTTTGCTTTTTCATTTATTTTGGCTATCAGATGATGTATCTGTAATTTAACTGAGACATCTGGACACTTTTGATGATAATTATCAGGATACTTCTTAGAAAATACTGTACCAATATGCATCAGGAATCAACGTAGTCACAATGTTTGACCTAGGAAATCTACTTCTGGAGTTCTACCATCAAGAATTCAACAGGAGGAAAATATATGCACAAATTGGCAATGTTATTTAGAATAATGAAACCATAAAAGGGGAGAAGTAATGAAATAAAATGTAATCAACTTACTGGAATACTATATACTCCTAACAATAAAAACAAGGTAAAACTACCATTTTATAGAAAAAGTTTGCCCCTCCCTGCGGTACTGCACCCAAGAAATCAGGCCCAGAGGTAGGTGATGAGGACTGGCTGAGCAACAGTGAGCCCACCATCTCCCCTTCCCCTGTGTGCCTCCCTATCCTCATACAGAATTTTAGGCAACAGGGGAATAGAAGAGAATTCTTTTTCAAAGAAACTTCCAGACAACATGAGTTCTTCAATGAGAAGTTCAGCTTCCTGCCTGATTTGCTCCACCCTGAAGCACATCACAAGGTAAGCCTAATGCGTATACCTGGAGCTTCCAGTTGTTTAAGTTCCCATCCTTAATAATGGACAGAGAGCCAGAGATGATTAGATAAATCAGGAAAGCCTCCAACTAAAAAGGAAAAAAAGCAAAACAAAGGAAAAAAATAGTCTGAAGAAACACAGACAATTCAGGTAGTAAAAGTAAACTTAAAAAAAAACAAACGTATAATTCACGAGAAATAAAGGACTACTGCATTAAACAAGGCAGAAGTCTATTAAAAATGAACAGTCTAAGAAAGAGTTCCTAAAAATTAAAAACATAACCAAAATGTGAAATCACTAGGAATGTTAAAAAAAGAGCTCTTCCAGAAAGTAGAACAAAATGCAAAATAAAATAAAATAAATAAAATAAAATTGAAAATAGGACAGAAAAAGTGAGAAAATTAGAGTACCAACATATGAGGTATAGAATCCAAATAAATCTCAGGGCACCTGAGTGGCTCAGTTGGTTAAGCATCCAACTTTGACTTAGGTCATGATCTCACGGTCCATGGGTTCAAGCGCCACAGTGGGCTCTGTGCTGACGGTTCAGAGCCTGGAGCCTGCTTCTGATTCTGTGTCTCCCTCTCTCTCTGTCCCTCCCCTGCTTGCACTCTGTCTCTCTCTTTCAAAAATAAACATTAAAAAAAAAAAAAAAAGAATCCAAATAAAAAGGAGAAAACAATTTATGGAAAAAAACTATTAAAGAGTAATACAAGAGGGGCGCCTGGGTGGCTCAGCGGTTAAGCGTCCAACTTCGGCTCAGGTCATGATCTCGCGGTTCGTGAGTTCAAGCCCTGCGTCGGGCTCTGGGCTGACACCTCAGAGCCTGGAGCCTGTCTCAGATTCTGTGTCTCCCTCTCTCTCTCTGACCCTCCCCCATTCATACTCTGTCTCTCTCTGTCTCAAAAATAAATAAACGTTAAAAAAAAATTATTAAAAAATAAATAAATAAATAAATAAAGAATAATACAAGAAAATTTCCCACAGACTAAAGAATATTAATCTCAACCCTAAAAGGATGTGAATGCAAAAGGCCCATGCCAAGTAATATCATCTTAAAATTTCTGAATGCTATGGAAAAGATCCTTAAAGTTTTCAGAACGAAAACAAAAACAAAAACACAAACACTCAAAACACCAAGAGAGGTTAAAATAATCAGAGTGCCAACAGAGTCCTCAGTAGCAATACTAGAATTTAGAAGACCACAGACAATCCCTACAGAATTCTAAGTGAAAACTATGTTCAAACCAGAGCTATCCACCCAGCCAAACTAGCAATCAAGTTTGGACAGAGAATAAAGACATCTTCAGACTTGCAAAAACTTTAAAAAAGTACTCTTTATTGGGAAGCTCCCGAAGGATGTACTAAGCTAAATAAAAGTAAGCCAATAGATAAGATAGAGTCTAGAAACAGAGACTCCAGTGTGTTAGTACAAAGGGAAATAACAGGACAACAGCCATGCATCAGCCTCAGAGAACAAAGATGATAGAGGGTTTCATGGGAAGATCTCCAAAGAGAAAAAAAAAAAGACAGATTATGTGATAATTACTAGATATTTGATATATCTGCTATATCTGTTAGAAGATTTGAAAATCATCAGTACATAGAAAAGTAAGGCAATGACAAAAGTGAAGTCATTTTGTTAAATTTTATATTAATTCAGGTTGAGGGTCCACAGAAAATTCAGGAGAAAGACTCAGTAAGAAAGTAAAAACACAGAGCTCATGAGAGTTCTAGACCAGAAAGATAGCTCTGACAAAAATGAACTATTACGACTTCATCAAGATAAAAAGCTTCTGCACAGCAAAGGAAATAAATCAACAAAACTAAAAGGCAACCGGCAGGAACGGGAGAAGATATATGCAAATGACATATCCGATAAAGAGTTAGTATCCAAAATCTATAAAGAACTTACCAAACTCAACACCCAAAAAACAAATAATCCAGTGAAGAAATGGGCAAAAGACATGAACAGACACTTTTCCAAGTAAGACATCCAGATGGCTAACAGATGCTCAACATCACTCATCAGGGAAATACAAATCAAAACCACAGTGAGATACCACCTTACACCTGCACCTCACACCTGTCAGAATGACTAAAACTAACAGCTCAGGCAACAACACATGTTGGTGAGGATACGGACAAACAGGAACTCTTTTGCACTGCTGGTGGGAAGGCAAACTGGTGCAACCACTCTGGAAAACAACATGGAAGTTCCTCAAAAAATTAAAAATAGAACTACCCCATGACCCAGCAGTTGCACTCCTAGGTATTTATCCAAAGGATACAAAAATACTGATTTGAAGGGGCACATGTACCCCAATGTTTATAGCAGCACTATCAACAATAGCCAAATTATGGAAAGATACCAACATCCATCAACTGGAGAATGGATAAAGATGTGGTGTATACACACACACACACACACACACACAATGGGCTATTACTCAGCAATCAAAAAGAATGAAATCTTGCCATTTGCAACAATGTGGATAGAACTAGAGTGTATTATGCTAAACAAAATAAGTCAGTCAGAGAAAGATAAATATATGATTTCACTCATGTGGAACTTAAGAAACAAAACAGATGAACATAACGGAAAGGAAGGAAAAATAGAGAGGGAGGCAAACCGTAAGAGACTCTTAAATATAGAGAACAAACTGAGGGTTGCGAGAGGGGTGGCAGGGGTGGGCTAAATGGGTGATGGGCATTAAGGAGAGCTCTTGTTGGGATGAGCACTGGGTGTAATATGTTAAGTGATGAATCACTAAATTCTCCTGAAATAATTAAAAAGAGAGAGAAATATAGCTCTGAAAGTCAGCAGAGTACAAACTCTTTAACATGTCTCTCCATCATTTACATTCTAGAACCCCCCTAAATATTCCCTGATACAAGTGCAAAGTGACAGCAAAAATATATTTCTTAAATCACACCCACTTCCTTACTGATAGGGAAAACTATAAAAAAGGAGACACAATTTTTTCTTCTACAAATTTCAGCAAACAAACCTTCCTACCACAAAGCATTTTTTAAAGCTCTAAGTAAAAAGAATATATATCAAACAAAAACTAGTAATTCCTGAGTCTATCTAAGAAATACTTGTGAGATCAGACACAGCTGTATCTGTTTCCATCATTTTGACATACACTGACTTTCTACAAGGCACAAGTTAATGAAATTCTAAAAACGATGCATCGGGGTTACGTGTCTGACTCTGCTGAAGTCACAGTAAAAAAATACAATCTTTCTACCAAGTAAAGAAAAACTTCAGTAACATGGAACAGAAAGCAGAAAATGGCCTGATCTTCTCATCTTATAGATGAGGAAACTGAAGCCCAGAGACTAGAAATTTCCTGAAGCAGTTTGTCCCTGAAGCATCATTATCCTAACACCAATCATTTCTTTTCTGTTAGTTGAAAGTTTCTTGGAAACTTCCTGACATGTTGGGTACTTTTCCTGTGAGAGCTGAATAATGCTGTCCTTGAATGGATCACCATATGAAAATGCTATTCCTCTGATGGTTTTCATTTAGAGTGGGTTTGTGTGTTAAAATAATGCAATCTTATTAAAATGCCTCTTGTTTTAGACCTTATTTCCCATTTCAAGTTTCCATTCCCTCAGCCTCCCTCGATGATTTTTCTTTATGAAAACAGCACCTACATATAACTTGTCCTAGACAAGTGAGGATAGGAACGATTCCCAAGTGTCCCCCTGTCCGGTTTTATGTCTAAGGGAGAGGACCCAGGCAGAGTTTGTGGTCCCATCAGCATACTTCTCCATGAGGCAGAAAACAGTTAAATTCATCACTAGACCAACTAAAACGTGGTCCAATCACCTCTGTGTAGACTCCACTGCACCTCCGAGTGATGGGGCTGAGGGGGCTCAGGCAGCTGAGATGAAAGGCTTAGCTGAGCACCTATTTACATAACAAGCCATCTGGGGAGCCCGGGTAGCTCTTGATTTCTGCTCAGGTCACGATCTCACAGTTTGTGAGTTCAAGTCCCACGTAGGCTGTGCTGGCAGCTCGAAGCCTGCTTGGGATTCTCTCTCTCCCACTCTCTGCCCTTCCCCAGCTCTCTCTAAATAAATAAATAAATACACTAAAAAAAACCCCAAAACACTCCACTGTACACGGCTATATACTGCACACAATTTTCAGAGTATACCTGGTTCTCTTTAGCTTATGAAAAAAGATTATAGTTACCTGCCTCCATAGAAAAAAACCCTAAATTTTAATTTACTGCAACAGAAACAAGGTGTGTCGGTTTCCCGTTCAAAGAGAGGCAGCAGAGGGTGCTCAACGCCGCTGCTTTTCGAAATCGTTAACTTAAGCATTTCTCCCATCCAAGCTGTTCGCAGCAGTGAAGGCTGTTGGGAGGAGCCCCCACTGCTGTCCTCACACATTTACAAAGTAGCTTAGCCACGCCGAGCAGAATGTCTCACACTGTTATAGCCCAGGCGCAGTCCCCCTTGTGACAAGCGACAGCGATGGGTTTACACACACTGCGCCCACAATGGGCAAGAGGGTTCTGGGGTGCGGCCAGCACTACCGTGGGTGTGTCGGAACGCACAGCAGAGAATACTGCTACAAGCCGCCCTCCGTGAACAGCTGCATCAAACAGCGCGGAATTGGGGGACAGGGGGTGAGGGTCGGGGTGGGGGGGTCCCCCCGGGTCCCGAGGAAGCGGGCGACGCCATTCTCGCCGCGCAGCGCCTCTCGGAGACCCTTTCCGCGCAGGCGCGTTCTGGAGGAGGGCGGCGCGGTGGCGGTGGGATCGAAGAACAAAAACCTTCCAGGCACCGATTCCTCATCCCTTCCCAATCCTCCCTTACGCCCGCTTCGTCGTTTTCTGCCTCAGCGGCTGCCAAGGCTGGGCTTTAAGAGCCATCCAGGCCGAGCGCCCGGGATAAGACATCATCTTAGTCCCTACCGTTGGCGACCAGGAGCAGATTCCACTCATGTGGAGTCTAGAAATGGACTTTTCTCAAACAGCCGACTCACCTCTTTTGAGCCTTCTCCGCCATGGTTTGGACCCTGTCTCCAGTTGGAGCGGAGATCGACACAGCCGCCTGGGTCCAGCGATGGTCTCTACAAGCGATTGGAGCGCCTGGCAGGATCGGGATAGGGCAGGGGCGGGCCTGCCCGGGGGCGGGGCCTGCCGGGGCTAGTGGTTGCGCCACTCTCTGCCTGAGGGGGATTGTGCGAGGCGACCTCGCGTGGCCGCTGGCTTATTTTTAGCGCAGTCCAGAGATGGATAGACTCGGATTTAAAGCAGCCGTTTAGTCTAATCCAGCGCACATCATGATGACCTCATTATACTCCACCATTCTTTTTCAGCCTGCTTTTCGGTCTTTGCCCGTTAAATTCCTGCCAGGGCCTGGGCCCTTTTCGTTCAGTGTGAGCTCAGCTCTTGCTGGGTGAGCTCGACATTCCCATAAGTACCCTCCTACCTGCTGACTTTCTCGGGTTAATATCTCTAGTTCTGTCCTCTTTACCGAGCTTCATACATGGTTATTTCATTGCATCCTCCACTTGGATGCCTCAAAGTCGTATCAAACCTAAAACGTCCGGGGCAGAGCTTTTGATTTACACCCCTTAGTTGATGCTTTGCTCTCCACCTCAGTAAAGAGATCTACCATTCACTTAAAATTGCTCAAGCTAGAAACTCAATAGGCATCTTAGACTTTCCTCACCTCCCCGTTTATAATTCATATATAATTCACCGGCAAGACTTCCACCTCCCTAATGCAATCTCAGCTGCCATCTCTCCCGGGGTGTCCCCCATCCCCTTCCCACCGCCTCCCCACCTCCCTCATTGAAGCCATTCTCCTGTCGCCAGAATCATCCTTTATCTTATTTTTAAGTTTTTTCAATGTTTTTATTTTTGAGAGAGACAGTGTGAGCAGAGTAGGGGCAGAGAGAGGAAGACACAGAATCCAAAGCAGATTCCAGGCTCTGAGCTGTCAGCACGGAGCCCGATGCAGGGCTTGAACTCACCAACCGGAGATCATAACCTGAGTCGAAGTCATATGCTTAAGCGACTGAGCCTCCAACAAAATCATCCTTTAAACACTAATCCAATTATTGTACTTTCCATTCTTTTCGTTTTTCTTCCTAACTCCTTTCTGTAACCTACCTCTGGACTAGATCCAGCCCCTGACTACTTCTCTTATTCAGTTCTTCTGACTACTTCTTCATGTTCAGTTTCTCTTCCTCTTTCTCTAATCACGCGTTCATTCTCTATGAAGCCAAGCTGACTGCCCCAGAGCGCTTCCACCTGACCCTGCTCTCCACCCTGCCTTCCTATGATGGTTTAAGTCTCAGATGTCACATACTCTGTGTATTGGTCAGGGTTCAACCAGAGAAACAGAACTGCTAGGAGTTATAAATTAAGAGGTTTATTGCAAGGAATTGGCTTACACAATTGTGGGGGCTGGCTAGGCAAGTCAGAAGTCTGTGGGGCAGGCTGGAACTCTCAGGCATGTGGTGTAGCTGCTGTCTGTTGGTGGAGTATCTTCAGAGAAGCTCCAGGCCTGCTCTTAAAGCCTTTTAAGTGATTGGATCAGTCCCACCTGGATAATCTGGGATACTCTCCCTTCTTTAAAGTCAACTGGTTATGGACTTCAATCACATCTACAAAACACCTTCACAACATCACCTAGATTGGTGTTTGATTGAATAGCTGGGAACTGTAGCCTACTCTAGCTAAACTGATACAAAAAACTAACCATCACACTCAGAGACACCCTCTCTGGCCACCCAATCAGAAATAGGTCATTCTTGCTCTACTGCTGGTTTTCTCCATGGAATAAGAAGAGGACCCATCATCCAGGTGCCTCACTGGCTCAGTTGGTACTACATGGGACTCTTGATCTTGGGTTGTAAGTTTGAACCCCATCTTGGTGGTAGAGTTTACTTTAAAAAAAAAAAATGCAAAAAAAGGACCCATTGGCAGCTGTAATTGTTTATCTTATTATTTTCCCCAAAGACTTAGTTCCTTGAAAGTAGCCACACGAATTTGTCCCCGTTTACCCAGCACTGACCACAGTACCCGACACATAATAAATACTAAAAAAGAAAATTGTTGAATAAATATATGGATGAATTTAAAACATTCTATTGTCCCCAAGCATATAAGCACCTGTTTTCAAACAATGTCTGTCTAAATTAATTTGAAAGACTTCCATGGTGTATGTATTAATCACAGTTCTCCAGAGAAACAAAACCACGGGAGATTATACACACACACACACACACACACACACGCACATGCATTTATTTTAGGAATTGGCTCATGTGATTATGGTGACTCCTTTCCTCGCTCACATCCTTGCTTCTCCTTCCCAGCCAGCCAGTTGTCTGTCTACAACTGGAAAATGACATTTTTCTTTAACTTAGTGAAGAAAATATGACAGATGACTGGGAAGGCAAATAACACAGTATGTAAACTAAACGAGAATTGTGAAAGCAATGTTTTTTGTACGTTCTTAATATCACACCAAGACGCATTTTGGTTTCTATAGTGCAGTTCCCTTTATCAGAAAGCCAACTTTTATGCTGCTTCTCGCCAGTGCTTTTGTTTGCTTTTTACTCACCCACGCCTTCCTGAGCCATATAAGCAGATCAAAGAGAACCTGGTTGAGATTTCTATTCCTGAAGGAAGGCACCTGTTAAGGACTCTGGAAAGCACAGTATCTTTGTCCCAGTTCACAATGGATTGGCTTCAGCTGTTCTTCCTCCATCCTGTATCACTTTATCAAGGGGCCGCTTTTCCTTTTGCACTTCTGTTTAATTATCTCTGCACTATGGATTCATTTTCCACCCCTGCCAGGTAGGTTTAAAGGCTAATTTTGCTCTTACATCTATGAATACCATAGTAGGTCAAAAAGCACGGATTGGCCTGAAGACATGAAGATTAAATAATTAATTATACAGGGCCGCCTGGGTGGCTCAGTCGGTTAAGTGACTGACTTCGGCTTGGGTCATGATCTCACGGTTCACGGGTTCCAGTCCCGCATCAGGCTCTGTGCTGATAGCTCAGAGCCTGGAGCCTGTTATGGATTCTGTGTCTCCCTCTCTCTCTGCCCCTCCCCGGCTCATGCTCTGTCTCTCTCTGTCTCTCAAAAAATGAATAAATGTTAAAAATTTTTTTAAAAATAATTAATTATACGGTTGTTTTTAAGTACTTATCACTACCACTGATTATTGATTGCTCAATCATTGATATCTCTATTAGAGTGCAATGGTAGTGGAAATTGACATCATGTCTGCATTGACTCAAAGTTTGACAGGTTTACATTAAAGGGGAAAACGGTGAAAATAAACTCTGGGGAGAGATCGATGTTGAGTTAGTACAGGAGTTCCCCAAACAGATATGTCTATACCCCCACCATATGTCCTGTACTCTTGACCAGTCCTAATTTCATGGAATTTTATAATTTTCAATAAAATTAAATTTTATTAAATATATAACTGATTTTTAAAATGCCTTTGTATGATTTCTCAGAGAAATGGAATAAGTCGAAATAAATTATGTTAGATTGGCTGGATCTTAATCTGGGGTCCAAAAATTATTATCATTAGAGACTTGATAACTTGATTGAAATGATTTTTGTGTAGTTAATAAGTTATTATTATTTTTTTAAATGTTTATTTATTTTTGAGACAGAGAGAGACAGAGCATGAATGGGGGAGGGTCAGAGAGAGGGAGACACAGAATCCAAAGCAGGCTCCAGGCTCTGAGCTGTCAGCACAGAGCCCGACTTGGGGCTCGAACTCACAGACCGTGAGATCATGACCTGAGCCGAAGTCGGAAACTCAACCGACTGAGCCACCCAGGCGCCCCAGTTATTATTATTTTTTATTTGAGAGAGAGCACAAGCAGGGGAGGGGGTAGAGAGAGAGAGAATCTCAAGCAGGATCCATGCTCAGTGCAAAGGCTGATATGGGGCTCCATCCCACAACCCTGGGATCATGACCTGAGCCAAAACGAAGAGTCAGACTCTCAACCAACTGAGCCACCCAGGCGCCCCTGTATAGTTAATACATTATATACATTAAAGGCAGCCCGTGTTTTTAAAGAAGTTTGTGGAATATCCTTGTGTCACATGAAAATCCATTGCCCGAGGGCTACCTCCTAATGATTCACTTATTTTGGAAATTAAGATTTTTATACACTGGGGATTTTTAAGTAAGATCTAGTTGTATCTAATAAAAAAAACTAGTGAGTTTGACTAATCTGTGGTATATTACATGTTCACAAGTGGTTGACAGCCCTTACCCTCACTTAGGAGGGGAGCAGTTGTAAAAAAGTTTCCTATTGAGAAAGAATCACAAATAATAAAGCAAAGCAAGTGCAAAAACAAGGATTAATTCCCATAGGGTTAAGATTGCCGGCTTTGGGGGACGCCTGGGTAGCTTAGTAGGTTAAGCGTCCAACTGTTGATTTCAGCTCAGGTCATGCATGATCTCATGGTTTGGTTTGTGACTTTGAGCCCACGTGGGGCTCTGGACTCTGTGCTGACAGCATGGAGCTTGCTTGGGATTTTCTCTTTCTGCCCCTCCCCTGCTTGTGTGCACATATGCGTGCACGTGCGCTGCCTCTCTCTTGCAGAGAGAGGGAATATCTCAAAAATAAATAAACTTAAAAAAGAGAGAGAGAGATGGCTGGCTTCGGAGTCAGCCTGACGGGTCCTGGGTCCTTCCCTTCCTGTGTGTCCTGTGTATGTGAATAAATTCTCAAGTTGATCTATGAAATGGAAATAATAATGCCTATCTCATGGAGTTATTTTAAGGATTAAATAAAGCTATTTCTTACAAAGAGATTATTAGCACAATGCCTAGAATAAAATAAGTACTCAATACATCATGTAGCCTACATTGAACACGTGTAGACATTTTAATGTTTACAAAGCCTGAGGGCAGTTGCCACTTCAGGCTTCTACTTCTGCTGTGTAAGGAATACGTGTTCCCCTTATTTTTCCGTGGCAGGGAAGCACAGGAATGGCCCAGACCCTGTGTGATAGAGCAACTTACACGGGGACCACCTATCAGTCCCCCCACAGGAAAGACATTCTTACTAATGTGTGTGTGTCGCTGAGCCATGATACATACCCTGCAGTGGTCAAGAAAATGTAGGCCTCTTTTTAATCTTTTTGTTTGTTTGTTTTAATGTTTATTTAGGTTGAAGGGAGGGAGGGGCAAAGAGGGAGGGAGAGAGAATCCCAAGCAGGCTCTGTGCTGTCAGCGCAGAGCCAGATGTGGGGCTCGAACTCACCAACCATGAGACCATGACTTGAACTGAAATCAAGAGTTGGACGCTTAACTGGCTGAGCCACCCAGGTGCCCCAAAAGCATAGGCCTCTTTGACTCAATTTTCCTATCCCTGACCAGTCAGGACCTATTTTCACACCTCTTCATTCAGATTTATTAATTTGGCACCAATTAAAACAAACAAACAGGGGCACCTGGCTGGCTCAATTGGGAGAGCATGTGACTCTTGACCTCGGGGTCATGAGTCCAAGCCCCACAATGGGTGTAGAGATTAATTAAAAAAAAAAAAAAAACTTTAAAAAGTAAACAAACAAACTAACTTCCATACACTGTGGAAAGAAGAACTGAGTCCTCATGTGAAATTTCCCAGGTCTCTGCACATCCTCAGGGCATCTATCAGCTTCTGAGGGAGGCAGTTTGCATAAACCACTTCACTGACGTGGGTCTTTAACAACATTAAGAAAAACCATCAATTCCTAAGATCTTTAAAGTGCAATAGGGAAGATTAAGAGCACCTATAAAGATTTTCTAATTGAGTTGTTTTTTGTTTTTTGTTTTTTTCTAATTGAGTTTTCAAACAGTTAGTGGAGAGAGGCACGGAGTCCCCTTTCCCACTCTCTCTGGAATGGTGCAGGGCAGTGCAACCCAGCGAAAAGGAAGGAGGCTCATCTCAATGAGACGATATCTAGAGAGCTGTCCTAGATCCTCGACACTAGCTTCCCATCACTTTTCAGTCAGGCAGCAAACCACTAGATTAAAAAAAAATTTTTTCTTAATGCTTATTTTTTAGAAACAGAGAGACAGAGACAGAGTACAAGTGGGAAGGGCAGAGAGAGAGAGAGGGAGACACAGAAGCCAAAGCAGGGTCCATGCTCTGAGCTGTCAGTACAGAGCCTGATGCGGGGCTTGAACTCACAGACTGCAAGATCATAACCTGAGCCAAAGTTAGATGCTCAACCTACCGAGCCACCCAGGTGCCCCAGCAAACCACTAGATTTTTTAAGATGTCCCCACCAGGGAACCTTCCAGAGCTGTCACCCACAGGATTGTCAGGGGAGGGTGTTGTTCCCACTTGAATGGTGGGTATCAAAATTTGTTTCCTGAGGTAGGTGTTTTCAAATGGATTCTGGCTTTTTCTCCCAGGGTTCTTTCCCTCAGAAAAACAAAAAGAAGACTTTGGAGTGATAACAGTATGGCTCCCTTAGGTGTTACATGGGATTCTCCAGAATGATATCTGAAGTGACTCATCTGTCACACTGTTCCAAGTCAGTCTCACACTTGTCCTTTTTCTTCCAGGTACCTCTTTCTCCTGGCTGGAGGCGGGGCCCTGGCCTGGGCTGCTATGGGTTCCTTCGCCGTGCTTGTCCTCATCCCTGCTCTGTGCGCCGGGGTTCTGATTTCCTCTCTCAGGCCCCGGGATGTCCACAGGTGGGCTTTCTTCTTTCAGATGAGCTGGCAGACACTGTGTCACCTGGGTCTGCACTATACTGAATATTACCTGCAAGAACGTCCTTCCATGAGGTAAAGCGGCCTGTTCCCTTGGCTGTATTAAACCAGCCAAGGCTTTGCTTGTGCCTGGGGGACGTGGAGAGACCCTGAGTGTGGAGTTTGAATCTCAGTTCTTGCACATCTGAGCAGTGTGACCTTAAGCAAGTCATTTAACCTCTCAGCCTCCATTTCTTTTCCTAAAAACAAAAGTGTGCGTGTATGTGTATATGTGTGTTTATGTCTCTGAATGCAAATCTTTGATGTTAGAGATAATGTATATAAATGTAATGATGTGACTATAAATAACTACCATGTATTGCCTGTGTAGTACAGTATCTGGCACTTAGCTGTACTTAACATTGTGCCTGAAAGGGTGTTGAACCAGGGGTCCCAGGGCCCCTGGATGAGGCCTGTCTTGAAGTGACTAAGCACTATTTGCTGAACTCAGAGTTGGTGGTTTAGACACACGGCCAGCGGCCTCTCCTCCCCTTTAATAGGACCAGGAAGGTATCAATCCACTGTAAACCTTTGCTACCTTCCCATGGAAGCTGCTGTGCAAGAGTTTTGCTTCTTCTTCTTTTTTTTTTTATGTTTATTTAATTATTTTGAGAGAGAGAGAGAGAGAGAGAGAGAGAGCAAGAGAGCAAGCAGGAGCAAGGGAGGGGCAAAGAGAGGGAGAGAGTAAATCCCAAGCAGGCCCCACACAGTCAGTGCAGAGCTCAACACAGGGCTCGAACTCACAAACTGTGAGATCATGACCTGAGCTGAAATTAAGAGTCAGATGCTGGGGTGCCTGGGTGGCTCAGATGGTTAAGCGTCCAACTTCAGCTCAGGCCATGAACTCACGGTTCATGAGTTCAAGCCTCACGTCAGGCTCTGTGCCGACAGCTTGGAGCCTGGAGCCTGCTTCGGATTCTGGGTCTCCCTCTCTCTCTCTTCCTCCCCTGCTCGCACTCTGTCTCTCTCTCTCTCTCTCTCTCTCTCTCTCTCTCAAAAATAAATAATGATTAAAAAAACAAAACAAAAAAAAGGAGTTGGATGCTTAACTGACTGAGACTCACAGGTGCCCCAAGAGTTTTGCTTTCATTGAGACTCAGCTATTCCATCCTCCCAGAAGGGTGGTCACCCAGTGTAGGAAAAAGAATCAGTCTAAAGAAATGTTTTCATGAGTCCCTGAGATCACCAAGATTAGAGGTATCTAATACAGGTATGTCTAATACAGGTATCTAATACAGCCTGTGGTCCCTGGCTCCCTCTGTTATCACAATTGGCGTGGGTCCATGGTCACTCACAGAACAGGGGCTGTGACCTGTCGAGGCGGGTCTGATTCTAGCTTGCCATTGCTTCACTCATTTTGCCATCCCTGCCACACCCAGAATCCTTTTCTTTATCCTCACTGTCTTCACCAAAGGCTTTAGGGTTTGCTTCTCAGAAGAAGAGGCAAGATGGCAGCCGGTAGGGAATGGGGAGTACTGACTAGGGTGTGGTGAATTAGCATTTCAGTGGGAAGCCAGGACCTGATAGGGGCTGGAGGAGCAAGTTCAACGGGATCTGGTTGACGGAAGGAAGGCTGAGCCAGAGCTGAAATGGGAAGAGGTGCTAATTTGCTCTGGTTGTCATAACAAAGTAATGAAGACTGGGTGGCTCACACAACAGAAACTTACTTCCTCTGGAGGCTGGAAGTTCAAGATCAAGGTGTTGGCAGGTTCAGCTTCTTCTGAGGCCTCCCTCCTTGGCTTGTAGATGGCTCTTTCCCCCTGTGTCCTCATCTGGTCTTTCTTCTGTGTGTGTCTGTGCCCTAATATCCTCTTCTCATAAGGAGACCAGTCATATTCGTTTAGGGTTTACCCCAATGACCTCATTAAAAAAAATTTTTTTAATGTTTATTTATTTTTGAGAGAGAGAGAGAGAGAGAGACAGAGTGTGAGCAGAGAGAGAGGGAGACACACAATCGGAAGCAGGCTCCAGGCTCTGAGCTGTCAGCCCAGAGCCTGATGCGGGGCTCGGACCCATGAACCACAAGATCATGACCTGAGCTAAAGTCAGACACTTAACCAACTGAGCCACCCAGGTGCCCCTGATGACCTCATTTTAACTTAATCAACTCGTATCCAAATACAGTCACATTCTGAGGGACTGGGAGATAGGGCTTCAAAATACGAATTTACGGGGAACACATTCCACCCCAACAGAAGGAGTGTGAACAGGGGTTGGTGGCATTTGGAAGCAATTTTACTTACTGTTTGGATAAGTCAGATGAGGTCAGTTGTCCTTAAATCCTCAGACTCACAGAATGAAACAGCAGCATTTGGGAAACAGTGCCATTTTCTCTCCACAGGACAGCAACCCTGATTGTAGAGTGCACCATATAATTTTCCTTAATTTTCTCCACAATAACTTTGCCGGTAGTATCTTCTCTACCTTGTGACACTGAAGCCAGAGCAGTTCAGGTGATTGGTTAAGAACACCCCTCAAATTGCTAATGACTCAGTGCACACCCTGAACCCCTAGCTTGACTCACATTCCTCAGCACAGAAGCCACAGCCTGCAAAATCTTACTATCAGGGACCGGTTCATATTCAAAATCTCTGCTTCACTATAGTCTCTTCAGTACTAAATTTTTGTTTCTTCCATGGCAAATTTCTTCCAGGTCCCTGATCCTAATCTGTATAGGCCATTCTTAGAAATATTATAATCAATATTTCCCCATGATATTCCTTGTCAGTCTTTTGGTTGCCTCTCGGATTCATGATTAATTTCCCCATTACCTTAAAAAAAATTTTTTTAAATGTTTATTTTTGAGGGAGAGAGAGAGACAGAGTGCAAGCGGGGGAGGGGCAGAGAGCGAGGGAGACACAGAATCCAAGGCAGGCTCCAGGCTCTGAGCTGTCAGCACGGAGCCCAACGCGGGGCTTGAACTCCTGAACAATGAGATCATGACCAGAGCCGAAGTCAGACACTTAACCGACTGAGCCACCCAGGTGCCCCGATTTCCCCATTTACCTCTTGATCCTGCCCAGAGTAGCTTGTGGTCTGAACTAATCTAAGAGTCTTTGTGGGGGCACTGTAGGCCAGGACATCGGTCTTGATCATTCAGAGCTATTATCTGCTGTGGGGTCATGTGTGAGGGACTGGACTGGGATGAAATAAATATGGGGAGCGTTTTCACATTTAAATAAATCTCTTTCAGGTTCTGCATCACTCTTTCCTCCCTCATGCTCTTGACCCAGAGGGTCACATCCCTCTCTCTGGACCTTTGTGAGGGAAAAGTGAAGGCAGAAGCAAGAGGCATCAGGGGCAGAAGCTCTGTTCTTGAACATCTGTGGAAGACACTGCCCTATTTCAGCTACTTGCTCTTTTTCCCTGCTCTCCTAGGAGGCTCCCTGTGTTCCTTCCAGAGATTTCAGGCTCGTGTTCAAGGGTCCAGCAGTTTGGGTCCCAGGCGCTCTGTCTGGGCTCTGACCCGGATGGGTCTGCAGATTCTGGGCCTCGAGTGCCTAAAGGTGGTCCTGAGGAAGGTGGTGGGTGCAGGAGCAGGTCTGACTGACTGCCGGCAACTCCAGTGCATCCGTGTCATGTGGTCCACAGCCGAGCTCTTCAAACTCACCTACTATTCCTGCTGGATCCTGGATGATGCGCTCCTCCATGCAGCAGGCTTTGGACCTGAATTTGGTCAGAGCCCTGCTAGGGAGGGATACGTCCCTGATGCGGACATTTGGACACTGGAAACAACCCACAGGATATCCCTGTTCACGAGAAAGTGGAACCAAAGCACAGCTGGGTGGCTCAGACGCCTCATATTCCAGCACGGCAGGGCCTGGCCGTTGCTGCAGACATTTGCCTTCTCTGCCTGGTGGCACGGGCTCCATCCAGGACAGGTGTTTGGTTTCCTCTGCTGGGCTCTGATGGTGGAAGCTGATTACCTAATCCACACCTTTGCCAACTTGTCTATCAGATCCTGGCCGATGCAGCTGCTCTATAGAACTGTCACCTGGGCCCACACCCAGCTCATCATTGCCTATATAATGCTGGCTGTGGAGGTCAGGAGCCTCTCCTCTCTCTGGCTGCTGTGTAATTCTTACAACAGTGTCTTTCCCATGGTGTATTGTATTTTGCTTTTTCTATTAGCGAAGAGAAAGCATAAATTGACCTGATATCTTTCCCCAGCCTTCATCTTATACATCCATGAAATAGAGTTTAAAAAGTGCCAGATGGTGTGTTGATGATGCATATGCTTGAACTTTTCCATACTAGGTCTTTTTTTTTTTTTTTTCAAGTATTGGATGCGTATACCTCATGTCTTGCCATAGAAATTTGGGCATCTACTTTAACAAGCTATTATACTGGTACCGAAGTCCGGCCCCCCCCCCCCAAAAAAGAGAGACAAAGACATGGTTTCTTCCCTTGGGGCTTACAGTGTAGGTGTGGAAACAACATTTAGGTAAGGGGATAGATAAAAACATTAGGTACTGTGAACCAAATGACAAACAGTATATACATGGACACCTAAACACTGAGTGTCCGATTGGTCCACTTGATCCTGGACCGTGAGTTCAGCAAGACAAAAACAACAAAAACAAAAACCTAAGTCAGGGGCGCCTGGTTGGCTCAGTCACTAGAGCATGTGACTCTTGATCTCGAGGTCATGAGTTCTAGTCCCATGTTGGGTGTAGAGATTACTTTAAAAACAACAACAACAACAAAAACCCTCTAAATCATATAATTGTGTGGGTTTGTTACATGAACTAGAGACTCATGCTGATCCGTAAATAATTTGAAAAATTTGGTCTCAGAATGGAAAGGCTGATATTATCTCAGAATATGTTAATAAATTGAAAATCTGGCTGAGGCTTGATAAGCACTTACATAATTGTTAAGTACAAAACTGACCCATGAAATATGTCACACAAAGAGACCAAGAACAAGAAGTAAATCCTATTTTAGTACAACGTTGAGGGTCCAGTTCCCTTTTCTTGGCACATCCTAAATAATTGTCTCCGTTTCTTCCTCTGTTAGGACTTAAAATACCCCAAGAGAAAGCTGTCAAGACCTCCATTGGTAGTGAAGCCACAGTCACATAACGATCGTTTTCACATCTGTGGGCCACCTGGCATGTTACAGAATTACAATTTCTCTTCAAATCAATTTTAGCTCAGCTTACTTTAAAAACTTACCCTCTTTCTAAGCAATGGCATTGGTGAAAATCGAGTTTAGTGCATTAATTATATTTTATTCTCATATTCACTAAAAGGAATACATACAAATCGTTTGTGTCCCACTTAAAATCATCTGCTGACTCCGTTTATTGCACCATGGGAAGCACTGCACAGCATCTAATCTTCCCAAACCAACCATTTTCATTCTTTACAAAATTTAAACTTGCAAGTGAGCTTCTAATTTTTAAAACCTGACAAAGACAGTCAGAAGTTATAGATCATTTAGAAAGTTGTGTCGGGGCACCTGGGTGGCTCAGCTGGTGAAGCATCTGACTCTTGATTTTGGCTCAGGTCATGATCTCACAGTTTGTGAGTTCAAGCCCCACGTCAGGCTCTGTGCTGTGTCAGCATGGAGCCTGCTTGAAATTCTCTCTCCCTCTCTCTCTGCTCCCACTCCACTCAAGCTCTCTCTCTCTCAAAATAAATAAATAAACTTGAAAAAAAAAAGTTGTGTCAATATCACTCACTAACAGACAGCAAACAAACAGCCCAATCTTCACACACAGAATATAGCACAACAAGCAGTGAGGGCTCCGAACAGATGGCAGGAATTTGTAGTGGCCTTAACCCTCCGACACAGAGGAGACAATGAGGACAAACAGGATTTTCCAAGGTTGGGGATAGTCAAGGGGAAGCAGTAGGTTGCCAAGGGGATGTTAAAGTACTCTAAGACCATTACAAGCACGTTGCTGGAAGGACATCCTAGAATCCGACCCAGACGGGCAAGTGGGATGGTAGTGGCGGTGTTATAGGTTGGGAAGAAAGATAAATAACCATTGCAGCATTATTTATCATTAAAAAAAAAAAGTCAGCATTAGGAGAATGGTTAAGCAATTACGATGGGCTATGATAGAGCTATTAAAAATGAACGGTTGAGGGCGTCTGGGTGGCTCAGTCGGTTGAGCGTCCGACTTCGGCTCAGGTCATTATCTCAAGGTTTGTGAGTTTGAGCCCCACGTGGGGCTCTCTGCTGTCAGCTGGGAGCCTGCTTTGGATCCTCTGTCTTCCTCTCTCTCTGCCCCTCCCCCGCTCACACTTGCACTCTCTCTCAAAAAATAAATTAAAAAAATAATAAAACCATTAAAAAAATGAATGCTTGTATACAGGCACGTCTGAGGAGCTAGCTACATGGATGTATGTGTTCAGTTTATGAAAACCCTTCAAATTGTACACTTAAGATATGTGCAAGTTTATGTATGTACATTACACTTGAACAAATTTTTTACATGAATGCCTTTAATGATTAGGAAAATGCTTACGATAAATTATTCAATTTTAAAAAGTAGTTGGTTAATAAAGTTTTTTAAAGGGCAATTTGGTCTCCAAATCTATCTCTCTATTGATGGCCAGGGGTAATTTCTGCTCCTCCGATTGGTTAAAACCAGGACATCTACTTCCTTCGCTTTCTATTTGCATCCTATAGAAATGCTTCATTTATATTGGACAGTATAAAGAACAATGTGATTTGAAGGACTTAATCTAAGGAAAAAAGTCTGAGCCAGACATGTAGATCCAGAAGCCATCTGTCTGCCCAGAGGAGATTCGGGGATCCAAGAGCAGAGAGCAGAGAATGTATCTTCTTCCAATCCTCATTTCCTTTGTTAGGACTTAATTTTTGAGTTCCTGACTCCTGCTTCAGCTGCTCCCTCAGCATTTGGCAACTTTAGTTTCCCTTTCCTTCAGTTACTGATTATCACTCCCAAGACCCCGCCTATTGCCTCCCAAATTCCCTTTGACATATCACCGATAGCACCTGCTTTTTCATCTCTGTCATTATTAATCTCATGGCTCTGACCTTGCTTTCGGAACTGGATATGACACTTTTCTTCTTTTGTTTGATCTAGAAAGTGGCCTTCAGGCCACCCCTGATTTCTGTCTTATTCTGTCCTACTTATAGGCCCAACCAGAATAGTATTTTGATAAATTATGTTTATCCTCTATAAATGCAAGGAAAGGGCCAGCAGCTGCTGTCCTGTAGGTGGTACCCTGGACAAGTGAATTAGATTCTCGGGGCCAAGTACTAGAGCTAAGTAACCCATAGAAACAACCCCCAATGGGGCTGAAGCCCCTGGCTTCTGGCATCCTACCTTTTATCAGCCAACTTACTCTAAAGAGTTTGGTAGGAGGCTTCACAGATCCCCCCATGGGACCTCATCCAAATTTTGAAAAATATCATTGTATGAGATTCTGTTGATTAAGAAATTTCTAAAAGTGGGATAAGCCATTAACAGACACATGAAACAAATGCTCAGCATCACTCATCATCAGGGACATACAAAACAAAACCACAATGAGATACCACCTCACGCCTGTTAGAATGGCTACAATTAACAAGGCAGCCAACAACAGATGTTGGTGAGGATGCAGAGAAAGGGGAGCCGTTTTGCACTGTCGGTGAGGATGCAAGCTGGTGCAGCCACTCTGGGAAACAGTATGGAGGTTCCTCAAAAAACTAAAAATAGAACTACCCTATGACCCCCAATTGCACCACTAGGCATTTATCCACGGGCTACAAGTGTGCTGTTTTGAAGGGGCACATGCACCCCAATGTTTATAGCAGCACTGTCAACAATAGCCAACGTATGGAAAGAGCCCAAATGTCCTTTCATGGATGAATGGATAAAGAAGATGTGGTATACATATACAATGGAGTATTACTTGGCAATCAAAAAGAATGAGGTCTTGTATTTTGGAACAACATGGATGGAACTAGAGGGTATTATGCTAAGTGAAATGAGTCAGTCAGAGAAAGACAAATATCATATGACTTCACTTATATGTGGAATTTAAGATACAGAACAGATGAACATAAGGGAAGGGAAACAAAAATAATATAAAAATGGGGGGGACAAAACATAAGAGACTATTAAATACAGAGACCTGAGGGTTGCTGGAGGGGGTTTGGGTGCGGGATGGGCTAAATGGGCAAGGGGAGTTAAGGAAGACACCTGTTGGAATGAGCATTGGGTGTTATGTGTAGGGGATGAATCACTGGATTCTATTCCTGAAATCATTATTGCACTATATGCTAACTTAGATGTAATTTAAAAATAAATAAATAAAATAAAATAAATAACAATGGGATAAGCCATGATAACTGAAAAGCTCAGAATACTAGCAAAGCTTAATTAGAAAATCTTTAACAAAAAACTGCAAAATTTGCCTTCCTAAGAGGACCAAGGAGCTATAGGGGCCATCATTTGTCTGTTGAGATGGCATTGCCCGGGAAATGTTCCATGAGAACTTCAATTTACCTTTCAATTTTAGGTAAGGTAGGCTCACAGCCTTGTCCCCCTGATGCACATGTAGCCACTCACCCACGCTGGCCTCTTTCTTCATCTGTTGGCAGCTGCCGTGACCAACAGGCAGCCAGTGGCTCTAAATGGGTAACTCAAGTTTAGTGATCCATCTCAATTGTTAAACTTCTCTGAAGGACACAATCCAATCTTGATTTTTTTCTATCCATGTAGTTTTATAAAGCAAACCATAGGGAGACATCACTGACACACAGTTAATTCATCAATCCTTGATTCATCAATTTCATGAGAACATGGAAAAGGAGGCCCAGGTAGAGCGTTTTGAGGAGTTCGTCCTGGCAAGCATTAGTAGATATTTCAATCCAGAAAAGTACTAAGAAAGCCAAATTTTATCTCTGCCCAAAGGATGCTACTCTGCCCACGTGACTGATCTCTTACAGGCAATGAACTCTCTCTCAGGTCGCTTGAGAGGCTCTGGCAGCCAGCCTGCCGAGCCTGGGTGAAGGGGAAAGGATCAAACAATGAGGAACAGATTGATGGTGAATCAGGTTCAGTAGGTGTGAAAGAACAGATTGGACCAATGTATTCCTATAAGCACTATAGGGACCACTAGATTATGAACATTGCAATGCCCAATTGTTATCAAAGAATAAATGGCAATCATTAGTAACAACCCTGATTAAAATGCCAACTATTAGACTGTAGATTCAAATCACTTCCAACATATTCTTTTCTACACGTTTTAACGTAGCAGAAACTTGGTGGGGTTCAGCACTAAGAAGTAAAGGGTTAGTGGTTATATTTTATGTGAACTTTGTCAATGGCACCTATTTCCAAAACAATAAGAATGTGCAAAAATGTTGAACAGACACTTCACAAAAAACCCAGATACTTCACTCTTTGGCTATCATGAATAATGCTATTATGAACATTTGTGTTCAAATTTTTGTGTACATGTTTTTTTTTTTAATTTTTTTTCCTTAACGTTTTATTTATTTTTGAGACAACAGAGCATGAACAGGGGAGGGTCAGAGAGAGGGAGACACAGAATCTGAAACAGGCTCCAGGCTCTGAGCTGTCAGCACAGAGCCCAACGTGGGGCTCGAACTCACGGACTGAGAGATCATGACCTGAGCCGAAGTCGGCCACTCAACCGACTGAGCCACCCAGGCGCCCCTGTGTACATATGTTTTTAATGGTCTTATGTATATACATATGAGTGGAATTTCTGGGTCATATGGTAACTGTGTTTAGCTTTTTGAGGAACTGCCAAACTCTTTTCCACATCAGCTGTACCGTTTTACATTCCTGCTCACAATTTTTCCATATCCTCGTAAACACTTGTTATAGATGTCTTTTTCATTCTAGTCATTGTAGTGGATATGAAGTAGTGTCTCACTGTGGTTTTGATTTGCATTTCCCTAAATGACTAATAATGTTGAGTACTTTTTCATGTAATTATTAGCATTTGTATCTCTCTCTTTTTTTTTTTTTTGGAGAAATGTCTATTTCGATGCTTTGCCCATTTTTATTAAAATTTTTTTTAATGTTTATTTATTTATTTTGAGAGAGAGAGAGAGAGAGACAGGCAGGGGCAGAGAGGGAGAGGGAGAGAGAATCCCAAGCAGGCTCTGCGCTGACAGTCCAGAGCTGGACATGGGGCTCAGTCCTACAAGTCCTGAGATTATGACTGAGCAGAAATCAAGAATCAGACCTTTAACTGATTGAGCCACCCAGGTGCCCTGCTCTGCCCATTTTTAAACTGGGTTATTTGGGGCTTTCTGCTGTTGAGTTGTTAAGAGTTATTTAAATATTTTGGATACTTGATCCTTATCGGATATGTAATTTACAAATATTTTCTTCCATTCTGTGGGTTGTATTTTCACTACTTTCTTGATAGTGTCCTTTGAAGCACAAAAATTTTTAATTTTAATGAACACAAATTATACATTTCCCTCGGTTGCTTTTTGCTTGTCATATCTCTGAAACCATTGCCAAACCAAGGTCATGAAGATTTGCTCTTATGTAAATCTTAGACTTAGCTTTTACATTAGGTCTATGATATATTGAGTTAACATTTGAAAGTAGAGTGAGGTAGGGGTCCAATTTCATTCCTCTGCATGTGGATATCCGGTTGTTCCAGCACCATCTCTGAAAAGACTAGTGTTTCCCCTTTGAATTAATTGCCTTGGCACCTAAAGTTGATTTTTTTCTTTTAAGATAAGAACTGAAAGAAAAAAAGAGAGAAAGACACAAAATCACTGAGAAACTTGGGGGAGCAAAATCTTAGATCTCCACTAGAAATTCCATATTTTAATCCGGAGGTCAGAAAGTTTCCAGTAAAACCCACAGGTCAGGAACTCACACATTCGGCTTCAGAGCAGTGGAATACAGTCTTGTCAACCCTTGAGAAAACTCTCATCTGCTTAAGCCTGCACACCACTGTTGGCAGAGGAAAAGCATCTTTTGGTCTCTTTGGGTTTTCGAAAAGCATGGTGAGTGTATTTAATTAGCAAAACAAATTAAACTCGGGAGCCTGGAGGCAGAGGGATCTGGAAAATCTAGTTCCAAGACTTCTGTAATAGTGGGAATGAATGCTGGTTGTCACTAAGCAATGTGCAGCTTATCAGCCAGTCACAGAAGGACAAATACTGCGTGATTCCACTTACACGAGGTATCTAAAGTAGACACACTCATGGAGACAGAAGGCAGAACAGTGGTTGCCAGTGGCTGGAGGAGAGGGGGAAATGAGTTGCTATTCAACAGGTGTAGAGTTGCAGTCATGCACGATGAAAAAGTTCCAGACATCTGCTATATAATGTACGTATAAGCTAACAATACTAACTGCACTCTTAAAAATATGTTAAGACAGTAAATCTCATGTTTTTTTAAATATCTATGTATGTACGTACGTACATAAGTATGTACGTAAGTATGTATGTATCTATCATCTTATTGAGGGCTCATTCAAAGGGTTATTTTGCTCTCCTTATATTCTACAACCAATATAATATCGCATAACCTCTGTTGCGGTGTGTTGACATTTCTTATTCTTCTATTTTTTCCCAAATGTCCGGGGAGATCTGGATGCACCCTATTCGTTTTTGTTTTCATAGAGTGGGCATCTATTAACAGATTTTTCCCTCACTCAGAATCTGCTTCAAAGGGGTGAACTCTTTGGATCCTTTTTATAACCTTGCCTGGGGCAAATACAATTGGTAATAATGACAATTATCTATAATTTTATTATTTCATTTGAGGTGGCTTCATATGCAACATTAAAAGTAAATTGGCATAATTGCCTCATGAAATTTGCAAGGATTACATATTTGCAACAATGCAAAATTTAATTTTTTGAAAAAGTTGCACATGCATCTTATGAACAGCAATTAACAGTCATCCCTTTTCAAAACTGCTTCTGTTGTGGTAAAATATGCATAACATAAAAGTTACCATTTTGACCAGTTTTAAGTATACACTTCAGTGGTATTAAGAACATTCACATACTTGGGGTAATCACCACCATCCATTTCCAGAATGTTTTCATCATTCTAAATAGAAAGCCACTAGAGAATAACTCCCCATTTCCCAACCCCCCAGTTCCTGGTCACCACTGTTCTATCTCTCGTCTCTGTGTGTTTCCCCCTATTCCAGGTACTTCATATAAGTGGAATCATACAGTATTTGCCATTTGTGTCTGGTTTATTCCATTGAGCATAATGTCTTCAAGATTCATCCATGTTGTAGCACGTATTAGAATTTCATCCTTTTTTAAAGCTGAGTATTTGAGTTGTTTCCACCTTTTGGCTACTGTGAATAATGATGCTATGAACATTGGTGTAAAAATATCTGTTTGAGTTCCTCCTTTTAGTTCTTTGGGTCATATACCTAGAAGTGTAATTGGTGGATCATAGTCAATGTTTCATTTTTTGAGGTACTGCCGTACCATTTTCCACAGTGGCTGCACCATTCAACATTCCTGCCAACAGTGCACAAACATTTCAATTTCTCCACATCCTTGTAAACACTTGTTTATTCTGGCTTTGTTTTATTTAAATATAATAGTCATTCTAGGGGTGCCTGGCTGGCTTAGTTAGTAGAGCATGTGACTCCTAATCTCAGGGTCATGAGTTCAAGCCCCATGCTGAGTATGGAGCTTACTTAAAAAAGTATATATACATATATGTGTGTGTGTGTATGTATATATATACATATATATACATACATATATATATATGTATAGGTAAATACATATATACATATGTTCGTGTGTGTGTGTGTTCTAATGGGTGTGAAGTGATATTTCTTTTTTTTTTTTTTTTAAGATTTTTATTTTTAAGTAATCTCTACATTCAACATGGGGCTTGAACTCACTACCCTGAGACCAAGAGCCACATGTTTTGCTGACTGAGCCAGCCAGGCTCCCCTCATTGTGGTTTTGATTTGCATTTCCCTTCTGATTATTGATGTTGAGCATCTTTTCATATGCTTATTGACCTTTTGTATATCTTCTTTGGAAAAATGTTAGTTCAAGTCTTTTGCCCATTTTCAAATTCGGCTTTTTTTTTTTATTGTTGAATATAGGAGTTCTTAACTCATTTCTTATTTTAATCTTTTTTCCTGAGAGAGAAAAATAATAAAAGGTATAGTCAATACCAGGGGCTTTAGTCCTATATTGGGCAATTTGACAAAGATCTCTTCAACCAGTCTTACCCTGGAATTATTGATCTGCAAGGAAAAAGAAAGATCTTTTATAAGGTGTTTAGGTTAAATTCGGAAGTCATTCTCTAAACCATTATGATTCATTCCCTATAACTGTTCACATAGCCACAAACAAAATATGTTCCTTTTTTTTTTAATGTTTATTTATTTTTGAGAGAGAGAGAGAGATTGCCGTGCAGGGGAGGGGCGGGGGGAGGGGGAATGGGACAGGGGATCTGAAGCAGGCTCTGTACTGACAGCAGAGAGCCCCATGTGGGGCTTGAACTCAGGAACTGAGACATCAAGACCTGAGCTGAAGTCTGGTGGTTAACCACCTGAGCCACCCAGGTGCCCCCAAAATGTGTTTCTGCTAGCAATTATTAAGAGAGAAAGAGCTGTGGGGTAAAGAAACAAGTGTCTGCCTCCTGTAGTTTGTCTTCTTTGTTAAACTTTTTTTTAAGGTAAGAATTTAAATCTTGAGTATAAGAACATAATGAAAAATACCTGGGGCCTATTTATCCGATCATCAGCGCTCCCAAATACTGCCAATGCATCTGGCTCTGTTCCGCAGACTCTGGCTGCTGCCCAAGTTCTTGTCCTTTTCAAGACCAGATTTGCAGCTTCTCCATAGATTCTGTGAACTAGTCCAGAGTCTTCCTATATACTCCTGTTGTTGTCATTGCTTAAAGAATGGAGAGTTTTGTCTTATTGTACAAAACCGTCCATAGATAGATGACAGTCACTTAATGTTAATATTGGCTATTTCTGGGTGGTAAATGAGGATGGGAATGATTGCGTTCTTTGAATTCTTTAAGAGACTGCTTTATTTGAAGAGTTTTCTCAATAGGGTTTAGATGTAAGCAGAAAGATTTAGGGGTCCCCTGAAAAAAAAAAGACAAAACACAGCTTTTGTGACCCAAGAGAAGTCATTTTAGATCCCAGCTATTTACTGTGATCTGTGCCCAGGCACACTGCTGGCAGAGCTTCCTAGGTGTCAGAATCACAAAGAAATGAAAAACCTAGTAGTTACAGATTTTAAGAAAACAAAGGGAATTGCGGGGGTGGGGGTGGGGGGGGGGAAGTCTCTACCAAGTCAAGAAATAGCCTAACAAATTCAAAGACAATAAATCAATGGTAAAACTCGCAAAAGTAAAGATTGACCGAATGCCCATTCTTGAGTTGTTTCTGCAGGTTTGAAACCGTGACCCATAGGGTTAATGAGTTTAAACTAGCAGAAAATTTAAAGCTTGTTTTTCAGAGAACTGTTTCTCCCTAATCAACTATTGTTTCTTTTCAGACCCACCAACAAATAGTCTGTCTCTGCAGAAGCCTGGACTCCTGGTCAACTGATTGATTTCAGCCTATGAACAAGCAAGGCCCTGCATTCCTTACCTTAGGAGCCCAAGACCCCATCCAGGTTACATCTGCTCTCAGAGCACAGCCATAGTCCCTTCCCCTAGTCTGATATTTACCTCTGCTTCTTTGAAGTCTCCACCCTAGAAGGAACACAAGCTTCATTAACATAACATAGGATGTGTGTATAGGCGTTTGTGATGACAAAGCTTCCTTTTCTGAATATTTATCCCAAAACTTAAATTAAAACAATCTGCTCACCCCTGCAAGGTGGGGGGGGGGGGGGGACGGGACATTGTGAGAAATAAGGGAGATGATTCATTTTCAGAAATACCAAATAAAAGCTGTGATGTGTAGTTAATAGTAGGTTTACAACCTATTGGAAATATGTACAAACCCCCACCCCCCTCTGTTGCATCCACACCACTCCTGAAACAGAATGCTATGGGCACCAGTGACAGTTGCAACAAAGTTTATTACAATGAGAGGCAAAACTGACCGATCAGGACCAACACTCTTGATAAGAGTGTGGCTGACCAATCAGGACCAACACTCTTGATAAGAGTGTGGCCGACTGATCGGGACCAACACTCTTGATAAGAGTGTGGCTTCGAACAGCCGGGGTACAGAGTTTTTAAAGCCGATCACATCGTTTTATCATTATCTGGGAACAGAACAGAGAAATAGTTCCCAGATGATTAGAAACAGTTGCCAGATGAGTCACAAACAGTTATCGAATGAGGTGATTATTTTAGACTTTTTGCTGCTAAGTTGCAACCAGTGGATCTCCTTGACCTTGTCTCTGATGCTCCTTTTTTGAGGTTTTGTTTCCTTCATTGGTAAAGCCTGATTCACAAGAGTATGAAGTATGATTTACAAGAGTAAAAGCAAGGTTGTTATCTTTTGACCTTTAGTGTCAGAACAAAGTTGTTATCTTCCAAGCTAAGCGTTAGCCCTATAGTACAATTTAACCTTTACACCCTCCACCAATGGAGCCCCAAACCTTTAGACACTTCACTTCCTGGTTCTTCTTCCCCTCTGCATTTCGAGGGCTTATTTTAGTGGGCTTTGCAACGAGCATGCGCCAAAGAACAAAAGGAGGAGGGACTGAAAGTCTCTGTCACCTCAGGGAATGTATATTTGTTCCAATCAGACTATTTTTTGTCTTACACGGGCACAGGCGTGGCCCTGAAGGCTCTAACCTCTGTAGTACTCAGCCAATGAGGAACCGGGGAAGGGACTCGCACACTAGGAGATAAATTGTCTGCTGTAACTGCCCAGAGTGTGCCTGTCTCTCAGACGCCTGCTCTTGCAAGAACGTTGATTAAAGTCTCCCTTGACTCTGCTCCAAGTTTCCGCGGCCCTCCTTTGATTGGGTTGGTGGGCTTAGTCCTCACATGGTGGCTTTGTAAATTATTCCCCATCATCTCCTTACTTGCTGCAAATGAAGTTTCCTTTGTGTGACAACTCAACTGGTATAATCTCTATCTGAAACTCACCAAGGAGTGAATTTACGTTAGTTCAGTTACTACATAGATAGTCCCCATGTTCTGGCATTTAAAAGCCTAGTCTTTTTTGCACCTGGATGATTTAGTTGGTTAAGCATCTGAATTTAGATATTGGCTCAGGTCATGGTCTCACAGTTTGTGAGTTCCAGCCCCGCGTTGGGCTCTGTGCTGACAGCGCGGAGCCTGCATGGGATTCTGTTTCCTGTCTCTTTGCTGCTCCCCCACTTATTCTCTCTCTCTCTGAATGAATAAATGAATGAATAAATAAATAAATAAATGCCTAGTCTGATGTGGGAAACAAAAGCAAGAGGAAAAAATTAAGTTTCCTTGCTACTTAGAGCCCATTGACAAGTCCTTGAAACAGAGACCTTCCTCTGAGAAGGTACATAGATACATCCCCACCTTTGCCATTAGAAATGCATTCAGCTTTCTTTCTTTCTTTTTTTTTTTTAACATTTATTTATTTTTGAGACAGAGAGAGACAGAGCATGAACGGCGGAGGGTCAGAGAGACAGGGAGACACAGAATCTGAAAAAGGCTCCAGGCTGTGAGATCACGACCTGAGCCGAAGTCGGACACTTAACCAACTGAGCCACCCAGGCGCCCCTCAGCTCATTTTCTTTGCAGCCCTGATGATCTCTCCCTCTGCTTTTCTAGCTCAGGATGATCTGGCCAAAGCTCTCATTCTAGTACTCATGCCATCCAAGCTCAGGGAATACATGCCAAGTTCCCTGAGTGGCTCCCTTAAACTGCTTCTCCCTTGGCTTGAAGGAGGAGGAAGCAGTTTCTTTTCACACCCTTGGAGGGGGAAATGCCAAAGTGCTCCCGTGACTCTCTTCAAAGGGTTACCGCCTCTACTCTTTGATCCTCCATGTTTTACTTCTACAGGTAGGAAGCGGGTACGTGTTTAATAGATGTGACTTGGCACCACATTTAGGACAAGGGGACAGAAATTGGCACCTATAGTATTATTCTTGGTTTTGGGGACTTCAACTGAGATTGAAAGAGTCCCATTTATCATTAGTGTAGGAAGATCTCATTTTTACAAAAAATCATTTTTAAAATTACTTAGACACATCTAGTTAATATTTTGATATATAGGTATAATGGGCTGAATTTTGTTCCATCAAAATTCATATGTTAAAGTCCTAACTCCCAGTACCTCAGAATGTAACTGTATTTAGAGATGGGGCCTTTAAAGAAGTAATCAAGATTAAGTGAGGTCATAGCATAGGTCGTAGTCCAATATGACTAGTATTCGTACAAGATGAGGTGATTGGGACAGAAAGAACACAGACGGAGGGATGACACAGTGAGGAAGAAGGTGGCTTTCTGCAAGCCAAGGAGAGGCCTCAGAAGAAATCAGCCTCCAGAACTGTGAGAAAATAAATTTCTGTTGTTTTAATTTTATTTTTTGAAAGTAAGCTTTATGACCAACGTGGGGCTTGAACTCATGACCCCGAGATCAAGAGTCACATGCTCTGGGGCACCTGGGTGGCACAGTCGGCTGAGCATCCAACTTCAGCTCAGGTCATGATCTTGTGGTCCATGAGTTCGAGCCCCACATCGGGCTCACTGATGTCAGCCTGTCAGTGCACAGCCCTCTTCAGATCCTTGGCCCCGCTCTCTCTGCCTCTCTCCTGCTTGTGCTCTTCCCCAAATAAATAAATATTAAAAAAAAAAAAAAAAGAGTTGTATGCTCTGCTGAGCCAGACAGGCATCCAGAAGTTTCTGTTGTTCAAGCCACCCAATCTCTGGTACTTTGTTATGGTGGCCTGAGCAAACTAACACAAAAACCTCCCAACTTTCTCTACATATACATACATATGTATTTATATACATGTACTTACATATTCTCAGAAAATTAGGATCATACTCATTTTCTAGCCTGCTAATGATTAACAATATGTTGTAAAATGTTGTTATGTCTGCATTTTTTACAAGGTGATTTTTAATAACTGCCTAATACATTCATGACTTAATCAATCTTCTGCTATGCGACTTTAACATTTTTAAACTTTTTACTGCTATAAATAATAAGGTGATGACTATCTTCTATCTCTGATTAATTCCCTAGGATTACTATTCAAGGACTTAATAGGTTAAATAGTATGCATACTTGGAGGCTTTTAATATTTATCACCAAATTACATTTGAGTATGTTTTTCAGTTTTTTCTTTTAATGTTCTTTTTAAAAATTTTTAATGTTTATTTATTTTTGAGAGAGAGAGAGAGAACACGAGCAGGTAGAGAGAGAGAGGGAGAGAGAGAGGAGAAACAGAATCTGAAGCAGGCTTCAGGCTGTGAGCTGTCAGCAAAGAGCCTGACATGGGGCTCAAATTCATGAACGGTGAGATCATGACCTGAGCCGAAGTCGGACGCTTAACCAACTGAGCCACCCAGGCGCCCCTTAATATTTTTTTAAAGTTTTTATTTATTTATTTATTTATTTATTTATTTATTTATTTATTTAGAGGGGGACAGAGAGTATGAGCAGGGGAGGGGTAGAGAGTATGAGCAGGGGAGGGGCAGAGAAAGAGCGAGAATCCCAAGCAGGATCCACTCTGTATGTCAGGACAGAGCCCGATGCAGGGCCTAAACTTACCTCACAAACTTCAAGATTATGACCTAAGCTGAAGTCAGAAGCTTAAATGACTGAGCACCCAGGCGCCCCTCTCTCTCTCTCTTTTTTTTTTTAATGTAAACTCCACACCCGACATCAGGCTTGAACTCATGACTCTGAGATCAAGTGTCACATGCTCTACCAACTGAGCCAGCCAGGTGCTCTGCATTTGAGAATGTTTGTACCAGTTTATACTCCTACCAAAAATCATGACCTGAGCTGAAATCAAGAGTCAGATCATTCACCAACTGAGTCACCCAGGTGTCCCCATTTTCCTGTCTTTAAAATAAATATCAGTTGGTTAAGCATCTGACTTAGGCTCATGTCATTATCTCGTGGTTCATGAGTCCGAGCCCTGAGTCAGGCTCTGTGCTGACAGCTCAGAGCCTGGAGTCTGCTTCAGATTCTGTCTCCCTCTCTCTCTGCCCCTCCCCCACTCACACTCTGTCTCTCTCTCTCAAAAATAAACATTGAAAAAAATAAAAATAGGGGCATCTGGGTGGCTCAGTTGGTTAAGCGCCGACTTCGGCTCAGGTCACGATCTCGCGGTCTGTGAGTTCTAGCCCCGCGTCGGGCTCTGTGCTGACAGCTCAGAGCCTGGAGCCTGTTTCAGATTCTGTGTCTCCCTCTGTCTCTCTCCTCCCCTGCTCATGCTCTGTCTCTCTCTTCTCAAAAATAAATAAACGTTAAAAAAAAATAATCAAAAAAAAGTGTAAAGTATAACAAAGTGTCTGTGTATGTACCATGAAAATTTTAAAAAGTGAAACATTGAGAATACTGTTGAAGTCCTTTTTGTATCCTTCCTTAATTACTTCTCTCCACTTGATCACTTCAGGAGAGATTTTTTTTTTTTAAGACTTTTTTTCTTAATGTTTATTTATTTTTGAGAGAGCAAGAGAGCAGGGGAGGGGCAGAGAGAGAGGGAGACACAGAATCCAAAGCAGGCTTCAGGCTCTGAGCTGTCAGCACAGAGCCCGACGCGAGGCTTGAACTCACGAACCTCGAGATCATGATCTGAGCTGAAGTTGGATGCTCAACAAACTGAGCCACCCAGGTGCCCCAAGATTTTGTATTTTAATGTCACAGTTTATTTATTACAAAACAGTACATTGTATTTGGGGCATGTTTTAAAACTTTACAACAGTGGGTGTTATTGTCTAGTATTCTTTTGTAACCTGAATTTTCATTCACAAATCCTTGTCAAGTTCATCCATGCTGGATGTCCTAGTCCCTTCTTTTTTGCTGCTGTATGGTGTCCCCTTGTGTGAATGTACCACAATTTATTTACCCAGTCTCCTTCCCTCCCCCCCCCCCAGTATTTGTCATTAAAATAATTAGTGATGGGCATTCATACGTGTGTAAACATGTTTCCTTGAGTGCATGTATGAGGGTTTCCCTACGATATGTTCACAGAGTCATTTGGTTATGTTTACGTATCTCCATCTTTGCTAGGGGTTGTCAAATATTCCTATATATTCTACAAAATGGTTGTACCAGTGGACACTTACACTAGCAGTATTTGAGGGTTTAATTTGCTCCCTGTCCTTTCCAGTTATGGAGACTGTCAAGACTTAAAATTTTTCTGATCCGATGGGTGGTAACAGTACTTTAAAAAACTTATTTTGAAATAGTCTGACTTACAGAACATTGCAAAAACTAGTATAGAGAATTCATATATACCTTTTACCCAGCTTTCCCTAATGTTAACAAATAACATAACCATAGCACAATTACAAAACCAAGGAATTAATATCAGTACAATGTTATTAACTACTAAACTATGACCTTATTCAGATTTCACCGATTCTCCCCCCTGTCATTGCTCTGCTCCAGATCTCATGCAGGATCTTTACATTTAATTGTTGTGTCTCCATAGTCTCTTTCCATCTGTGACAGTTCCTCAGTTTTTCCTTGTCTTTCATGACCTTGAGGACTCTTGCCTTTCATGATTTTTGAGGAGTACCAGTTGTTTCATAGAATGTCTCTCAAATTGGGTTTATCTGACGTTCTGTGGTTCGATGGAGGCTAAAATGATACCTTCATTCTAGATTAAAATGGTTGAAAGGATAATGTGCTTACTTAAGAAGAACCCTGTCTTCTGTGGGCAGGGTTGCATTTACTGCAGATGATGCTGTTTTGGAGCAGGGGGCCTGGACTCATGTGAGGGGACCTCATAAGTCCCCTCACAAGGGCTTCAAGAATCCCTACTGTCCAGAGGAGGTAAAGTGCTACCTGCAACCTGGCACAGTCAGAGCTAGAGACTTGAGGCAAGCGCATGGCCAAGATTGTAGAAGACAGTGAATACAGCATTCAGTTTTGTTTTTGTTTTTTTGGAGGGCGGTGAGGGTTGTGTAGTAATTTCTCTCTTTTCCTCAGGTCTTTGGTAAATGATTTGTTTAAAGTTATAACCTGCTTTTATTTTTATCTTTAAGGTTTTTTTAAAATGTTTATTTTTGAGAGACTGAGAGAGAGAGAGAGAGAGAGGCAGAGAGAGAGAGAGGGAGACACAGAATCTGAAGCAGGCTCCAGGCTCCGAGCTGTTAGTACAGAGCGCGACTTGGGGCTCAAACTCACAAACTGCAAGATCATGACCTGAGCCGAAGTAGGATGCTTAATGGACTGAGCTACCCAGGCGCCCCTACCCTGATTTTAGATGTGCTTTGCAGGATCAAGAGAGAGGGTCTTATCCATGGTTGGGTGCAGGCTATAGGGAGAAGAGGAAAAGTAGTTAGAAAGTGGTAAAAGGTGGCTGCAGAGAAGTGGAAGTCAGTCCAGTGCCAGAGTTTGGCTGAGGTACAAGCATGTTACACATAACATGTAAGCATTCCCGGGATTCCCAGAAATACTTTGGAAGACAAACATGAAAATAAGAACATTAACCGTCACACAGGCTGGGGGCTGGAATGGTTCATTACTGTCCTAGACCAAGATCAATCACCATTTTCTTTCTTTTCCTTTTTTTTTTTTTTTTTTTTTTAAGTAATCTCTATACTCAACCTGGGGCTCAAATGCACAACTCCAAGATCAAGAGTCACACGCTCTACTGACTGAGCCAGCCAGGTGCCCAACATCATTTTTTTTGTGAAGCATTCCTATCCTCCCTTCCCTTTGTAGGGAAGTCACACAGCTACTCGGTAGATACAATGTAGTACGGACCTCCAAGAATCTTTTGTTTGTTCTCATCCCACCTTCTATTTTTATTTTGTAGTCCTGGTGTCTGATTCCAAAAATGTCTGTGGAATTAATAAATGCCTATAGTGGGCTATGCAATATTTCAGGTGGGAATCCAAATCATCATGTAAGATGTGTGATACCAGCTATAGCTTTTGCCTTCCTTCCCATCCAAGCAGACAGCAGGTTTCAGGTTCATTGTCATAGGACAGGATGTCACAGAGAGGAGAATATGCTGTGGGGAAAGGTTCATCTATAATAAGAGGTTCATCTATAGTAAGTTATACTATGTGTCTCTGAATCAAATCTGGTGTGATATGAGGTAGAGCCTCTGAGGAAAAGCAAAATAGTGGTCTTGGGTAATCTAATTGGACTTGGGTGCAAAAAATGTAAAATGTTCTGTAACATAATTTCATTAGCCTGATTTTGTACACCACTTGGTATGGTCTTTTGGATGGTTTCCATTCTCAAAACTGGAACCCTGGAGCTTCTTTTTGTTACCTGTTTCCTCGCTGGTAAATTGTCAGTTTGCTTTCTTCCAGTCGGTACTCCTGAACTGTTTGGTTTTTCCCTGCCTAGGAACTCATCTTTGCTACTGAGAACCCCTGGGCTAAACCATCAGCTACTCCTGCTCGTGCAGCCTGACTAAAGGGAGAGGCATGTTTCCAGCGAGTAAGGGATAAAAAAAGATGTGCAACTGAGTAGGGTTCCTTGGTGACTGGTATCCTGGACTCGGGTGTTTCCATTTCCGCTACTTCAGGAAACACGTCCTCCTCCCCAGACGGGAAGGTGTGAGACGGGGACGGGAGTGTATGCAGAGATGCTTAACGATCTGCTGGCTTGGCTGCTCCCACCGCAGCGCCCTCGGGGATCCCTCAGGAAGTTGCCCGAGCCCCCTCCTGCCTCTGGACGCCTCCACTTGCGATGAAGGCCTCCTTGGCATGGCTCCCGTATTTTATGCGGTGTCTTCCCATGTGCTTGCCGCCTGCGTTTCAGGCTGCGGTTTCTTCTTCAATTTGATCGCGTTTTCATTCTCTCAGGGATTTCTTAGTTTCAGATCCACCTAAACTCTTCCCTTCTTGTTTCAAGTTTGGCAATGTAGCTTCCTGTTCTTTAAAAAAAGTGTGTCATTTTCCAGGTTTGGTGCAGGGGTGGGGGTAAGGAGGATCAGGGACACTTAACCCACCGGAGGCACATGTCAGGGCACCCTGCAGTGTTTATTAGACAGTCAACAGGTCTTCATGATTACCTCGAACTACTGCAGTGAATGCCTGGAAACCAGGTAGGTAGAGAATTTCCAAGAGATATTATGAGGCTGACAGGGGGGACTCCTGTTGGCAATATATTCTATTAAGATTGGATTATTAAAATGTTTTTTTGTCTGTCTACTTACGTAAGAGGGAACTGCTTAGCGGTACAGAGAACTGGTAAGAAACAGTAACAGTATCTAACATCAGCTGTGAGCCCTCTGCACATCACATTTCAACATCACAGCCACTCTTTGAGGTAGCTACTATTATTATCCTCATTTTGCAGCTGTGGGATTGAGACACAGATTAAATAACTCATTTACGGTTGCACATCTAGTCCAAGAGCAAGTTAGCAGTACGGGCTGGGTGTACCCCAGAGCCCCCGGTTTAACTGCTATGCCACGACGCGTGCCACAATGTCCACCCTCAGGAGTTTGCAAAGGTTCAAGCGTCAATAGTACGGTTTTGTCTGGTAAAGGTTTGAAACAAGGCAAGTGCTGTCACTTCGAGGTAACAAATGGATATGACGAACTAGTAGTTTGGACATACGGTCCAGACTTTGCTGTTTTCGACTCTCCCTACTTCCCCCCTATCCCCTGACAGAACTATCAAAAACTTGTTAGTCACCCTTGACTCCTCTCTTTTTCCCACACAGTTCATCAGAAATCTTGGTTATTACTTTAAAATTAAATCTCCACCCCTCTTACATCTCCACTGTATCTGGGATCCAGAGTGAGGGTGTCAGAATCAAGAAGCGCCCGCCATGATTTCTGCTGCCCCTGAATCCCAGGAAGCTTAAGAGCCAACACTACAATGCTGCTCCAGAGAAATGCTCATCTTGCCAATACCCTGCCTGCCAGCAGAAGATGGGCCAAAGCAGAGCAGGAAATTACCCTCTACCTCCCTTTTGCTTCCCAAATCTTTTCTTCCTGTGAACCCCCATACTTCCCTTTTGGCATGTATAGGAATCGGATAGGAATCAGCTTCCTTTGAAACCTTCTTGAGTGTCTAACTAGATTACTAGTTCAAAGAGGGACTGTATTCCTATTTTTTTTCCTATCCCCCAATATTACCTAAATGCTGTCATTGTACTATAAAACTGCCATTGGAAAAAAAGACCTTTTCTAGATAAAAAACTTGAACCTAACAGAGTTTCAGCATAAGTGTCTCAGTGACATAGCCAAGGTGGAGTATAGACCATTTCTACCTAATCAGCTGGACACTCTAAAGTGTCTGGAAGGTGTTTTTGTGAAACACACACACATACACACACGTATGTGTGTGTGCATGTGTGTGTGTGAGTGTGTGTGTCCCCCTCTGTCTATAGGATATATTTTTTAAGTAGGCTCTATGCCCAACATGGGCTCAAATTTACAACCTTGGGATCAAGAGTCACAGTTATCTACCAACTAAGCCAGCCAGGTGCCTCTGTAGTAATATCTTTTTTAAAACACTTTTTAAAGCACTGGATTATGAGCAGAATCACTAAGCCATTTATGCTTGTAAATGACAAATGTCACTTCTAGCATGGAGTATGGCTCAAAACTGTTTTTGTTTTAATCCCTGGGAGACTACTACCCTTTTCTTCACTGCTATACTCATTAACTAGGTATTGGAGCTGATTTTCACCTATATTTTGGAAGTTGATGATTTAGACCATGACAAAAGTGAATTAAAATCCATCCATCTTCATTTAGATCTAGGGAGTTTTCCAACTGTGAACACTTTGAGACAATCCTCAAATGTTCTATGTAAGTGTATCCAGCTTTCAGGAAAATATCTATTTTGGAGGTTTGCAAATCTATACAAGTTCACTGACTTCTAGGTCATAACTGTATTTACATATTACAGAATACATTGATCAGCCAAAAGAGAAAAAGATACATGTGACATTAAATGCCACACTATAAATCAAGATGACTAAATTGTTAAACAGTAATGCTCTTACAGAGAGATATGAAAATACTGTTTCCTTCTATATTATTCTATTTGATGGTTTCTATGGCTGTGAACTGCAACACTTCCTCTTTCACAGTATTAGCCATTCTACTGGCTTCTAAAACAAAAATTCCTGATTTTTCCGTCAGTACCGCAAGGAATACAAACAAGGAAACAACTAGAATCAAAAAAGGAACGTTTCATGGTCACATGGTTTTAATTTCTTGTGACTTGTGGAAACACCTTGGGAGTTTGATGGTTTTATTCCCTCTGATGGGAATTTACAAGCTTAACAATATTTGAGTTGTTGTGACTGCAGGGCATGGTCCTAAACCCAAGGATGGATTCAAATAATCTTCAAGCGACTGGAAGTAAAATATACAGTACAGAGCGTCCAGTAAAAGTGAACTGTAAAATTGTCTTTAGATCTAGACTTTCTGCAACTGAAAACAAATGGTGAAGAGAGATATAAGCTCTCAGAAATCAGTTAGGGGCTTACTCAAGTACAAGGAACTCCTCAAGTTCGGAAAGTGGAACTGGAAGGCTTCTCTTGTGGCACAGCAAGTCACACCTCCGTGTTCTCTGTCACAACCCCCGTGTCTGGTGTACAGTTTACCAGCTACAGTTTTTTAAAAAGCCTTTTCAACAGGAAGAAGACTCGTCACACAGCCTTTCCTTTGTGTAAGAGGTGGGAGCACCTCGCTAGGTCCACTGAGGTACCGTGTGCAGAAATGTTACATTATTGGTTCAGTCCACCTGGTTACCTCATTTTTCTTCCCTGACAACTTTCCACTCTTCCTAATGTACTACAGATTTAGAAAACTAGAAACAAAGTAAGTTAAGGAGAGCTAGGTACAGACTCAGTTGTAAGAAAAGCCAGCAAAAAACACAGTTCTAGAAAAATACGGGTCTGGGGCCATTTAAAGAAGGGGAAATAATTTATGACAACCCTAAATGACCAAGGAAAACTCAAAATGTCTTAATATATTCGAAGGAAGTACAAGAGTGTATGACCCATTTAATACTTTCACCAAAATAAATAAAACAACTGTCAGTTCTTTTTGAGATAAGCTTCAGTTATCTGGAATATTTATTTTACGGGATGTATTCTCTTCCCTGGGAGTGCCAGAAAATTGGGAGGCATTAAAATAAGAGCTCCTTAATCTTCACGAAGAGAAAGGATAACACAGGCTTAATGGAAGAAACAGGATTTTGAATTTCCCACCTATTTTATAAATTATAAAGCATCCTGAGCTGTAAAACGTACACATCACTTAACGGTAATATTGCATGGCTGCTTGTTAAATTTGACGTGCTGATTTAAAGTGACCTGAAACTTCTGAATCTCGTCACATTCAATGTAAATGTTCCAGAGTCTCCTCTAGAAATATGGATTATCTTGACAACACCCCCCCCCCCCAATCATGTTAGAGCAAACACTAAGAAACTATGGTTTAAACTTTTTAAAACATATAATGAGATTATATAATTAGGACAACTTGGGACAAGATTCACATTTGATAAAAGAGAACAGTACTTTTCTCTCATCACACTGTGCCACACAGATTCTTGCCCTTAACTATTTGAAAGGTTTGCAAAAAGCCAAATGCTCCAATAATGAATGGTAATAAATACACAATAAAACATACGGTCATAAAAAAGGTTCTGAAAATCTAAGAACAGGTACAACCTTGACTTTTGATTATCAACAGTCTTTTCAGGTCAACAGAATCCTCTATGGCTTTTTTGTAAAGGGCTAGTTAAAAATTCTACTTCCCCAACCTACTTCTACCAATCTATAGCTCAAAATCACAGGGCTTCCTTGCAATATTTACTACTACAGTTTCAATTCTGTTTTGGAAGTGAAACTTCTGCAAGTCTAACATTCATGACTAATATACTGCATTATTAAAATGAGTCACACACTTCAGGAGCTGAAGTGTGCAGCATATTTGCATTTCAAAAACACCCACAAAGTAACATAGATATTTAAAATCTTTATTGTTTCATCATCAAAAGTCTTCTTTCCGTAGAAGAATGGCAATGCGGTATCAGTGCATGTTCTATGGAAAATTCACAGCTCAAAGAACTAGCCTAGAGATCAGACAGCACTATGTCAAGCTCGTGTGCAAGACGAGAGACACAATGCTGCCAACGCAACAAGGACACAGAAATATGCGGCTGCTAGAGAAAGAGTCTATGGCCAAGTGAATAGAATAGTCGCAGTGCACCGCACTGATATTCTAGAACAGAAAACGGGAAGGGCCAGAGAGTGTACTTCCTGCAAAAAAAAGAATCAAGTAGATCCCACGCACTGAGTTCCCAACGATATGGCCAGCTAATTCATGCACGCCTGTACCATCCCCTTTAGGGCTACATCACTGTCACACTGCAAGCCGTCTTCAGCCTGCTGTAGAAGCGGGACAGCCACACGCAGGTACCTCATTCTGCTTCCCATCTCACAGCTAGAGTCACCACCTGGGCCTGGCAATAAAACATGTGGACTTTAGGCATCTTTAGTAAAAAGCTGAACAAACCCAAAATGGGTTCCCATTTTCTTCAGAAATAAATTTTATATAAAAGCTGTCATGATCACTCAGTTTTGTCTGAAGGCAAAACGATTTTTATGTAAGTATAGTGAAAAATCACACAAATATCCCAACAAAATACTGTCGGACCAACTTGAACATCTTCGTTACTAGCTCTTGCAAAAGGTACTGATAATTGTTGAAATGCAAATGACCACAACGATTTGATCATGCCTGGTTACTGGGAACTTTTTGGTCAGGTCTTCTGTGTCTGAAGCTGCTATACAGCTGGATTTGGCTACCTTGCATTAATTCACACAATAAGTGCCATTTAAAAGGAAACAGCAGATCTATCATGATGAAATAAAAATCAAAAAAGTTGAGAGGTATACAGGAAACTTGTCTTAAATATTTTTAAATTACATATGATATAACCTTAGAGAGTAAGAACTACAATTACCATGGTCTAAATCTTAAATTGTTAATGCATGACTTATGTGCAAGACTAACAAGTCACTTGTTAATCATGTCAAGGCCTTGCGGGGCAGGGCACTCAGCATGTAGAGCATAGCAAGTACTTTCCAGGTGAGATCAACACCTCTAATTTAAAGTGTTATCAAACTATATTTGGAAAGTTAATTTACCTAATATATACAACGTATAAAATAAGTTAAAAGGAGGAAGCAGGGAAAGGTTTCCCGGTCTAAATGATGCACACTACAACTTTTCCTTATCAGTAGTATGTTCCACTTCACCCACAGTAAAATATGAAAAGGCTGATAGAAGATCAAACATTTCACTTATAAATAGAAAGAGGATTAAAAAAATGGAATTTCAACATCGTTTCTTCCCATAACGCAACTCACTCTATCTATAATAGACATAAATAAAAATCATCTCAAAAATCTGGTTTTACACGCTTACCTTTGAGTTTAACAATAAATTCCTCTAACGACTGAGAAGAAAAGCATTCCTTTGTAGCAATTCCGTAAAATAATTTTCAATCCACAAAACACCTGCTTACTGGCAAAACCAGCAACCTTTACGGAGGGCATGGGCATTAATACTTGGCCCCTCTGAGGTATAAATGCAGCTATATGCGTACTGAGTGTACAGTCTATAAGGTATGCCAATGGTCTGCATAAAATTGGGAGTGATGTCATCCTGACTGATTGAAAACTTTTTTTTTTAACTTTTTGCAATGGAGGTTAAATAATTTTAAGACAAAAGATGTCCTTTAGCCCAGTAATAGCCAGCAGAAATCTAATTCCTAACCAATGCAAATGGTTATTACATTTTAAAAATGCTTAACATTGCATGTTGATTAAAAAAAAAAAATAACTAAACAGGGACACATAAATACTCAAATTCAGCAGGACACCACAGAAAGCATACTAGAGATAAGTGTGAAATCAGTCAAGCTTTTCCAAAAGAGAAAATCCTTTTAATCCTTCAGCAAGTCTCTGTGAAAATAGTATGCTTACAATAAAAGTGAGAGGGGAGCACTGAGAACACCCCCAAGAGGCTTGCTGTGCCACTCAGCATCCCTGCCCCATCTCCTGTGCGCGCGGATGGCCGACAAATGACAAGTCCATTTGACAATAGTTCAGTAGTTCCTTCACCACTGCTGCCAGCTGAAGTCATCATTGCTTCCAAAGACCAAGAAAAAGCCCAGGATAGTTGCAAATATGACTGTGTTTCCTGTGAGAACAAGTGCACAAGCTCCCCACTCAATCTAGAGAAATAAGACAGATAAACACTTAAGTTAACAGATGTAGGAAAAACAGAAAGAAAATGAAAAGCAAATCTAGATTCTAGTTCTATGCCAATCATGATATAAAAACAAGCAAGATCTGTGATAGTAACTTTCACTCTATTCAACACTTAATGGTCCTTCTATATTACTGTTTTTAATTTGCTTCCTTTAAAAAGACAGGAAGTCATGAAAATGATCATTATTCAAAAGTTAGACTTTTGGATTCTGAGGAGGCAGCAGAGACTTCTACAACTTAATGCTCATGAAGAAATTGCTCCAACTCTTCTTCAGTGAATCTAAAATCTTATCTAGAGAGATTAAATTTAAAGTACCGGAAACGAAAACACACCCATGTACATTCTTTTAAAGCAGTAGAGGGAGTAATCGCCCCCTCCATGTGGAAGGGTGGTCAGTCCCTGGCATCTCTAAGTCCCCAGAGATGGGGGAATGAATCTGACTGGTGAGTCTGGGAGGAAAGACCAGGTATACAGAGCTCAGGCCCTTCTCCTCTTTCACACTTTCCCATGCAAAGAACACACTATCTCCTCAGGCCTTTAATCAGTTACAGAGGGCGGCCTGTGGTTGTTAAGCACTGGGTGAGAGGATGTGCCCACTTCTGAGAGTGAAGAACTGGTAAGCCAACTGTTGCCGAAGACCCCAGCCATGCTCTTCAGTATCATTCTTCCTCTTTTTTTAAAAGTAGGGTTCACACCCAGCGTGGTGCCTAATGTGGGGCCTGACTCATGACCCTGAGATCAACACCTGAGCTGAGATCAAGAGTTGGGACGCTGACCCTACCGAGACACCCAGGCGGCCCTCTCCAATATCATTTTTATCAGTTAACAACAAAAGATTATCTCTATCCTTTTTCCTGAGACAATTTTAACCTAGTCTGATGTAAAATCGTTCATAGAAAAATATATACACTTACCAGATGTGCTCTGGCAAATACAATAGGGAGCCCAAAAGCTGAGACAACAATGCCTGTTGTAAGAAATATGGCAAGTTCCTTACAAGCATTACTCATAGCATCTGTATCATCCACTAATCTTCTTGCTATGCAGTATGGAATAGGTGAAAGGATGTAAAAAAACAGAACAAAGAGAGGCCAGTATTGGCTAGAAAAAAAAAATAAGTTAATGTAGTTTTTGCTATCTATGTCATTTTCCTACACATAATATACGCTTTTAAAAAATAAAGACCAAAGAAATATTGCAAGGTTCAAAACAAGACATAGTTTAAAAATAAACAATAACCTGAACACTGAAAATAGTAATAATTAGAATCATAGAATTCCTAAAGTGAATTATGACACAATGATTAAATATTCCTTATGTTAAAAAAATGCTTTATAAATTATAGCAGTTGGAATCAAGGACCAAAATTATTTTTCTTATTTTAGGCTATAAATAAAGAGGCATATGGAAAATATAAATAGTAACAGTAATTTTTAAAATTCAAGATTCATGCCCTTGACTTCTTGATGAATGACAGCCTTCTCAGGGTAAAGCTGGAACATCCCTAAACTCTCGTTAGGTCACTATGAACTCCCAAAATACTGAAATAAAAATGTAGAAAATGAACTGAAAGTAATATTGAAGACTTTAAGTTAGAATATAGAAAATAGATGGCTTTGAATCAACAGTCTAGCTATTGTACTGTGCCAGTGTAATTTCCTGGTTTGGATAATACAACTACAGTTATGTACGACAGCCACCGGGGGAAGCCTGTGTGAAGGATACAGGGGACCTCTCTGTACTATTTTTTTGCAACTTCTTGATAATACATAATCATTTCAACATAAAAAGTCAATTAAAAAAAAAAAAAAGCACAAAAAGTGAAAACTCCAAGCTGCCCATGTCTCCCTACTTTCTCTCTCTTGCTCTCCTAACAACCTTCTTGTGGATCCTTCCATACTTCCACACGGATAAATTTTAACAAACAATATGAATCATTGCACTTTTTCATTTAACAATGTATCTTGAACATCTTTATATATCAGCACTCACAGCTCTTGGCTCCTCCTCATTGTTTTTAAGATTGCCTACTATTTCCATTGATGGACATATTATAATTTAACCATTTCTCTTTTGACAGGCCTTTAGGATACTTCCAGGCTTTTTTGTTATTACAGACAAGATTGTCATGAACATCCATACTCTCCCCTCACTACACATACCTTTGTAAACATCTGCCAGGAGACCTGTATGAGAAATTCTAAGTGGAAGGGCTAGTTCAAGGAATATATAGACTTTAAGAGCTACAAGGAAACTGGCTTCCAAGATGACAGACTACATGAAGCTATACCTCTCCCTTCTCATACACGACAGTGCCTGTTTGCCCCAGCTCTTACCTTCACCAAAGGATTTCATTTAATTTTGAGAGAGGCTGAGTATATTTTCATGCGCTTATTAGTAACTTGCAGTTCTTTTTTCATATTTATTGTTGATTTTTCTATTTAGTTTTATTTTTCTTACTAATCTATCCTATTAATTTTTAAAAGTTCTTTCTTGTCTTTAATTTTATTAAGAGATGCTCAAAACTGAGCAGAAGTGCAATAACCAAAAAGTGATTTTTGCACTTTTAAAAAGATTTTCCTTGGTAAATGAACATTTCTTAGGATTACTTCTACAGTAGAAGCTTTCATTTAAAAAAAAATTTAAAGCTTTAAAAGTAGAAAAAATTTACCCTAAAACACTAAAAAAGACAAAAATTTTACATACTTGTATATTGGAAGGGCACATCCAAGCATCAAAAACATCAGCCCAATTGCTCCTCCAAAGGATAAACTAATCAAAGCTGCAAAGTAAATAAAGAATCAAATACACATATTAATTATATTAAATTAATATTATTTTTATTAATATTAATATTAGCAATCTGAACATTACCTGTGATCCCAGAAGCAAAAAGCAAAACACAAAAAACGAATGCATTAAAAGTGATTTATCTTCAAGGGTGCCTGGGTGGCTCAGTTGGTTAAGCATCTTCGGATCATGATCTCATGGTTTATGAGATCGAGCTCCACTTGGGCTGGATTCTCTCCCTCTGCCCCTCCCCCACTCATACTCCTGTGTGCATGCACACTCTCTCGAAATAAACACTAAAAAAAAAGTGACTTATTTTCAAAAGTGTAAGTTATCCATAGTTTCAAAATAAGGTTTTTGTGGTCATCTTCAAAGCAACATAAAGCAACACTGATTTTCAAGGCCCTGACCTATTGTGGGCACACCACCACATTCCCTCATTACTGTCTCCATTTCTTCTTTTCTTCTTTTCAATTTATTTTTGAGAGAAAGAGAGACAGAGCGTAAGCAGGGAAGGAGCAGAGAGAGAGGGAGACAAAATCTGAAGCAGGCTCCAGGCTCTGAGCTGTCAGCAGAGAGCCGGACACGGGGTCTCAAACCCGCGAACCATGAGATCATGACCTGAGCCGAAGTTGAACGCTTAACAGCCTGAGCCACCCAGGTGCCCCACTGTCTCCAATTCTAATGAATATCCTAGCCTCCCAGATCAATGCTCTTCCAGTCATTAGTGTTATATTTACTCCACAGATCATTACAGTTTGAAAAACAGGATGTGGAGAAACTCTGCTTTCTCAGCTTTACTAGACTTTAGAAACCTTATCAAATGGGAAAGTCTCTCATGATCAGCTCCTGCTTCTTGCACATGCACCCTCACTGTGCTCAAAACTAGTAAAAGTATCCAAGGATACTGGTAGTTAATAATTTTAGTCAACTAATTTTGGTCTACCCATGTGTCTGGAGGCACTTGAGACCATAACACTGTTTCCACTGTATTTCAAAGACTACCTGCAGAATTCTTTGGGATGCTTCCTAAAAATGCCAATTTGTGGGCCACAGCCCAGGACTCTGAAATTTTATCAAGCACCCTGAAGATTTCCTAAGAAAATGAAAGCTTGAAAATAACTGTCTGGAAAAGGTGGAATGTCAGGGGTTTTCTTAATCAGTTTGCCAAGTGAATCCTAAACGTGAGCTAATGTTATATCCTTTAATGTCCTCTACATATCTTTATAAAACAGTTAATCTGTGTTACCTTACATGGTTTCAAAAGTTACTCAGATGGCTTCCTTTCCTCCAAAGTTGACCCACAAAGACTGGGGTGGGGGTGAGAGGAAGAGAGAGCTGCTGTCGGTTGAGCAGCCGGTATGTACCTGGTGCTTTAAATATCTGATTTCATCTTCTCCACAGTTTTATAAATTTGCAGTTACTAACTCTTACAGATCAAGTCAGAGAAATTTCAGGGGAGTATTTAGTTATTATTATTTTTTTGTTAATGTTTATTTATTTGGAGAGAGAGAGAGCACGTGCAAGCAGGGAAGGGGCAGAGAGAGATAGAGAGAGAGATAGAATCCCAGGCAGATTTTGCACTGTCAGTGCACAGCTCGACGCAGGGCTCAACCCCATGAGCACGAGATCATGACTTCAGCCAAAATCAAGAGTTGGACACTTAGCCAACTGAGCCATCCAGGAACCCCTAGTTTTAGTTTTTAAAAAATGTTATCATGGGGGTGTCTGGGTGGCTCAGTCGATTGAGTATCTGACTTCGGCTCAGGTCATGATGTGGCAGTGTGTGAGTTTGAGCCCTGCGTCGGGCCCTGTGCTGACAGCTCGGAGCCTGGAGCCTGCCTCAGATTCTGTCTCCCTCATTCTGTCCCTCCCCTGCTCATGCTCTGTCTCTCTCACTCAAAGGTAAATAAAAACCCTAAAAAATTTTTAAAAATGTTACATAGTTTACAAAACTATAGCTAGGTTTCCTCCCGTAATTTCCTACATGTTAGAAAATGTGCAGGATAATGGGTACAAGCCTTCTTTGGTATCACTTTTTAAGATATCACAAGCTACAGACACATTCTATAGGTGAAACACAGTTTCTAAAATTACACACACATACACACACACACACAAAGCGTTGTGTTTTATAACTTTTTTTTACTATATATTAGTAAGTAGAAACAACTTTCTTGAATAGGCAGTTTATTAGTGGCTTAGAATTAAGCAAAGATACGAATGACCAATTTATTTTGAGTTCTATATAACCTATATTTCTGCAACTGCACTGGCTAAAAGAATAACTTAGGCGTTTTTTGTTTTTAATGCAGTCTATTAACCTTAACAGAAACATTAAAATCCAAAAGAGCTGTAGAAGGACTAAAAGTTACCAGGACAAAAGCTAACATATATAAACCAAAATTAACAGTAAAGGGGTTAAATGCTGCTCAGTACTACTGACAGCTTTCTCTGAATTAAAATGGTAATAATTGGGGTGCCTGGGTGGCTCAGTCAGTTAAGCGTCTGGCTCTTGATTTCAGCTCATGTTTTGTGAGACTGAGCCCCATGTCAGTTCTGCGCTGACAGTGCAGAGAGCCTGCTTGAGACTCTCTCTCCCTTCCTCTTTCTCAAAATAAATAAATAAACATTAAAAAATAAATAAATAAAATGGTCATAATCAAGGACATCCACTTACGTGGTAGGTCGGCAGATTTGGTTTTCCCTTAGATCACCGATGCAGGTCATGTAAAACCTGAACACATTTACTTAGTCCATAATACCATTATATTTTCAATTACAGAAAAAAGGAAAGAAAAAAGCCTGCACTTTTATTTTATAGCAAGTGAGGAACCTCAAATTTACAATGGAGTGAAATGTAAACTGTGAGGAAAATATTGAGTTTGTCATTTGTTTTGTTCAATTCAAAATAGGTCCTCAAAATCTGGCCCTGCTTACTCTCCTGACACACTCACACCAGGCTATTAGCCCTTGTACTCTGCACGTCAATGACACTGGCCTTTCCTCTCCTGGCAATCAGCAGGCTCCTTCCCCCACAGGGCCCTTGTACCTATTGTCCTTCTACTTCAGATACGTTTTCATTCATTCATTTCATTCAAGAAATATTTACTGCAAACCAACTATATAACAGGTGCTGGAGATTATTTATGTAAATAAACCAGACAAGGCCCTTCCACACTCATGAAGCTTGTATTCTGGTTTCATTCCCTTCCTCTTTCCTCCAAGTGAACTCGTCTATGTCCTTAAGATCTCAGCTCAATCGTTTCTTTCTCGGTGAAGTTATTCCAAACCTCCTGACTTGACCAATTCCCCTTATCATATTCATTCATTCATTCATTCATTCATTCAACAAATATCTACTGAGCACCTGTGTCACACACTGTTCTTGATACTAGAGATAAAGCAATGAAAAAAAAAAAAAATCAAAGCTCTTGCTCATGAAGCTTACATTCTAACAGGAGAACAAAATGGTAAAAAACCAAAAGTAAGCAAATGAATGTCAAGTGCTATGAAAGAAACCAGGTAGAGTAAGAAGGTGGAGCGCTTTTTGAGACACAGTGGCCTGGAAAGGCATCGCTGATGAGGTGACATCTGAGCAGAGATTTGTATGAACTGAGGAACTGAATCATGAGGATTTCTGGGGGGAGCGTTCCAGGCAGAGAGCCATGCATGTGCAGAGGCTCTCTTGCCCTGTACACATCCCCTTTGCTCAGTTATCACAGCTATAATTTTATATCAATTTGTATCTGTCTTTCCTTGCAAGCTGTTAGCGCCACCACAGCAGGGAAAGAGTTTTTCTGTTGTTGATGCTCACACCCCAGCTCTCAACACTGAATAATAAATATTTGTAGAATGCATAAAAGGAAACCAAGGGGAGAAAAAGAGAGAAAAGGACAAAAGGGAAGAGGAGGGGAAGATCACACCAGAGTAAAAACAGCACATAACTGAAAGTCAGAAGACAATGGGTCCCTAGACCCTACTAGCCATTTACTGCCTACATCATAATATCTGAATGTCAGTTCTTTCTTCTATGAGAACTGGATTAGATCTAAAATGCAAATAATTCTGAGAACACTAAAGATATTTGTTATAAGGCATGCTAAAAAAGTAAAAACCATCTCCATTTTTAAATAAATTTTAATTCCAGTATAATTAACATACAGCGTCACATGAGTTTCAGGGAACCATCTCCACTTTTTCAATGTAGTTGCCAAACAGCTAAATTCACCACTAGAAATACTATATAGTAACAACTTATTTATCCAGAATATAATTTAGAATCCTGGAGGAAACAAGGGTCACTAAAGAGACAAAGCAGATGTCACAAAGCCCATACACTAAATCTACCATTCTTTATAAATAGACCCTTAGGCTCCTATTCAGCCGACATTGATTTATTCATTTTTGTGATTCCACTGTTGTGTGTGAATTTCAGCAGAATAAAAAAAGAATTTTAAGTCATATATGTTCATTTATAGTATTTTTTCAATAGCAATTCATATAGCCAGAACAAAATTAAGTGAAGAGTAACTTTCCCCACCCAGAAATGATCACTGTTACATGTAACCTGGGACATAAAGTTTTCTAAGTTTGAAGATCTTGTTTCCCATATTGAGACAAATGAGAAAGAGGAGGCAGAACTGCACATAAGCAAGATCTGCCCTCTGACAAGAGAAAGGAGACTGAAAAAAAATTTAAATCAGGCAGAAAAACCTCAAAAAGCATACTGGTTTATGGTAATCTTGGCCAAAAGGCAAGTAGCTTTACTACTTGATGGTCTCTGGGGGGTAACTCTTTTATGACAAAGAACAATTATTTATGTTCTTATCAAAAAAGGAAGTCTAAATTTTTTTGAGTACACTCTTAAAAAGTTAATGAAAGATTTCTTTTAAATAAATAGAAAATGAAAACAAGGTAAGATTCGAGTATCAAAAAACTTCATGTGACATCTCACTGCCCAGTCATACTGGATATAATAAAACAAAAACAAAAACAAAAACAAAAACAATGGGGTTAAATTGCTCAAAAGTGTTCTCAAAACTTGTGAAGTTTCTCCAATCTTATGAAATCAGCAACTAGGCTGATTTATACATAAATTTCATCATTCGTGTATAAATGGATGCCCCAGATGACACATCAATAAGGCAAGAATTTATACTGTAAATGAGTGATGAAACATTTGGAGGGCAAAACTTAGATGAGTCTAGTTTCTACTCCCAAAGCCTCTAGGCTAGGGATGATGGAACAGTCCAATTATTTAAACTCTCTCGAGACAGGGTGCTGATTCTGTGATTACAAAGAAATTAGAGTAGCAGGGACCAGTTCCCTAACCTGGGAGTTGCTAGAAAAATCTAACACATAACCGAATAATATGGCTTAAGAAATAAGTAATGGTCTCCAATGATAGCAACACTCCTGCTTAATATAAAGATAGCCCAACAGAAAGAAAATATCCTGATAAACAATCATAACAATCAAAAAATCTTATTGAAACCAAAAGTGTAAGTACAATTCCATCTGTGGCACTTTCACCTGATTCATATTTTCCTAGATTCGGAGAAGGAAATTACAGTTATTTTCCTACAACAGAGACTCCCTACGTTTATGACACTGAGGAAATGGGGAAGAACTAGGAAACTGGCCACATCCTTAAAACCACAGCATTCTACCCTAAATGCCTTTCCATACAAGGATTCAAAAAGGTCTATTACAGTTCAAAAAACAGATCGAAAAATTATCTTTGTTGCTCAAATTACCAAGTTTTATATCGGAAATGAAATGTTCTCAGACATTAAAAATACACCAGAAAGAGTAAGAATGTGACTCTGGGAAAGCAGTTCAATAAAAGTTGTCCTGAAGGAAATAAATTATGCAGAAAAAAACACTATCAAAGTTCTTCATTTCCTGCATGCCTGCCCCTTCTACAATTCGCAGGTCAGGAAACCAACGTAATTCGTGGTCAAAAAGTTGAAAATGTTGTCAATGGTATTTCTAATCACACTGACAAAATTACCAAACAACTGGAAAGATTGCAACCTTCCTTATTTCTAAAGGAAATATACGAATAAACCAGTAATTTTCCATGAAGTTTTAAACTATTTTATTAAAAAAAAAACACCCCAACTGAAACTTTGAAATATAAAAGCCTCAACGTGCAACTTGTGGAGAACAGGAGCACCTCGGGGTCGCTCATACGGTCTAACACTATCGGAAAAACAAAACACAATCAAAACGCATCAGTTTTTGGAGTCAGTGAAGCTTCGAGCACAGGTCCTGAGAGTGGATATGCTGGCCAAGGCTCCGGAAAGAACCGTCCCCAAGTCCTTCCAAGGCTTTCCGGAGGGACTCGGTTCGGCTCAGCACCCCAAGATCGCACTTGTGCCTTTAAGCGGCAAATGACACTGATTTCACGTAACTGGCATCTCTAGCGGCCTCATCCCCCTCAAAACCACTCTCCGCTCGCCTCTCTCGCGGATGCAAACTCCTGCAAAACGTGTGGGATGCCCGAGGCGCTGCGGGACTCTCGCAGACCGCGGACCACTTCATTCTTTGTACGGGGGCCGATGGGTGGGACAGAGGCTGCCGAGATCAGCAGAAAGCGGGCGCCGACGGTGAAGCCGCCGCGCCCGCCGGCCTTTCCCGGAGGGCGCCGCGCCCAGCTCTGCTACGAGGCTGCGAGGGCGGAGGCGGGGGTCCAGGGGCGGGGGGCGGCCGCCAGCGCGGGGACCCCGCGGCGCGCGCCGGGGCCGGGTAGGCGGCAGGCGGGGGCCGCGTGGGGCCCCCTCCCCCCCTCGGGCGGTCACCCAGACCTCCGGCGCCCTGCGCCCAGGCCCACCTTTGATGCCGGCCATGGCGGTGACGTCGCTCCTGGCTCCAGGATCTGAGGCGGCGGCGGCGGCGGCGGCGGTAGCGGCGGCCGGGAGATCCGAGACGCACGGCGGCGGCGGCGGCGGCGGCGGCGGCTGCCAGACAACACCCGGAAGTGCACGACGCAGCACTTCCGCCGGCGACTCGCGCCCGCGCGGGGGCGCGGGGGGCGCGCCGGGCTGGGGGCGGTCGGGCAGGCCGCCACCTTCCCTGCTTCGCTGCTGTGCGGCTCGCTGCGGTCGCCGGCGTTCAGTCCTCGCCTCGGTTCCATGCCCATATTCCCCTCAGGCTCGGGCGAGCTCCACTCCGAAGCCTTCGTCGCGGATTCCGCAGCCTCCCAGATTCTTGGAGGATAAAGGAGCGGGAGTAGCCGCCGTGCTTTGGGAGGCATGGGGGGATGTCCTTGGAGGATCATCATTTAAATGTGATCTTTAAAGCGCACCCTTTTCTCTCTTCTCCCTTGCTTTGCAGTAGGAGAAATAAGGCTAATTAGAACGTCTGCACTTGGCTCCCCGATTTCCGACACAGCTGGGGTTCTGTTGAGACCCACCTCCAGAGATTAGGAGCAGCAGGACCCACTACAAACATACAAATTTAAATACAAATCCGATCTCTTGGGAGTCTGTGAGAATCGCTGTTTTTGTTTTTAGTAGTAGCAGGGCTAGAGGAAAAAGGAGAAAGCAGAGGTACAAACACATTTATTTAAGTCATCCTACAAATGTATCGAACGCTTACTATGTGTGGGAACAGGGCTCGGCCCTGCGGTGAGCAAACCTAGATGCGGTTTCTGCCCTGAAGGAGCTTGCAGTTTGTAGAGAGACACAGCCCCCCTGCCCCCTCCCCCCCCCGCAAAAGGTAAAATTGGGACTGATAATTGCTAGGAAGAAGGGTAGATAGTCCTTTGAAAGCCTTTATTTAGATAAGAGAGATTTCCCCAAGGGAGGGACAAGGGAAGTAGGAACGGGTGCATAACTAGAAGACAAAAGGGAAAAACCGTTATGGGGAAGAGAAAAATATGTTGGGGGTGCAGGTTGGGGGAGTGGTTGGATGGTGAACTTGGGAGGCAAACTGGGCCCCAGGAGCCTGGTCTGTTGGAGAGAGGACAGAAGGCCAGGGGGACTGCTCTGTGTCAGAGTAGGACAGCAGCATCCTATATTAGATTTCCCCCCCTTTCCTGAGCAATAAGAATCTTTCGAAAGTTTTTTTTTTTTTAATGTTTGTTTATTTTTTAGAGAGACAGAGTGTGAGCGGGGGAGGGGCAGAGAGAGGCACAGAATCTGAAGCAGGATCCAGGCTCTGAGCTGCCAGCACAGAGCCCGATGGGGGCTTGAACCAGGGGCCATGAGATCGTGACCTGAACCGAAGTCAGATGCTTAAGGGACAGCCACCCAGGCGCCCCTTTTGAAGAGTTTTTAAAAGTTACAGGTGGAGGTGCTTGACATAAGATTTGAATTTTTCAATCTTTTCAGTCACTGGGGTAAGAAAAAGTGGCATGTACAACTTTGTTGAGTGAATGGTTAAAGAGATTTTTCCAAAATGCTTTAAGATGAGAGGTCCTGGGAGCTAAAGGTATTGCCCTACCCTGCTTCTCTCCATTACTTTCAGGGTTGAATTACAATTTTTTAAGAAAGAGGTCACTTGAGGCTTAATGCCCCCCAATAAATCTATAGATATCTTATGGAGCAGTAGAATTCTTTTCTATTCAAGTTAGTGCAAACAATTCTGGTGTTTTCTGTATCCAGAAAGTTTCCATTTAAGGATTGTAGCAAGCTTGAACATATGCTATGGACATGTTGCTGTTCAGACAGTCTGTGAACCACCAGCTCACTTCTCTAAACTGAAGCAGGTGTATGGGTCCTCCTCCCAACCATCTTGAAAGGAGTAGGTAAAATTCCTGGAGAAGTAAAGGATTCCATCCCAAATGGTCACCATCAACACCTTTCTTGTTTTGTTCTGCAGTATTCATCCTCGAAAGCACAATGGTTGAGGGAACATGATAGAGATAGCTGACCAGTGGTGGTGGTAATCGTGGTGGTGGAAGTGATAGGTTCTTATCCCATAGATTCCTAGCTTCTGGGGGAAAGATCACATTTGAGGAAGCCTTTCTCGGCTTCCACAAGCCCCAGTAACTGAGTTAAGCACTAGTCCCCTAATTTTCTCTTGGGAGTACAAATATTCATCCTTGATGACATTAACAGGCAACTAGGATTGTTCTTCACGTTAGAAGGATCTATCTACTTCTTTTGCTTCCATGGTCACAGAATCCAATGAGATTATGCTCCGTTGATTTTTCCATGAGATCCAAATGTTACTAGCAAGAAAAGACTCACTGCCCTAAGGACTATTTTTGGTCTACTCATGTTGTCTGGAGGCACTTGAGGCCATAACAACACTGTTTCCACTGTATTTCAAAGACTACCTGCAGAATTCTTTGGGATGCTTCCTAAAAATGCCAATTTGTGGGCCACAGCCCAGGACTCTGAAATTTTATCAAGCACCCTGAAGATTTCCTAAGAAAATGAAAGCTTGAAAATAATTGTCTGGAAAAGGTGGCATGTCAGGGGTTTTCCTAATCAGTTTGCCAAGTGAATCCTAAACGTGAGTTAATGTTATATCCTTTAATGTCCTCTACATATCTTTATAAAACAGTTAATCTGTGTTACCTTACATGGTTTCAAAAGTTACTCAGATGGCTTCTTATCCTCCAAAGTTGACTCACAAAGACTGGGATGGGGGTGAGAGGAAGAGAGAGCTGCTGTCGGTTGAGCAGCCGGTATGTACCTGGTGCTTTAAATATCTGATTTCATCTTCTCCACAGTTTTATAAATTTGCAGTTACTAACTCTTACAGATCAAGTCAGAGAAATTTCAGGGGAGTATTTAGTTATTATTATTTTTTTGTTAATGTTTATTTATTTATTTGGAGAGAGAGAGAGCACGTGCAAGCAGGGAAGGGGCAGAGAGAGATGAGATAGAGATACAATCCCAGGGAGATTTTGCACTGTCAGTGCACAGCTCGACGCAGGGCTCAACCCCATGAGCACGAGATCATGACTTCAGCCAAAATCAAGAGTTGGACACTTAGCCAACTGAGCCATCCAGGAACCCCTAGTTTTAGTTTTTAAAAAATGTTATCATGGGGTGTCTGGGTGGCTCAGTCGATTGAGTATCTGACTTTGGCTCAGGTCATGATGTGGCAGTGTGTGAGTTTGAGCCCTGCGTCAGGCCTTGTGCTGACAGCTCGGAGCCTGGAGCCTGCTTCAGATTCTGTCTCCCTCATTCTGTCCCTCCCCTGCTCATGCTCTGTCTCTCTCTCTCAAAGATAAATAAAAACCCTAAAAAATGTAAAAAATGTTATTATGGAAAAATTAAATACATAAAAAGTAGTCAGAATAGTATAATGAATTCCCCTGTACCATCAACTACCTTAAAATATGAACATATGGTCAATGCTGTTTTGTCTATACTCCCCATCCTCTTTGCCCTCCTATATTTGCCCTCCTATATTACTTTTCACCAAATTATTTTGAAGAATATGCCAGACATAATTTCATCTTTAGTATTTTAGTATTTTTCTAAAAGGATCATTAAAAATGAGGTAACCACAGTGCATTTATCAAACCTAAAAAACAATTCTTTAACATCATACACCTAGTCAGTGTTCAAATATCCAATTGTCTCATCACTGTCATTTATTTTATAGTTTGTTTGAATCAGGACCCAAATCAGGTCCACACATTCCTGTTGCTGTGTCTCAGAGATGGTTTAAGAAACTGCCTCTTATCATTTAGATCTCAGCTCAAACGGTAGCTTCTCAGAACCCTTCCTGGACATCCTATTTATTGTAGCACTTCACGTTATATTACCCTGTTTTCTTCTTCTTTTTTAAAAATTGAACTATAATTAACATACAATGTTATATTAGTTTCAGACGTACAACATATTGATTCAAGAATTCTATCCTCAGTGCTCACCATGATAGGTGTCGTAACCATCTGCCACCAAACATCATTACAGTATTCTTGACTATATTCCCTATGCTGTACTTTTCATCTCTGTGACTTTTTTATTTTATAACTGGAAACCTCTTAATCCCCTTAATTTCACCCACTCCCCCCAATCACCCCCCTCTGGAACCATCACTTTGCTTTCTGTATTTAAGAGTCTGGTTTTGTGTGTGTGCATTACTCTGTTTTGTTCTTGAATGCACGTATTGTTTTTCTGAACTATACATTACTTGTTGTTTGTCTCTCCCACCAGAGTGTAAGTTAGTACAACTTTAATGTTTTGTTCACCACTCTCTAGGACTGTATGTGGCAAATGATGTGATCTCAAATAACAGCAATTCTCCTGTCAAGGTAATTCATGACCTCTACATTGCAAAATCCAAAAGTTGCTTTGTGATTCAACAACAGTAAATACTGGTGATCTTTCTCTTTCTCTCAGCTACCATATAACTATTCTCCTGGCTTTTCTCATATCTCACCAGAGGCGACTTTTCAGACTCTTTCTAGGATCCTCTGCCCAGAGTCCAAATGATAGTGTTCTCTTAGTTTTAGTTCTGGGCCTCCTTCTTTGGCATATCTAAATTCTCTCCATATGCATCGTACCTTTTCCTGTGACAATAAATACCATCTTTATTTTGATAACATAACTACCAAATTTACTTTAGCTTTGAAATGCAGACTTGTATATTCAAGTGTCTGTTTGACAGGTCTATCTGGATGCTTTATAGTCCCTGGAAACAACATGTTCAGAACAGAATTTTCTATTACCTTTATTATTCCAGTCTCACTCTGTCCCATCCCAAGTCTCCACTGTTCTGCCTTCTCTTGTTCCACTCTTCCCCTAATTTACTTTGCTTCAGTTATTTTGAACTTGTTTGCCTCTCCTACCCCCTGAATTTTGTTTTATTCACTACTGTAACCCCAGTGCCTAGAACAGTGTCTGGCAGGTCCTGTTAGGTACTGGTGGATGCTCAATATATAAAGTTATTGGCTGAATTAATGACTATTCCTCAAAACAAAAATCTAGGGCTGTGCACCCACTGTTCCCTAAGCCCTGAAGGACCTTCCCCTGACCTTTGTATGGCTGGTTCTTTCTTTTTCAGGTCTCAAACTTCAAAATCACTTCCTCAGCAAGAAAATGCCTCCCTAAAGTCACCTCCCAGTCTCTATTGTAATATCCTGTGTTACTTTAACCAATGCATTTGTCACTGTCTATTTTTCTTTGTTTACTAATTATTTAATGTTGTTTGTCCTATCCCACTTCAGTGTAAGGTCCATGAGTACTGGGATTTTGCCCATATCCTCCATGCCTAAAACAGTGCCTGGCATTTGTTGAATGAATGAATGAGAGAAACCCAGGCCTGTCAGACCTCAAAGATAATGCTCCAGCACTCTTAGAACTGTTTTCTCTGACTGGTTCTTTAGGTGGTAGTTTCTTCTCCCGATATTCTGTAAATTCCTACTGCCTCCACGTACAAGAAAATAGGTAGAGGTCCTGAGCTTCTGAACCACACAACATATTTCCATGCTACCTTTCACCCCAATCTTCGCAAACAGTAGTCGGACGCGAGTCATACGCCAGGCTCCATGTTAGGTGCTGAGGACAAAAAGTTTTCTAATGCACAGTCACTTCCCTCAGGGAGCTTATGAAGGTTTCGGAAATGCATAACCTAACTACACTTCTTAGATTTCGCGTTGGTTTCAATCTCTCTAACCACTGCACTTTCGCGCGGAACCATTCTGAGCCGCAGATCAAACGCAACAGGGAGGGGCCCAAATTTCGGTTCCGCCCACAACATCCGGCGCCCCGCCCAGGGCTCCGCCCCCCGGATTGTCCGTCCTTCCCTCGGCCCCGCCCCCAGCCACTTTAAGCTTAAGGGGCGGGGCCCGCGGCGTCCATTCGTGTTCCAACGCGCGACGCAGTGGCAGTGACGTAACACTTGCGCACGGTCCTTCGCTGCGGCTCTGCAGACCTTCTCTTCGACGCTGTCCCCTGTGCTGGGTGTTGTCGCGTAGCGGCAAGTTCCGCAGCCAGGGTTCCGGCCCGCGAGCGCCTGGCAGCCGTCCGCTTTTTTCACCGGAGCCATGGCCACAGCCGGCGGGCCAGAAGCTACTGGACGCTCTCTCCTCAGCCTCCTCTTGCTTCTGCTGATCACTGGCCCTGCCCTCGCCTGGAACGACCCTGGTGAGTGCTGTCCTCACCCTCCCCTTTCTGTTGAATTCACCTAGCGTTCAGAGGCCCAGCGGGCGACCATTTCCGTTCGCCGCCGTTTGGGCCATTCTATTCTAATTTCTCATTTCCATCTTCTTTCCTAGTCGTCTGCGTCCTACCTGGCCTCTTTGCTTTTCCCAGAAGTCCTATGGGACTGATGGGGACAGTTGGGGAGTGGGCGGGGCGGGACGACTCTATATTTAAAGATCTCCTTTCTCCCTTTCCTGGACTCCCAGAATTTGTCTACCTTCTCCTTCCTCGGACAACAGCCCTCATCTCTAAGACTTAACTGGAAAGCTCGATACTCACTTGCTCATTTTGCTTTGTTGTTACGACTGTCTGATGTAATCTTCGCTGCCTGTTTTCATGGCTGCCTGTTGCTGTGGCTGACAGTTGCTACAGCACCGGCAGTCTGTGAGTCACACTTAGTGGACAGGGATGTAAACCTTGCAGGTAGGTTAGCAGAATCACAGACATGTGAGCGGAACTCATGCTTCTTAATCTGACCACTACAGTGAAGTTCATTTCGTTACGTCAGCTTTTCCCATTGTTTTTCACCGAACACTAGAATTTAAAAAACATTATTTTTTGTGTGTCATGGTATATGATAAATACTTTCTGAAAAAGGACTTTTTTTTTTTAAATTACTATGTTATTAGAATTTTCTGAAGAATTTTTGTGGGATAAGTAATATTCCGGGTAATTTATACATAAACATACAGATTTCCATTTAATGGTGCATGCTTAAATTGTAATTATGTAAGAAATAATTTTTAAACAAGTTAAAACATCATTTTTGGTTTGGGGAATGAAGATGTTACAGCATTAAAAGTGTCAATATTGCATTTGTGACTTAGGCGATAGGAAATGCCTATGTTTCTTAAGCAACAGATTTATTTCTGTAGTTTCCTATTTGATTCCTAAATGCTACAATGAGAGAGAAGGTGCTTGACTTTGAGTGTGGATGTTTGAATGTGGATGTTTTATTAGTAATAAAAGTCATGTTGGGTTTAAATGTCCATGTAATTTCCTTATGTATTTCTGGAAAGTTGTATATAAAGATCACACTTTGGTCAGAATTATAATTTAAAAACTGGATTGAAACATTAGTTGAACTTCAGTTCTTTTTTTTTTTTTTTTTTTAAATTTTTTTTTTTTTTAATGTTTATTTTAGAGACAGAGAGACAGAGCAAAGCAGGGTCAGGGCAGAGCGAGAGGGAGACAGAATCTGAAACAGGCTCCAGGCTCCAGGCTCTGAGCTGTCAGCGCAGAGCCCGACACGGGGCTTGAACTCACGAACCGTGAGATCATGACCTGAGATGAAGCCGGACGCTCAACCGACTGAGCCACCCAGGCGCCCCTGAACTTCAGTTCTTAAGTAAAAAAAAGTTTACAGATGAAGAATCCGGGGAATTAAAAAAAAAAAAAAGGGGACCAAATTTAAATTAATGGTGAACTGCTTCTTGGAAATCTTAGTCTACCTATTCTATACACTATTGTTCTGGAACAAAAAGCACCAAAATATTTTGCAGAGTAAACATAATTGATATTTATAAATTCTATTGTACCTTAAATTTACTTTGAGGAATTGTTTTATGAAAGTATTTTATTGGGTTAAGTTTTATCAAGCCCTTTAGTAAAGCAATAATCACTCCCTCATTTTGTGTGTGTGTGTGTGTATATCTATCTATCTATCTATCTATCTATATTTACTATATAGATAGATAGATACATACATTGGGCTTTGGATGCACTTACTTTGTCTTTAACATAGAGCAGTAATTTGTCTGGAAAAAATTGTACACCCATTCTAAAGAGATTACCTAAGACTTTTCAGAATTCTTTATGGAATTATTTTATATTTAAGTCCCTTTTCTAGGCATTGGGAATATAGCAGTTAACAAAACTGAATGTCTTGACCCCAAGGAGTTTACATCTATTGAGGAGAAATAGACAGTAAACAGACTGGTAAGTAGCGTGTCATGTGGTGAAAAGTGGTATGGACAATGATAACACAGGGTAAGGAAGCTAGGGTGTGCAGGTAGAAGTAGAATTTTTAAAATATGCATTGGTCAGGGAAGAAGCCACTGTTAAGGTGACATTTGATCAGAAACCTGAAGGGAGAGGAGGCATAAATGACCTGCTGTGAATTGTATTTTAAAGGCTCATTCTGTCCACTCTGTGGCGAACAGACTGTAGGAGGTCCAGGGAAGCTGGGAGGCCAGTGAAGAGGCTGCTGGTACAGTGAGTTCCAAGAGTAGTGAGGGTTTGGCCAGAGGAGAGGCAGTGGAGTTGGTGAGACTGGTTGGATTCTCACCTATTTAGAAGGTGGAGCTGACATGATATTCTGATGGGTTAGATGTAGGGGTGAGAGAAGGCAAGGTTTTTCCCTGAGTGGCTAGGAGTGTGGAGTTACTATTTCCTGAGATGTGGCAGATTGTGAGAGAAGCATGTTTGGGGGACTTTGGTTTTGCTCATCTTAAATTTGAGACCTGTAAGTGGATTTTGATGTGAGTCTGGACTTCAGGGAACTCCCTGTGACCGTTGACTGATAACTAGTGGAGGATGGGTGTTAGCTTTTGGTACTTAGACCTTGTCCCAGTTCGGTGTGGTATAACAAAATACAATGACTGGGTTGCTTAAACAACAAGCATTTATTTCTTGTTTTCTGGAGGCTGGGAAGTCGAAGATCAGGGTGCCAGCATGTTTGGTGTTTGGTTTCTTGGTTTGCAGATGGCTGTTTTGTTGTTATGGCAGAGAAAGGGGGGGCTGTGGTCTTTTTCTCTTCTTATAAGGGTCTAATCCTATCATGAGGGACTTCATCCTCAAGCCCTCATCTAAAACTAATCACTTCCCAAAGGCCCCGCCTCCAATATCGTGACATTGGGATTAGGGCTTCAACATAGGAATTTTTAGGGCCACAAAACCTAGTGAGCTTTAGGATGTCTAGGGAGGAAAGATGCTGTAGGGTTAGGGTAATGATACCGCATGTGTATATAGCTCCTTAAACATCTCAAAAATATTTATTGTACCCGATCATCTGTTATGTGTCAAGTACTCTGCTGGATAATGATAGTAAATCATACCTAAGCTTTGCTGTCTATTTTAAGGTTGATAAATCTAAGATTCATGACCAATTTTAAAGTTGATATTCTTAATTTTACAAGTGAGGAAATTTCTGTACAGATAAATTAAGTGACTTGGCCAAAGTCATATAGCAAGTTGGTGATGGGAATTTAGTTTGGTGTTCTTTGCTTATCTCAACCCTGCTACAATAATTTCAAGTTATTGTTATTCCTGTTATTTATTTTATTTTATTTTTTTCTGTTATTTAGTTTATCTTGTGACTTTTTAAAATTTTTTAATTTTTTTATTTTGGAGACAGCACATGTGCCAGTAGGGGAGAAGGGCAGAGGGAAAGAGAGAGAATCTCAAGCAGGCTCCATGCTCAGCAAAGAGCCTGACGCAGGGCTTGATCCCACTACCTTGGGATCATGACCTGGGTGGAAATCAAGAGTCTGATGCTCAACCGATTGGGTCACCCAGGTGCCCCACCTTATGGCTTTTTAAACCATTCAATAATTTCATTGTTATAGTTTTAATGTATGAGGTAATAGTTTGGGGTTAATATAGCACATAGCATATTTTATTTTAATATAATTCTTGGAAATTCTAGGTCTTTAGTCCATATGGAATTAAGTTTTTATCTAGCTGTAGGTGGAGTTTCTTCTAGCTGCATAGTTATGTTGGTGTCATTTATTAAGGAAGGCCCCCCCCTTTTTTTTTTTTACTAAATTAAAAAGCCCACTTTATCTTATATTGAATTCCCATATATATCTAGATTTATTTCTAAAAAAATTTTTTTTAATGTTTATTCATTTTTGAGGGAGACAGAGCGCGAGTGGAGGAGAGGCAGAGAGAGGCTGAGACACAGATCCGAAGCGGGCTCCAGGCTCTGAGCTGTCAGCATAGAGCCCAATGCGGGGCTCTAACTCACCACCCATGAGATCATGACCTGAGCTGAAGTCGGGCACTTAACCGACTGAGTCACCCAGGCACCCCTGTCTGGATTAATTTCTAGACTTTATTTTGTTTCATGGTTCCCTTGCCTATTTCTGTTCCAATTCCATACTATCTTTTTTCTTTTTTTTTGAGAGCGAGCACACATGCATGTGGTGGAGGGGCAGAAGGCGAGAGAGAGAATCTTAAGCAGGCTCCATGCCCAGTGCGGAGCCTCAGGCAAAGCTCGATAGCACCACCCTGAAGAGTCTGAAGACTGAGCCACCCAGGTTCGCCTTCGTACTATCTTTTAAAAAAAAAAAAAAAAATTTTTTTTAATGTTTATTTATTTTTGACAGAGATAGAGAGAGAGAGACAGAGCACAAGCAGGGGAGGGGCAGAGAGAGAGACACAGAAACTGAAGCAGGCTCCAGGCTCTGAGCTGTCAGCACAGAGCCTGACGCAGGGCCCGAACTCACGAACTGTGAGATCATGACCTAAGCTGAAGTTGGACGCTTAACCGACTGAGCCACCCAGACACCCCCATACTATCTTTTATTATATTATTATTTTAATAATATTATAAATTTAATGTAAATATATTAAATTAATATATAATTTAATATAAATATATTAAATATAATATAATATATATTTATTAAATAATATAATAATATAATGTTAAGTAATATAAATATATAAATTTAATATAAGTATATTCAATATAAGTATATTAAATTAATATCATTTTAATATTTATTAAATTAATATTATTTAATATAACATTAATATTAAATTAATATTATTTATTAATATTTAGTACTCTATCGATATATTAATATTAAATTAATATTTAATATTATTTAAATAATATAAATTTATAAATATATTAAATTAATGTATAATTTAATATAAATATATCAAATATAATATAAATATGATATACTTATTAAATAATATAATATTAAATAATAGAAATATAAATATATAAATTTAATATAAATATGTTAAATAAAATATAAATGTAATATAAATTTATTAAATAACAATATTAATAACATAATGTTAAATAATATAAACATATAAATTTAATATAAATATATTAAATATAATACAAATAAATTAATATATAAATTAATATAAATAATAATTTAATTTATTATATATATTATTATTTTATATTATGTTATTTTATATACTTTTAAATGTTTATTTATTTATTTATTTATTTTTGAAAGAGAGAGAGGACACAAGCGGAGGAGGGGCAGAGAGAGATAGGGAGACACAGAATCCGAAGCAGCCTCCAGGCTCTGTGCTGTCCATACAGGACCCGATACAGGGCTCGAACTCATGAACTGAGAGATCATGACCTGAGTTGAAGTTGGATGCTTAACCGACTTAGCCACCCAGGCACCCCTATAGTAATTTTACAGTAAGTTTATTATCTGGTAACGCAATTCTTTTTTAAACATTTTTTGGCTATTTATAGATGTTAGTTTTTTTCATAGGACCTTTAACATATTTCTTCCCAGTTCCAAAAATCCCAATTGGGTTCCTGGTTGGAAGTGTATTAGGACTTATTATATATGCATTTTAAAAAAAATATAGATCACATATTGATCCTAAATTTATTTCCAGATATTTTTTGTATGTATGTAGCTTGGCACTAATTTCAGATAGGCTTCTCATTTTCTTTTTTTTATTTAAAAATATATTTTTTTAATGTTTATTTTTGAGAGAGGGAGAGAGGCAGAGAGAGGGAGACACAGAATCTGAAGCAGGCTCCAGGCTCTGAGCTGTCAGCACAGAGCCCGACATGGGGCTCGAACACACAAACCGTGAGATCATGACCTGAGCTGAAGTTGGACACTTAACTGACTGAGCCACCCAGGCACCCCTAGGCTTCCCATTTTCATTTCTAATTGAGTATTATACGTATAGAAAAACCTGTTGACTTTTGTAATTGATAAAATATCTAGCTGTTTTATCAAATTCTCTTATTATAACATGGTTGTCTTTCGGGAAGTTCTCTTGGATTTTGTAGGTCCAGAAACTCTAAATAAAATGTTACTTGTTTTCTTGTGTGTACCAAAAAAATTTGGTACTATTGGACGATTAATCAGAAGCTGTTGTCTACCTTCTCCTTGTATACCTCCAGGTAAATACTAGAAAAGCCAAATACTTATTTTACTAGAATTACTTGATACTAAGTCATTCTAGTCCATCTATTGGAGGAATTCTGGGAAAGATCTATTTATTTATATCTATCTCTATGTCTTTTAGTTTTTTAATGTTTTATTTATTTTTGAGAGAGAGGGAGAGAGAGAGAGAGAGAGAGACAGACAGACAGACAGAGCATGAGCCAGGGAGGGGCAGAGAGATTGGGAAACACAGAATCCAAAACAGGCTCCAGGCTCTGAGCTGTCAGCACAGAGGCCTGAAGAGGCCTGAACCACAAACTGGGTGGTCATGACCTGAGCTGAATGAAGTTGGATCCTTAATCAACTGAGCCACCCAGGCACCCCTGGGAAAGATATTTTAAATTTTGATGGCAAGTTAATCAATCTTTGTATATTCCTTGTTTCCTTTCAATTCCATATTTAAGGTTGAAATATTTCCATGTAATTTTAGGCATCATGACAGGCCACAACTAATTCTTCAATATGCTCTTCCCCTTTTTAAAAAAGGAACTTTTCCCCACAAGGTAAAAATAACATTACCCCTGGCAAAATTAATCTTAAATTTTTAATGTCAACTAATTATCTATTCCATATTCAGATATCACATTTTTGCCCAAAATGTCTAAACTAGTTGGTTCAAACCAAGACCCAATCCAGGTCTGTGCATCACATTTGATTGTATTCTTCTTTAAGTCTTTTTAAATGTAGAAATCCTTTTTTTATGCTGCTGCTTTGGTGAAGGGCTTGGGCCTATTGTCCTTTAGAATATCCTACCTTCTAGATTGTGTTTTTTCGTGGCATTGTTTTAGCTTACTTTTTTTCTTCCTTGTATTTCTTGTAGACTGAATGTTAATTCCTAAGGATTGATAAAATTCATGTTAAATACTTTCAGGGATTACATGATAGTAGATTCTTTAATATCAATTTGTTCTACCATTATTGATGCTAAGATTACTAGTGGATTAAAAGTGGTGTTATTTCTCCCTTGTGAAGTTATATTTTTCCAGAAAGCACTCTAGCACCATACCAATATCTGGTCTCTTAATGATTTTAAAACCAATAAATCCTTGTCTGAATCTGTTTCTTTAGGGGTTATAAAATGACGATTTTTTTCTAATTCTGTCATTTCATCTGCATTTATTAGCTGTCATTCTTCAATAAGGTTGAGATTTCCGGGGCGCCTGGGTGGCTCAGTCAGTTAAGCCTCGGACTTCAGCTCAGGTCATGATCTCACGGTTCATGAGTTCAAGCTCCGCATGAGGCTCTGTGCTGACAGCTGAGAGCCTGGAAGTTGATTCAGATTCTGTGTGTGTCTCTCTCTCTGCCTGTACCCCACGCACGCTCTGTCTCTGTCTGTCAAAAATAAATAAGCATTAAAAAAAAATTAAAAAAAAAATAAGGTTGAGATTTCCATTATTACCTGAGGCTATTTCAGATTACAGTTCCTGGTGGAAAGTCAGAATAGAAATTTAATTTTTAATCTTTAATTACCAATTTTCAGGGGAAAGGAGGTAGGTAGCAACTTTTAGTGATAAATGAGTTTTTTGCATTCTTTTTGAGCATTATTATGGACTTTGGATTTTCATAGATTGAATATAACTTGATCAATTGCAGTCTTTATCTTGCTGGTCAGTCTTTTGCTTTTGGTGTCTTAATGATCATAAACATACTCTGTTGTGCTTTTGTACAGTATTTTTTTGTTGTATGTTTTATGGTGTAAGTTTTTAGCCATCGTTGGTTAACTTTTGTCCATGGTGTCCAATGATTAATTTTTATAATCATGTGCCAATACTATACTGTTTATATTACTATAGATTTAATAATATATTTCAGTATATATAGTTTAAATTTCCTTTCTTGTTACTGGTTTTCAGCTGTCTTTTCATATTGATTTTATATGTTAATATGTATTTTACGTTATATTTCTTTTTTTTTAAAGTTTATCTATTTTGAGACAGAGCACATGCATGCATGCACTAGTGGGGAGGGGTGCAGAGAGAGAGAGTGAGAGAGAGAGAGAGAGAGAGATCCCAAGCAGACTCCGTACTGTCAGCACGGAGCCTGACTCAGGGCTGTGTCCCACTAACTGTGAGATAATGACCTGGGCAGAAATCAAAGAGTTGGACACCCAACCGACTGAGCTACCCAGGCGCCACTATGTCACTGTATTTCTAATTTTATTGCATTTTGGTGAGAGTGTGGCTGATAAATCTCAGCTTAGTCGCATTTATTAAGTTCTTTTTTTGGTAAATAAGTATAAATAAGATCTGTATCTGCTGATATGAGGGAATGTCCATGATGTCTGTTTAAGTGGAAAAACCATGTGAAGAATAATGTGGGCTGTATGTTTCAGTTTTTATAAAAATAAGCTAACAAAAATCAAAACAACTCCTGTATCTGTGTCTGGGTAAGCAAGAAAAAAGTACTTACTAGGTTGTTAATCACTTAAGAGAAAGAAAGAAGAATTCTTCACGATCCTTTCTAAGCACATTTCCTTTCCTGGAGGTAGTTACTTTCCTGATTTTTGAATGATTACTTTTTTTTACTCCAGTTTTTCTACTCATGTATGTGGTAAAACCCTAAAAGTTTATGAAAAACTGACTAGCTCATTTCTTAGCGGTGTAAAAAAAAGGTCTCTGGCTTCAGGTTTCCTGAGATTTTAAGCGCCCCTTCTGGAGAAATCACTGGGGAAAATCATGGGAAACATAGGACTCACTATAATTAAGGTATCTGTCGAAGACTGTAGTGGTCCGATATTGAACATTGGGCAGAAATATGGTCAGAAGGAGTAGGTTGTTCTCGGTCTTTTACTTCTAAGTTTCCCATGGTCTATCTGTTGCACTCAGGAATAGGTTAAAGCCAGAATGCTTCTGTGGGGTGACATGAGTGTCCTCAACTGAGCCCAGTTAGCAGGACATGGTGGGGAAGAGGAGGAATTGATCAGCTTGAGGTCAAGACAGACCAAATACAGATAAAAACCAAAGCCAGGTCCACCTGGACATTGTTTCCTTAGGTTTAAAAGAGATGGTATGATAGCAGCAGGGAATTTTCCTGGCAGCCCTACTGTCTGGCTTTTGAGCAGTACTCTTCCAGTGTGGACTTGCTGCCCTCTGCCTGGCCATGGTTGTCATATTGCTGCCTTCATTCCTCGTTCTCCTTGGGATTTCCTTTGTCCCTTTGTATGCCATTACTTTTTCTTTAGTCCTCTGGGTTTTATGTCTTTCTCTTTGTTTTATTTTTTTCTCTTGGTGGTGAATATCTTTCATTGTCTTACTGAGAATTGATACCTACAAGGTATATATTTTGAAACTTTTCAGATGTCTGAAAATTCCACCCTCTTGCTTGAGTGACAATCTAGAATTCTATACCCATGTACTTTCGAAAGTATTTCCTATGACATGAATTTTATTAGGATGACCCTTTCTATGTTTGACAGGATATTTACTACCTGTTCATCTGTATTCTTCCTGTTTCAGACAGAATATTATTGCGGGATGTAAAAGCTCTTACCCTCCACCACGACCGCTATACCACTTCCCGTAGGCTGGATCCGATCCCACAGTTGAAATGTGTTGGAGGCACAGCTGGATGTGATTCTTATACCCCAAAAGTCATACAATGTCAGAACAAAGGTTGGGATGGTTATGATGTACAGGTAATATTTATTATGTTGATGGCAGTCTAGTTGGAATTTTTATTCAAGTATTTATTGGGATATTATTCAGTATTTTGGGGAAGCGCATGTAGAAAATCTCAAGTTAAATATATAAATATAAATCAGTTATTTTCTGGAAGAACATCCTCCAAAGAAAACTGATTTTAAAGCCTGGAAATATTCATTGTAATTTTCATCCATAAATTTCTTCTAAGACATTAGTAAATGTCCAAAACTTTATACACTTGGGGTGGGGACAGAGAATCTCTGCTGGTTATCATGTTACTGTCATTCCTCAAAAAATACCAACCTACTTTTGAGAAATGATGTTAATATGATCAGGAATTGTAGACGATTAGGAATGTAAAATGGTGCAGGTGCTTTAGAAAACTGCCAGGCACTCAAAAGGTTAAACATAGAGTTACCAAATGCCCCAATCATTCTACTTCTAGGTATATACTCAAAAGAATTAAAAACATGTATCCACACAAAAATGTGTACATAAATGTTTGTAGCAGTATTATTTATAATAGCCAAAAAGTAGAAACATCCTAAATGTCCGTCATTGATGAGTGAATAAACAAAATGTGGTATAGCCTTACAATAGAATATTACTAAGCCATAAAAAAGAATAAAGTACAGATACATGCTACAATATACGTGAAAACTTGATGCTAGGTGAAAGAAGTCAGTTACATATTGTCTGATCAGACATTCATATGAAATGTCCAGGATAGGGAAATCTATAAAGACAGATTGGTAGTTGCCCAGGGCTGGAAAATTTGGGAGGAAATAAGGAGTGACTGCTAATGAATATGAGATTTCTTTTTGCAGTGGTGAAAATATGCTAAAATTGATTGTGGTGATGGTTGCACAACTACAAATGTACTAAAAACCATCAAAATGGGTGAATGTATAGTATATGAGTTGTATCTCAATAAAGGTGTTACAAAAAATAAAACAGCTTATCTGAAATTTGAGAGAGGAAGATAATTTGGCCAAAACTTACAGAAAGGCAGAAAAACAAATCAGATCTATTTTAGTTTGTGTCTCTTTAAATGTTGTTAAAAGAAGCATATTACCTATTTAGCTCAATATATAATTACAGAATTTAAACTAAATTTAGACTTTTTTTTTAAGGTGGAAATATTTAAGGCTAGTGTGAACTCTTTGCATTTTTCTAAATATCTTAAAATTTAAGAGATGCGTTGCCTGACTGCCTCAGGTGGCAGAGCATGTGATTCTTGATCTTGGGGTTCTGAACACAGGCTGGGCATAGAGATTGCTTAAAAATCTCTATGCTGGGCATAGAGATTACTTAAAAAAGATGTTAAAAAAATTTTTTTTAATGTTTATTTATTTTTGAGAGAGAGAGAGATAGAGTGCAAGCTGGGGAGGGGCAGAGAGAGAGAGGGAGACACAGAATCTGAAGCAGGCTCCAGGCTCCGAGCTGTCAGCACAGAGCCTGACGCGGGGCTTGAACTCCCCAACTGTGAGATCATGACCCGAGCTGAAGCCACACACTCAACTGACTGAGCCATCCAGATGCCCCAAAAAATGTTTTTTAAGAGATTACGTACAGGATTGGACCCTGAAAAGTTAGTCTGTGTTAGTCTGTCTATTATAAGATTTGTGTAGAAGGTTTAAAAAAAAAATTTTTTTTTTAATGTTTATTTGAGAGAAACAGGAGTTTGAATGGGGTAGGAGCATAGAGAGAGGGAGACACAGAGTCTGAAGCAGGCTCCAGGCTCTGAGCTGTCAGCACAGAGTCTGACACAGAACTCGAACTCACGAACTGTGAGATATGACCTGAGCCAAAGTTGGACGCTTAAGTGACTGAGCCACCCAAGCTCCCCTGTTTAGAAAGTTTTTTTCGCAAGGTTATGTACTATTTCTGATGCTATACGTAGTTACCAGATATTCATGTATGATGCTGATTTTTGAGCCCTAACCTTTAAAGAACCTCTATTTTTATTTTTTATTTTTAAAGTTTTTATTTATTTATTTTGAGGGGGAGAGAGAGGGAATGAGCAGGGAAGGGGCAGAGAGAGAGAGAATCCCCAAACAGGCTCTGCATGGGTCTCTGCACAGGATTTAAACCCACAAACTGCAAGATCATGACCTGAGCTGGAATCCAAGAGTTGGGTGCTCAACTGACTAAGCCACCCAGGTGCCCCAAGAACCCTTATTTTTAAAGTAAACATCTTGAACTACAGTAGCAAAAGTTGACATTTAAAATTTTGCTTAACGGGGGCGCCTGGGTGGCGCAGTCGGTTAAGCGTCCGACTTCAGCCAGGTCACGATCTCGCGGTCCGTGAGTTCGAGCCCCGCGTCAGGCTCTGGGCTGATGGCTCGGAGCCTGGAGCCTGTTTCCGATTCTGTGTCTCCCTCTCTCTCTGCCCCTCCCCCGTTCATGCTCTGTCTCTCTCTGTCCCAAAAATAAATAAAAAAGTTGAAAAAAAAATAAAAAAAAAATTTTGCTTAACGTTTATAAATTGTGGTATACTTAATATGTACAAAAGAATTCCTCATGTGTATATGTAAGGAATAAGGAATAGTAATAAAACGCACACTCAGGTACCTCCTACCTGGCTTTGAACCCTGTAGGTTGCCTTCTCCCCAACGCCGAAGTACTCATTGTTCTGAATTTTGTTTATCATTCCCTAACTTCATTTTACCTTATTGAGACAACTGTATAACCCAAATAGTATTTATTAAAAAAAATTTGATTCTCATAATCTATTTCTGTTTTTCTTCACAGTGGGAATGTAAGACTGATTTAGATATTGCGTATAAATTTGGAAAAACTGTAGTGAGCTGTGAAGGCTATGAATCCTCTGAAGACCAATATGTACTAAGAGGTTCCTGTGGCTTGGAGTATAATTTAGATTACACAGAACTTGGCCTGAAGAAACTGAGAGAGTCTGGAAAAAACTATGGCTTTAACTCTTTCTCTGATTATTATAACAAGCTGTATTCCTCAGATTCCTGTGGCATCAGTGGATTGATTACCGTCATAGTACTACTTGCTATTGCTTTTGGAGTTTATAAATTGTTCCTTAGTGATGGTCAAGATTCTCCTCCCCCATATTCTGAGTATCCTCCTTATTCCCATCGTTACCAGAGATTCACCAACTCTGCAGGACCCCCTCCCGCAGGCTTTAAGTCTGACTTCACAGGTATGTTTCCCTAGGTAATGGCAATAAGTAGGGTAGATGTGAGGTAGTGAATCTTGTGCTGGTTTCTGAAATAGAAACATAGTGGCATTGGGAGACCAAAGCAGATTTGTGTTCTCATATTTTACTTTTTCAACTTCTTTTACCTATTTTTCTGCGTAAAGATAATTGCAACCACTATGTTAAGGTGGCATGGTTAAATTATAAATCATCTTAATCAGAAGAACTTGATCAGATTTGGCAATAGGCATTTACCTTGAACTCCATCTCATACCATACACAAAAATCTATTCATTAAATATAGATCTCAGTATAAAAGGTAAAACATAGGTTTCCAGAAAACATGAAAATATTTGTCACGACCATGGGATGGGCAAAAATGTCTTTGAATACAAAAAGTTCCAGCCAGAAAGACAAGATGGATAAATTCGACTTTATTTAAATTGAGAACATTTAGCCATCAAAAGACAACATTAACAGAGTGAAAAGGCAAGCCACAGGCTGGGAGAAAATATTTGTAAAACATTATTTCCAACAAAGGGTGTGTATCTAGAATATGTAAAGAACTCTCCCACAAGTTTGAGGAAAGGCAGACAATCCAATTTTTAAAATGGACAAGAGAGTTGAACAGCCATTTTATAATAAAAGAAGATACCCAGATGTCTAGTAACAATATGAAAAGGTGCCTAGCATCATTAGTCTTCAAGAAAATGCAAATTAAAACCACATTGAGTTCATTATTAACCACCGTGTAACCACCATAAGAGCTAACATTAAAAAGGCACAGTATCAAGTAATGGCAACTGCAACTTGATGGTAGGAGTTAAAATAGAAAACACTTTGGAAAACTGTCACTGTCTAAAATCAAACATTCACCTCCCCTATGACCCAGCAGCTACATTCCTTGATACATATCTAAGGGAAATGCATGCATTTGTACAAAAAAAGATATGCACGGAATATTTATAACAGTTTTATTCTCAATAGCCAAAAACTGGAAAAAGAATGTCCATAAACATAAGAATGGGACAAATTGTGGTTATTTTCACACAATGGAATACTGTAGATTGGTTTTAAAAAACAAAAACAAAAACAAAACCAGATGTGTGCAATAGTGGGGGTTGCCTCTCACAGACATAATGATGTGCCAGACACAGATGAGTACCTAGTAAATGATTACATTTAGAAGTTCGGGAATGGGTAAGACCAAAGTATAGTGAGAGAGGTCGGGGTAATACTGTCTCTGATGTGGGCGGGTATCTATTGGGAATTGTCATGAGGGAGCCTTTTGGGGTGCTAGAAATGTTTTGTTGATGTGGGTTGTGGTTACATGCATGGGTACATATGTACAAATTTCTTATGCTATACAAGTGAGATTAGCACACTTTCCTCTATGTATGTTATACATCAATTTAAAAAAAACTTCCTCTGAGCAGAGGATGCTTTTTTGGTTTAAGACCTGACTTCCCAATCAATACAAATATCTTTGCTGCCTCCACTTGGATTCCTGCATCAGGCACCCAAGTACAGCTATCACATGAAGCTTTCATAGATGTTCATAATGCAGAAAGGAAGGACCTCCGACAAGTGGGGTCGTCTTGCAGTAGCTGATCCGGAGCAGGGCAAATATGACTTTTCAGAAAGGGACCCTCCTCCCTTCTAAGATACATCCCTTTTTTCCACGTCTATGGGAAAGGCACTGCTTAGTTATAAATCGGTATTTTATGAATATACTTTTTGAATACAACTTGTTTATGAGTTGAAGGCTGAGTATTAGCAATAGACAGTACAGGTGAAGTAATTGAAATGTCATGTTATTTTTGGTGTTGTAGGTCATGTTTTGTTTACATGAGGGTATATAATAAATCATTTTTATTTCTAGGACCACCTGGTGCAACTTCTGGTTTTGGCAGTGCTTTCACAGGACAACAAGGATATGGCAATTCAGGACCTGGGTTCTGGACTGGCTTGGGAACTGGAGGAATACTAGGATATTTGTTTGGCAGCAATCGGTAGGCTTTGCATTGATCTCACTTGCTCTTAAATTCCACTTTTCTTTGGAAGCTTCTTTGTTTTACTTGCAGTTGGAGTGGATTTGGTTTTGTTGAGGAAAATAAATAATGGTGACATTACCATATTAAATCAGAGTATCTGCTATATGGGCTTTCATCAATACTGTATATGCTACTTTCTTTCATTGTGTCTTCTTCCGATGTCATCCTTATAGATACTATGAGATAGGAAAAAGACTGTTTACTTAACATCTGAGAAAATGAGAAGATAGGAAAGAACATCGCGCTTGAGGAACAGTTAGCAGTCAGGTTTGGTAGGGAATGATAGAAGCAAGGCTGGACAGGGCTTGGAGCCAGATTTTGGGATGTCTTCAGTATTACTGGTAGCTTAATTTTAGATTTTATCTGACTGTGAGTTCTGAAAGAGTCTCTTCTCCCTGTCACTCTCTGCCACCACCCCCCCCCCCCACCATGGCAATGACCATACAATATCAGAGAAACAAAATAGTATCTATCTCATGTTATACCAGAACACTGAGGAAAAACACTTGATAAAGATTTTTTTTCCGAGAGTTTAGCAACAGAGTATTTAAAACTGGTCACAAGAAAATGCCTGACACGCTTTTATGTCTTCATAGAGCAGCCACACCCTTTTCTGACTCGTGGTATTACCCATCTCCTCCTCCTTCGTCCTCCAGCATGTGGAATAGCCGTGCCTACTCGCCACTTCGTGGAGCCTCGGGTAGCTATTCGGCATATGCAAGCTCAGAGACGAGAACCAGAACAGCATCAGGTGAGAGCAAAACATGGAGCTTCGTATCTTGTGGCAGTAGAGTATAGAAGTAGTTTTGGAACTTAGGAAGATAATGAACTGAGGGCACCTGGGGGGCTCACTCAGTTAAGTGTCCGACTCTTGATTTCAGCTCAGGTCCTGATCTCGTGGTTCGTGAATTCGAGCCCCGCATCGGGCTCTGCATTTATAGCACTGAGCCTGCTTGGGATTCCGTCTTTCCCTCTCTCTCTGCTCCCCACTGCCCCCTTCAAAAATAAATAAATAAGGGCGCCTGGGTGGCTCAGTCGGTTAAGCAGTTAAGTGTCTGACTTCGCCTCAGGTCATGATCTCACAGTTCGTGGGTTCGAGCCCTGTGTGGGGCGGGCTCTGTGCTGACAGCTTGGAGCCTAGAGCTGGCTTCAGATTCTGTGTCTCCCTCTCTCACTCTGCCCTTTCCCCTGCCTATGCTCTGTCTCTTTCTCTCAAAAATAAATAAACATGAAAAAAATTTAAAAATAAATAAATAAACTTAAAAAATACATTCAAAAAGATAACTGTGTATTAGTAATCATAGTTTTATTTGGCGTACCCATCAGAAATATTAATAGCACAGTTAACTGAGAGAGAATATAGTTTAGATTCATTCTTTCCTCTCACCTCTAAATATTCTTTAAAAATCAAGTAGGGATTTGGTTTAGACTCACTTCCAACATTAACCAACCAGGGCTTGACCTTCAACCTTCCTGAGCATTGGTTTCTACATGTGTTTAATTCTGTGACCTCTAGAGTTCTTCTTAAATTCTAAAATGAGAATTTCTATATACTGAATATTCAGCAAAACTCAATAAAAATGTATTAATTGAAGTATGGTGGTAATGTTTATTTCTATTGTTAAGAGGAAATTTTGTAAAAATCAAGGATATAATATAAAAAGTAATAACTATTTGTTTTTAAACATCTAGCTAATTAGCAGAGAATGGGAGGCAATGGGTCATGAAGTAGATTGCTGTGGATTGGATTCATCTTCAGCAGGGGGAAGTTCTAGAAGAGAGATGAATTCTTGATATTGACAGAAAACTGCATTTAAATATGTTTTGAAGTGTAATAGTGAATTTCTTATAGTACTGGTGTGAATATAAATTGATACAATTCACTTTGAAAAACCATGAGCATACTCTAGCCCCAGCAATTTCACTCTCAGACGTATAGCAACAGAAATGCACACATTCATACACTGAAAGATAAGTATGAGAATGCTCATAGCATCTTTAATCCTTTTTTCTTTCTTTTTTCTTTTTTTTATTTTGAGAAAGAAAGTACGTATGTGTGTGCACATGCACTCAAGAAGGGGAAGGTAAGAGAGAGAGGAAGGGAGAGAATCTTTAGCAGGTTCCATGCCTAGCATGGAGCTAGATTTCATGATTGTGAGATCATGACCTGAGCTGAAATCCAGAGTTGGATTTCATAACCAACTGAGCCACTCAGGCACCCTGCATATTTACTCCTAGTAGCCTCCAAGTGGAAGAAACCCACGTATCCAAGAGCAGTGAACTGGTTGAATAAATGGAGTTATGTCCATACGATGGAATGCTGTGTAACAGGGCGAGTGAATAAACAGCTGTATGCAATAATGTGGATAGCTCTTCCAAATATAAAAAGAAAAGAAAGAAGCCAGACACAAAGGACTGTATATAAATATGATTACAACATTCATATTTTATAAATACACATGTTTAAACACAAGCAAAGCTAACCTATGGAGTTAGATGTTAAGGTGGTAGTTATTTTTGGGGAGAAAAAAGGGGAGGTAGTGATTGGGAGGATATAGAAAAATATAGCTTACATAGGCCAAAACACAATAATAGAACACTCATTCTTATTGGAAACAAAAATTATAAAAAAACCCATAAATATCAACTAGAAGTGTATGGGACTTACATGAAGAAAATCATCAAACATTAAATAATCTAAAGGAAAACCTGAAAAAAAATGGACTTTCCAGGTGGGAACACTTGTCATCTGTAACCCATTAGCGTGTGTGCGTGTACCTGTGTGTGGGGGTAATGAAGTTAACGTTTACTTTTGAGAGCCTGAAACTTGCCCCCACATTATTTCTGTTTGTCGCCGGCGTGGTGACAGGTGGCAGGGCGTGGCTGGCTCCATAGGCTTCTCTGCTTTTTGGCTTAGGTTTTGAGTGTTGCCCATACTACGTTGCCTTAATTGCCCACGTTGCCTTAATCATGGAACACATCTTCTTTTGTTTCCCTACAAGTGATTTGCAGCAGCCTTGATGTTTGGATGACCAACTAGGAGGGCTGTTACGGGGGGCGAAGCATTGTCTGCATAGCCCTGCTCCCCACTCCCTCCCTCCCATCTCTCTTACTCATTTGTTAACAATAGATGTGTTACTGTTGTAATTTGATAAACAATGCCAGTGCAGTTTTGAAAATGAATATAAATTTTACTCTTCTCATTTTAGGATATGGTGGTACCAGAAGACGATAAGAAAGTAAAAAGTTGAAGTCAAACGTTGGATGCAAAATTTCTGACTTTTCATCAGTTTCTTAAAAAAAAAAAAAAAGTGCTACCTGCTAACAACTGGGGAAAGGGGAATATGCAAAAGTTCTGTAGTTTTTTTTGTCCTGTATTGCTTTTTGTGTTCTGTTACTTGATATGATATATGAGAAAATGCTTATGTAGAGAACTGTATGCTAGTGTAATATGCAGTTGTGTTTTATGGTTTCTGAGAGTGATGATTGCCATGGAAAGCTGAAAATGTATTTAATTTCTAAAACCTGTGATGCCATTAAGACTGAGGCTTTCTTACCATTAGATCCTGCATACATAAAACGTCAATCTTAAGTGGTTTTAGTATATGTGTCATTACTTTATACAAACGATAATAATCTATTTGGTATTTACTGTTTGGTGTTTGCTCTGATAACATTTAAACCAAGCTTTGGACTACCAATTATACTTATCTGTGTTCTGATCACTTTTGAGCTCAGGAGCTTTGAACCCTTCAGTGGTGGTGGGGTTCTAATAAGTGAGAATGACCTTTTTTGGGAAAAGGTAGAAAATGAGTATCTAGAAAGTTGTTGTGAATGATGTTGTGCTGACAAAAATGCTTGAAACCTCCGTATTCATTTCTTAGGAAGTAAAGTTTAAATGTTTCAGCAAAGGTCTTTTAATAGCAGAAGCATGCCGTTCTCTGTGAATCTCCAATATTGTAGCAGTCTGTTTCAGTCTTACATTAAAATGACAGGAAAAGTAAAAACAAAGGGTTTAATTTTTATTCTTTCTACCAGCCTTGACACAAATTGGTATTAACTTTTTTTTTATCCTTCTTCCCAAAGGAAAAGGGGTCTCCCTAATTTCCCCTGGGAGTCTTGCCTTAGCTTCCAGTCACTTGGTGTTTTCAAAAAAGGAATTCAGACATGGTGTGGAAGGAGGCCTCTGCTAAAAAATGACTTAAAAAAAAAAAAAAAAAGAAATCTCCAAGTCTCTCAACTCTCAAAGATTGCACCATTTGTCTCAGTTAAACTCTGCAACCCAAGAGTCCCATTTTTACCTCTTAGGAATCATTTAAAAACAAACCTGTGTTTATTCTTTAAAATGTGATTTAGGGGCCAGTTGAAAGAGTATTGTGAACAGAACTGCCCTCTCATCAGTAAAACTTGGTAGAAATCTTAATTCATGTCACACAAGAAACAGTTTTTATTTAAGTGTATTGCGCTAAATCCTTACTCCATTTCCTCTTAGTAAAGGGAGATGGAATAAAAGAAAATCCAGCTTATTGCCTTTTTCCCCAGTTGCTTAGTGTTTTGGGTTTTAATTTACCTTTTGCTACAGGGGTCTATAATCTTGAATCCAGGTATGTTTTACTTGGAGAGCAAAGTAAAAAGAAAGTTGTTAATTTAAAACTGCTGTGGATTGTCCCAGTGATAGTGATCTGCATATTAAATTTACTTTTTTATAACAAAGTGATTTAAAAACAATTTTTTTAATGTTTATTTTTGAGAGAGAGAGAGACAGGACGCAAGCAGGGGAGGGGCAGAGAGAGGGAGACACAGAATCCGAAGCAGGCTCCAGGTTCTGAGCAATTCCCGTGAGATCGCGACCCAAGTTAAAGTTGGACGCTGATTGAGCCACCCAGGCGCCCTGATTTTTTTTTTTTTTTTTAATTGAAATACAGTTGCCACACAATGTTATGTTAGTTTCAGGCCCAATTTCAATTTTTGGATACATTATTTCAGGTCATTGGAATTTTAAGAAAATGATGAGTGAATATAGAGTTGACTAAATTGGTGACTTTAGATTACTCTCAGCACGAGGGATGTTCTTTTTATTATTATTATTAAAAAAAAGTCCTTTTTAAGTTTATTTTGAGAGAGCAGAGGAGGGGCAGAGAGGGAGAGAGAATCTCAGGCAGGCTCGTGCTGTCAGCGCGGAGCCCGATGCAAGGTTGAACTCGTGAACTGTGAGATCATGACCTGAGCTAAAATCAAGAGTCAGACACTTAACTGACTGAGCCACCCAGGCGCCCCACGAGGGGTGGTTTTCTTTGAGGCTCTTTGAAAGACTGCTTGGAGGGAAAGAGGGGAAAGAAACTGGGCATATAGGGCTCAAGATCCTCAGCCCCGAACCCCCACTAGGGTGCTTCTCCTTTATTGTTGTATGTTTACACATCTTTGTTATTTGTGGAAAAGATTCTGAGGTATCGCCACCAAATCTAAGACAGAATAAAAGACAGTACAACTAACTGGGTCTCTTTAGTGTGTTGATGGCCCACAGTAGGGGATGGCACCAAGGGAAAGAAAGGTACTGAAGTTGGGAGCTTGGTGGACCTGCTTGGGTGGGCATGAAAAGGAGAAAGGAGAGGTGAAAGGGGGCTTTACAGTTTTCCTCACATGAGGGTTCAGCAGAACTTCAGATGTTAGGATAGGATTTCTGGTATTTTAACCAGTTAGGTGTGTTTCTGTAGTTTCATGAATGCTTCTCTCTGAAACTCCTGATCTTTTAGATTCTGACCCCTATCCTCCAAGACTGGGTTAAACTTATCTACTGTTCTTCCATAATACATTATATATACACTTTTACCATTGATTTTAGTACATTTCATTGTAATGATCTCAAGTGTAGATCTTTCTACTACTCTGAGCTCTTTAGGAAAGAGGGCCAAAAATTACTTCTTCCTGCCCCTTGCAGCTAGGGCATGGTCATGTGACTAAATTCCGTCAATATTTCTGTCCTATGTTCCCTCCAGGTCTTTGGAGAGAATGGCACAAAGACCTCAGGACAATTAAGAGACTATTCCCAGCAGTGATAGGGTAGTTCAAGATTTCATGGAGGTATTGGTGAGTGTCTGGTGGTACTCCCCAGGGGACCCTATTAACTGGATGATTGCTGTGGTATGTCTTGGCTGGTTTGTGTGCTGCCTGGATGCCCATGTCTGAAAACCTGCCTCTTCCTAAGCCTGGTTTTCCAGCCTTCCCATGGGTTTTTTGAGCTATTTAATATAAATGCTAATAAGTTCCTTTTCTGCCCAATTTAGTAGAGTCATTTTCTGTTTGCTACTAAGGACCTTGTGTGTATGGTGAATCTTCTAAGATTCTTTAACTGTAAGCAACAGATACTGGCTGATTGTAATAAAACATTGTGGTTGACTCCCAACTCCTGTTCCTCCCTGTTGATTTGTTCTCTAAACCAGTGGTTCTTAAACTTGAAGAAGCATCAGAATCACTAGAGGGCTTTAAATACAGATTGCTTGGCCCTACCCTCAGAGTGTCTGATTTAGAAGGTGTGAAGATGAGTTTTATGTGTCACCTTGGCTAGGTTATAATTCTCACTTATTCAAACACTATTCAAGGTGTTGCTGTGGGGATACTTTGTCGATGTGATTAACATGTACAATCAGTTGATTTTTAAGTAAAGGAGACTATCCTTGGGGATATGGGTGGGGCTGATCCAATCCGTTGAAAGGCCTTGGGAGCAGAACTAAGATTTCCTGAAAGAAGAAATTCTTCCTGTGGATAGCAGTTCAGCTCAAGAGGTAACATCCGCCCTTCCTGATGGCTTACTCTATGGACTTTGGACTTGCTTAACTAGCCCTAACAATCGTGTTAGCCAATTTCTTCTAATACATCTCTTCCATATACTGGTTCTGCTGCTGGTTCTGTTTCTCTGATTGAACCCAGAAGTGATTCTAAACAAACAGAACCTTGAGGATGAGTTTTGAAAATTGGTTCTGGGTTTTCTGGAATATGGTCTCTAATCTGATTAATTGAAAGACATTAATGACTGTTTCCAGTGTTCAAGAGGGTGCTAGTAGTCCATGGAGTGTTGTGGCAATGGAGACACACAAAGTACCACATTTTGGTAACACATAAAAAGCAAGATTCTGGATGACTATCCCTTAGGACATTTTAGTCTAACAAGGAGCGTAAGGGGACTGGCTGGTTGCTCCTAACTGAGCTGGACAAAGTAGAAAAAGAAAAAGATGAGCTCAGTGCTTCAAATTCCTAGCTGAAGCTTCACATTAATGACCTGAAAACTTTCTTTTTGTATTTTCTCTGAAAGAAACCATTACGTCCTTAGCTACAGGGCTGAGATTTCTGAAAACCAAACCCAGAATCTTATCCTGCAAGTGGGTGAATTACAACACAAATGACTTCCCAACCTCAAGGAATGTCTGCTGTTACAGTGAGAGCATTGAGTGGGAAAGAATGGGAACCTGAATAGTGGAATGGGGACGTATGGGAAGATCCCAGTAAGGTTGGGGCCATTGAACCCCTAAGGTCTGCTGTTTCTTACCAGCAGAAGTAGCCCTTCAACTCTTGTCTGAGAACATTAATCCTACTTTGTCTGAAACACCTGATATGGCCTCTCTAGAGTTGTTCCTTGCAAGGCATTACCGATTCTCCTCAGGATTCCACCACCCTACTTTGCTTCTAGAACCCACAAGTAGACTCCTGTCCCAGCAGTTACCAAAGGGTAAAGTACAAAGTATAATCCATGAGGTGCATTACACGCCAAAAGAACTGCATAATTTTTCCAATCTATACAGATGGAAATCTGGGGTCTATGTGGGAATGGATCTTAAGGTTGTAAGATAATTGTAGATAAATATAAAGTTGAATCAGGCCAAATTTATTGATATGGGTCCACTAAACAGATTCTGGATTTAGTATTTTAGTTCAAGGGATTTGAAAGGGCTCTAACAGCTTGGTTAGTTGGCTGAAACATGGACTCAAAAATGGCCCACACTAAAGTCAGACTGCCACAACTGCTTTGGTAGGTATATTGTAGAGGAAGGGATCTGAAGGCTTAATGGGATTGGAATGTTAGGGTAGATTTATCATGTTAAGACCTACTCACCCACCCTGGGAAGACACCTTTCAGAATTTTACTTTAGAAATGAATTTGGGTGTGGGGCCCCAGAATCCTTGAGCACAGTGGTAGCTCTTTGTAGGTCAGAAAATACAGTGAGAACTGCTTCCATCAAACTGGGGTCCCTAAATGCAATGAGGTTAATGTGATCCCAGGATAGGAGGGGCCAAGTGGCGACACTTAGTTGCCAAAGACAACATGGCCCGGTTATGGTAACAAACAGCAGAGTCAGAGTAACATTTACCTTAACTCACAGAGACCTAGGGTGTTGGTGTTGATTATGGCGTACCTAGAAAAGAAAAGGTGAGTGGTCTACTAAATTCTTGCTTGATCTGTGTAAATGGAAGAGTTCTAGATTGAGCAGAAGCCTACCTCTGCTACACTGCCAAAATTTATATTGTTAATCTTTTCCCCAAGGACTTGTTTCCCCTGAAGGACCTATGGCTATTTACTAGGGAGGCTGTGCACTGGGGAAAGGGAAACAATCATCCTTTGGGGATTACTGGATACTGTCTTTGAGTTGACACTAATTGTAGGAGGTCCAAAATGCTACTCTGGTCCACCAGCCAGAGCAGGGATCCATGAAGTTCAGGTGACTAATGGAGTTTTAGCTTAGATCTCTGTCTCAGTGAGTCCCGTGGGTCCCCAAATGTATGAATCCTATGATCATTTCCCCAGCTCTCGAATGCATAGCTGGAACAGACCTACTCAGTAACTGTCAGAGTCTTCACATTGGTTCCCTGACCTGTGGCGTGAGGAGTGTTACAGTAAGAAAGACGCACATGGAAGCTACAGAACTGCCTCTACCTACAAAATGGAAAACCGGTGGTGGCTGCAATACGGACACTGGATTAAAGGGGCCAAGAGGATGTGTGGGGACCCCTCCTGGAAGGAAAAAACATCTAAGTTAGAAATGCCAGTGACTAGGAATAGAGTGGAAATGAGGAAATGAAATGGGCTCAGAAAGCCCGTAGAATAATGAGTTTGATGTGTGTTATGAGTTGAATTGTGTTTCCCCAAATTTCATTTATTGAAACCCTAACCCCCAGTACCTCAGAACGTGGCCTTAATTGGAAATAGGGTTGTTGCAGATGTAATTAGTTAAATTAAGATGAGTTATACTGGATTAGGTGAGCCTCTAGTCCAATATGACTTGTGTCATCATAAAAAGGAGAAAGTTGGGCACAGTGTTGTATACACGGGAAGAATGCCATGTGATGACCGCAGTTATGGTGCCATAAGCCAAGGAACACCAGAGATTGCCAGCAAAGCACCAGAAGCCAGGAGAGAGGCCTGGGACTGATTCTTCTCTGGTGCCTTCGGAGGGGGCATGGCCCTGCCCATACCTTGATCTCAGGCTTGTAGACTTTAGAACTATAGAACTATGAGACAAATTCCTATTGTTTAAGGAGAAAAAAAAAAAAAAAAAAAAAAAGAAAAGTAAACCAAAGAAAAACCACATTTCTGGATGGACTGCAGAGCTTAGTGCCACCATCAAGGACTTGAAGGATTCAGGGCTGGGAATTCCTATCACATTCCTATTCAACTCTCATACTGGCCTGTGCAGAAAACAGATGGCTCTTGGAGAATAATAGTGAATTATCATATATTTAATTAGGTGGTGACTCCAGTTGCAACTGCTGTTCCAGATGTGTGGTTTTTTGTTTTTTTAATTATGTTTAAATCCAAGTTAGTTAACATATAGTGTAATAATGGTTTCAGGAGTAGAATTTAGTGATTCGTCCCTTACATGTAACACCCAGTGCTCATCCCAACAAGTGCCCTCCTTAGTACCCATTACCCATTTAGCCCATCCCCCCACCCAACTCCCCTCCAGCAACCCTCAGTTTGTTCTCTGTATTTAAGAGTCTCTTATGGTTTGCCTCCCTCTCTGTTTTTCAGATGTGCTTTCATTACTTGAGTACATTAATACATTTCCTGGTACCTAATATGCAGCCCTTGATCTGGCAAATACTTTTCCTTGATACCTTGATAGTGACCACCAGAAGCAATTTGCATGGCCAGCAAGACACTTCCACTGTCCTACCTCCAAAGTATATCAACTCTCCAGCCCCATGTCATAAACCTTTCCCTTCCACAAGACACCACATTAGTCCACGAGAATGATGATATTACGCTGATTGGACCTGGTAAGTAAGAAGTCGCAATGATTCTAGACGTTTTAGTAAGAGATGTGGGTGTCAGAGGGTGGGAAATAAATCTGACAGTGAAATTTCTGGAGGTCCATTGGTGGGCACAGCTGTTGGTTGGTCTCATTTGATTGTTGGCTGTATGAGGGCAGGAGTTATTTTGGGGGGATATTCCTGTTTTGTTCATGGCTATATCTTCAGTGCCTAGAATAGTAGATAGAATCCTAGCAGGAAATAGATGGATTTAATAAAGGGATTATTTACAAAGTTGTGGGCAAATGTAGGGAAACCACAAGAGTGGTATAACACAACAGGGTAAGTAACAAATTGGACTGTTGCACTCCTAGGGCTGAAGAACTTTTGAGTAAAGAGTACAAAGAGGCTCAGTGCCCCTTGTCATCACTGAGTAGCGGCAACCCAATTTTTCCTTGGGAGTTTGGATGAATTACCCAAGTCAATATAGTGATCGTTTCCTTTGCCTGTTTGTTCAGTAGCATAAGGAGTCCAAACCGGCCAGAGTTCAGCTCCAGGTATCCAATTTACCACGATAGTGTTTCCTGGTAGAAGCATTCCTTCCTCAGGCACCAGAGCTCCCAGATTCCTGGATTAGTACCATCTTGTGAACTTTCTCAGATTTGCTCTCCTGTCCTCTTTTACTTGGTTGGTGTCTCACCCACAGCAGGTGATTCCACTTTGAGACGGGAATGAAGCCCATTACTGCTAGGTATGGAATATGGCTTCCTGAATGGCTGCAAAGGGCCAGTTCATGGAACTCAGAAGTTCAGAGAATTAGCTCGATGGTGGATGGTCCTTTCTGAACAGACAGACAGACACACCTACACGTACACACACACAAAGCATTTTTTTGGTCTAATACAAATGTTCACAAAAGAGCAACCTGGGCAGTGGAGGCTCTTACACGACATTTTCTGTGGCTATTACTCAGCCTCTTTCTTCAGCAAGCCTTATTCTTGCTCAAATGGTTTATGAACAAAATGGTGGTGGGGGTGAAGGGTATGTACAGACTTAGTGACAGAGGCTTTCGCTCACCAAAATTCATCTGGCTACAGCCGCTGCTGAGTGCCCGCTCTCCAAAAGTAGAGACCAGCACTGAGCTCTGGATATGGTACCGTTTCCTGGGGGACCAGCCAGCCACCTGGTGGCATATTGATTACATTAGACCACCTGTCATGGTTTGCTGTCATTGGAATAGGCATTTACTCTGGGTTTGGGCTCGCCTTTGCCACTCAAAATGCTTCTTGGAAAAACCACAATACATGGGCTTACAGAACGCTGTATTAAATATCACAGCAGTCCACCCTGCGTTGTTTCTAAGGAACTCGTTTTGTAGTGAATGAAGGGCAACAATGGAACTAATAGAGGCCTCTGTCCTCTCCTGGATCCAGAAGTAGTACATCCCCATGATCTTGTTAGCTCAATGATGCCTTCAGGCAAATGTCTTTTCATATTTTGTTCAGCATTGCTAGTTTCCTTGCGTGATAAGATTGCTCCAAATCGTCTACTGCTCAATTACTGGGAAGTGGACTCCCCCTACTTTACATATCTGAAGACAGCTCTATCTTTGACCAAGGTAAAATCCCAAACATGTTCAATTATGTTTTACTTTACCTAATCTTTAGGTTCCTCTGCCATGTGGTCATCATTCTAGGTCTGATAATATTTTTTCCCCCAGCACAGTCTTTTCTAGTTTTCTTGTAATACCAGAGGAGAAAAGACAACACTTTTTCTCTTGACCTTAAAGCGTTCACTATTAAGAATGCTTATTAAGCTAAATTATTCACTTTATTTTATTTAAAATTTTAAAAATTTATTATTATTTTTAAGGTTTATTTTTGGGAGAGAGAGAGAGAAAGAGAGTGCATGAGCTGGGGAGGGACAGAGAGAGGGGGAGACAGAGGACGCAAAGTGGGCTCCTTGCTGACAGCAGAGAGCCCCATGCGGGGCTTGAACTCAGGAATTGCGAGATCATGACCTGAGCTGAAGTCGGCTGCTTAACTGACTGAGCCACCCAGGCGCCCCTATTTTTATTTTTTTGAGAGAGAGACAGAGAGAGAGAGCCAGCTGGGGAGGGACAGAGGGAGAGGGAGAGAGAGAATCCATAGTCTGTATGGAGCCCAACACAGGGCATGATCCCACAACTGTGAGATCATGACCCGAGCCAAAATTGAGTCAGTCACTTAACTGAGCCACCCAGGTGCTCCTAAGCTAAATTATTTAAATAAATTTATATTTGTTTAGATTAAATTAATTTGCAATGAATAATTTTAGACTATAATCATTGTGTATATATATATATATACTATATATATGTATATAGAATATATATAGTATATATACATATATATATAGTATATACACATATACATATAATATTATATATATTATATATACATATATAATATAAATAAATAATATATTATATTTTATTATTATATTTATACATATAATAAATATATAATACATTATATATAAATATATATAAATATATATATTATAAATATATATATTATATATATATATATAAAGAAACAAAAAGTAGAGGCACCTGGAGGGCTCAGTTGGTTGAGTGTCTGACTCTTGATTTTATCTCAGGTCATGATCCCAGGGTCATGGGATTGAACCACATATAGGACTGTGCGCAGAGCATGAAGCTTGCTTAAGATTCTCCCCCCCCCCTCCCTCTGCCCTTCCCCTGTTCTCTCTCTCTTAAAAAAAAAAGAAATAAAAGTAATACAAATTCTTTGTAAAACATTCAGTTTAGAAGGATATAAAGAGAAAAGCAAAAGAAGTCTGCATCTGCCCTTCCTCCCCTCCGGTCCTGTCAATGTGGCCTCTCTACTCAGAAGTAAGCTGGGTTTTGTTATTGTTCTAGAAATAATACATGACACCAACAATTTTCCCCCTTAAATAATAGATCTATTTTTTTTAACAGCTGCATGGTATTCCATCCTATGGATATAGCATAATTTAATCTGTTCATTCCTTTATTTTTATTTTTATTTTTTTTCATGTTTATTTATTTTTGAAGGAGAGATAGAGCATGAGCAGGGGTGGGGAGCAGAGAGAGTGGGAGACACAGAATCTGAGCAGTCTCCAGGCTCTGAGCTGTCACCACAGAGCCCAATGTGGGACTTTAACCCACGGACTGGGAGATCATGACCTGAGCTGAAGTCGGATGCCCAGCCGACTGAGCCACCCAGATGCCTCTGTCCATTCCTTTATTTTTAAAAATTTTTTTTTTTCAACATTTTTTATTTATTTTTGGGACAGAGAGAGACAGAGCATGAATGGGGGAGGGGCAGAGAGAGAGGGAGACACAGAATCGGAAACAGGCTCCAGGCTCTGAGCCATCAGCCCAGAGCCTGACGCGGGGCTCGAACTCACGGACCGCGAGATCGTGACCTGGCTGAAGTCGGACGCTTAACCGACTGCGCCACCCAGGCGCCCCCATTCCTTTATTTTTAAATGTTTACCATGTCTTAAAATTTTTTTCTATTTTCAACAAAGCAATAATGAACATACAGAGATATCTTTAGCAAAATGTTTAATTGTCACTCTGTAAAGAGAGGGTGGACCCCCACTCAAACAACAGAATCACTTGTTATTGTAGTTTAGATCATATATATATATATATGTATGTGTATTTACACATACATACATATGTATATGTTTAGATTTGTAAGACATGTTTCTAGAGTGTTACTATCCATGCTTAAATGCGGGATCCAGACTGAACTTAGGAATTGGGTATAAGAGGAGCTGCTATTTATTATTTTTTTTAATTTTTTTTTTAACATTTATTTATTTTTGAGACAGAGAGAGACAGCATGAACGGGGCAGGGTCAGAAAGAGAGGGAGACACAGAATCTGAAACAGGCTCCAGGCTCTGAGCTGTCAGCACAGAGCCCGATGCGGGGCTTGAACTCACAGACCGCGAGATCATGACCTGAGCTGAAGTCGGACGCTTAACTGACTGAGCCACCCAGGCGCCCCGAGGAGCTATTTAAACATGGCTTTCCGTCTTTCTGCATGGGTGGATAAAGTGAGTCACTCCGAAGCAGATCTTCTTTGTTCTAGGATTCTCTTCGTGGATTTTCTTAAGTAAATAAATATAGGGTAAGTAGGCAGGCCATTGCTCTCGAGGAAGCAGATAATAGGACTTCAAAAAGTGGCTTGATGAAGGCTACTTCTTTTAATATTTCTTAATATATAGAGACCAAAGGTTGCTTAAGAGGAACTAATTTTCTTGGAGACCAAGGTGACGATTGAAAAATAATGTAGCAATATTTTTGCCCCTCTCTTTTGGAATTCCTCACGAATTGTACCTCCTAGATGATTAGAGATAGGTCTTATTACCGAGGTAGAGAAGAATGAATTTAGACTGGGGATTCTGGCTTACTATGAAATTCTAGATGGTCTTGGGGGAAATCTGGTTCTGAGTTAACTTAGTGGCTATATCTGGAGCTAGAATTGCCCAGATCTTACAACAGGACACAATGAGTGTACTTTGGAATGAATGACTAAAGGTGTGGGTCTAAACCAGAGAGCTGTAAACTGGGAAGTCTAGGAGTAGGGCACCACTTTGGCCTCCACAGGAATAGGGACTGAAAAGGACAGCGGAAAAGAATACATCAGACTGGACGGTTTTCAGAATGTGGCAATAACAGTAGCTGATAATCTGGGCAGCTGGTGTATGGATCAGATTCTCCAGATTGCTCTCCAGAAGCATTTAAGAAATACGTTCAGCCACTCTGGACAATGTCCTTGGGATTCTTGAATAAGTGGGGTTGGAGGGAAGAAACGAGGTCTCTTAAAAGGTATTATGCCTCCAGCTAATCTAAAATATCAGAGGGGCACCTGGCTGACTCAGTCGGTAGAGCATGTGACTCTTGATCTCGGGGTCGTGAGTTTGAACTCCACTATGGGCATCGAGATTACTTTAAAAAATCTAAAATATTGAGTTTCTGGCCCAGCTGAATTAGGAAAAAATAAGAGATGCGATCATATCTGTTCCTCAAGTGGATTAAATAAATCATGCACAAAGTTCAGGGGGTATATTACTTCCTTGATGTGAATGAACATTTTATTATTGTAGCCTTTTTGGTAGCTACATCTCTCTGCTACTTCATATTCAGCTTATGGAAAGGATAAGAAAAAATGCCATTCTGTTTCACATGAACTGCAGGCAAGAGATTTGCCATGATTCTGCACTTACGCAGTTGACTTAAAAAACAAAACCCAAAAACTAAATTCAGGAATTTCTAGTTAGATTCATTAAACTTCATAATCTTTTTTTTAAAATGGAAGACAAGAAAACATTTGTGTCGTGGATGTCACTACAAATACTACTAATTTGTATACTTACACTCACTAGTCCTGGTACTTTAACCAATCAAAGGGTTTCAGGATTCTTGCTTTCTGGAAAATTATGGAGAGCTTTGCAAAGCAATACCAGATTTTATCTTCCCTAAGACAGAGTTGCTCAAGGTGTCTCCTAATCAAAAAAGTTGTTATAAAGTAGCCTGTCATGGCAACAAAGAGAGCCCATAATTTCAAAATGTGTATTTCTCATCGACATTGGTTGCCACTTTCTGGCTTTTTCTAAAATTCATTTTTTTCTTTTATCACTAGAGGGCAATAATGCTCCATTAATCAAAGTATAGTGGGCAGTGAAATCTTTTTTAGTTTGTTTCTCTTACTTGTAATATTTAGCGGGTTGTTCATGCTGTTATAGACCTATTAGATAATTTATTTCCTCCCAGACTGTTACCAGAATATAAGGGTTGCTTATATTAGAGCTGTTTTTCATACATGTCTCTGACGTACTGATAGAACCAATGTGGTCTGCTGTCATTTGGTCTCACATTTTCACTTATATAGGACTTAACTCTTTTCTCTGTGTAAAAATATATCCCGATTCTGATGATTTTTCATCTTTTCCACTATTGCCACGCAGGTTTAAGCTACTATTCTCTGCCACCTCAATGAGGCCTATGCTAACTACTTGTATCAGTCAGGCTAGGCTGTTCTGCCGTGACAAACAACCCCAGAATCTTACTGGCTTAATCAACACATAGCTAACACTAAGCATCTTATGCAGGTTGGGAGGGCTTCTGCTCGTTACAGTTACTCAGGGATTCTGGCTGATAAGCTTCCACTTGGCATGTTCTGCAAATGTAGCATACGGAAGGGCGCGTGGGGAATCACACACTGTTCTTAGAGCTTCTGTTTAGAAATGCCACGTGCCATTTTTGCTCTTCATTGGCCAAAGTGAATCACGTGGCTACACTTAATGTTAATATGGTAGGGAAGTACAATCCTAGCATAGGCTGGAAATGAAAGACCAAGTATATTTGGTGATCAGTAATAATAAAGCCAAACTGCTCTCTTTAAAATTTGCACATCCTGGAGTGCCTTGGGTGGCTCAGTGGGTTTGACTCCAGCTCAGGTCATGATATCAGTTTGTGGGTTCAAGCCCCACCTTGGGCTCTGCACTGACAGCTCAGATTCTGTGTCTTCCTCTTTCTCTCTGCCCCTGCCCTGCTTGTGCTCTCCCTCAAATATAAATAAATAAACATTAAAAAAAATTTCTGCTGGTGCAGCCACTCTGGAAAACAGTATGGAGGTTCCTTAAAAAACTAAAAATAGAACTACCCTACGACCCAGAAATTGCACTACTAGGCATTTATCCACAGGATACGGATGTGCTGTTTCGAAGGGACACACGCACCCCCCATGTTTATAGCAGCACTGTCAACAATAGCCAAAGTGTGGAAAGAGCCCAAATGTCCATCGATGGATGAATGGATAAAGAAGATGTGGTATACCTATACAATGGAGTATTACTCGGCTATCAAAACGAATGAAATCTTGCCATTTGCAACTACGTGGATGGAACTGGAGGGTATTATGCTAAGTGAAATGAGTCAGAGAAAGACAAATATCGTATGACTTCACTCATATGAAGACTTTAAGACACAAAACAGATGAACATAAGGGAAGGGAAACAAAAATAATATAAAAACAGGGAGGGGGACAAAACAAGACACTCATAAATATGGAGAACAAACTGAGGGTTACTGGAGGGATTGTGGGAGGGGGATGGGCTAAATGGGTAAGGGGCATTAAGGAATCTACTCCTGAAATCATTGTTGCTCTATATGCTAACTAATTTGGATGTAAGTTAAAAAAAAAAAAAAAAAAACAAGTTAATAAAAAAATAAAATTTCTACATCCCTATTTTTGGTCTAGGATTTTGCATCTTCCTTACCTTGTTGCATGTTTCCTAATAGCATGTATCATTTTCTAACTTATTAGAAAATTTTCCTTCTTAGCTAAGTAGAAGTTATGCATTCAATTTCTATTACCTTTAACTTTCATCTTGATTTCAGAAAGTCTGAAATTGGGGCACCTGGCTGCCTCAATCAGAAGAGCATATGACTTTTGATCTTGGGGTTGTATTTGTTTGTTTGTTTATTTATTTATTTATTTATTTATTTAAATTTACATCCAAATTATTGGCAACTGTAAATGGGATCCATTCCTTGATTTCTCTTTCTGTCACTTCACTGTTGGTGTATAGAAATGCAACCGATTTCTGTGCGTTGATTTTATACCCTGAAAATTTGCTGAATTCATGAATCAATTCTAGCAGTTTTTTTTGTGGAATCTTTTGGGTTTTCCATGTAGAGTATCATGTCATCTGCGAAGAGTGAAAGTGTGACCTCCTCCTGGCCAATTTGGATGCCTTTTATTTCTTTGTGTTGTCTGATTGCAGAGGCTAAGACTTCCAATACTGTTGAATAACAGTGGCGAGAGTGGACATCCCTGTCTCGTTCCTGACCTTAGGGGGAAAGCTCTCAGTTTTTCCCCGTTGAAGATGATATTAGTGCGGCGTCGTTCATATATGGCTTTTATGATCTCAAGGTATGCTCCTTCTATCCCTACTTTCTTGAGGGTTTTTATCAAGAAAGGATGCTGTATTTTGTCAAATGCTTTCTCTGCATCTATTGAGAGGATTGTATCATTCTTGTCCTTTCTTTTAGTTATTGTCCTTTAGTTATTTTGCGGATATTGAACCAGCCCTGCATCCCAGGTGTAAATCCCGCTTGGTCGTGGTGAATAATTTTTTTAATGTATTGTTGGATCTGGTTGGCTAATATCTTGTTGAGGATTTTTGCATCCATGTTCACTAGGGAAATTGGTCTATAGTTCTCCTTTTTAGTGGGGTCTCTGTCTGGTTTTGGGATCAAGGTAATGCTGGCTTCATAGAAAGAGTTTGGAAGTTTTCCTTCCGTTTCTATTTTTTGGAACAGTTTCAAGAGAGTAGGTGTTAACTCTTTCTTAAATGTTTGGTAGAATTCCCCTGGAAAGCCATCTGGCCCTGGACTCTTGTTTTTTGGCAGATTTTTGATTACTAATTAGATTTCCTTACTGGTGATCGGTCTGTTCAAATTTTCTGTTTCTTCCTGCTTCAGTTTTGGTAGTGTATATGTTTCTCGGAATTTGTCCATTTCTTCCAGATTGCCCATTTTATTGGCATATAATTGCTCATAATATTCTCTTAGTATTGTTTTTATTTCTGCTGTGTTGGTTGTGATCTCTCCTCTTTCATTCTTGATTTTATTTCTTTGGGTCCTTTCCTTTTTCTTTTTGATTAAACTGGCTAGTGGTTTATCAATTTTGTTAATTCTTCCAAAGAACCAGCTTCTGGTTTCATTGATCTGTTCTACTGTTTTTTTGGTTTCAATAGCATTAATTTCTGCTCTAATCCTTATCATTTCCTGTTTTCTGCTGGTTTTGGGTTTTATTTGCTGTTCTTTTTCTGGCTCCTTAAGGCGTAAGGTTAGGTTGTGTATCTGAGATCTTTCTTCCTTCTTTAGGAAGGCCTGGATTGCTATATACTTTCCTCTTATGACCGCCTTTGCTGCGTCCCAGAGGTTTTGTGTTGTGGTGTTATCATTTTCATTGACTTTCATATACTTTTTATTTTCCTCTTTAATTGCTTGGTTAGCCCATTCATTCTTCAGTAGGATGTGCTTCAGTCTCCAAGTATTTGTTACCTTTCCAAATTTTTTCTTGTGGTTGATTTCGAGTTTCATAGCGTTGTGGTCTGAAAATATGCACGGTATGATCTCAATCTTTTTGTACTTGCTGAGGGCTGATTTGTGTCCCAGTATATGGTCTATTCTGGAGAACGTTCCTTGTGCATTGGAGAAGAATGTATATTCTGCCGCTTTAGGATGAAATGTTCTGAATATATCTGTGAAGTCCATCTGGTCCAGTGTGTCATTCAAAGCCATTGTTTCCTTGTTGATTTTTTGATTAGATGATCTGTCCATTGATGTGAATGGGGTGTTGAAGTCTCCTACTATTATGGTATTACAATCAATGAGTTTCTTTATATTTGTGATTAATTGATTTATATATTTGGGTGCTCCCACACTTGGCGCATAAATGTTTACAATTGTTAGGTCTTCTTGGTGGATAGACCCTTGATTATGATATAATGCCCTTCTGCATCTCTTGATAGTCTTTATTTTAAAGTCTAGATTGTGTGATGTAAGTATGAGAAAGCTACCCCAGCTTTCCTCTGTTGACCATTAGCATGATACATGGTTCTCCATCCCCTTATTTTCAATCTGAAGGTGTCTTTAGGTCTAAAGTGGGTCTCTTGTAAACAGCATATAGATGCATCTTGTTTTCTTATCCATTCTTTTACCCCATGTCTTTTGATTGTAGCATTGAGTCCATTGACGTTTAGAGTGAGTACTGAAAGATATGAATTTATTGCCATTATGATGCTTGTAGAGTTGGAGTTCTGGTGGTGTTCTCTGGTCCTTTCTAATCTTTGTTGTTTTTGGTATATATATTTTCATCTTTTCTCCCCTCAGAGAGTCCCCTTTAAAATTTCTTGCAGGGCTGGTTTAGTGGTCACATACTCCTTTAATTTTTGTCTGGGAAACTTTTTATCTCTCCTATTTTGAATGACAGGCCTGCTGGATAAAGAATTCTTGGCTGCATATTTTTCTGATTCAGCACATTGAATATATCCTGCCACTCCTTTCTGGCCTGCCAAGTTTCTGTGGATAGGTCTGCTGCAAACCTTATCTATCTTCCCTTGTAGGTTAAGGACTTTTTTTCCCTTGCTGCTTTCATGATTCTCTCCTTGACTAAGTATTTTGTGAATTTGACTATGATATGCCTTGTTGATGGTCGGTTTTTGTTGAATCTAATGGGGGTTCCTCTGTACTTCCTGGATTTTGATGTCTGTGTCTTTCCCCAGGTTAGGAAAGTTTTCTGCTATGATTTGCTCACATAACCCTTCTACCCCTACTTCTCTCTCTTCCTCTTCTGGGACCTCGATGATTCTGATGTTGTTCCTTTTTAGAGTCACTGATTTCTCTTAGTCTTAAATCGTGCTCTTTTGCCTTAATCTTCCTCTTTTTTCCTGCTTCATTATTCTCTATAAGTTTGTCCTCTATTTCACTGATTCTCTGTTCTGCCTCATCCATCCTTGCTGCCGCAGCATCTATCTGTGATTGCAGCTCAGTCATAGCATTTTTTATTTCATTCTGGCTATTTTTTACTTCTTTTTTCTCTGCAGAAAGGGATTCTATTTTCGACTCCAGCTAGTATTCTTATTATCATTATTTTAAATTCTAGTTCAGACACCTAGCTTGTATCTGTGTTGGTTAAATCCCTGGCTGTCGTTTCTTCGTGGTCTTTCTTTTGGGGTGAATTCCTTTGTTTTGTCATTTTGAAGGGAGAAAAGGAATTAATGAGTAGAAAAATTGAAATTAATATTTTTAACATTTATTTATTATTGAGAGACAGAGAGACACAGAGTGTGAGCAGGGCAGGGGGCAGAGAGAGAGGGAGACACAGAATCCGAAGCAGGCTCCAGGCTCTGAGCGGTCAGCACAGAACCCGATGCGGGGCTCGAACTCACAAACTGTGAGATCATGACCTGAGCTGAAGTCTGTCGCCTAACCAACTGAGCCACCCAGGTGCCCCGAAAAATTGAAATTAAAAAAAAATTAAAATAAAAAAATATTAAAATTAAGAATTAAAAACACACCCACACACAAAAATTGAATAGATGATGCTAGATTCTAGGTATGTTTTGGTCTGGGTGTTGAAAGTGGTTTGACAGATTAGAGAAAAAAAAGGGGGGAGGGAAGAAAAAAAATTGTTCGAGAAGTTGAAAAAATGAATACACTGAAGTAGACTAAAATGAGATGGTGGGTAAAATAGAATTTGAAAAAATATACACAAAAGTAAAGAATATAGTAGAGAAAAATTAAAGACAAATATTTTTAATAAAAATTAAAAATAAATATGATTTTTCTTTTTCTGTATTTAAGGAAAAAGAATAGAAATGAAAAAGAGAAAAAATTAAAAAAAGAAATCGTTTAAAAATTTGAAAAAGTAAATACACTGTAGTAGACTAAAATAAAATGATGGAAGTAAAATAGAATTTGAAAAAATTTACATAAAAGCAAAAAATATAGTAAAAATTAAAAATCTTTTTAATAGAAATTGAAATAAAAATGAAGTTTTTCTCTTTCTGCATTTAAGAAAAAGAAAAAAAAAGAAAAAGAAAGAAAAAAGGAAATTGAAAATTTGAAAAGGTGAGTATACTGAAGTAGACTGAAATAAAACGATGGAAGTAAAATAGAACTTGAAAAAATTTACACAAAAGTAAAAAATATAGGGGCGCCTGGGTGGCGCAGTCGGTTAAGCGTCCGACTTCAGCCAGGTCACGATCTCACGGTCCGTGAGTTCGAGCCCCGCGTCAGGCTCTGGGCTGATGGCTCAGAGCCTGGAGCCTGTTTCCGATTCTGTGTCTCCCTCTCTCTCTCTGCCCCTCCCCCGTTCATGCTCTGTCTCTCTCTGTCCCAAAAATGAATAAAAAACGTTGAAAAAAAAATCTTAAAAAAAAAAGTAAAAAATATAGTAATAAAAATTAAAGAAAAATAGTTTTAATAAAAATTGAAAATAAAAATGAATTTTTTCTCTGTATTGAAGAAAAAGAAAAGTGTAAAAGAGAAAAAGAAAAAAAAAAAGAAAATTGAATAGATGGACCTGCTAACAGACTGAAGTAGGTCTGAAATTGCTTCGTTTTCCCCTAGAAGTCAGTGTATGTAGCGCTTTATAGTCCATAAACTAAGCCGGCGGTGAGACTTGTGTTCTTGAAGAGCGAAGTTGGCCCAGTTGGGCGGGGCTCGGTGTAATGGCTCTGCTCTCCACTAGATGGCGCTGCTAGCCTACTGGGGTGGAGTGTTTCAGCACTCAAAGGTGCGTATGCGCGTATTTACATGGGCGGGAACGGTGGAAAATGGCACCACCCAGCCACCCAGTCTATTCACCCGGATCAGCAGTAGCGCACCGGTCCTCCGTCTTCAGCTCTCGTCCACTCCCTGCTTTTCCACTCTCCGTGACCAGGCCCCAGGCAGTACCTCTCTCCTGAGTTTTGCCTCAGATGCGGCTGTTTTCCCTGGCCCCTTACTTCCGAAGGACTGCGGCTTTGACCCGTTCCGCCCCTCTGCGGGAGGGTCTCACCGAGCAATGGCCGAATGAGCGATGGCCGAATATCAGCCGCACCCAGGAACGCTTGCTGGACCCTGCTGCTGCCGGTGTCCCGAGACTGGCCAGGTGCCAGCCCGTCCCAGAAAAAGTTCGTGAGACAGTGTAGCTGCAGCGTTTCAGGGATGATGGAAAATCACAACACACACCTGGCACCAGGCTTCACCCTTAAAGACCTTGTTCCAGCACCAGCGAATGTGGCCGCCTTCCGGGGTCTGCTGGGACCCGGTGGCTTCAACAGTCTTTACCAAGTGTCCTTCCAGCAGTGGAACCGCTTTTCCCCGTGTGGCCCGAGAACCTCCCGAACCGCACTCTGTTCCTGGGGATTCGCCCTTCCCACCAGAGCACCACCAGGTATGGAGCTGCAGAGTTGCAGCCTTTGCCCTCCCCTTGTTTACAGTCTTAATGGAATTTAAACCCTCTCCTTTCTTCTTTCTCCCTTTTTAGTTTAGCACCTGTGGCTGTTTCTAATTTTCTACATTTTCTCCAGCTGTTTTTGGGAAGGGGTGCTTTTCCTGTATTCCCTCCCCACCAAGTCTCTGTCCTCTCTCTGCTTGCAAAAGCACCTCCCTTCCTGCTCCTTGCTCCCCAAGTTCACCTCTCTGCACCACATACCTGCTGAATTCTGTGGTTCAGGTTGTGCAGATTGTTGTGTTAATCCTCCAATCAGTTTTCTAGGTGTGTAGGATGGTTTAGTTTTGGTCTGGCTATATTTCATGGATGTGAGAGACACAAAAAACTTCCATGCTGTTCCACCATCTTGGCTCCTCCCCTTCCCCCCCCCCCCTTTTTAATGCTTATTTATTTTGAAAGAGAGAGAGAGAGAATCTGAAAGAGCAGACCTAGGCGGGCTGACTAGTGACTATGTCCCCTACATGGCCGCAGAAATAAGTTCCTGCTCAAACCTCAGAACACGCCTCCTCCCCTTAAGTAACTTATGTTTTCTAAGAAAGCAGGCTACTGATTGATGCATTCTTCGGAAGTCTGAGGTTGAAGGAAGGGGAGTGTGAGAGGCGTGGAAAGTATGAGTAGAAGAGGTAGGGGCCAGAGGCAGGAGCCCTCAACCCTGTCCAGGCTTAGAATGACCTGGGAGCATTTTACCCCTCCCCAAACCAATTAATCAGAGTCTCTGGGGATAGTGTTTGGTGCTAGGTATTTATATAGCACAGCAAGGCTGACAGCCAATGGTTCATAAGAAACGTTCTGTATACACTGAGGCCAAACATGTAAGAGATCCTCAGACACAGTGGTTCTTAAACTTCAGGTGCATCAGAATCTCTTGGAAGACTTGTTCAAACACAGATTGCTGAGCCCCACCCCCGGAGTTTCTGATTCAGTAGGTCTGTGACCACCAGGCCCAAAATTTGCATTTTTAACAAGTTCTAGGTGACGCTGATAATTGCTGATCTGGGACCACACTTTGGCAGCCAATCGGCTGAGTCCACGACCCTTCCCCAGCCAATCGGCCAAAGCCATGATCCCTATAAAACCTTTGTGCTTTTGAAACTCGCTTTCTCTCTCCGGTATCTCACCGCTGCATTGGTGCAGGTAGGGGATTGAGCTTGAGCTAGCTCGAATAAAGGCTCTTTGCTTTTGCATCGGACTCGGCTCCCTGGTGGTCTTTGGGGATCACGAATTCTGGGCATAACAAATCCTAAGCAGGTTCTGTGCTGTCAATGAAGAGCCCAACATGGGGCTGGATCCCATGAACCATGAGATCAGTCTGAGCTGAAATCAAGAGTTGGGACGCCCAACTGACTGAGCCACCCACGTGCCCCATGGGGTTGTGAGTTTGAGCCCTACGTTGGGTGTAGAGATTACGTAAATAAATAAAACTTTTTTAAAAAGTTTGAAATTAATATTATCAACCTCCTCCAGAACTATGTATATAAAGAATCTTAAGTCACTCCTAATAATGTTACACTTAGTTAGTATTCTAGTTCTACAATGTTTTGTTCCTCTGAGAATTTGTCACTGATTATTGTTTTATGTGGTAGATTACTTAGTCAAGTTTCTCCAGAGAAACAGAAACAGTAAGATATGTATATATAAATACATGATATAAATATACATATACATATATATGTATATATATGTGTATATATATAAATATGTCTGTATATATGTGTCTATATCTATGTATCTTTTACTATTGCGTATATTTTGAGGACACATTTCTCATAGCTTCCAGTTTTGGGGCTTAAGGATTTTTTTTTTCCTGCTTGAAATATTGAGGAAATGAGGAATTGGCTCCTTATGAAGAATTGGCTCACACAATTATGAGAAATTGGCCCACACAGTTATGGACGCTGAGAAGTCCCAAGATCTGTCTGCAAGCTGAAGACCCAGGAAAGCCAATCTGAATCGGAAAGCCTGAGAGCCAAGGGAGCAGATGGTTTAAATCTCAGTCTGAGGGCTGGAAAAGATGAGATGGGATGTCCCAGCTCAAGCAAGCAGGCAGGAAGCAAAAAGGGGCAAATTCCTTTTTCCTTTGCTCTGTTGTATTCAGGCCTTCAATGGATTGGGTGATGCCTACCCGCACTGGGGAAGGCAGTCTATCTTCAAATGATAATCTCATCCAGAAACACCCTCACAGATACACCCAGAAATAATGATTAATCTGGGCACCCCATGGCCAGTGATGTTAATGCATAAAATTAACCACCATATATGTCAATGCTGTTTAGATTTATCCACATTTGACCACATGTTTCTTTTTTTAAGTTTTTTAATTTATTTTGAGAGCGAGAGCATGAGCAAAAGTAAGTGCACGAGTGAGGGAGGAGCAGAGAGGGAGAGGGAGAGAATCACAAGCAGGTTCTGCTCTATCATCACAGAGCCCAATGAGATCTAGAGTCAGACGCTCAACCTTTTGAGCCACCCAGGTGCCCCCACATTTTGCATTTTACTTCTTTCCTCTGGTTGCTTTTCCTTTTTTCTAAATTATATCCTTTGGAATTCCTTTCTGTTAGTCAAAGTTTCTCAGAGGTCAACTCTCTCATTCTTTGTTTGCCTTAAACTGTCTTCCATTTGCCCTCACTCTTTTTGAAAAAAAGTTTTTTTTAATGTTTATTTATTTTTGAGAGAGAGAGAGAGCACAAGCAGGGGAGGGGCAGAGAGAGAGAGACACATACAGAAACCAAAGCAGACTCCAGGCTCTGAGCTGTCAACACAGAGCCCGACGTGGGGCTCAAACTTGGGAGATCATGACCTGAGCTAAAGTTGGATGCTTAACTGACTGAGGCACCCCCATTTACCCTCACTCTTTATGGGTAATTTAGCTTCTTTATATGTATGGAATTCTAGGTGACAATTATCTTATTTCACTTTGGAGATATTCTATGCTTTTGTTTCTATTGAGAAATCTCTTTGTCATTCTTTTGTAGGTATTCTTTTTCTTGGTGTTTAAAATATTTTATCTTGGTGTTTTGCAATTTATAATGTGATGAGGTATTGAGATTTATTTCTGTATTAACTGCTTGGTACTTTTTGTGTGTTCCTGATTCTGAGGATTTCATGTGTTTCATTAATTCTAGAAAATTCTTAGCCATCTCTCTGAATATTTTCTCTCATATCTATTTTTTTCTCAAATTCCTATTAGACATGTATATCTTCTCATTTTAACCTCTTTGTCTCTTAAACTCTCTTTAATATTTTATGTCTTCTATCTCTATTACAGTTTGAGTAATTTTCTTAGCTCTGTATTCAATTTCCTTCTTCATCTGTGTCTAATCTGCTGCCTAATTTGACTAATGGGTTTTTAGTTTCAGCGATTACATTTTCATTTCTAGAAGTTTTTTCCATAGTCTTCAGTTATGTTTTGATTCCTTTCTGAAATGTCATTAATGATTTTATAGTCTTCATTTGATAAATTATTCAATTATCTGAAGTTCTGAGGGCCTAATTTCCCTCCACCTGCACTTTCTTATTACATACTTGTTACCTCTGTTGTCTCTTGCTCATGTTGGATTATTAAGTACTCAGTTGTGTTATTTTATATTATGAGTTAATCTTTAGAAGGGCTTTTTTGTGGGAATAGTGGTGAGTGTGGTGAGGGAGCATAAGTCAGGCTGAGGGCAAAGTATAAGCCAGCATACCTACCTCCCCTCCCCCAGGTGGGATATGTGTGATATTCCTTGGACACTCCCGGCTACCCAAAACCAGGAAAGGACAAAAACACAAATGGTTAAACTGATAGAGGCTCCATCAGTTTGCAAATATCTTAGTAAATTATAAGAAAAAGGCAATCTTATCAATAGTGTAGTATCTAGAAACCTATAGACTTAGTTTTCTAGATCCCCAACATCACCCTCCCCTCCATAGTGATGTGGGGAACAAGGCAAGAAGGAAATGGCAGATAAAATTGAATTTCCTTCTTATCTTCAGCCCATTGACAAATACTTGATGCAGGCAGAGTAAAACATTTCTCCAGGAACTCCCTGATGTCTTAATGTTAAGATAGCTAGAGGGAAAAACAACCTTAGCTTGACAATAGCTAGGCCTCCAGTATCCTGGGAGTCTTCTTTATCATATGAAAATCCCTTTGGAAACTTCCCCTGGACTTTACCTCCCCAATTCCATACTATATAACCAGTCACTCTTCACAACCCTAGTGCAGCTCTTGTTGCTCACTGGTCCTGTTCCTGTGCTTTAATAAAATCATTTTTTTGGTACCAAAGACAACTTCAAGAATTGTTTCTTGGCCATCAGCTCTGAACCCCCCATCACCTCCAAATCTCGTCAAGTGTGTGTCCCTTTTGTGTAGTTTTCTCCTGCCAGGTGCTCCAGTGATGTCATCTAATCATCCTAGGAGTGATTTATGTGTTAATTTTGGCTTGAGAATTTCTGGATTCTTAAAACATTGATCCATAATTGAGTTTCCAGTGAGGAAACTCCTTTTGTCTCCCCCTACTTAAAATCTAGGCCAAAAGAGGCAAGCTTCCTCACCATCTCCTTATGCTGGTAGAGAGAGATTTTCTAGTCCACCCTGAATTGTGTTTTATGTGGGACAGGGGAGGGAGAGTAGGCGGGGCTCAGTTTCAACTCCCTATTTGAGAGTCTCGAAACCTTTTACTCACCAAGTGCACATTAAAACCCAATTCTCTAGATTAGTCAAAGTGGAAATAAAGCCCATCAATCCAGATTAGCTGTCACATCAGCTCAATCATATAATACTCTGGTTTTTAGCAACCTCTTCCTTTCTGGCCTTTGGGAATTTCTATTACTTTCCTATGAGCTTAGCTATGCATTCAAAAAGATATTTCATCTTGCATTCCTCTTTGTTAATGGTGGGAGGTGTTTTCAGAATATTGAGTCTGTCCTCATAAAACTAGAAAACTTCAGTATTCTATTAATCTATCAAAGGACTCCATATCACTCATCACAGACTGATTTGCGTCAAGAGCACACATTCACACGGATGCATGGCACATACCACACATGTACTTCTGCATGTGCTCTCTCTCTCTTTCTTCTATTTTTCTATTCTCTTAACCCTATGGAAAGCTCAGCAGATTATTAATCATAAGCGATACAGCATAACTGAGCTTATCAAATCTGCATATCCTGAACTTAAGTCTGTTGCCAAACAATAGACTCACTATTAGTATCTATGTGTAACTTTATCCTTTAGAGGGTCTAAGTGAAATAGAAGTTTGAATGGTGAGAAAACTATATGGAATCATTGCAAGCTTTTTACTTTACTTCCCCATTTATCATCAACAGAAACTTTGTGGGAAGTACATGCAGTGGTTAATTCCTGTGCAGTGAAAGCCCGTGTTTGAATCTAGCCTTTGCCAGTCTATGACATTGAGGAACTTACTTGACCTCTTTCTGCTTCAGCTTTCACATCTGTGAGATGTGAGTGTTAAATGTGAGCACTGAGTGAGCGAGTATATATATCAGCATAGTGCTTAGCATACAGAAAGATCTCAATAATATGTTGGTTATTGCAATTATTATTATTTATCTTTATGCTTGAAAAAACTCAAGCCCCTTCAAAAAAACTCTGAGATCCTGTGTATTAGGCTGAACTATATGAAATTGCCATGGTTGTAGGTCAAAAAGCATCAAAGATTGGTAATTTCATAAGGTTTGTTTCAGAGTATGAATCTGATTTGAAGTTGTTAGAGGAAGAAATGTCAGCAGGAAGAAATTTTGACAACAGAAATACAGATGAGGGCTCCTTCTCTGGGGACATACAGGAAAGTCCCCAGGTGTTGAATTGTGCGCATTTGAATTCCCCATTGGCTGGGCATTTCTTCAATTTTCATTTAGTTACTCAATTTTAACTTTGCCTAATTTAGATAAAGTTTTACCAGAAAGTTGCAAGAAAGCTACATATTTCAGTGTATTGAATGGGTCTATGTGTCTGAAATAAAAGATCCCTTTTGGAAGCCATAGTTAAGAGAAGTAGCTGGCCAGCTTGTTAGTTGGCTAGGCACCTCGTTAGAGCTCCTAAGGTGTCCTGCTGAGTGATTAGGAGAAAGAATTGAGAGTGAATTTACATACTTCTAGATCTGATCTTCTTGTTAACTGTGGATGGCTGATTAGTAACCGTGGAGAAAATAAAGGTCCTGTTGGGTGGCCCACAGGGAGTAATGCATAATTAGAAACTGCATCCCTTGCCAAACAGAGAGCTGATGCTGTAGGCTTGATGAATAACCTCCTGACACTAGGAGTTGGAATTTAGCCTAATTCCTGTCACTTTCTCCTGTAATTTGACTGTGTGATTCACTGACAAGAGAAACAGCTCTGCGGAGGTAAACCCACAGGAGAGCCTCTCAAATGCTGTCTGACTCCTTTTAAATTCACTCCTCTCTTAGAGATCAGTGATTAGGTAACCTCTCCAACTCCGTTTTTATGACTAAAGTAAATTAGAAAATTAGCGACAATTAAATTGGCTATGGGAGAGGCTTGAAATATATGGCCTGTCAAGACATAGTATATTCTGTAGCACTTAATATGATCTCAAGACTTGGGCTCTACTACTTCCTTGGCTGGCAGGATTTTGTTTTGTTCCCACCCTAAAACTGAATGGCAGCTGAATGTTGACTCAAAGCATAAAGGGGTGTTACCACCAGTCCAAGCCTGTCAGAACTTTTAGATGATAGTTTCTCTTAAGTTGTTACTAAAAAAAATTATATAAGTAATCCATGATAACTTCTGTAATAAAGATAAGTGAAAGAAAAAAATGAAACCAGATCACCCATGATCACTCAGAAATCGCCATATTAACACCTGGGTATAGAGTAAGACTCAGAGTGGAAAGAAGAATGAGTCCAGGGAAGATACGGAGAAATAGGCATTTCATGGAGGAAAAGGCACTTTCTTAGTGTAATAGAAGGAAAACGATGATAATACTTGCAAATGGGAGATTGGTGGCTGAAACATGAGACTTGGCATGGTGGGTTCTGTATTCTTCATGAAGTATGAGGAATGGTCACCAGCTGAGGGGCAGAAGGGAAGGAGGAAGTCAGAGTTTGACTGGAGTGGAGAGGTATGCAATAGTAATGGAAAATGGGAGAGGGCTTTTGTAGAGAATATTAGGAATATTTCTGGCATGGTTGTGTAAATCTGACATTGTTCACTATGAATTTGACTTGTTACCATTCTGCCTAGTTGGGTATTTTTCTCCAGCAATAACAAATGTTCCAGGTTGAGGCACAGAGAAGGTAGGTGATATTGGATCCATGCATAGTTAATTTGGAAGGAGAAGGTCAAGAAATTGAAGGTATTTGCAAGACAGCAAATGTGGCGTTAGGCACTGGTATTGAAGTTGGATGAGGAGGGTTGTGCTGGGTACAATGAAAGTAGAGATGTCAACGTGTTGGGGACATTGATGACAACTGGGAGGGGAGGAACTTGAGAAAGTGATGTGAAAGGAAATGTTAGCATAGGAGATTGGGATTTTTCAATTAGTGCTGTTTCCTCCCTCCCTCCCTGCCTTCCTTCCTTTCTTCCTTTCTTCCTGGGAAGCTCAGTGGAAGAGAAGGTATCTTCAGCTGGGGTGATTGGAAAGGCTCAACTGAGGTAAGACTTGAGTTGGCCTTGGAAAGATTTGTATGTGCAAAGAGGCTGAAAGTTATGTGGATCTATAATTTTGGTTAATTGCACAAAATGGAAATTCACGACACTTCTGTTTCCTTGCAACGAATAGCTTTCCTCAGTCATTGCTGATGCCATTTAATTAAAGATGAACTAGTATGTTATGTCAGGGAGGCTAGTGTGTGTGTGTACAGGCTCTCAACATTTTAACTCCATGACTTTATTTTGTCATTTTATCAGGTGTTATGCCTTTAGGGGACTGAGTCATTCTAGGCAAATCTAAGAGAATGATTGATAAATTATAAATTCCTACTAGTTAAGTTTCAAGACAAGAAAGTTCCTGAGGGCTGATGAGCACATTCTTCCCAGCAGGAGTCTATTTACCTTTCTTCTCTCTCACGGTCTCTCTCTCTCTATCTGGGCATTTATTTATGTTTTGCAATATTTCTTGAGGTCTTACTATATTCCAAGGCTCCTGACATGTTCTTTACTTTCATTAGCTCATTGAAGCCTCCCAACAAGTCAGTGAGGCAGGCTTTATTATCCCCATTTTTTACACAGGAAACTGAGACTCAGAGGGATTAAGTTTTGTGCTCTCACTCACCTAGCTGGTGGAGCTGGGCATCCCATTGAATCTATGGACTGACCACAGCTTCCATAACTTAATACTGTGGTACACAGAGACACACAGACACACGCATACACACAATTTAAAAATTGAGGTAAAATTCACCTAACAAATTCACCATTTTAACCATTTTCAGGTATACAGTTCAGTGGCTTTAAGTACATTCACAAGGAGGTGCAAGCATCATTACTAATTCTGAACAGTTTCATCACTCCAGAAAAAACCCCCTACCCATTAAGCAGTCACTTCCCACTTTCCTTTCCCATCAGCCTCTGGCAAACCCTAACTGGCTTTCTGTCTCTGTGGGTTTTCCTATTCTGGACATTTCATATAAATGGAATCATATAATATGTGGTCTTTTGTGTCTGGCTTCTTTCATTAGTTTTCAGGGCTCATCATGTTGTAGCATGTATCAGTACTTCATACCTTCTTATGCCTGAATAATATTCCAATGTATGGATATACTACATTTTGTTTATCCGTTCATTAATTAATGATATTTGAGTTGTTTCAATTTTGTTTCCAACTTTTGGCTATTATGAATAATGCTGCTATGAGCATTCCTGTACAACTTTTATTTCAATATGCGTTTATTTTTGTTTTTAAAAAAATTTTAAATGTTCATTTATGTTTGAGATAGAGAGCATGAGTGGGGGAGGGGCAGAGAAAGAGGGAGACACAGAATCCGAAGAAGGCTCCAGGCTCTGAGGTGTCAGCACAGAGCCCAATGCAGGGCTTAAACTCAAGAACTGTGAGATCATGACCTGAGCTGAAGTCTGATGCCTAACCGACTGAGCCACCGAGGCACCCCAACATACATTTTGTTTAAAGTTTATTTATTTTGAGAGAGAGCACTAGTGGGGAGGGTCAGAGAGAGGGAGAGAGAGAAAATTCCAAGCAGGCTCTGCACTGTCAGTACAGAGCCCAACGCAGGGCTCAAACCCATGAACAATGAGATCATGACCTGAGTCAAAGTCAAGAGTCAGATGTTTAACCAACTGAGCTACCCAGGTGCTCCTGAACATACATTTTTAATTCTCTTAGGTATATACTTAGGAGTAGAATTGCTGGGTAGTGTGGTAATTCGATGTCTCACTTTTTGAAGAACTGCCAAACTTACCCCAGTGGCTACCCCATTTTATATTACTACCAGCAATATATAAGGGGTCCACTTTCTCTGCATTGTTGCCAAAACTTGCCATTTTCCATTTAAAAAAATTACAGCTATCTTAATGGGTATGAATAGTATCTCATTGTGGTTTTGATTTGCATTTCCTGAGTAATGATACTGGAGTTTTCATTTCATTATTGTATTTTATTTTTTAACTCCAAAGTTTTTATTTGGCTCCTTTTTTATAATTTCTGGCTGTTTATTGATATTTTCTATCTGGTAAGATATCATTCTCATGGTTTCCTTTACATCTTGTACGTTGTTTCCTTTGCTGATTTAAGTATATTTAAAATAGTTAATAAAAGTTTTTGTCTAGTAAGCCCAATGCCTGTCCTCAGGGACAGTTTCTATTAATTTCCTTATTTCCTGTTTTTTGACTTAAAAAATGTTCATTTTGAGAGACCGAGTGAGTGAGTGGGGGAGGGACAAAGAGAAGGAGAGAGAGAATCCCAAGAAGGCTCCACGCTGTCAGCACAGAGCCCCACATGGGGCTCGATCTCATGACTCTGAGATGATGACCTGAGCTGAAATCAAGAGTTGGAGGCTCAACCAACTGAGCCACCCAAGCGCCCTCTATTTTTTTGACTTACTTCTTTTCATGCCTTGTAATTACTGAAAGCTGAACTTTTTTTTTTTTTTTTTTAAAGCTGAACATTTTGAATGTTAGAACATGGCAATTTCATTTGTCAGATTCTCCCCCACTATTCTCCCTATTCTCCCCTAGGGTATTTTGTTGCTGCTTGTTGTAGTTGTTGTTTGTGTAGTGACTTTTCTGAACTAATTTTATAGAGTCTGTATTCTTCATCATGCATGGTTACTGAAATCTCTGCTCTGTTAGTTTAGTGGTCAGTCAGTGATTCTACAGAGATGTCTTTAAATGCCTAGAACCTGAACAAAAATCTCTTATTCTTTGGAGATGGGCTGTGTGTGTGTTGGGCATGTCTTCAACGCTCAGCCAGTAGTTTACAACTCTGCTTTAGCCTTCATTTCCTGCCTGTGCAGAGCCTGAACATTAGCCAGAGGTGAGAGCTTGGAGCTTTCTCAGGTCTTTTTTGAGCATGTGTTCAGTCCTGAGCATATGTATGGCCTTTTAGATTCTTAGGAATATATGGGACCTTTTCAAAGCCCTTATTTCTCCAAAGCATTTTATATCCTAGCCTTTGCTCCAAGATTTTCAGTTTGTCTATTGTTCATTCAAAATTTTATCATCTGCTCTAGGTGGCATCAGCTAATATGTTTTCATTTCAATGTTTTTAACAAACACTGCGCCCTCCCCCCCACCCCAACTCTCCCCCCTCTAAATAGCTGTCTCAGCCCTGGGAAAGTTCTCACTGCTGTGAAATAGTGGCAAGCCCTTTGATCTAGTCCTTCAGGGCACCACCAGACTGGTCAAAATAAACAACCACAATCTTTAAGAATAAGATCTGCCCTCCTCCCTCCAGTACCAGGTGCCTGCACTGGGAATGTGGGCTGTTGTCTTTAAGGCTGTTGCCCAGCTGGGGTAGAGGATGGGGCCGGGGTAAGTTACAAACACCACAATGCATTCTTCCCAGGATTCAGCTGTTTTTTCCTTGATTAAACACCCCCTATTTGCAATATACTGATTAAATTCCAGCATTCTGAAAAAGTGGATTCTGACAAATTTTGCCAGTTTCTTCATTGCTTTTATGGAGAGATGGGCTTTTAAATTTCCCTTCTTTGCCAATTTTACTGATGTCGTTCAGTAATTGAATCCTTTGGTATATTGCCTCTTTCATGAAACTAGATTAATATCAGATGTTTACTTGATCTGTAAAGTCAGAGTCAGGATTCGGATGACTTGGGGGATTCTGTCACTGAATTGTGGGAGCTTGGCCATTCCTTTATTATACATTTCCCCAGCCCAGGAAGGAACCGCTATTCCTTAAAAACAAGATGGGCACATTCTTAACGTTCCACTCCTTTTCCAAATGTTCTGCAGATTACAACTCAACCAATGATGAATGTGCATCATTAGTATGTGATGAATACTCCAGTTATCTTTGTATGATGCACTTCTATGGGCCAGGGAAGAAATATTTTTGCACACTCCAAGACTGGGGCATTTCAGTTGATAACTACTATCATCCATTTTTTTTGTTAAAGTTTGCTAGATCAGTTTTCAGAATACGACGTTTTCTGACTCTGTTTTAAATTTTGTGTGCTGGTAGTTTCAACTCAGCTTCTTTCTTCTTTCTCTCAGCATTTTACTTTGGAAAAATGCCAATATATTATAAAACAAAATGTTTTAAAATCATATGATCCCCCTCAGCTTCAGTGGTTATATCTACTTTGGCCAATGGTGCTTCATCTGTTACCACCCTCAAGATTACTTAGCCATCACATTTCATCTGGAAATATTTCAGTGGATGTCACTAAAGGACAAGGACTCATTTTAGAAAACAAAACCCCCAACATGGGGTGGTGGTCTTTTAAAGTGCAGGTGCCCGGGGCACCTGGGTGGCTTAGTCGGTTAAGTGTTCGACTTTGGCTCAGGTTATGATCTCATGGTTCATGAGTTCGAGCCCTGCTTTGGGGTCTGTGCTGATGACACTGAGCCTGGAGCCTGCTTCAGATCCTCTGTCTCCTTCTCTCTGCCCCTCCCACACTTGTGTTCTGTCTCTCTCAAAAATAAATAAACATTAAAAAAAAAAAAAAAGAACCCTGAGGTCTAGCTTTACACTTTGCTGGTTTTGTGAGCTCTAATCCTCCAGTCAGCATCTTTGAGCCTCAGCTACCTCATTTGTTAAAAGGGAATGATGTAGGGTGTCTGGATGGTTCAGTCATTTGAGCGTCTGACTCTTGATTTCATATCAGGTATGATCTCATGGTTCTTGGGATTCAGACCCATGGTGGGCTCCATGCTGCACAGAGCCTGCTTGGGATTCTGTCTCTCTTCTCTCTGCCCCTCCCTTGCTAGCGATCTCTCTCTCTCTCAAAATAAATGAACAAACAAATAAATAAAATAAGTAAAATAATAAATAAATACTTAAAAAATGGAATGATGATGCTTCTCTTGGAATGGGGTGTGTAGAGAGAGAGAGACCTAATGTAAAGCACTGCACAGTGTCTGACAGGTAGTAAGTCCTTAGTAGGTGGCCACTATAATAATATGAATTGTTTTTAGCTGACTCTGAGCGAGGAAAACTCTAATAGCATAAAATCTAGAGCCAGGAGAAGGGGAACCTGAAGTAGCAAACTACATTAAGAGAGGAAAAAGCTGAGAAGTAGGCATCTGAGAAGATATTTGGGTTACTTGGATCCCATGTAGATGCCATCTGAATTGGGCGAGGGCATTCCCAGATTCCTCCCTTTGCTGTTTTATCATAGTAGCAGCATCTATTTTATTGCCTGCATTCTCCTGGGGAAGTTTCCCACTAATATCTAGGTAGTTCTGCTCAGTTATGATCTTTCCATAATCTTGTGAAAACTTTTTTCAGAGACCACTTCCTTCAAAGATCAAGATGGATTTGGACTTAAATCACCGAGACCTAGGGGTGTATATATGCTTTACACAGGTAAATTTGCAATTTTTCGTCTGTGTGGATTTTTACCTCAATTTCCAAATCAAACAGGAAAATTGGGCCTTTAAAGCTGGGAGCCTAGTATTCAGCCAGAGAAGCTCTTCCTTTCTGCATGCCTGGGAAGCTGATCAGAACTTCAGTCCCCTCTGTTTCACTCTGCTTGTTAAAGATGGCAAAACAAGAACGTAGAATAAATGATTCACCTCAGTCATTCATGAGGAGAGTTGGGATGAAATCTCTCAGCCTCTGAATTCACTGAATTGGCACGAAGATCCATTTCTGTCTCTGTGCTTCCTTTGGCAGTGGGGTATACAGAGCCGTGCCAGCTGGGACGTTTCCCATCTTCCTTCTCTATCTCCCTTTGGCATTTGGACAAAAATCCTTGTACATATACAACTATTTAGCTCTGGGAGTGATTTTATGGGCTATGTGTTTATCCTGGAGTTTAGTTTGCAGGGTGGATACCAATGGTATGCATATGATTATCCAGGTTGATGGTGGACTGATCAATTCATTTAACAAAGTGTCTGTGTGACAGGTATTAAGCTAGGTGCTGGTGTGAGAACCAAGTATGAAAACATCACCTTAATTTGAATTGAAACAGAGGTGGAAGGCAGTAGGTTTTTTGCTGGTTGCTTAAATAGTCTAGGAGATTGTGTGGATTCAATAGTACAGACATGTCTGAACTTGGACTCTCTAAATGATTGTATCTATACCCTTTATAGGCCTAATTGCTGCTACCTGTTGGCTGGTTTTCAACATATGGATATCAAGATGCCTTCCTGGACCACTTGTAAATAAACAAGACACTGTTACTCTTGATGAAGAGTTCTTGAGAAGTGGTTTTACATGTAGATTACTGGGACTCTCAGATACAACGGATGGCAGGATGTCATCATAGACTGAGTTTTTACGTTGGACAAGGGATGAATCACTCTGATCTCATCACTGGAATTTACTTTTTACCTTTCTTAAATTTAGCTCTACAAAAATTTCCTTTTCATCAACTATGGGTTCTGTTTCAATAACAAGTTCTTGCAGTCCTTCAATAACAACAAGTCTCTGCATTGTGAGAAGGTCTTGTAGTTAGACTTTCTTTGCTGATGCATGCAAGGAAAGCTTCAACATTGCTATTCTTTGAAAAGTGTGGTAGAGATTTCTAGTACTAAGTAATCTCCAGGTTTATTCCCCCTGTGGACATGTGAGAGGAATCCTTTTCCTTGCCCCTTGCATGTGACTAGTTCTGGCCAATGGGATATGAGTAAAAGCCATGTGTGATTTTCCAGCTGAAGCATTTATCTGTTAGTGTGAGACACTCTATTGCTAAGATATGTGTCTAGAAGCAGACTTTATGGGTTGTGTTGCTATGTATGTCTTCAACTTTATTATATAATGTCTGTTTTGCTTGCAATAATTTATACTTTGGCCAAGGTGATAAGAAAGAACCCCATTTATCCACATCATTACTCAATTTGTAAATAATTAACAAAATTTTGCAGTCTATTGGCTATACAGTGGTCTGTTTTTGGTATAAAATTGCATTTCCACGATTACTAGTGAAATTGACAATCCTTTCATATATTTACTGGCTATTTGGGCTTCATTTTCTTTGGACCGTTCCTTTCTGTAGGGATCATGCCTCATTTATAATTTCTTTAAGTATTCTCTCTACATCTTGGTAACTGTGCACATTCAGAATCTTGCTTTCACAAGAATGATGTCAGAAAACTTGCAGCTAGTGTTCAGCATATAACCTAGATTCTTCCAATCGGATGGGCCCATCTAAGGCTTAATTTACAAGGGAGAAATGTGAGTGGTATCTTTAGGGTAACAGTAGCTGCTGTATCAATCTCATTCTCGGCACTGAAACGATAATACATTTACTTCTCACTTATTATCAAAGTCTGATGTGGGAGTTCCTGGTGGAGCAGCCTTCCATGTGGTCTCTCAGGGACTTAGGCAGTGGAAGAGGTGAGAGAGGACGATCTAAGGAGGTTTCTACAGACTTTTCCTGGAGACAGTACCCTTCCTGTCTACCTACATTCTATTGGCCAGAATTCAGGCACATGCCACACCTAACAGCAACAGAAATATAATCTAGTCATGAGTTTTGGTGAATGCACAGTAGTTCTGCTCCATGGTGCAATGATCTTTTGATTAGTGTGGTGACAGTTGGCTGGTTCCTTGGGGGAAAGCGATAGTGGAGGTTTTTAAATCTCAGAGCAGTGTGGCAATGGTACTTCAACAGAAGACTCCACAACGTAGTTGTGTGTTCTTCCTGCTCATGTAGCTTCAGCACTTGGCCTTCTGTCCCTCCTAGTAATTCTGCTGGCTGTCTACTATCCTTCAGCAAGTCCCTTGACTGCTTGGACTAGCCTGCGTGGATTTCATGAATTGTAGATAAGAATCCTGAGTGTTGTAGTTTCTTATTGTCTTTTTCTTTTGGTTATTTGTATTTATCTTTGAGATGGGGCCTCGGAGTTATTTCTCTACTGAAATAAGTAATAGAGTTTGCTTCTTTCTGCACAGTAGCCTGTATGCCTTACTTGTGTTAATAACAAACCTATGGCCACATGTGTGCAAAACTTGTTCACAATGGACCCATTTTGTAAGTTTCAAGCCCAAAGACACCTAAACTAAACTAAATAAGAACCTCCCTAAATTAAATGAGAACAAGGTAAATATTTCTAATTCTTTTTTTCTTTTTCATAATTCTTCTGAAGTTGAGGTAGGATCGTCTGATTTGGAATCTCATCATTGCCACTAATGACGAGAGGTGGTGTTGAGAGGGCAATCCTAACCCTTGATGGGGTGCTGGCCCCTCTGCTTCCCTCCCCGTTGGGAGTCCTTCAGGCTGGGTAGGGAGGCTGTGACAAATAGCTGGGAATCTGGTTGTGTGATCTTAGAAATCAACCAGGTAGAGAATCAAGACAGACTAAGAGATCATGATTAATCCTTTATAGATTCATGGCTAATGGGAGAGGCAAGAATTGAGAAGTTTTAGGGTAGTGTGCAAATCCCCTGATAATTGAGCCTCTTCAAATACAAATTTCTCCACTTTTTGGTTCATATTGGACTTAAATGATATCCAAGGGCGACCAGTTTTAATAATGCCACTATCTAATTCTTTCAGTTTAAAATTAGCTAGGTCTCAATTTCATCATAAGTAAAAATGAAGGGTTTCTTCCAGTTGCCATTTGATTTGATTTCATTAGCAGATTTTCACTGATTATTATTTTTCGTTGCTTTCAATATTCTCCACCAGATGGCTCTAGTCTCTCAATGCAAACTCCTATCCACAGTCTCCTTTTGAGCCAGCCTTGTTTTTGTGGGTTATTCTTCTCTACATGCTCAGCATGCTCAACTTCTACTCTTCTCCAAGTTAAAAAAAAAAATAAAAAAAATTATTTATTTTGAGAGAGACAGAGGGAGAGAGTGCATGTGCCTGTGCACGCGAGTTGCAGAGGGGCAGTGGGAGAGAGAAAATCCCAAGTAGGTTCCTGGCTGTCAGCATGGAGCCCATTGTTGGGCTCCATCCCATGAACTGTTAGATCATGATCACAGCTGAAACCAAGAGTTGGACGCTTAAACGACTGAGCCACCCAGGCGACCCTCTTCTCCAAGTTTTTAAACAAAACCACTTAATAGGTTTGAAAGCAGCTTCTTCTTCCTATATTCCATAGCACATTACTCTCCTTGCTTAAACCGTAGATCAAGACTTAAAGAGTAATCTGATAGATACCAAGCTATTCTCTACCATAATCCCTACAGTGGGTTGTAGCCAAGCCTATTGGGCCACACCTGAAGCTGGCCCATGGGTACTGTTGGAAATAGAGTGCAGATATAGGCAACCAGGCAGCCAAAGTGTCCCCATATGGTTTAGGAAGCTCCTATGAAAGTCAGTGACTTATTCTGGGTTCTTCTATCTTGGTGGATTCCTTATTCTACTTGACCTGATGAAACCACTCAATCCTGGGGCCTCACACAGAGTGTGAGGACTTAGGAAGGCAACAGAAAGTGTTCTACTCATCTGTACCTTTATTCTTGTGTATATTCTTTTCATTGCCTGTCAGTTAGTTGGGTAGCAAACAGATGTGAAAGCAACCTTAAGGCCAGTCTGAATCATCTTTCTGCAAATTGTTGAATTCAGATCCAGCTCAATCTCTAATTCAATTCCGTTTCCTAAAAATAATCCTGACATCATAGATACATCTGTATGTATATGTGTAATAAGTGATTGGAAAATTGAGTTTTATGCTGGTATGGACTCAGTTTGGAACAATGAAAAGACTCTCATTTTTCCATCCCTGGGTTATGCTGTTTTTGAAGATCTAGATCCATTAGGGGTAAGGTTTGTTGGCAGAAGAATGTTGGAGAGTAGAAGAGAAGGAAGAGGTTGGAGACTTGGCATATGCACTTATTCATTCAACAGATATTTGTCACTGACATGCACCAGCCACTTTTCTAGATATTGGGTAGATAATAGCAAGTAGGCTTGGCAAGGATCCTCCTCGTATAGAATTGATGTTCTTCTGAGGGACGCTGAAAACCGACACATACTCAGTAAATCCATTGGTTTCAGAGAGTCATCAGTGCTATGAAGAAGACATATGATAGGGCTGTGGGACACAGGAATGAGGTGCGATTTGAGCTGAGGGACTGGAAGCTTGAGAGGCAGTGGCTAAGCTCCCCCAGGGCTAGAAAGAGGACTGTGAGTTCCACAGACAGGGAAGAGCTGAACTTATCTGAATTCAGCATCTCAGCGATGGAAAGACCTACAAAGTCAATAGCTGCTAGACTGTCTGAACACTGGTTATTAAGGGATTCTCCCTCATGGTTGAACTCAGCATGGAGGAGCGAATAAAACTGCCTGCCATTGAATACATGTAGTATGTATATCCTGGATTGGGAGCAAAGCAGTGTATATCACCTTGGGGTGATGATCAGGAACTTCTGATTAGTTGGATCCTATAAGCTTCATATAATAGACACTAGACTTTTCATCACCTTTGGAAAGTAAGCTCTCATTAGATTTAATTTAACTAAAAAAAAGGCATTTCTTATATCCCCAACATATATAAGTTGGTTCTTATAGCCCCAGAACCAACTACACATGTGTTACCTATAATTGCCTGCCTTGTTTTTCCTATGAGAACATCAGTGCCTTGAGGTCAGGCACTTGACCTCATACACAGAAAGTTCTGGTGACTTGAAATCTAACATTCGGTAGCCATTTCAACAACAAAAAAAGCTTTTTTAAAAAGTTTATTTATTTTGAGAAAGAGAGAGAGAGGCAGAGAGAGAGGGAGAGAGAGAATCCCAGGCAGGTTCCACGCTGCCAGTGCAGAGCCAGACATGGGGTTCGAACCCATGAACCATGAGATCGTGACCTGTGCTGAAATCAAGAGTCAGACACTTAACCAACTGAGCCACCCAGGTGCCCCCCAAATCTTTTTTTTAAAATTTAATTAAATATACTGATGAGTGTGGAGAGAGCTGTGTGAAAATGGGGCATCATTTGGCTTGTCCAGGCCGGGACAAGTAAATGGTTAGATCTGGAGGGGTGCATAAACCTCCTTTTGGCTGTTGCCATTGCTTGGGGATGCTCATTTTCCTCAAGGCCTCTGTGACCTGGGCCTGTCCTGTACTTCATGTGTCTGTGACCTGGAAGGAGCTACAGGCAGTGAGGTGTAGGCAGAGGCTTCTGTGACCCAGAAAACGCCGGCCCCTAGTTCTTGTGGGCTGAGTGACACATCCTGGACGGTTATACCAAAGGGGCTGGATCCCGCACCAGGAAGCAGGCTCCTGTGAGGTGCTGGCTCACGAAGGGCCAGAAGGTGCCAAGAAACCTGCAAGGAAAGTGACGTTGCATCTGCTGTGGGCGCATGATGCATCTGCCAGAGTCCACGCCTGCCACCTGTTTCTGTGCGCTCCACTGACTGGGGCGGGGGGGTGGGGACCTGGGGAAGCAAATGCAAATGCGAGTTTATGAGGCGTCTAGGTTGCCAGGAGCCAGCCCACTGAGCTCCTTCTCTCTTTCTCCCGAACATCTTGGCTTCAACGGAAGGCGCTGTGTCAAAATAGTAGATTCTGTGCCGGTCCCGTGATGGCACGCCAGGTTTTTGAGTGGGCAGGTGTTGTTAGCTGTTGGAGCTAGTTGCTAAGGTTTGAACCCAAACCGGGAAAAGGTGGGAGTGGAGCAGGCAGAGTGGGAGAGGGAGAGCAGCTGCAGGGGGAGGAGGTGAGTCAGCGGAAAGAGCCTCCTCCTTCCTTGCCTGCCCACACCTCTGGCACTGGAACCCGGAGGCCAACCTCCCATCCTGCCCCTGCCAGCGCTTGACAGCCCAGACCTACCCTGAGCTTGCCTGGGCTGCTGAGATGTTCTTCCGTGTGCTTAGGCACTTGGCCCTGCCACAGCTTGGAGGTGTAGATGGAGCATTCCCGAACCCCCCCCTTTTCTGGGAGCTCCTCCTTCCCTACAATCTGTATAAAGGAAACCTCAAACCAAAGCTTAGCTGGCTCCCTTGCTTGGACAGAGCCTTCCCTTTGCCTTTTAGCTCTGGGCTCCGTGTAGGGAACACAGTGACCCCATGAGCGCCTGTTTCCTACTTGATGTCCTCTGTCTCCTTGAGAAGTGATTGTCACTCACTGGGAGTCATTTAGCCCCCTTTCCACCGGAGAACAAGTTTTAGTGGGCCCCCAGCAGAGCTAAAAATATTGTCATAACAAGGCTGTGCGTGGGGTCCGCTCTCATTTCTGTAACGCTCTTTCCAAAAGAACGAAAATTGGAGAGACCAAGTTTGGACTGCAGGGAGCATGGGGGTTTCTCCTATCTGAATTCTAGAGGGGGTGGCATTAGCTCTGTGACCTTGAATCTCTGGGTGTCTGTTTCTCTGGTTGTAAAATGACCAGGTTTGTAAAAGGTGAAGTGATGACCATGATGGCTTCCATTTTTGAATTGCACGGCTCTTTCCTAGCAAGTGGGGCCGGCACTAGCTCACATGGAGCTTGCTGTCCATGATTTAGGAGAGGTCACCAAGTTTGCTGCTGTGGGTGTGGCCCTAGCAGGTCTGGCCTGGGGATTGTGTTTCTGGCCCCAGAGGCTGAGATTGACCAAGATGACAAGAAGCCAGAGGTATCCTCTACCTCTAATGTCAACTGAAATATTCATATAAATCCCCCTGAAACGACTCATTATTTTCTTCCCTTTTCAGAGGTCTTTGAGTTAGAGAAAAATAATTTGGGCAATTTGCTGGGTTTTTTTTTTTTCATTATTATAGTAAAAAACATTGAGAACCCATTTTGAGCTAGAAATACAGACATAAAACAGATCATGGTTTTCTTTTAACAATGTTTTTCCTCTTAGTGTTATAGAGCTGGATCCTGCTGGTGAAAGGCCGAAGGTCCTGGGGAGATGTAGTGGTGGTGGTGGTGGGGTGGTACTGAAGTTTTCAGGTTCTAAGGCTTGAGGAAGTTCAAAATATTCAAATTTTGGGGCGTCTGGGTGGCTCAGTCGGTTAAGCATCCGACTTTGGCTCAGGTCATGATCTTGTAGTTCATGAGTTCCAGCCCTGTGGCAGGCTCTGTGCTGACTGCTTGGAACCTGGAGCCTGCTTCAGATTCTGTCTCCCCCTCTCTCTCTGCCCCTCCCCTGCTCACACATACTCTCTCTTTCAAAAATAAACATTAAAAAAAATTAAAAAAAAATTCAAGTTTTCACAGTACCAACTACAGTAGCTCCCCACAATTCCCAATTCAACCCACAGCAACAAAATTTAGTAGTCCCTCAAAAGAAGAGGTGAATATATTTTTTGCCTGATGTTCACAGAGGTACACAATAGATTTTTTGTTTATCTGGATTGAAGTCAAGGAGTGTGTTTGAGATTTGAATGAGTGTCACTTCACTAGTCTTTGATTTTCCTTTTTGACATCGAGTAGTTGGTTTTGCTGAGTGGTAACTGGTGTGGTAATGGAACTGGCTAGTAAAGAAAACAGATATATATATTTTTAAATGCTTAATGTTCATTTATTTATTTTGAGAGAGAGAGAGAGAGAGAGAGAATCTTAAACAGTTTCCACACTCAGTGCAGAGCCTGACTAGGAGATCAATCTCACAACCACGAGATCATGACTTGAGCCGAAATCAAGAGTTGGATGTTTAAGTGACTGAGCCACGCAAGTGCCTCCCAAAACAGATAGTTTTAAATAATTTTAGCCATGAGGCGCCTGGGTGGCTCAGTCGGTTAAGTATCTGACTTTGGTTCAGGTCATGATATTGAGGTTCATGGACTCAAACCCGCGTCCAGCTCTGCACTGACAGCTCGGAGCCTGCTCGGGATTCTCTCTCTCCCTGTCTGTCTGCCCACTCCCCCCGACTTATGCTTTCTCTCTTTCTCAAAATAAATTCAAAAACTTAAAAAAAATTGTAGTTGTAATTTGATTATTGCAAGGAAAACCCTAAGTAATCTGTGATACCTATTGTGGTACATCTCTGTGCTGTATCTTTTTGACCTCCTAGCATCAAAATCACCTCATGATCTTTAAAAGAACACAAGCCTACTCCAGGCCTACTAAGTAGATTTTTTTTTTTATGGTTTGAATTTGCTTTTTATTTTATTTTTTTATTTTTTTATTTTCAACATTTATTTATTTTTGAGACAGAGAGAGAGAGAGAGAGAGCATGAACAGGGGAGGGTCAGAGAAAGAGGGAGACACAGAATCTGAAACAGGCTCCAGGCTCTGAGCTGTCAGCACATAGCCCGACGCGGGGCTCGAACCCACGGACCACGAGATCATGACCTGAGCCGAAGTCGGACGCTTAACTGACTGAGCCACCCAGGTGCCCCTGTTTTATTTTTTTCTAAATAGAAGTTTTAAAATAAGTTTTTTCAGGTGATGTGTACTAAAGAAACACTGACGGACTCTGCCATGAAGTTGTGCACTGTTAAATGTCATTATGCTATTTATTTTATCTCGATTTTCTGTGTGCTACACCTGCCGATTTAACTTGACTGGACGACTTTTGGAAGGTGACTTCATCTCATGTCATGTTTAGCACGTACTAGTCCATTCATCCGTGAGATTTAAATCAAAATGTGTAATTTGTGACACGAAGGTTTTGCACACTCAGGGATTTTGGGGGCAGCTGCTGGTTCTGGGAAGGAGGATATGAGGAGGGGAAGGAGAGGTCAGGCTTGATGGCTCTAGATGCATTTACACATTGTGCTTCCTTTCTTGGAGTGCATCTGGTACACGGGATTCCTCTTCTCCGGGCACTGTGGGTCGTAGGTGTTTTGACACCAGATAAAGGGTCTGGTCGGTGAGGAAATCCTTGAACTCTCAGATGCTGTGTGGGCCCCTAAGAGGGTGGCAGTCATGCGTTGTCGGGACATCAAAGGGGAGACACCACGGCTGCACAGGGAAACCGTAAGGCAGATGGAGAGGCAAAGCTCGTGGCCTCCAAAGGAGCAGCGGACTCAGCAGCTTTAGCCACCACACTGTTCCCTAGTCCACTGGCAGAATGAGACCCTAATTACTCACAACATGAGAGTACCTGGTTTGAGACTGACAATGGAAGCTACCTCCCAAGTGGATGGTGGAAAGTTAAAGATGACCGAGTGGCAATTCCTGAGGTCCTGGCTCCAGCTTTCGTCAAGCATTTCCATCAGAAAACCCATATGGGCCGGACAGCTCTCCAGACTATGTGGAGCCGACGTTTCTCCATCTCCCGACTCTCCAGTGTAGCCTGAGCAGTATGCGAGGAATGTGTGATGTGTGTCTGGAATAACCCACATCAGGGGCCCAAGGCCACCCTCGGGGTACAGGGTGTCCGGGGAGCCCCGGTTCAAAATATGATGGTGGACTTCACTGCAGTCCCCCAGGGCTCGGGGCTGTGAATAGCTGTTGGTCTTTGTGTGCACTTTCTCAGGCTGGGTGGCGGCCTTCCCTACTCGCACAGAAAAGGTACATGACGTGGCCCGACTTCTTGTAAAAGAAATCATTCCTTGACTTGGGATCCCTCTCACTCTGGGATCAGATAACGGGCCCTGTTCATGGCTGAGGTGGTGTGGCTGGGGGAAAGGGGTTAAAGGTTACCTAGAAGTTACACATGGCACACCGACCCCAGAGCTCTGGAAAGGTGGAACGAATGAAGGAATCCTGAAGCTGCAATTAAGTAAACTATGTCAGGAAGCCCGCCTACACCGGGACCAGGTGTTGCCAATCACCTTGTTAAGAATCAGGTGTAGCCCCACTAAGCAGATGGGGTTCTTCCCTTATGAAATCCTTTATGGGCACCCTCCCCCCATTATCAAGGGCATAAGGGTGGGATCGAAATGAGATAGGCAGTCTAACTCTAAGGCATCAGATGTAGGCCCTCGGCTCTACCCTAACCACCGTATACCACTGGGTTAGGGAGTGATTACCTGTGAGTCTGACCACAGATGCTCACCCTTTAAACCAGGGGATGCTGTATGGGTGAAGGAATGGAATGTCCAACCCCTAAAACCCCTCTGGAGGGGTCCGTTCACTGTCATTTTGTCCATCCCTACTGCAGTAATGGTAGCTAAGGGGGTCCCTGGATTCACCACAGCAGAGTGAAGCCGGCATCTCGAAACTGGGAGTGCATTCCTGATCCATCAACGCCATGCAAGCTGACCATACAGAAGAAGCAGTCTGCAACTCCAGAGGCTCTGGGAGACTGCAGCCCTGCTTTAGTCACTCCGGAAGCTGACTAATCCACGCATGGCAGAAGCTTGAGGAATCGATGGTCCGCTGGAACAAATCGACTGTCCTTATTTTCTATGTTTCCTTACTGTGATGCACTGTCACCCCTTGTGTCTCATTGTGGTGATTCTTGCTCTACTTTTTGCCATAGGGTTGGCAGAGGCCACTCTGGCCGGAGGGCAGTGTGGTGAGAGGTTTCTGCTAGCGCTCACCTTCCTTTTATGGATAGGATGCTTCGTTGGTCCTGGTCGCTTCTAATCTGGACCCTTTTGGTAGCCCTAGATTCCTCATCACGTGACCCATGTATTCGTATAACCAGATCAGGCCAGGAAGTCACTTGGACCTTACTATACCATACCCACTTCTCTTGCCAAGGAAAAGTCCTGGGGACCAGCAGACACAATAAGACCACCTATCCTATCTGCCAACAGGAGAGTCAAAACGTTTGCTTTGACCCACAGTACTCCCCAGTGAAGATTGGTTAGAAGTCCGATCCTACCAAGAGTTGGGGAGGGGGGGGCTTTGTCAGATGGACAGAAATTACCCAAAATGACCAGTGTCAACGCTGTTTGACATATATGCAGTTATAGGTATTGGCCCAGAGGCATCTGTCATATGAAAAAAGTGGGCACTTGTCATAGAGGACCCAAGGACTCTTGATATACCATGCAGAGGCTTAGATTGGGAGTGGGAATACCGACTCAATGACAAATACATGTGTGAGGAAAACTGTTTATGTGCCTATACACCTGAGTTTTTATGCCTCAGCTGGAGATGTTTCATGGGCTACTTGGAAAAAAGGCACAACAGCGCTCCTTCAGAAGGGGGCTGCTACATTGGGGTGTCGATCAAAGGCCTGTTACCCTGTTAATTTTGCCATAGTTAACCCAGGAGATTCCAAATGGCAATGAGGCACCAGAATTGCCATGCAGATCCATGGGTGAGGCAGAGACCCAGGGACTGTGTGCTACATTTCAATTTTTTAAAAATACTTATTTATTTTTGAGACAGAGAGAGACAGAGCATGAACAGGGGAGGGTCAGAGAGAGAGGGAGACACAGAATCTGAAACAGGCTCCAGGCTCTGAGCTGTCAGCAAAGAGCCCAACGCGGGGCTCGAACTCATGGACCGCGAGATCATGACCTGAGCCAAAGTCGGACGTTTAACCGACTGAGCCACCCAGGCGCCCCGGGACTGTGTTACATTTCAAGAGAGTCACTACTGTCCATCCAACCACATCCCTTCCACTCCTTCTATGAAGAAATATGAAGTAGCTCCCTTCTGGGTCCATGGGTTTGAGCCCTGCGTTGGGCTCTGTGCTGATGGCTTAGAGCCTGGAGCCTGCTTCGGAGTCTGTCTCCCTCTCTCTCTGCCCCTCCCTGACTAGTTCTTTCTCTCTCTCTCTCTTTCTCTCTCTCTCTCTCTCTCAAAAATAAATAAACATTAAAAAAAAAAAGTAGCTCCCCTCCCATTTCAGTCATAGCTAGTAACTTGTTTCTAGCCCTAGAAGAGACTATAGCCCAGATTCTTAAGGTCTCTTCTTGCTATGTATGTGGGGGAACCACCATGGGGGATCAATGGCCATGGGAGGCTAGAGGATTAGATGCCTGCGAACCTTATAATGGAACAGAAAACCCTAGTCCTACTACCAGGGTTTGGGTTGTCAAAACCTCAATTATTGGGAAAAACCGCCTTGCCCAGTGGGGAAGAAAGTTCACCATATCTTTTGGAAGCTTAATGTGCCTAGGCCAGAGATTTTTAACTCAACCACCCAGGAAACCCAATGGTGAGGGTTCCCATATCTTCTTGAGCCAAATCCCCACCCCTTTTCTAACTTCTCTTTTCTGAGAGGACTGGGACAATGTCAATGCAGCCATCAAATGGCAGGCCTTAAGTGGACTATACTGGATATGTGGAAGGACAGCCTATACAGTACTTCCCTCAGGCTGGTCAGGGTCATGTGTGCTGGGAACTCTTCGTCCATCTTTCTTCCTGATCCCACCTGCCAGAGGGGAACATTTGGGAGTCCAAGCATATGGGGACAGGGAGACTCAAAGGAAACGACGTGTCCTAGAAATTGGCAATTGGAAAGACGATGAATGGCCTCCTGAGCATATAATCCAATCTGTGGCCCTGCCACCTGGGCAGACGATGGGTCCTGGGGCTGCCGCACTCCCATTTACATGCTAAACCGCATAATCAGACTGCAAGCAGTTGTAGAAATTATAACCGATGAAACTGCCAGAGCTCTTAACTTACTAGCCAAGCAGCAAACCAAACTGCAATACTGTCTGTCAAAATCGCTTGGCCGTAGATTACTTGCTTGCTTCTGAGGGAGGAGTTTGTAGAAATGAGCAACTGCTGCCACCAGGTAGGTGATGAAGGAAAAGTCATAGAGGAGATCACAGATCGAATGAGAAAGGTCACTCATGTCCCAGTCCAGACCTGGAAAGGTTGGAACCCCGGGGAAGTATTTACAGGACAGTTTTCAACTCTTGGGGGATTCAAAACCCTCATAGGTATTATCCTCTTAATTCTGGGAGTTTGTTTAATCCTATCTTGCCTAGCTCCCCTGGTTATACAGTCTGTCTCCAGCCTCATTGAGATAATGGTCAAAAGGAAAACAGCCACTGATATGATGATGTTATGGAAATGTAAACCTCTAAACCAAGATGATGCTCTCTGACCCAAAATAGGGGGTCCAAGCATCAAAGGGGGAGGATATGATAGAGCTCAACTCAAAGGAATGTGGTGAAAACCTCAAAACAAGGGAGGGCAACTTGGCTATGTGCGCATTCACGACCTTCCTCACAAGTCTGTAACATAGACCGCCCATTCAGAAGGCAGGTTACCATAGACGGGAGACAAAGGAGCAAAAATTGTACAAAAGGCAACACCCTGTTACACTGGGGGCTCAGCCTTTTTGGTCTTAGCCCACTGAGCCCCTGCAGGCACAAATAAAGCGGCTTCCTGGAAAGAAAAACCTCGGTGTCCCAACTTTGTGTGTGTGACTGGCTGCTACGAAATGGCCTCCTTGTGTTTGGTGGAGGTTCAAGGGGAAGGAAGGTGTAGGACTTCTTCCAGTTTTCTCCTCCACCTCCGATTTTTCTGTTAAACCTACTTCACGTTATGGATAAGTAGAAACCATGAAAATTATATGAGGCAATTTTACATGATATATAAAAGTAGATTATCTAGATATTATATATTATAAATGTCTATATTCTATAGTTTCCTATTTATTTTTTTATTTAAATTTTTTTAAATGTTTATTTTTTTGAGAGAGAGAGAGAGAGACAGAGTGCAAGTGCGGGAGGGGCAGAGAGAGAGGGAGACACAGAATTTGAAACAGGCTCCAGGCTCCAAGATGTCAGCACAGAACCTGACGCGGGGCTTGAACTCATAGACTGCGGGATCATGACCTGAGCTGAAGTCGGACGTTCACCGGACTGAGCCACCCAGGCACCCTGTTTCCTATTTATATAAATAGAAATAATATGTTAATACACTACATATTTATGTCTACATATAATAGATATTATATAAAATTATCTTTCTAGAATTAATAATAACATTATAGCATGTATTATATAATTACATAATATCTATATATTACATATGCAAGTCTATAAATCTATCTACCTACCTACCTATCCCCAAAGAGTTTCTTTTTTTTCTTTTTTAATGTTTATTTTTGAGACAGAGAGAGAGACAGAGCATGAGTGTGGAGGGGGCAGAGAGAAAGGGAGACAAAGAATCCAAAGCAGGCTCCAGGCTCTTTGCTGAGAGCACAGGGTCGGACGCGGGGCTTGAACTCATGAACTGCAAGATCACGACCCAAGCTGAAGTCAGAGGCTTAACAGACTGAACCAGGCGCCCCTCTCCAAACAGCTTTAATTCCTTACTACCCTTTCCGTGACTAAGAGATGGCCAGAGGGCAGAAATAGTATTCCTACTTCATAAATAGGAAAATGTGGGTTAGAGAATCCAGGAGATTTCTTCCTAAGATTGCAACATGTGAATGGTAGAAACAGGAATAAGACCTTGTGTGTGTTCCATAGTTGTTTGTGACTATATGGCCTCTCAGTCTCCTGCCGTGGCGGCCTTAGTCATGCTGGGCTTGCTCTTCAGGTGTCAGATTGACATGTTTTGTTGGCTTGTCTCAAAGATGAGGCCTACAATTGAGGTCACTGTATGTAGCTTCTGAGAGGTAAGGATGTCAGAGGTGGAGCTGAAAATTGATGGGAGTATCAGCAACCCAAGATACTTGGAGAGATTTTATGGTGTTACGAACGTGGAGATGATGTTTGCTTTTGACATCTGCTAACATTCCCTTCCTTGCTCCTCTCTATCTCCCAGAAGCCTATCTTCTCCGGTTCCCAATGCCTCACTGCTGTCCCCTGGCTATTTACCCTTCCCTTCACCCCTCTCCTGCTGCTATGGAAGTAGCTATTCAAGAGATGCCTTTCTTCTAAAAGGTCGATTCTTGGTCTACATTAGCCATTAAAATCATAATATACATTGGATCAAACTTCTAAGCATCTGATGCACTGATGTTTGGGCACTGATTTTTTTTTTTTTTAAGTTTATTTATTTGTTTTGAGAGAGATAGAGACAGTGCAAGTGGGGGAGGAGCAGAGAGAGAGAGAGAGAGAGAGAGAATTCCAAACAAGCTCTGCACTGGCAGCACAGAGACTGACTTGGGTCTCAAACTCACAAAACTGTGAGATCATGACCTGAGCCAAAACCAGAGTCAGATGCTTAACTGACTGAGCCATCCAGGTGCCCCTGGGCACTGATGTTTCTAAAGTCAACACATATGCTGCTATACATTTACTCTCTGTTTCCCCTTCCCTATTCCATCTGGATAATGGTAAAGTCAAGAAGAGGAAGGCATTGACAGCTAATTTTCTCCCAATATTTGTTCTCTCCTTCTGTAGTAATAGAACTCCTGATTTTTTGGTTAGCATATGGCTGTCTGGAATAAACACTGCATTTGGCCTTGGGTATGGCCTTGTGACTAAATTCTAGCCAAAGGAATGTTGGTGGAAATATTGTACAGTAGATTTTGAGACCCTTTCTTCATCTTCTTGCCTGGAAGGAAGAGGCTGCCATCTTGGACCATGAGGTCAAGCAATGAGCTAGAAGGAGCCTGGCTTCCTGTCACTGTGAAGCAATCTAATGAAATTTGGGTTGCTTGCCTGGATTTGTTGCCTCTGTTAACATTTTTTAAAACTTTTGTATATATCTTTGTTGATTACTCCAATCTAATTTCTAACAAATAGAGTGCAATCTGACAGCCGCCTGTAGAGATTGCTTCTAACCCAGGTCAATTACATAGGGCCCTGGGAGAATGGTCTTCCCCCATTTCCCAGACTTTGGTTCCTTCTAGACTGATGGTATGCAGAACAGAGAGAGGATGTGGATGGGTAATTACATGATTTATTCCCTGATTGACCAGTAGCAGGAGCAGTAAGTCAACAGCCCCAGAAATCTCACTTCTGCCTTTAGTTCACGAATCAGAGCCTTCATGTTCATTCTTTACCCAAAGTACACGTTCCCCCCAACTCTTCTTTTGACCTTCCCACTCCAAGATGGGGCCAGTTAGTCTGCATGTGGCCAATTACTGTTTTCTTCTTTGGAATGTGTTCTTTTCTTACCATAAACCACTTCCAAAAGGAGGGCGATGCACCACCAGGTCAATTAGCAGTGGCATATGGGGCTCAGACTTGGATATTATTCTGACTTCTGAAGGCACAGATGCAAAGCATCCCACAGTTCTGCTTTTTATCTTTTCCTTTTCCTCACCCCCTGTCTCTTGTTACAAGGTCTGGCCGTTCTGTTCAAATTTCTTTTAAATTTACTAATTTAACCCAATTTATTTCTGCTGGCTACCTTGATGCCTTTTTCTTTTCCTATGAAAAGGATTCCCTTCTAAACTCTCCCTCTGATTAACATTGATGTTTCCGCTTGGGGCCACCTGCTCCCCCATTTACCCCTTCTACCCCATTGCTATCCACTTTCTAGGTGAGCCATTTAAAATGAGCTTTAGCACCCCCAGTGTGCTCTCAGTGGTGTATTTAAGGGCAATGAAAACAGCTTTGAAAAGATATAGGCCCTTGCATAATACTCGAGTATGCCCAGAAATACCCCCATCTGTTATTCCCTATTTTCAAAGGTTTAGATGTCAGAAGAAGGAAAGAGGTCAAGGAGAGGAAGCTGGAATTGGAGGGTATGAGAAGCAGCCTAGAACTCTGAAGAGTGGTTCTGAAGTAGAATAGTGGAGTCTATTCCAACAAAAGAAAATAAAGCTCTATTTCCCCCTAAGTATAACTCACATGGAATATTTTTAATGTTTATTTTTTTATTTTAGAGAGAGAGAGAGCGAGCAGGGGAGGAGCAGAGAGAGAGAGAGAGGGAGACAAGAATCTGAAGTAGTTTCCAAGCTCTGAGCTGTCAGCACAGAGTTCAGTGTAGGGCTGGAACCCATGAACTGCAAGATCATGACCTGAGCTGAAGCCGATCGCTTAACCGACTGAGCCCCCAGGCGCCCCTCCCGTGGAACTTTATACACGAAAATAAAGGAAACTCCAGCCCACTCTGCAGTGATAGTTGCATACTGCATTTGCTGCAACTGTTAACGTTTTTCACAGGCAAGTGAAATGCATATTCTTACATGCTGAGCTACTCACATTTCTCCAGGGGTTTGTTAGTATGTTTATCTTTGTGAAGGCTTTTTGTTCACTTTGATTGTGAATAAGCTCCATTTTTTCCCTATCTGTCTACTCTTAAATTGATTTGCATATGAGTTTCAGCCAGGAAAACATCTATGAAAACATTAATGTTATTTGCCAAGATTGATTTCTTGGTCCCTGAACCACAGTCTGACCTGCGTCAAGGACATACTTTACATTTTTTTTGTTCTGCCTTTGAATGGTTTAGCTGTTTCTGAAACATTCCCCGGGCTGGCTCTCTGTCCCCATTTCATGTTTCTAGAGATATGTGGATATCTGTGTCATTTGTTTTAGATTGTATGACCATGAGCATGACTCGTGATTTCACATCTGTCCTATGGCCATTCCAGTGGCTTAAACAGAACCTTCAGGGAAAGACCTGTGTGGAATTTTTATCTTTGTCACATCCTGAACAAGGTGCTACTAATGCTCTCCAAAAGGCTCATCGTAAAGCTGCCTTTTAGACAATGGCCTTGTTTTGGCTACTGCTTCTCTGGTTTTGAAACTACTTTTGGGTCATGCAGGAAATTTTGGAGAGCACAGGAACTTCTCTGAGTGGTGAGCCAGGACTAAGCTCAAGTCCACTTGACCCCAGTGTTTTTGATCTCTCAGCTTAGTTGTTGTAGAAAATTCTGAACCACAGGAACTTTTTTTTTTTTTTTAAGTTTTATTTATTTAAGTAATCTGCACACCTAAAGGGGGATCGAACTCACAACCTGAGATCGAATCACATGCTCTTCCAACTGAGCCAGCCAGGTGCCCCTGAACCACAGGAACTTTATAGCGAAAATTAACAATTTCCTCAATACGAAGCCCTTCAGATTTACCTCTGATCTATGTACCTACACCAGCGATTAAACTGCTAAGAGATGTGAATGTATAATTTTGTGTTCTAATATTTTTCTTAAGATTTTTGTTCTAATTTATTTGTATCAACATTACATTCATCTTGATGTTCATATAATTCATATAATGTGGCTTTATTGATAAGCCATTTTGTTTTTAGTTATGCTTTTTAAATTGTTTTACGGTTTTAGTTTCAATTAATGGGTCTTTTGGCCTTTAGAAACAAAAGACTTGAAATGATCGTTTGGCCTCAAGCAACAAGCTGAGAGTTAACAACTTAGCCTTGCCTGCTGAAGGATCTTGTAGACCTGAAAAATTTATTCTAAGCTAGAGAGCTGTTAACAAGCAGTTAAAAAGCAGTTTAAGACATTAAAAGCAAACAACAGAACAAAAAAACTAGCAATCATTCCTTAAGTCAACACAGCTATGTTGAGTTCAGGTTTCATTATTTCATATTCAAATCCAGTAATAGTACATACCCACACAATATACACATTTTCCAACTTGTAATTATCCTGTACATGCAATTTATAATCAGCTCTTTTCATTTCACATCAAACCCATAGAGGCTTTAAAGTCATTATTCTAAGTGGGTAATAGAATAGTGAGAAGCTATTGCAAATGAAGTTGTGGTCCACACTTCTGTCTATATAATTAAAAAAAATCCTGTTGCGTTATTTCCTGGAGTCAGGATCAAAAGGTAATATATTTCATGATGCCTAATGTTATTGCTACTTTGTTTTCCAGAGTACAGTGATGTCAGCAAAGTATGAGTTCATGTTTTTCCACCGTTTTGACAGTACTGGATGGTACCATCAAAACATTTTCCAGGTTTGGCTTACTAAAAGTAGAATGATAACTCTACTCGGCGTTTAAACATGGTAACTACTGCTGTTGGATAGTGAATTAAATGACCCAAGTTTCCCTTAAAAAAATCTTTCATTCACTCCGAATAATTTGTAAAAAGAGCACATACCTTTTCTCTGTGTGACCTAGGCTGGTAACAGTAATGCAACCCAAAATTAAGATATTGCGACATGAATATCCACTGTGTAGCAATGAATACCTTCATAGTTTTTTGTTTGTTTGTTTTTTTTTTAATTGAAACAGCGTAGTTGACATATTATACTAGTTTCAGGTGTACTTTCATACTGTTTTTATTCCTGTCAGGTTGTGGGGGAGTAAAGCCTCCGATTGAACACTAGAGGGCGCTCGTGGCTGCTGAATAGCCCTGCCTAATCTTCGCATTCGTTTTTCTTCAGCATCATCTCAGGCAAACTGGCAAGGGCACCAGGGCACGCGGCCTAGTAAATGCTGCTTCATTTCCCCGGCTTGAAAGTCTCAGGCTCTTGGATATGTAAGGGGATGTTTACTCTTTGGAGATTTGTTTGCTTTTTCTTCTGGTAATGCACGACTTAGTTGGTTTTAAGAACAAAGATATTAAGAGTTTTCAGTGGAGGATACGCTGATGCTCAAATAAAATCCCAGGTGGAGTTTGCTCAAACAAAGCCTCTGCAGAGGGATCTGGGCTTCGAACCCACTCAGCAAGGATGGTTCTAGCGCATGCGAATTGAACTCAGACGTTGGCGTTCGGAGGTCTTAACTGGTGCTTTGGAATGGAATGGGAACTGGTCTGGGAGGGGACCAAAGGAAGGCTAAGGAGGCAACGAAGGAATAGACGCGTGGCCCCCTGGGACGGATGGAAACGAGGGAAAAGGAAATAGCTTTGAGCTCCTGGCTGGCATTGATCATCCTACAGGAAGAGAGGAAGCAACGTGGCTCTTAATTATTTTGCTTCTATCAAAATAATGAGAACTGTTTTTTTCCCCTGAAAATAGGTAGCCTCTTTGTGTGAGGAGCTCAGAAGACGTGATCTCATTAGCCCTATGGGCAGCTGTGTGAAGATAACTCTCTTAGTGCCACCTGGTTTCCTGGGCAGGAATCGAGTCCTCAAGAGGGGAGGGCAGTGGGGCTGGAGGGAAGAGGGGTCGTGTTTGTATCCTGTGTAGCCCCGTGACCGTGATTCTATGGGGTCTTACTGGACTGCCATACCGGGCTGGGGAAAGGCTCAGGAGCACTACCTTCCCCTACAACGCAGGACTTTTCTGGAGACTTCCTCTTATAGTGTTCTGTCTCAATTTTTCTTGGACTGGTCTTCCAATAAATTCAGGTTTCTCCTATGTTAAAAACAAACAAAACCCCTCAAATCACTCTTCCCTCCACTTGCCATACCCTGGAGCAAATTTCCTGCCTTTATCTTTCTTTCCATCATCAAGAAAGATGAATCTTTTATAACAGTAAGAGATTTGAAACAACCCCGACTATCCTAGCTGTTTACATAAATTTTGGTTTAGGCCAAAGGTGGATTTTTTACCCCCCAAATTAAAAACAACATTTGAAAACAACTTAATTACATAAGAAAATTCTCCAGATACAATATAAATGAAACAATTAGGTGTATAAAACTTGCATATAAAGTATGATTCCAAATAAAAAATACAAACCTCCCTAATTATAGAAAAATGTCTGGAGGGAACTGTCCCAAGGTGTTAATGGTGGTTATCCCTGGACTGGGAGTATGGGAAATTGAAATTTTCTTTTTTATATATTCTTAAAATTAGGAAAATAACATGACTTTTTATAATCAGAAAAAGGGCTAATATTTTTATTTGTCTTGTTTTTTTTCTACATCCTCTGATTACCTCCTTAACTAATGCTTGAATTTTACTTTCTATCCCCCCATCTCTCCAGGGTCACAATGATCATTTGATTACTTATTCAGTCCCCCCCCACCCCAACTTCAATCTACTCCAGTGGAGATCACATCTACCTTCCTCCCCATCTGCTAGACATTTCCAGCTGGGTGTCTACCAGGACCTCAATCTCAGAATGTCCAAAATGGAATTAACATTCTTTATTTACTTGTCTCCGTCCTTCCCCAGTTTTCTCTCCCCACCTAAATTTCCTTCTCGTTTTTAAGTTTCTCTTGATGACATTACCTTGCTCCCATAAACCTGGAATTGAAATAGCAGGTCTAGTCTGACTAATTCCTCTTCCTGGTTCCCTTCCCCCGCCCATTTAGTTGCTAGTCTTCAGAATCCTATTTCTGTAATACCTCTTTCATCAAGTTCTCTGTTGTTGTTGTTTTCATTGTGCCTCATCTAGTTCGGATACTCTCTGTCTGATACCTGGGGCATTTTGATAATATGATAGAGGGAACCCATCCTGACTTAGCCGGGTTAGGGCGGGTGGAGGTGGTCGGGGGGGGTGTGTGGGGAGCTGGTGGTTCTGCATATATAGATGTGAGGTGTAGGAGTGGTGATATTTCCAGTCACAGGCAGCTTTACTGTGGAGGTACACTACGCAGAGGGAGGGAACATTCTGTGTTTCACTGGAAGGATGAGAGACCGTGGTGGAAATTTCCTTTGCAATTAGTGCTAAAGCCATTGGTTGTAGAGTCTGCATCTTGGGATAAGTATACGTTCCCATTTTCCTGTCAAGAAGTGAGAAGAAATCAGAGGGAATTGTGGACAATTATAAACATTTCTGGAGACTTGAAAATATCAAGGGCAAGGATTCCTAGGAAAATCAGCCCAATCCTAGGACAGGCGATGCATATCTTTTAATTGTAGTACACCCAGTGCCTGACTCTTAATAGGCACTTCATCAAAATGTAATGAATAAATGAATGAATAAACAAACAGGAAGTTGGATCTATGTGCAATGGAAAGTATGGTCACCTTTATTTTAGAGTCTATATTTCTATTAATACAGCCCAAGACCACAGTAATGCTTGTGGGTGCCACGATACATTTGTGACTGACCCTGATCTTGGTATAGACTGGTGGTCCTCAAACTGGGGTGTACTTCTGTATCACTTGTGACGTTTAAAAAGTGTTCAGGGGCGCCTGGGTGGCTCAGTTGGTTAAGCGTACAACTTCAGTTCAGGTCATGATCTAACTGCTCGTGAGTCCGAGTCCCGCGTTGGGCTCTGTGCTGACAGCTCAGAGCCTGGAGCCTGCTTCGGATTCTGTGACTTCTTTTCTCTCTCTGCTCCTCCCCTGCTCATGCTCTGTCTCTCTCTGTCTCTCAAAAAACTAAATAAGTGTTTAAAAAAACAAAGTGTTCAGATATCTGGGCCTACTGAATCAGAATCTCCTGTATGAATGCTTGGGGCTCAGGATTTTATATCCCATTGGGTTCCTCTGGTTAAAACCCTGCTGTGGCCTGAGCACTGACAGTTTTCATAAGCATTGCTGTGATGTCATATTTCCTTCCTATGTTTTTGTAGTTAAAGTTTTTGCTAAATTCTGTCTTGTCAGTTTTGGCTCATTGCTTTTACTCATCAACATCTTTTTGATCATGGTTCTGTTATTCATGATATTAGCGATTTTCCCCTAGATTTGTGTCACATGCAAATTTAGATAAGCTTGCCTTATTTTTCTTCGTGCACGTTGTTGAAAAACATATTCAACATAAAAGTGTTAGGATTGAAATGGATTCATCAATTAACACCTAGAAATAAAATAAGCTCAAATTTCTTTAACAACAATCCCCCCCCCCCCCCCCCCCCCCCCCCGCCGTTCACAAATGCATTTTAGAGGGAAATAATACCAGGACACAGACAGGAGACTTCATTCTCATTTCCAGCTCTGGTAATAAATATCTCTGTGACCTCGGGCAAGTCACTTACTCTTTTAGGGTCTAACTTTGTAGGAAAACCACAGGGAGAACAGATGAGTGCTCTGAACTAACCCGAGTCCTCTCCTGTTTTTCTCTCTGGACCTGCCCCCAGTTCCATTGATTCTTTCTAGAATCTCAGTCTGGTGTGGCCCCTGCTATCACCATCCCTGCTGCCCAGGGCATAATTTTCCTGCTCTCAGGCCGAGTATAGATAGATCGCCTGTTCCATTAGACCAGCCTGGTTAGATAGACATTTTTCAAGATGACTTTTCTAACGTATAAAAACAAATAGCTCTAAGAAAATAGCCAGGAAACTATATAGACAGAGAAATGGGAGGCACTATTTACTCATCAAGGATTTGTTGGGTGTCTCTGATGTATCAATCATTGTTCCGGGTCCCAGGGATATAGCAGCGAGGCTGATGAACCTCGCTGTTCTATGGGGAGGGAGACAGAAACACATCATCAGATATATGAGGTGGTGAAGATACTTTGGAGAGAAATAACATCTGATAAAGGGGATGGGGAGGGCGGGTGGGGATTACTACTTTATATAGGGTGTTAAAGGATGGATGGCCTCTCTACTAAGGTGACGTATAAGCAAGGATCTGGAGGATGCCGAGATATGTTGTAAGGAGAGCAAAGGCCTTGAGGCAGGAACGTGCCAGCAAGGTCTAGGAACAGTAAGGAGGCTTGGGAAGGGGAAGGTTAATAACTTGGTGGGAGATGAGATAGAAGAGGCAGCAGAGGGACCACGCTAGGCCTTGTCCATGGTAGAGACTTTGGATTTTACTGGATGAAATACGAAGCCATTAGACAGTCTTTGAAATGAGAAATAACATGATCTGACTTGGGTTTTTTTTTTTAAAGGTTTAAACAAATGTTTTTTAATGTTTATTTTTGAGAGAGAGAGAGAGACAGAGTGTGAGTGGGGGAGGGGCAGAGAGAGAGGGAGACGCAGAATCTGAAGCAGGCTCCAGGCTCTGAGCTGTCAGCTCAGAGCCCAATGCAGGGCTCGAACCCACCAACTGTGAGATCATGACCTGAGCTGAAGTCGGACACTTAACTGACTGAGCCACCCAGGTGCCCCTGACTTCAGGTTTTAAAGGAATATTCCAGCTGCTGTGCAGTCAATAGACTGTATTGGGCAAGTGTGGAAGAAGGGAGACCAGTTGGGTCAGGGTGGGGGTGACGAGGTGGTGAAACTGGGAATGTCAGGGAACCTAGAAGGTCAGCCAGCGGGATGTTCGGGGGGGTGTTGAATGTAGGGTGTGTGTGTGTGTGTGTGTGTGTGTGTGTGTGTGTGTGTGTGTATGTGGAGTGCGGAGAGATGGGAATCAAGGGAGAGGAGAGACTCCAAGGATTGTTCATCTGAGCAACTGAATGGCAGGGTTGCCATTAGTTGAGAAGAGAAGACTTGGGGGTGGGGAACATGGATTTGATTTTGGACATGTTAAGTGTGAGATGACTTTTCAACATCTGAATGAGTCAGGGAGTTGTTTGGAAAATAGAAACCATTCTATTTTCTTAAAAATTTTTCGTCTTAACGTTTATTCATTTTTGAGAGAGAGAGAGAGAGCGAGAGAGCGAGAGGGCAGGGGCAGAGAGAGAGGGAGACGCAGAATCCCAAACAGGCTCCAGGCTTTGAGCTGTCGGCACAGAGTCCGACCCGGGGCTTTAACTGACGAACCGTAGGACCATGACCAGAGCTGAAGTTGGACACTTAACCGACCGAGCCACCTAGGCACCCCGAAACCATTCTATTTTCTATGTCAAGGAGGATTATTGTCTTGAAAAGGGGTGCTTCAAGACTAACATGTCTCCATATCCCCAGGTCCTGAGCTCTGTCCTTGGCCCCTGCATATTCTGTCTGTCTCATTTATTTTGCATAAATATCCTCACTCACTACTTGCTAAGGTCGGTCTTCCCTTTGGAAAAGCCTGACTTTCTTCAGCCGTGATTTTCATGAACTAGTTTCTATCATAAGCATTGGTGGCGTAGGCTGGGCCAAGCTGATGGCTGATGGAAGATTCCGGGGCTTTTTCTTAATTCAGAACTGGAGTCTCTGCCTCTCCGCCAAGTTCTCATTTCCACGTACAGGGTTATTGTGTCGCTACCTCATTTGCAGAGTGGAGATGACTAAGATACCATGGGCTGGGTATCTTTCCAGAAGTAACCACTTCCCCAGGTTTCCTGTGGTGACTCAGAAAAGTGTCCCCCTCATCTCTCCGCCCCCTTCCATTGCCCACAAGAGCCTGAACACTGCACATTTCCAATAGAAAACCTCTTTAAACAAAGTCAAAGTCTCAAGAAGAGGAGATTTATCCCATTCATGTTCCTTTCTGTAAGTTAGGGAATAAATTGTCACATGGTATCCCAAGATTCTGAGTATCAAGGGTCACAACACAAACATTTAAGAAAAAAGGGAAAGAAAATAAAAAGGAAAGCCAAAAGCAGGGAACGTAATTTCTGACCTTGATTCTAGGGAGGATGCTATAGTTAGAACTATAACATTCTTATTTTAGAGGATGCCTGAGACATCAACGGAGCCATTTCTCTGTCTTGGGTCAAGTTGGGACTTTTTTGGGGCATTTTTGGAGCAGTTTTGGACATTTCATCCCCATCCCTTTTCAGTTTAATTCCTTTTATTTTCCCTGACGGTGTTCATGAACAGTTGATTGCTTAAGGATGGGCTTGCTGACAAAGGAGGGAAAATAAAGGCAGGAGAGCAATGACAACAAGGCATTTCAAAAGCTGTTAATAGCAAATAATCAGTGCTGTTGGTAGACCCTCGGGTTAAACAGATTAGAGCAGACCTGCTTCAGCCTCTGGGCCCCCCCACCCCATTCTCTCTGTAGAGTTTTTGCAGTAGTGTTGGCATTTTCCTCACAGACCTCACCCCCACTCCCCTCAAAGGATGAAAGCTCTGGGTTCTCTAGTGGGTGATTATAAAGGGCAAAGAGACTTCTAGGTAATCCCAGAGGTGTATTCCTTCATTTAGAGGGGCTTCCTTCAGGGGGAGAGCCTATACTTGAGAAATCGAGAACCAGGTAGAGAAGCTGTGTTAATGCTCTGTGTTGGCTTACTATCTGTGGACCCCAAACCATGCTTTTTGGGTACCAACCTGAGAGTGAGAGTTTGAGGCTCCGTGCACCTTGAGACTGGGAAGAAGGCTCAGCAAGGAGGCGGAGGGAATGTTTGCTCTCTACCCCTGAACTTTGCAGGAAGCCTTGACGTTTTCCTCCTGTCACTGCCCAGAGTCTTCTGTCTTCATGCCCGTTTGCTCAGACTCATCATTCTAGTTATTTTTACCAGGACAGCACACGCTCCTCCCAGACGGCGGTTTGGGATTCAGAGAGACACAGTGCCCCCACGGTGACGGGTCCGTCCTGGCGTGGGGAGAGGCACGACGGACCGTGTGACTCACTCCAAGGGTTTCCATCATCTGCGCGGCGGCCAGCCCATCCATTATCTGTGGTTTGTCTCATCCTTCCCAAGCCTATTAGCTCATCTCTTCTTGCCAAGTTGACTTTTGGTTTGTCTTCCTTTGTTCAGGCCCCCGGACAGTCTGCCACATTACCTTGTTATGGGCTCGTTGTCCCATACGGTGCCATTTGCAGATACTATTAACATGCCATTTACACTCTCCTGGATCACTAATAAAAATGTTAAATGACTCAGAACCTGACACTGTGCTTTTACCATCTGCAGCCTGTTGACATTTGTCATTACTACAGCGTATGGCCTTTGAAGGCAGAAATCAGACCCTACATTGGTAACAGTCAAAACTAGACCCATTTGAACCTGGCTTTTAGCATTTGCAGTGATAAACATCCCCATTAACCAAGATCATTAGAGGCATTCACCCACAGCGGTGGCTTGTGGGGCACCCAAGTAGCGGACCAGGGTGGGGAGTAGGGACAAAGAGCGTGAAGATGGGCTGATGTTGCCACATCGGAGATTCAGGGAGCTCGGTCTCTGAGTTCCCCAAGCTGCGAGCGTCTGCCAGCGATGTGTCGCCCCTGGGTTCAGGTACACGGGAAGGGAGTGCCCGCACAGGGCTAGCTCACCTGGGTTGTTGGATGTGCAAAGCAGATTTTTTTGGTCTGGATTATTGGCCGCCCTGTCTGCTGTGACGGCATTGACACTTTAGCACACCTACACAGATTTACAGAATACTAATTACCTTATTTGCTTGGCTGATTTATTAAATCAGCTTTTAGAAACTTTTAGAATTAGCAGCTGCACATATCATTTTGGGGAATAGTTTCCTAGAAAATCAGTAGCACAGGGGCGCCTGGGTGGCTCAGTCGGTTAAGCGTCCGACTTCGGCTCAGGTCACGATCTCACGGTATGTGAGTTCGAGCTCCGCGTTGGGCTCTGTGCTGACTGCTCAGAGCCTGGAGCCTGTTTCAGATTCTGTGTCTCCCTCTCTCTCTGACCCTCCCCCGTTCGTGCTCTGTCTCTCTCTGTCTCAAAAATAAATAAACGTAAAAAAAAAAAAAATTAAAAAAAAAAAATCAGTAGCACAGGCAGGAAGAAGGTGAAACATCAGCCTTTATGAACTTTCATTAAATTTTTCTTTTCAATTTTGTGGTTTGACTTTTTTAATGTTATTCTGGTTACTTAAACATTTTATTTTTGAATCTTCTCAGATATTCACTACTTTCCTCATTTATTAGCTTGATTTTATTTCTTTAAAAATTTTTAAAAGATTTTAACGTTTCTTTATTTTTGAGAGACAGAGATAGAGGACGAGTGGAGGAGGAGCAGAGAGAGAGGGAGACACAGAATCTAAAGCAGGTTCCAGGCTCCAAGCTGTTAGCACAGAGCCCGACACAGGGCTCGAACTCAGGAACCGCGAGATTGTGACCTGAGCTGAGGTGGGACGCTTAACTGACTGAGCCACCCAGGCGCCCACTGATTTTATTTCTTGATAGGAAATTATGTTTATTTTAGTTTTTGTTTTCTGGAAAATTGACATTATTCTGTGTGTGTGTGTGTGTGTGTGTGTTTGTGTTTAAGTCTGGACTGTACACACTGGTAAAGCACAATCTTACAAGTTTTCATATATTGTCCATTTTTGGTGTGGGTTATTCTTTTTTCCATAGCGGCTTGAGTGATCCTTTCAAGGTCTGTGCTGCAGCCGTTATTTCCCAGGAGGATTGAAATTTCACTTCAAAAGGTCCTAGTTTGATTTCTACCCTTTAACATTCTCTAAGATGGATTCTTCTGTTTTTGATCAGAGAAAGAAACGAGACATGGGCATAAATGACACATGTGTAAGGGGCAAAGGAATAAGCGACATCACACTGGGGCCGACGCTGTGGCAGTGAGCCAATCCCTGCCCCAGGAGATGCTGACAAACCATCGTTGTCACAGAGAGTGTTGAGTGGGAAGGAGAAGTCACAGACATTCTGTAGTCAAGTGCCCGTTGATTCAGAGCACTAGGATTTGGCACGTCTGTGTTGGAGCCCTGAGAGCAATTTTATTTTATTTTAAAATTTTTATTTTATTTTTAAAGTTTGTTTATTTATTTAGGGGAGTGGGGAGAGAGGGGAAGTGAGAGAGGGAGAGGAATCCCAAGCAGGCTCCGCTCTGTCAGCGCAGAGTCCTACGTGGGGCTCGAACCCATGAACCATGAGATCATGACCTGAGCCAAAATCAGAGTTGGATGCTTAACCGACTGAGCCACCCAGGTGTCCCGAGATAAGAAACTTTTAGAATTAGCAGCTGAACATGTCATTTTCTGGAATAGTTTCCTAGAAAAGCAGTAGCACAGGCAGCAAGAAGGTGAAACACCAGCCTTTATGAACTTTCAGCCATTTGTTTAACTATGATTGATTGTGTCAGATGCTGAATTAGATGTTTTGCTTGCATTAATAACACTAACTATGATTATCTGAATCACTTTTGAGAATATGGTTCTCAATAATCCTGCCATCAACCAAATAGCTTAGAGAGGCTAAGTAATGAAAGCTTTCCAAGATCACACAGCTTGTAAGTGGAAGAGCTAGAACATCATCCTATCTGATCCCCAGTGCTGGGCTCTTAACTATTGCTCTAAATGTTAGCGGTGCAGACATGGACTGAATGGTGCCCATCCTTAAGAGCCTTATAAATCGCATGGAAGGAGGTGGGATTCACGTAAGCACATTTAAACAAGTGCTAGGTGCTATGATGGAAGCAAGCATAGGGACCATTGGGGTACAAAGGAGGGCATGTTCGATTCTATGTAATAGGGATATTGAACCAAGATCAATGGAAGGGATGATGAGCTGAGTCTTGAAAGATGAGTTGATCAGAAATTTCCCTCAGACCAACTTTCTATAATTTTTTGGGCTCCTGAGTCGCCAGCTGAATCTCGAATTCAATTTAACTTTCAGGACAATGCCTTTAATTCAACAGGTATTTATTAAACACCTGCTACCCGGAAAGCGCCTCGTTAGAAGTCAAGCTGGAATACAAACAAAATATAAGACTTCATCTCAGCTGTGTGGTAGCTAATGTGAGAAAATGAGGGGTGTAGACACACATCACTCTGGCAATTTAGAGCAGGGGGAGGTGGGCATTGGTGGGTCTCTCGTGGAAACCTCCATGGAGAAGGCAGGCTTGGTGGTCCTGAAACAAGAGGGGCTGGAAGTGGTGAAGCGATGTTATTCCTGGCACGGGGGTTGGGGTGGGGGAGGCATGAGCAACGGCTCCGAGCTGTGACTGAGCACGCTGGACTCGGAGAGGAGAGCTTGTCTGAAGCAGGGGATTCTGATATAGGGGATGTGCAATGTGAATGGGGGGTGGAAACTGCTTTGGGAAATTCTTTCCTGATGGCAGGCTGAGGATGTTGCCTTTTCTAACGCTGAATTGCCCTCTAGAGATCTCCCCACTCAGCCTGTGATGGACTGGCCTCCTGCACCCCTCCCGCTGCTATGTGGGGACCGGCAGCTCCCTGCTAGCCAGGTTGCTTTGTCACTGTCTTTTTGCTAATTCCAGTGGGGCTTCACCTTCTGGTGCTGATACATTTAAGATCATAAGTCTTTGCAGCTCAAGGACTGACTTTGAAGGGTCTCCCAGCCTTATACACTGGCCTCAGACGGCATCCTGGTCACCGTTGTTACATGCTCCCCTCTCTCTAAGGACGTGTGCTCTGTGTACTTTGCACCTGGTTAATCACCGGCTGTAAGCCTGTGAATCTGTGGATTCCTGATGGTGGTCTCTCGGCACCTCTGTTATACTGGAAAGTAGGTAGCTTTTCCTACTGGCGGGAGTTGCTCTAAACATCAAGTTTTTGGGAGTCACTTATCTGCAAGTTTGTGGTATTTCCTCTTACTCTTCATACATAATTTGAAGTATTTGTCTATCACAGAGCTCATTATTATTATATAGTAGTAAGTCTTTTATATGACCACACTTTCACCCCTCCTTTCCCCAGAGGTCTCAAAGTCTCCACTGAAAGTGACTTTTGGTAGAGGAGGGTGGGGGGGTGGGGGGTGGGGTGGGCGGAAAAGCAGGAGATAGTCTTAGGCAGTGATGTGGGAAGTGGTTTTTGTTTTCCTGCTGGTCCAATCTTACACTTTTGGATGAGTTTGCTAAACACAAGTTCAGTGGCCTACTGGACAATGTCCTCTTCTGGGCACGGTGGGTGATGTCAGTGTGTGTAAACCAAGTCTCTGTCTTAACCTACCGTAAGACAAAAACCAAATCATGTTAATAAGGCAGTGTAGGGGATTGAATGGTGGTCCCCCCCAAAGATATGCCCACCTTCTAATCCCTAGAACCTGTGAGTGTTACCTAATGAGGCAAAAAGGAATTGACACGTGTAGTTAAGGATATTGAGATGAGGCAATCATCCTGGATTATCCAGGTGGGCCCTAAACCCAGAGACAAGTGTCCTTGTAAGACAAAGGCAAACATTTGAGACAGACACAGAGGACAAGGCCATGTGAAGACAGAGGTGAGATTGGAGAGATGTAGCTATAATCCGAGGAATGGTGGCAGTCACCAGAAACTGGGAAAAGCAGGAATGAAAGGAGCGTCGCTTTGAAAGCTCCTTAATTTGGACTTGTGGCCTCCAGAACTACAAGAATCCATTTGTATTGTTTGAAGCCACCAAATTTGTGGTGATTTGTTACAGAAGTCACAAGAGACTGATGCAGGCAGAGTTTAGGAAGTACTAGAGAGGCACCTGGGTGGCTCAGTCGTTTAAGCGGCTGACTCTTGATCTTAGGTCATGCTCTCGCGGTTCGCAGGTTTGAGCCCCAAGTCGGGCTCTGCGCCGATAGTGCGGAGCCTGCTTGGAATTCTCTCTCTCTCTCTGCCCCTCTCCCACATGTGCTTTCTCTCTCAGAATATATAAATAAACTTTAAATAAAAGAAAATACTATAACAGAGTATAAAAACATGTTACAGTAGTTCTATTATTTCAGGCGCCCAAATATTTATTATATTAGACATAATATATTCATGCCACTGAGTTCGACATAACACATTTTTTTCCCCCTGCAAGTTATATTATCCTGAGTTTCAACAAATAACAAACATTTGTTTTTGGTCTTTGACAGCTTAAGATGTAGGGCCTTCAAAGCAATGTTTTCTTGATATGATTTGGACCTCAAAAATCACAGCTGTTGGGGTGGCCAGCTTTTTATAAGCCTTAACATTCAGGACGCGTGTGTTACTTGAAGAACACCATCGTGTCTTCTGTGGTAGAGAGAAGACTCTTGGGCTGTGAAAATGGTCTCTGGTTGAGTGACTTCATGCTCAGAAGGAATGTGTGTGACTGAAGGAGAGGAAGAAGGTGCCTTCCTTTTTAAAAGGAGAGAGAAACAAGCTGAGGGCTGATATATATACATATATATATGGAACCAGAAAAGACCCCAAATAGCCAAAGCAATCTTGAAAAAGAAAACCAAAGCAGGAGGCATCACAATCCCGGACTTCAAGCTATACTACAAAGCTGTAATCATCAAGACAGTGGTACTGGCACAAGAACAGACACTCAGATCAATGGAACAGAATAGAGAACCCAGAAATGGACCCACAAACGTATGGTATATGTATATATATGTGTATATATATATATATATATATATATATATATATACACATATATATACACACATATATATGTATATATATCAATATACGTGTATATATATATATATACATATATATATATATATATTTTTTCTGGATCGTATGGTGATTCTATTTTTTTTCAATTTTTAATTTAATTATTTAATTTATTTTTAAAATTTACATCCAAGTTAGTTAGCATATTGTGCAACAATGATTTCAGGAGTAGATTCCTTAGTGCCCCTTACCCATTTAGCCCATACCCCCTCCCACAACCCCTTCAGTAACCCTCAGTTTGTTCTCCATATTTAAGAGTCTCTTCTGTTTTGTCCCCCTCCCTGTTTTTATTTTTGTTTCCCTTCCCTTATGTTCATCTGTTTTGCCTCTTAAAGTCCTCATATGAGTGAAGTCATATGATATCTGTCTTTCTCTGACTCATTTCACTTAGCATAATACCTCCAGTTCCATCCACGTAGTTGCAAATGGCAAGATTTCATTCTTTTTGATTGCCGAGTAATACTCCATTGTATATATATACCACATCTTCTTTGTCCATTCATCCATCAATAGACATTTGGGCTCTTTCCATATGTTGGCTATTGTTGATAGTGCTGCTATAAACGTTGGGGTGCGTGTGTTCCTTCGAAACAGCATACCTGTATCCCTTGGATAAATACCTAGTCATGCAATTGCTGGGTCGTAGGGTTCTATTTTTAGTTTTTTGAGGAACCTCCATACTGTTTTCCAGAGTGGCTGCACCAGCTTGCATTCCCACCAATGATGCAAAAGAGATCCTCTTTCTCTGCATCCTTGCCAACATCTGTTGTTGCCTGAGTTGTTAATGCTAGTCATTCTGACAGGTGTGAGGTGGTATCTCATTGTGGTTTTGATTTGTATTTCCCTGATGATGAGTGATGTTGAGCATTTTTTCATGTGTCTGTTAGCCATCTGGATGTCTTCTTTGGAGAAGTGTCTATTCATGTCTTTTGCCCATTTCTTCACTGGATGATTTGTTTTTTGCGTGTTGAGTTTGATAAGTTCTTTATAGATTTTGGATACTAACCCTTTATCTGATATGTCGTTTGCAAATATCTTCTCCCATTCTGTCAGTTGCCTTTTAGTTTTGATGATTGTTTCCTTTGCTGTGCAGAAGCTTTTTATTTTGATGAGGTCCCAATAGTTCATTTTTGCTTTTGTTTCCCTTGCCTCCAGAGACGTGTTGAGTAAGAAGTTACTGTGGCCAAGATCAAAGAGGTTTTTGCCTGCTTTCTCCTTGAGGATTTTGATGGCTTCCTGTCTTACATTGAGGTTTTTCATCCATTTTGAGTTTCTTTTTGTGTTTTCGGTAAGAAAGTGGTCCAGGTTCATTCTTCTGCATATCACTGTCCAGTTTTCCCAGCACCACTTGCTGAAGAGACTGTCTTTATTCCATTGGATATTCTTTCCTGCTTTGTCAAAGATTAGTTGACCATACGTTTGTGGGTCCATTTCTGGGTTCTCTATTCTGTTCCATTGATCTGAGTGTCTGTTCTTGTGCCAGTACCACTGTCTTGATGATTACAGCTTTGTAGTATAGCTTGAAGTCCGGGATTGTGATGCCTCCTGCTTTGGTTTTCTTTTTCAAGATTGCTTTGGCTATTTGGGGTCTTTTCTGGTTCCATACAAATTTTAGGATTATTTGTTTTAGCTCTGTGGAGAATGCCTGTGTTATTTTGATAGGTATTGCATTGAATATATAGATTGCTTTGGGTAGGATCGACATTTTAACAATATTTATTCTTCCTATCCAGGAGCATGGAATCTTTTTCCAATTTTTTGTGTCTTCTTCAATTTCTTTCATAAGTTTTCTATAGTTTTCAGCGTATAGATTTTTCACCTCTTTGGTTAAATTTATTCCTAGGTAGTTTATGGTTTTTTGTGCAATTGTAAATGGGATCGATTCCTTGATTTCTTTTTCTGTTGCTTCATTGTTGGTGTATAGGAATGCAACCAATTTCTGTGCATTGATTTCATATCCTGCAACTTTGCTAAATTCATGGATCAATTCTAGCAGTTTTTTGGCGGAATCTTTTGGGTTTTCCATATAGAGTATCATGTCATCTACGAAGAGTGAAAGTGTGACCTCCTCCTGGCCAATTTGGATGCCTTTTATTTCTTTGTGTGGTCTGATTGCAGAGGCTAAGACTTCCAATACTATGTTGAATAACAGTGGTGAGAGCAGATATCCCTGTCTTGTTCCTGACCTTAGGGGGAAAGCTCTCAGTTTTTCCCCACTGAAGATGATATTAGCGCTGGGCTGTTCATATATGGCTTTATGATCTCGAGGTATGCTCCTTCTACCCCTACTTTCTTGAGGGTTTTTATCAAGAAAGGATGATGTATTTTGTCAAATGCGTTCTCTGCACCTATTGAGAGGATCTTATGGTTCTTGTCCTTTCTTTTATTGATGTGATGAATCATTTTAATTGTTCTGCGGATATTGAACCAGCCCCGAATCCCAGATTTAAATCCCACTTGGTCGTGGTGAGTAACAATTTTAATGTATTGTTGGATCTGCTTGGCTGATATCTTGTTGAGGATTTTTGCATCCATGTTCACTAGGGAAATTGGTCTATAGTTCTTTTTAGTGGGGGTCTCTGTCTGGTTTTGGGATCAAGGTAATGCTAGCTTCATAGAATGAGTTTGGAAGTTTTCCTTCCATTTCTATTTTTTTGGAACAGCTTCAAGAGAATAGGTGTTAACTTTTTCTTTTTTTTCTCCCTAACCATGAGTCTTTATTAAATTATGGATAAGTCATTCACAATTGTAAAGAACGACCAAAGAAGATAGTAATGAAGGTTATTTAATAAAAATTTAAAGTTAGAACATACTAGAATGTAGTAACCAAGCAAGATGCTTTGGGCCTGGGTTCTGGTCGTATCGTATTGACTGTAACAGAATTCCAGCCCCAATCATGGCTGCAAAGGTTACACCAATTGTCACCCAAGATCATCACCCAAGATCATCATGAAGTTTGTAAGCACAAAAGTTCTGCTCACTGCCAGGGTAGACAAAGCTGTTAAACCAATACTTCCTGCTAAGTACATATAGGTAGAATGAATATTGTCCTTCACATACTGAGGCCAAATTACAGCCTTTTCTTTTCTTTTTTTTTTTTTAATTACAGCCTTTTCAATAGCTCCAATCTCATTAGACATTCCCAAGCCATAGTAGCACAATGCTCCAAGACCAACAGCAGCCCCTCCAGCAATAAACCATCTTCCCATCTGATCAATTTTGAATATTTTTTCCATTGATGGTTCCACCGCTGCCTCCTTAAGTTCTTGGACAGTTTTCCCATGCCCGATCCCAACTCTTGTCTTGGTGGCATATTCCCTGATGGGTGTTAAGAGCCGTTGATGCTTCGTGGTGGAATTCTTCACAACAGGGGAGGCCTTGGTGAAAGCTGGTTGGAAAACCCTGGAAGGTAGCGTCCGGAGACATACAGGTTTTGGGGCCAGCATGGTGGTGTACCAGGTTACAAGCAGATCTGAAATGCTCAGTCCCTGGTCGCCTCAACCATGCAGTTACCCTTCCAGGCTGGCGAAACGCAAACACCTCCCTGCCCCTCCACCTGCTCCTTACTCAACTCTTCCTTAAATGTTTGGTAGAATTCCCCTGGAAAGCCATCTGGCCCTGGACTCTTGTTTTTTGGCAGATTTTTGATTACTAATTCGATTTCCTTACTGGTGATCGGTCTGTTCAAATTTTCTGTTTCTTCCTGCTTCAGTTTTGGTAGTGTATATGTTTCTTGGAATTTGTCCATTTCTTCCAGATTGCCCATTTTATTGGCATACAATTGCTCATAATATTCTCTTAGTATTGTTTTTATTTCTGCTGTGTTGGTTGTGATCTCTCCTCTTTCATTCTTGATTTTATTTCTTTGGGTCCTTTCCTTTTTCCTTTTGATCAAACTGGCTAGTGGTTTGTCGATTTTGTTAATTCTTTCAAAGAACCAGCTTCTGGTTTCATTGATCTGTTCTACTGTTTTTTGGGTTTCAACAGCATTAATAATTTCTGCTCTAATCTTTATTATTTCCTGTCTTCTGCTGGTTTGGTTTTTATTTGCTGCTCTTTCTCTAGCTCTTTAAGGCATAAGGTTAGGTTGTGTATCTGAGACCTTTCTTCCTTCTTTAGGAAGGCCTGGATTGCTATATACTTTCCTCTTATGACCGCCTTTGCTGTGTCCCAGAGGTTTTGTGTTGTGGTGTTATCATTTTCATTGGCTTCCATATATTTTTTAATTTCCTTTTTAATTGCTTGGTTAGCCCATTCATTCTTTAGTAGGATGTGCTTCAGTGTCCAAGTATTTGTTACCTTTCCAAATTTTTTCTTTTGGTTGATTTCGAGTTTCATAGCATTGTGGTCTGAAAATATGCACGGTATGATCTCAATCTTTTTGTACTTGCTGAGGGCTGATTTGTGTTCCAGTATGTGGTCTATTCTGGAGAACATTCCATGTGCACTGGAAAAGAATGTACATTCTACTGCTTTAGGATGAAATGTTCTGAATATATCTGTGAAGTCCATCTGGTCCAGTGTGTCATTCAAAGCCATTGTTTCCTTGTTGATTTTTTGATGAGATGATCTTTCCACTGCTGTGAGTGGGGTGAGAAGTCTCCTACTATTATGGTATTACTATCAATGAGTTTCTTTATATTTGTGATTAATTGATTTATATATTTGGGTGCTCCCACATTTGGCATATAAATGTTTACAATTGTTAGGTCTTCTTGGTGGATAGACCCTTGATTATTATATAATGCCCTTCTGTGTCTCTTGATACAGTCTTTATTTTAAAGTCTAGATTGTCTGATATAAATATGGCTACTCTGGCTTTCCTTTGTTGACCATTAGTATGATAGATGGTTCTCCATCCCCTTACTTTCAATCTGAAAGTGTCTTTAGGTCTCAAGTGGGTCTCTTGTAAACAGCATATTGATGGATATTGTTTTCTTATCCATTCTGTTACCCTATGTATTTTGATTGGAACATTGAGTCCATTGATGTTTAAAGTGAGTACTGAAAGATACGAATTTATTGCCATTATGTTGCTTGTAGTGTGGGAGTTTCTGGTGGTGTTCTCTGGTTGTTTCTAATCTTTGTTGATTTTGGTCTTTTTTTTTCCCCCTTCTTTTCTCCCCTCAGAGAGTTCCCCCTTAAAATTTCTTGCAGGGCTGGTTTAGTGGTCACAAACTCCTTTAGTTTTTGTTTGTCTGGGAAACTTTTTATTTCTCCTTCTATTTTGAATGACAGCCTTGCTGGATAAAGAATTCTTGGCTGCATATTTTTCTGATTCAGCACATTGAATATATCCTGCCACTCCTTTCTGGTCTGCCAAGTTTTTGTGGATAGTTGCCACGAACCTGATCTGCTTTCCCTTGTAGGTTAAGGGCTTTTTTTCCCTTGCTGCTTTCATGATTCTCTCCTTGCCTGAGTATTTTGTGAATTTGACTATGATATACCATGTTGATGGTTGAGTTTTGTTGAATCTAATGGGAGTCCTCTGTGCTTCCTGGATTTTGATGTCTGTGTCTTTCTCCAGGTTAGGAAAGTTTCTGCTATGATTTCCTCACATAAATTTTGTACCCCTTTTTCTCTCTCTTCATTTTCTGGCACCCCTATGATTCTGATGTTATTCCTTTTTAATGAGTCACTGAGTTCTCTTATTTTTATTTTGTGCTCTTTTTGCCCCAGTCTCCTTCTTTTTTTTCTGCTTCATTGTTCTCCGTAAGTTTGTCCTCACTGATTCTCTGCCACCATGGCATCCATTCAAAATTGCACCTCAGTTATAGCTTTTTTGATTTCATCCTGAGTAGTTTTTACTTCTCTTATCTCCACAGAAAAGGATTGTAATCTCTTTTCAACCCCAGTTAGTATTCTTATTATTGTGATTCTAAATTCTGGTTCAGACATGCTTGTATCTGTGTTGATTAATTCCTTGGCTGTCATTTCTTCCTGTTCTTTCTTTTGGGGTGAATTCCTTTGCTTCATCATTTTGGAGGAAGTGAAAGAATTAATAAAGTAAAAAAATTAAAATTAAAAAATTAAAAACATCGAAATCAAAAAAAGAATGCTAGATCCTAGATGTGTTTTGGTCTGGTTGTTGACAGAAACTTGATAGATTAGAGGAAAAAGGGAAAGATAAGAAAAGAAAAAAGGAAAAAGGGAAAAAAAAGGAAAAAAGGAAAATGTTTGAAAATTTGAAAAAATGAATACAATAAAATATCATAAAATGAAATGATGAAACTAAAATAGAATTTAAAAAATTTACAAAAAAATATAGTAGAAAAAATGAAGAAAAATCTTTTCAATAAAAATGGAAAATAAAAATAGATTTTTTCTCTTTCTGTATTCAAGAATAAGAAAAAAAAAATTGAATGAAAGGACCAGTGAACAGAAAGAAGTATGGTAGAAACTGCATCTGGTTTCCCATGGAAGTCAAGCTACGGAGCACTTTATAGTCCATAAACTAAGCAGGCGGAGAGTCTTGAGTTTGTCAAGAGCGCTGTTGGCCCAGTTGGGTAGGGCTTAGTGTAATGGCCCTGTTCTCCACTAGATGGCACTGCTTAGCTTACTGGGGTGGATTGCTGTGGTGCTTGTAGGCATGTATGCGCATGCGCGGGAGGGGCAAAAATGGCGTCACCCAGCTACCAGTCTCTAGTATCAGAACTCTGTGCTCTCCACAACTGGCAATCAAGCACCCCTCCTTTGTCTCCGACTTCCGTCCACTCCTCGCTTCTACACTGTCTGTGACCAAGCCGTCAGGTTGCCAGGGAGCACCTCCCTCCTGAGTTTTATTTCAAATGGGGCTGTGTTTCCTGACCCCTCACTTCTGAGGGACTGCGGCTTTGACCCGCTCAGATCCTCTGCGGGAGGGTCTCACTGAGCAATGGCCAGATGCCGGCTGCACCCAGGAACGTTTGCGGAACTGTGCTGCTGCCGATGCCCAGAGACGGCATCTAGGTGCCAGCCCGCCCCAGAAAAAGTTCACGCGATCATGTAGCAGCAGCGTTTCAGGGACTGTGGAAAATCACAACACGCATCTGGCGCCAGGCTTCATCCTTAACATCCTTGTTCTAACACCAGCGAATGTCGTTCTCCGGGGTCCACTGACACCTTTGACTGTGGGGTGTCACAGCCTCTACCAAATGTCCTCCCAGCAGTGGAACCACCACTCCCTGTGTGGCAGGAGGACCTCACTCTGCTCCTGGGGATTCGCCCTTCCCACCAGAGCACCACCAGGTATTGAGCTGTGGAGTTTCAGACTCTGTCCTCCACCTGTTTATAGAGTCTTAATGGAATTTAAACCCTCCCCTTTCTCCTTTCTCCCTTTTTAGTTCAGTCCCTGTGGCTGTTTCCACTTTTCCACTTTCTCTCCAGCTGCTTTTTTTTGGGGGGGGGGTGTTTTCCCATACTTCATGCCCCCCCCCCATCTCCCTCCTCTCTCTACAACCAAAAGCACCTCCCTGCCCTCTGCGGCTTCTCGGCTTCTCTCTCTCCAGTTCATCTCTCTGTGCCGCGTACCTGCCAAGTTCAGGTTGTGCAGATTTTTGTGTTAATCCTCAAATCAGTTTTCTAGGCGTGCAGGATGGTTTAGTGTTGATCTGGTGGCATTTCAGGGATGAGAGATGCAAAAAAAACCTTCCATGCTGTCTGTCATCTTGACCCCTCCTCCCTAAAAGTCAAATAATCTGATTAAAAAGTGAGCAAAGGACCAAAATGGACATTTTGCCAAAAAACATAACCAAATGCCCAACAGGCACATGAAAAGGTGCTCAACATCACTAATAATTGGGGAAAAGCAAATAAAAAACACAATGAGGTATCATCTCACACCTGTTAGGATGTCTATTATCAAAAGACATGAGAACCAGCGCTGGCAAGGATGTGGAGAAAGGGTTCCCTTATGCACTGTTGGTGGTAATGTAAACTGATACAATCACTATGGAAAAGAGTATGGAGGTTCCTCAAAAAATTAAAAATACAACTACCTTATGATCCAGAAATCCCACCTTTGGGTGTATGTCCAAAGGGGATTGACTTGTTATCTTGAAGAGACATTTATACTACTGTGTTCATTGCAGCAGTATTCATGATAGCCAAGGCATGGAAATAACCTTAGTGTCCATGAACAGGTGAATGGATAAGGAAAATGTGATCTATCTATCTATCTAGACATATAATGGAATATTATTTCGCCACAAAAAAGGAAATACTGCCATTTGTGACAACATGGATGAAACTGGAGAACATTATACTAAGTGAAATAAGCCAGACAGAGAAAGAACAAATACGGCATGGTATCACTAATGTGTGAAGCCTAATAAATGAATGAATGAATAAATAAATAAATAATAAATAAATGAATGAATGAATGGAAGTCAAACGTAAAGAAACAGAGTAGAATGGTGGTTGCCAGGGGCCCGGGGGTGAGTGAAACAGGGAGAGGCTGGTAAAAGGTACAGACTTTGAATTATAAAATGAGTAAGGTCTGAGGATCTAATGTGTAACATGGTGATTAAAGGTAATAATACTATATTATATAATTGAAATTTGCTAAGAGAGCAGAACTTAAGTGTTGCCATCAAAAAAAAAAAAAGGTAAATTTTTGAGATGATAGGTGTGTTAATTAACTCTATGGTGGGAATACTTTCACAATGTATATCAAATAATCATATTGTACACCTAAAATATATTACAATTATTTATCACTTATAGCTCAGTATAGTTGAGGAAAAAAAGACCTAGTGTTGAATTGGGACTTGTCATATGGGAGCTCTGAGCAGAAACATGGATGTTAGAGACCGGGGATTGTCTGAAAGAGAGGAGAGATGCCAAGGACCCGAAAGAGCCCTCTTCTAGAACATTGCAGCAGTTTTGCATGTAGGCTTGTGTATTATTGTGGTATATGAACTGCTATTACAAAATTCAAAATGGATAATGACTGCAACACAGAAGCTTGTTTCTTCCTCTGTGTGGTCCCAAACAGGTGTTCCTGGTCTCCAGGAAGCTTTCTTCCAGGAGGTGACTAAGGGACACAGGCTCCTCCATCAAGGCCCTGCCACATTTAACACATGGCTCCCCACATGCCCGTGCTGGGCTCCCTGAAGCTAACGAAGCGGGAAGAAAGTGTGGAGAAGGCACACTAGGACTTTAATGACCTCAGCCCAGAGTGGCACACACCAGTTCTGCTCCCGCTCTGCATTCGTGGAGATTGGACACTGTACCCCACTGCACACGAGGAAGCTGGAAGTGTAGCTTTGGCCCAGTGGCCATGTCCCAGTCATAACTCCACATCCACTGCGAGGAGAGGTGTGAGTTGAGGTGGAGGCTTAGCTTCCCTGCCAGAGGCTCGTGGGTGAGGTTTTCTCAGAGACCACATTATAGGGTTTCTTAAAGAGATCCACTGCCAGATGCCCATTTCATTTACTATAGCATTGGTTTAAGTTTTTTTCTTTTCAGTTTATTTAATTTTTGAGAGTGGGGGGGGGGGCAGAGAGAGAGAGAGAATCCCAAGCAGACTCGGCATTGTCACTGCATCAAACTCACGAACTCATGATGCTGGGCTCGAACTCACGAACCATGAGACCGTGACCTGAGTTGAAGTCAGACAGTTAACCAACTGAGCCACCCAGGTGCCCCACTATAGCATTGGTTTAAACTGGCCAGTCTGTGGAGCAGGGCTGGTGGCAAAGGCTTGCACAGTTATACTTCTGAGTGGTTGGTGGAGGTTGGAGAGTGTGGGAATAACAGGTTGAGAACTCTCCCTCAGAGGCCTCCCCTGAACCATCTGTTTCCATTCCTTGGCTTAGCGACCCAAACTGGTCTTGTTCTGGGTCCAGATTCTCAGGTACCTGGGAACATTTCTCTGGAGTGTTGTGGGTAATTAGAATCCGTGACTTTGTAGGGCCATGGGAGCCATTTTGTCCTCTGCTCTTTTTGCTCCTCAACCTAACCCCTTACCCCGGGGTCCTCAGGAGGGAGTAGGTAAGAGAAAGCCTGCCATGTTACATCTGAAAGGTGCCTGTGCCCCTGCAGTAGGGCATCGATGGTCCACAGGAGAACAAAGGATAAAAGATAAGATGGGCAGATAAACACGAATGGCTGTTGAAGAGATGCTAACTATGAGTGTTATTGAAAACATTTTCAATGATGTTGAAAATAGCCTCAGGTTTTAGAAAAAAAATATTTAATTTTGCATTTACTGGGTGCCCTTTTTTTTTTATTAGAAAAGTAATATATGGATAACAGTTTAATGCTGCTCCCTGCAGTGCTAATTTGTTACAGCGCTGTGTGTCTCTGGAATATTTTTCTAAAATAGATGTGTGTGTGTATGTATGTAAAATAATCACTTACAGAAAACACTATATAATATATATACTTAATATAAAAATTCCATTCTCTGAGTGTTATTAAAAGATGGAAGCAACATTATAAGCTTCAAAAGAAACCAAAAAATGTAACTTTGAATCAACTTTACATAAAATTAGAAAAGATTATGAGTACCAATTCTAATTTATGGGAAGTCTCGGTAGAGTGTATCTTGTTGAGGGGAGTCTTTTGAAAATTTAAGTGTGGGTTGCTCTGTTGTCTTGGTGAGGTAAACTCCAGAAGATTGGAGTATCTTACATTTTCTTAACCACAGAGTACAGTGAACAAAGGCCTCTGTTAGATACGAGCCAGCCGGGGCAGAGGTCCTGTTTGAATTTAAAACTAGATGTGCTTTGGAGCACCTGGGTGACCCAGTCGGTTAAGCATCTGACTCTTGATTTCGACTCAGGTCATGATTTCAAGGTTTGTGGGCTTGAGCCCCGCTTCAGGCTCTGTGCTGACAGCGTGGAGTCTGCTTGGGATTCTCTCTCTCTTTCCCTCTCTCTCTGCCCTTCCCCCACTCGTGCTGTCTTGCATGTGCTCTCTCTCTTTCAGAATAAATAAATAAACATGAAAAAAACCCCAAACCAAAAACTAGATGTGCTTTGTTTCTTGTCATCATGGTTGCAGTTCCTTCCTTCATGCTTGTTGACATCCAAGGGGAAGAAGCAAAATGCTTTCTTTTTTTTTTTTTTAAATGTTTATTTATTTTGAGAGAGAGAGAGAGTGAGCAAGCACATGTGCTCATGCGCAAACAGGGGGGAGGGGCAGAGAGACAGAGAGAGAGAGAGACAGAGACAGAGAGACAGAGAATCGCAAGTAGGTTCCTCGCTGTCAGTGCAGAGCCCGACGCAAGGCTCAGTTCCACACACTGTGAGATCGTGACCTGAGCCAACATCAAGAGTCAGATGCTCAATCGACTGAGCCGCCCAGGAGCCCCCGAATGCTTTCTAAGTCATTCTATTTTGTAACTATATACTTTAAAAATTTTACTTCATGGGAAAGTAATGTTTTAACTGGAAAGCTTATGATAACCAAAGATGTTAAAAAATGTGTTGGCTGTAGAAAACTGTAGTCATTTACTTAAGCCATAAATTGTTTGTGTAGAAAATTGAGTTTGCTTCCTTAAGCTGTATAGGAACTCCTCAATCCTATGTTAATTAACTCACCACGCTCATAATGAATTCACCAGTTTTATGTTAATTGACTTTCCACTAGATACACTGTGTGTATCTCTTGTTAGTCAGAAAGCAACCGATTCTAATCTAGTTTTCTCCCTGTAGGCCTGTTTGGAATAAGGGGTGCCTCCTGTGAATTTGGACCCAAACCTGGTGCAGTTTAATTCTGACACAGTGCACTCTCAGCCAATGAGAGCTAACTCTTCAGACTCTACTTTCTTCTCTATATACATCAGTTTTTATACTTAAGCCAATGGTCATCAATGCACCACTCTGCAAATATTTTCAGCCAACGGCTGCTCTATCACTCTATCTTGAGTTGAGTGTATTTTGTAACGCGTGTTGTTTACTTGCTCTCTCTGCCAATTATTTTGTGTTCGGGTGAATTGTCTTGACTCACAACAGTTGTCAAAAGTGTATTAGTGATGGTGCTGGTCTGCCATGAACTAAATGAGAGCATCATGGTGGATGTTAAAGTTTGAGTTCTGTGGTGCCTGGAGTTTATTCAAGCATATAATTGAGGAAGCAGGGGATAAGTTCAATAAGCAGTTAGAGATCGGTGGACACCCTTTTTCATTATATTTGACAGCATAAAAATTATGACAACTTGAGAATGATTGGTGGCACTTGGAGGTCAACAGAAACTGGTCAGGTTGGAGAAAGACCCATTTTGACTTCAGAGGTTTTGAAGGGAATAATCTGTGATTGCCAGTGCACAGTTCTGGGGACACAGTCTAACCTAGATGATGCCATAACAACCTTGTGAGCTGTTAAGGATTCAATGTTCCAAATTCCAGGAATATGGTCCCCACCCCCACTACCTCTGCCAAGTAAAAGGCACATGTTATATTATTGCCCATGGTTGAAAAATTAGGTGTAGAGTGCAGGAAAAGCAAAAATACAGATCTCTATGTTCTCTTTTCCAGTTCCATTCTATTACTGTTAGCCATTTCAGAAAATTTTTACACATATGTCCATGTATACATGAATATAAATGGTGGCAAACTTCAGGCCATACCAGGTGGTAGGAAAGGTAATTAATATTTTTTTCTATAACAGAAACTAATTCTATTAAAAAAATTTTTTTTTTTAATTTTAGAGAGAGAGAGGAAGAGGGAGAGAGAGAATCCCAAGAAGGCTCCACACTCATCACAGAGCCTGATGCCAGGTGTGTGGGGTGGGCGCTTGATCCCACAACCCTGGGATCATGACCTGAGCCAAAATCAAGAGGCAAGAGTTGGATGCTCAAATGACTGAGCCACTCATGGGCCCCGAAACTAATTCTATTTTTAAGCTACCATTGGGAGGTATGTACTTAAGTATAGACATTTCAGGGTTTACTCTTCCGTTTCCTGGAGTTGTGACTAAGCTTTGCGGGTTTGGTGGGCAGAGGAAGGTGGAGAGCCAAGGTATTGGGTGTGGACAAAGCATGTGTTCCTTGGTCACCTACCACCCTGCATCTTGCAGTTCTTGTTCCTGTTTGGTATCTAGTCACTGGCCCGCGTAGACAGCTATGGCAGCCTCTCTCATTCTGGCTTCCACAGCTCTGAGATCTGGCCTCTCAGCTACTTCTGGGTCCCTTTTGGGTAATTCAGAAACATGTGATTCTTCCCATTCCTTTGTGGGTGTTACACAAGGGGACATTTGCCATGTCTCAGGGCTACCCCACTTGGCTGTCTCTGCTCTTCTGCCCCCAATCATGGGGGACTCTGGCATGCTTGCCACCTCCCTGGGAGCCCCCTTCCCTGAAGTGACATCTCACTCTTCTTTGCTCTCAGGTCTCCTAGCTTCTCTGGGATTTCTATCATAACCTGCCTGGGCCGGAGCACTGTGGGAAGGGCAGCAGTGGCAGGGCACAGGGCCCTTTTTTTAGAGATCTGACAGCGTTTAGCTCACTGTTCTCAACTGGTCCGTGGAATCTTCATTTAGTCTGAGAGTAAGCAAAAATGGCACCAGCCGAGCATACATTCTTCCAAATCTGTGGTTTCTGGCATAAAACGATGTGCATCTCACAAGCTCAGCTTCTTCAAACTTAAAAGCCTTGGCTTTTGAACCCCTCAAAGCTGTTTATTATTTCTGCCAGGAGTATCAAAAGCCTATTTAAAAACTCTCAAGAGCCAGGAACTGATGTCTTTGTTCTGTGTAGAGGATTCTAACTGGTGTCTAAGCAGTGGACACGTCACAGAGTCACAGGAAGTATTGGGAGCAAAGATCATACCTCCAGTAAGATAGTATGCCATTTGTCTATCCTTTGCAAAAAATGCTCATGGGGTCAATATTCATCTTCCTGCACCTTGGCGAGTTTTTGTTTAATTGTATTTTTCAGAGATATTTCCATATTAGGGTATGTAGACCAAACTCATTCTTTTGAATAGCTGCTTGCAATGATTTTGTATGGCTGTGTCATAAAGTGTTCAAATGGCATTTTCTTATCTCTTTTATGGTATGTTTGCTTGTTATTAAAAAGAATGCTCCAGTGGGGTATCACCACCCAGGCCCCTTTCCGAAGGGGATTTAAATCCACATTGTGTCCTGAGGTTTTTTTTTTTACCCTTTCAGCATTGAGTTGACTGGTTCTTAAGAGCTTCCCCACAGAGAAGAATGCTGTGCTTCTGGGGGCATTATACCCTCTGGGCTCCCCTGGAAGGAGTTAAGCCTCTTGTGTAAACAGTTTTCTACAAAGAGTAAATTTTTGCTTGACAGTTTTGGGTGTTGGTAATTTTTCTTTTTCTTTCTTTCTTTTTTAATATTTACTTATTTTGAGAGAAAGAGAGCATGGGAGGGAGGGAGGGAGGGAGAGAGAGAGAGAGAGAGAGAGAGAGAGAGAGAGAAAGAATCCCAAGTAGGTTCCATGCTGTCAGTGTAGAGCCCAACGTGGGGCTTGAACCCATGAACTGTGAGATCATGACCTGAGCTGAAACCAATTGTTAGACACTTAACCGACAGCCACCCAGGTGCCCCTGGGTGTTGGTAGTTCGTTCTTTCTTTCTTTCTTTCTTTCTTTCTTTCTTTCTTTCTTTCTTTAATGTTTGTTTGTGAGAAAGACAGAGCATGAGTGGGAGAGGGGCAGAGAGAGAAGGAAACACAGAATCTGAAACAGGTTTCAGGCTCTGAGCTGTCAGCACAGAGTGTGACAAGGGACTCGAACCCATGAACCACAGGATCATGACCTGAGGCAAAGTTGGATGCTTAACTGACTGAGTCACCCAGGTGCCCCATGGGTGTTGGTATTTCTGAAGAAAGAAACATCTGTCTCCCCAGGATGACTTTGGCCAAGTGTTAGCCTGGACCCTGGAGAAGCTCATGTATCTTATCTTGATGCTGACCCAGGACCTGAATCTGCAGAAAAGGCTTGTGTAAAGTGGTAGCATCTCAAGGCGCCGTGCTGGACACAGCGTTTCTCTGAACCTTCAGTGGAACATGGCGATCACCTTCTGATGATCTTCTCTAAGACAGCCCCACTTTTGGTAGAGAGTTAGGATAACAGCCTGGTGATTGTAGTACTCAGAATAGTTGAGTCATTCCACCGTGTCCTCCGGGGGGGGGGGGGCTGGTGGTGGTGGAAATAATTGGCCAAATCAACCTCAATCTGGGATAGAGGCTTTTAATATCAGACTTAGGCAACTATAGTAAGCCTTTTTGAATTCCAGATGACAAAGTCAGGTTCAATGGCAGAAATATAGAGCTCTGAAACGTGCTTAACAAGATGAAAAAAAATTGGGAATTCCCTTAGGAAAAATGATTTCTGGGCTATGTTACTGACATTTTGGGTTCTAGTGACGCTGACTCTGTAGCAAGTGGGGAGATACTACCTTAACGTTGAAAAGACTTTTATTTTTAAATTTAAAAATGTTCCCTCATGCACGCATATAACATTTATTGGGTATATTTGTTGGATATACGCTCCGTGAGAGAGCCTATGTTAGGCCTACATGTTCCTTCACCTCACCCATCCCCGTTAGTATGCCCATAAAACCCTAATACTTCCTTATTTTTAGCCTCTTATGTCCCATCCTCCTGTCTTCCAAGCTGCTATTAACATTAATATGACACTGTTAGGTCAGCAGGGGACAAAGCATGGAGCATGCTTCCCGCTCTGCACTCCACACCTATCTCTTGCTCTCATCAGGCTATCCGAGTATCACCTCCTTGGACATGGAGGTGACACATTCTACCCCCAAATATAGGAAGGGAGATGTTGCTAACAGGGAGGGAGAGGACTTGCCCTAAGACAGTAGAGACTGATGTGTGTAGAATTCTTAGCATGGTGCGTGACCCATGATACACACTCCACATATGTTGCTGTTTGATTACTGGTTTTGTCTCTAGGTTGATGTACGTTTGACCAGTGAGGGCAAACTCACCTCCTTCCTTCCTGTTGGCTACTCTCTTAATGTGTGAAAGGTCCCAGAGGATCTTTTTCAGAAGAGAAGCTGTGTCAGAGCAGCTCAAGATTAAATTTAATGCAGCTGTTTATCAGACAAATGAGATTGAAGAGAAAGATGGCTTTGTATAAAAGGGACATGTCATATTCTCCTCTCCTTCTCCCTGACCTTTCTAGCTAAGAGAAAACTAGTTACTGTAATTACCTACAGTAGTTGAACTTTAATTCACTTAGGGGCCCCCATGTATAATAGGCTGAAAGAATCATGTACAAATAGCTCAACTTCAAATTTGGATTCCTATCTAAACTTGCGACTAAGAGATTCTGTCTCCAGATTTGCACACAGAAAACCTGCTCTACTCTTGGGTTAGTCAATAAATTAACTTTCCTTTTCCACCAATTGCTAGTTAAAGACATTCTTACCTGCTTTTATTTGCCAGTTCTCCCAATTTTTACCCAGAGTCTCTCAGCATGACCTGAGTTGGCCCTTGTTCCTACAAATGAGAAGTTCAGTAGAACTGGAAGCAGTCAGGAGCAAAATGCCAGCCTCTCTCCTTGGATGTAGGATACTGATGGCAATTAACATATGGTCTACTGTTTTTACCTGTATGAGTCTGCTCTGGCTGCCATAACAAAATATCCCAGGCTGTGTGGCTTCACCAATGAACATTTATTATTTCACAGTTCTGGAGGCTGGAAGTCCAAAATCAAGGTGCTGGCAAGGTTGATTTCTGGTGAACCTGTCTTCCTGGCTTGCAGATGGGTATCTTCTTGCTGTGTCCTCATATGGCCTTTCTTCTGTGTACTCATGAGGGGAGAGTAGTCTCCGGTGTCTCTTTCTCTTCTCAGAAGGACACCAGTCCTATTGGATTAGAGCCCCACCCTTATCTCCAAATACAGTCACAGTGGGGATTAGGGCTTCAACATATGAATTTTGGGGGACACAATTTTATAATACTACCTAAGCCTTCCAAATTTAGACTGGCATATATGTCAGTGATTTCTTTTACCAGATATATTGATTTGCTATTGCTGCATAGTAACTACTCCCAAACTCAGTGGCTTAAAACAATAATTTGTTAGCTCTCATGTGTCTCTGCATCAGCTGGGGTTTAGCTGGTCTGCTCCTCACTCTGCTTCAGGCTTTGGTAGCTGGGGAAGCTTAACGCCAGATGCCTGTCATCCTCGTCCTCAGGCTAGCAGGCTAGCCCAGGCTTGTTTTGCTTGTGGTGAAGGCAGAGTCATCACTGCACGAGGCCCAGGCCCTGCTTGTGACTCATCTACTAACATCCCATTGGCCAAAGCAAACCATATGGTCAAGCCCAAAGTCAAGGTATGGGAAAATAGGTTCTACTTTTAGAGGGCTGCAGAGTTACATAGCAAAGGGTGTGGATTCAGGGAGGGATGAAAATTGAGACTCATCACAGAACCTTACCAGTGTGTCCTTTTGGCCACAATTATTCCCATTCCTCCCCATGCAAAATATGCTCACCTTTATCTCAAACTTTCATAGATGGGAGATAGGCTGAGAAATTTGCTAAGTCAACAAAAGGGGTATATTTTCCAATGTCCTCTTCAAAAGTGTCCATGAAAATGGTGGGAAAAGGAAGGACATTGCAGAAGGTAAAACCAATAGGCATGGAGAATAGTTGATGAGGAGTTACTTTAGGGAACAGAACTAGGACAAGGAAGAACCATTCTTTACTCCCAGAATGGGGAAGACCTGGTAACACTTGACCAGGGAATTTCAATGTGACTGCTCTGTGCCTATAGTTCTTCACTATTTCAGAACAAAAGTGAATTGCAGTTACCCTGTTTCACCATTGTGTATTAGGAGTATTAAGGTAGGTAAATAATTTTTGAGTCCACAAGTTTCCGAATCAAGAGGAGTCACATCCAAACTTGATATAGATCATAAGATCCTACACTTCAAGTCTGAAGCCATGGTGTGATAAGACTTTGAGGTTCTTGAGATGAGAAAAAGAAGTTTGGTGAGCTTATGTTCTGTTCTACCTCCCTCTATGTAGTTTCACTTTTGCATTTATATAGAGTGTAATGATTTTCACAAGGATTTATTGATTTCGCAAAGGAATAGATAATTCCACTTATCCTTTTGTTATTATTTGCTGATTTTATTAAATTGTGTCCAGGAGTGCCTGGGTGGCTCAGTTGGTTGAGTATCCGCCTTTTGATTTTGGCTCCAGTCATGATCCCAGGATTGTGGGGTCAAGCCCCATGTCAGGCTCTATGCTGAGGATGGAGTTTGCTTAATATTCTCTCTCTCTCTCCCTTGCTCCCTCCCTTTCTCCCTCTCTCCCTCTCTCTCCCCCTCTGATTCTCTCTCCCACTTGTGTGCTCTTTCACACTCTAAAAATAAAAGTTAAAAAATTAAATTGTGTCTATATAATTAAGACTGTAAACTTTTATTTTATGGAATATTGTTGAGGTTTTTCAGACATTGAACATGGTCAGTGTTTAAACATTATCTTACACAAAGTTGCTTATATTCTGTGCATACATATGAGTACATATACTTGCATATTATTTAATTGATTATTAAAGTCATCAACTTGTTTAAAAAAAGAAAAAGAAGTGTTGGTAAAAAGTACTACTTAACATTGCAGGAAACTGCATCTATCTTAAGTATATTTTTTCTATTATGTGAGTACACAAGGGATTCTTTTCCTAGAGTCCCATCCTTTGGTATCTGTGTTGGGGAAGAATTGTAAGCAATAGTAATACTGTCCCTAGTCTACACTTGCCTGATGCCCAAACAGGTAATTTGCTGATTAAAAAAAATTGTTGAATTTTGTTTTTAAAATATCAGTCTCAACTAAGGAGTGATACTTTATTTTTTTTAAATGGTTATTATGAAATATTTCTTAAAAAAATTTAATTCCAGAATAGTTAATATCCAGTGTTCTATTAGTTTCAGGTGTACAATAATCTTAGCTTTTCCATAAAGTATTAGGAGAGGGTCTCATCAATCTCTTATTGATCCCAGGGTAAACACTATAACCTGATTTTCCTTTGGAGTTAGGATTGTGAGAAGATGAGTAGCCAGAGAAAACTCTAGGGGGACGTGGTTGGGGTGGTGATAATATCCTGCTGCAAAAGTTATGTTGGGTACTGTCCTGATAATAATAGCTAATATTTTTGAGCATGAACTATGTGTTGAGGTAGTTCTAAGCATTTCACATATTAGCTTAGCAACTCTATGAGGCAGGTCCTATTTTGCCCCAATGTTTCAGGTAGGGAAAACAGAACACAGAGATTAAAAAAAAAACTTATCTAAGGTCTCTGAGCTAATAAATGACAGAGTTGGGATTTGAATCCAGGCAGATTGATTTTAGATTCACAAGTTAAAAAAAATGTTTATTTATTTGAGAGAGAGAGAGAGAGAGAGAGAGAGAGAGAGAGAGAGAGAGAGAAAGAGGGAGAGAAAAGCATGGAGCCTGATGTGGGGCTCAAACTCAGGAACTGTGAGATCATGACCTGAGCTGAAACCAAGAATCAGACACTTAACTGACTGAGCCACCCAGGCGCCCCAGATTCACACTTTTAACCATGATGCTATTTTGTGCTGATGATTCAGGAAAATTCCCTGCATCTGAAATAGATTCACTATAAGAAACAGAGGACAATTTTAGAAAATAACGTCTCCGTTTTTACAAAAATACATGAGGGAACATTTCCTCTGAGAATCAGGAGTAGGCTCTTATGGGAAGATAATGTGGAAAATCCACAGCAAGAAAATTCTGCCATAAAATTACATATAAGAGCTAAAAGGTGTCAGGGTGGAGGGAGTGAATAGAATACTTGAAGCTGTGAAAAATGGACTTCTTATAGTAGAGGGCAAATTTGAGAACTAGTTCAAAGACATAGCTTCAAAAAATAAAAGATTGAAAACGGTAAGCTAAAAGTTGGATGGCGTGTCACAGAGATCCAAACTCTTTGAATAATAATTGTTTCTGAAAGGGGAAAAACAACAAAAAGACAATAGCGTAATCAGAAATAAAGCAGAAAAATATCTTTATCCAACGAGAAGTTTTAGTTTAAAAATGAACAAAATTGACGACAAGAGATCATATTAATTATCTGTTGCTGTGTAACATACTATTCCCATATTTAGCAGTTGAAAACAACAAACATTCATTATCTCACTTAGTTTCTTAAGGTCAGGAATCTGGGAGTGACTCAGCTGGTTGATTCTAGGATTAGTCAAGCCGTCAATCGGAGCAGCAGTCATCTGGAGGTAAAGTTCTAAATTGATAATCAAATTATTCAACAAGCATACTGGCAAAATCTTAAGAGTGAGCAAGGGAAAGAGTCAAACATACATAGATGATAAACATAAACAATAATTTGAAAATAATTTTGAAAGAAATAATCCACATGGTTAAGAATAAAAAAATGATGAGGTTTATGTAATTGGAAAATAAGTAATAAAAACACAGACTAATGAAGCCTGCCTGGAAGGTGTAGAGAAAGAAAGAAATGATGTGCTGATGGTATAGTAGCTGATTTACATTGCTCTGCTTTTTATGTATCAATTTATTGTTAGGATTTTTGGATTGTAAGTGACAGAAACAACTCAGATAAATTTAAGCAGAGGAATTTACTGGTTTAACAGAAGAGTTCAAAGTATGGATCTGGCTCTACTTATGGCTGAGTTTGGGGGGGCTTCAGTGTTGTCATCAGGACTCAATCCTCTGTTTTTGTCTCTGTCTCTCTCTTGCTCTTTATTGTTCTCCTTCAGTTAACGCAAAGGTACCCTCTACCTTTGTGATTCCAAAGATAGCCAACACCTAGGCTCCAGGCCAGCTCAAGGTGTACATCTTTAGAACTAGTGATGTCGGAGGCAAGATGGCACCTCTTTCTCTGTAACACCATCCAAAGGCAGGGGGATGAGTCATCGCAGCCTGGGTTATCGGCTCTTTCAAGAGGAGAGTGGGTCAAGAGAGGGTACTCAAAAGTTAAAAATGAAGGGAAGGCAAATAAGGGGGGCAATGGTCCCTACAAATAATGATACCAACTTTTCCTGGTTTTACTACAAGCCAGGTACATGCCACTTATATTATTTCAGTAAAACCTCACAATATATTTTTGAGGTATTATTATCCTCATTTGACAGGGGAGGAAATTAAGGCTAAGGTTTTGCAACCAGTGAATTACAGATACTCAATTCAAACTCATGTCTGTCTAACTCTAGAGTGTGAACTTAAGAAGGAAGAGGGGAAGTCACACAATTCTGCCATCTAAGCAGGAGCAAACATCTTGGTGTATCTCTCTCCAGATCTCTCTTAATTATGGCTTTCTATTGCTAGTCTTTTTATAATTGTTAGGCTTTACTACTAGATTGAACTGGACAGTCAAAGTGGGATTGTTTTTAATGTAAATAGCAATATTTCTGTAAATTCAAAGAATTTCCTTTCATCTTTTTGTTAGGGATTTTCCCCCTTCCTTTTAAAAAGCTTTTTTTCTAATAAACTTTTTTTAAAACTGAGATAAGCTCATTTTCACCTGTTAATCTTTGCTTATGCCAATGTGTTTTTTGTTAATAATTTTTAGTATGAAATATACATAAAAAGAGAATATAACAAAATGGTTTAAAGAATAGTAATGAACACTTATATACCCATAATGCATATTAAAAAGAATGTTTTCAGAATCCTTGAAGCTATATATCCTTCTCTTCAGAGATAACCATGAACTTGACTTTGGGTTAATATTTCTGTTGTTTTTCTTTCTAGTTTCACTACATATTACATTAATTGTGTGGCTGTGGAAAGTCCCTTGACTGCTCTGGGCTTTAGTTCCCTCATTTGTAAATTGGGCATAATGAGAGTATCTACCTCATAGAATTGTTACAAAGGTTAAATGAGTTCATGTAATATACTCAGATTAGTGCTTGGCACAGAGTACCCACTAAGTAAAATAACTGGCTATTATTATGATTAATTCTTTAAATCATTTTTAAAGTTTATTTACCCATTTTGAGAGAGAGAGAGAGAGAGAGAGAAGAGAAGAGAAGAGAAGAGACAGACAGACAAGGGGCAGAGAGAGAGGAAGAGAATGCCAAGCAGGCTCTGTACTGTCAGTGTATGCAGAGCCTGACGTGATGCTTAAACCCATGAAATGAGAGATCATGACCTGAGCCGAGATCAAGAGTGTACTGAACCATCCAGGCAACCCTAATATGATTAATTCTTAAACAATATACTATTTATATGTTTGTTTTGCTTGTTTTTGAGCTTTATAAAAATGGAATCCTACTGTACATATTCTCCTGTGATGTGCTTTTCTGGCTCAATTCTGTTTTTAAGAGATTTATACATACTGATATAAATAAACAGTTCTTTGTTTTTGCTGCTTTGTAGAATTCCATTGTGTAAATATACCCCCATTTATTTATCTGTTATACTCTTGATGGATATTTGGGATGTTTATTCATTTTCTTGCCATTATACACTATGCCTTTATGTATAGGCTTATACACATTTCCTAGTATACACATGCTACAGTTTCTGTAGGTAATATGCCTCAGAATGTAATTACAGGATTATAGAATATGTACATTTCTCTATCTTCCATAACTCTTTATCTTTCTTTTATTTTCCAGCTCTTTGTCTGTCTATGATGCATTATGGATAATTCCTTCAAAACAACTATAGCAGATACTGTCAATATCCCATCTCTATATATCCCCTTACTGTTACCACATCAGTGCATGTGTGCCTGGCTTCTAACTGCCAATATCTGAATTTCTTTGCTCTGTTTTTCAGAACCCACTTTGCCATTCATGTGGCAGGTCAGACGTGTCTGACTATGTCTTCATGGGAACAATCATTGATAGACTCATGAATACCCCAGTTTCCTTCTCATTGGGTGAAATAACTCTGAGGTATGTGTTCTAGGTTGACTTCCAGAGCACCGTTAGTGGTAGTAAGTTCCAGCTGTCCACAGTGGTAAACTGGCTTGATGATATATCCTTTTTTTTTTCTTTATTTTTTTTAAGTTTATTTATTTATTTTGAGAGAGACAGAGACAGTGCAAGTGGGGGAGGGGCAGAGAGAGAGGGGGAGAGAGAGAGAATCCCAAGAAGTCTTCATGCTGTCAGCACAAAGCACCATGCGGGGCTCGAAATTATGAAACCACGAGATCATGACCTGAGCCTAAACTAAGGGTCGGATGCTTAAGTGACAGAGCCACCCAAGTGTCCCAGTGATATGTCCTTAGTTGGTTGCTTTGCCTTCTCTGTTTCATTTACTTATGTCTTTACTGGTGTTTCTTTCATCTCTTATATAAATTATTTGCATTTAAATCCTTGTCACTCAGGGTTGACTCCAAGGGGAACTCTAATTAAGATATGTCTTCCAGTTCACTAATTCTCTCTTCAGCTGGTCTAATCTGCTGTTTAACTTTTCATTAAGTTTCTAATTTTAATTATTTTATTTTCATTTCTAGAGGTTTTATTTGGTTTCTTTGTAAATCTGCTTCACCAACTTTGATAGTCTCTGATTCCCTTTAATCTTTCAATTTCTCCTTATCTCTTTTTAAAATTGAACATTCGTATTTTATAGTGCATATTTGATAATTTCAACATTATCATTCTGATAATGTTTTCTTTGCCATTCTTTGTGGTTTGTTGTTTCTGCCAACTCTTACTCATGCTGGTTTCTTTCCTGTTATTTTTAGTGACTTTTGATTGGCTGAGGACACTACCTACCTGAGACTACTTTAAATTCTATTTTTGGCTTGAGGTTTTCTGAGTTATACAGGTTGTTTGCATTCTGACTCCAAACTCTCGTAAGTGTAGATTTATGCCTAAGAATTCTTAGGGGTGAATTCTCCCTTTTTTCTTTTCCCTTCCCTTCCCTTCCCTCTTCCCTTCCCTTCTCTTCTTTCTTTCCTTCCTTCCTTTCTTCTTTCCTTCTTCCCTCCCTCCCCTCTCTCCTCCTTCCTCCTTTCCTTTCCTTTCCTTTTATTTTCTCCCTCTTTTCCTTCCCTCCCTTCCTTCTTTTCTTCTTTCTTTCTTCCTTTTTTCCTTCCTTCCTCCCTTCCTCCTTTCCTCCCTCCCTCCCCCATTTCCTTCATTCTTTCCTTTCCTTTCCTTTCCTTTCCTTTCCTTTCCTTTCCTTTCCTTTCCTTTCCTTTCCTTTCCTCCCTTCTTTTCTTCTTTCTTTTGTCCTTTTTTCCTTCCTTCCTTCCTTCCTTCCTCCTTTCCTCCCTCCCTCCTCCACTTCCTTCCTTCCTTCCTTCCTTCCTTCCTTCCTTCCTTCTTTCCTTCTTTCCTTCCTTCCTTCCTTCCTTCTTCAGCTTCACCTAGACCCAAGATTGAGATAATAAAGTATCCTATTGACATGCACTATGGATGGTTCTTTCTAAGTCATCCACTTAGAAAAGGATGTTTGCCTTCATGGGTTCCTGTTTTAAAATATGAATATCTTTAATTCAACCTCCCACCCTGGTAATCTTAGACCCCAAAAGGAGTTCCTAGATTCACAACTATTTACTTTGCTGATTTGAGTTTCCTTACTTTTCTGGCCTCCAGAGAATAGTATTACTTTCTTGCTAGCTCATTCATGTGTTTAAAAAGGTTTTTTTTTTGTTTCATTTTATTATTTTTTATGGATTCAACCATTTTTAGTATACTGTGCTGGCAGAATTTTCTCCAAACACTTGATTCACAATGTTGCCATTTAAAGCAACATGGTCTTTAGGGCTTCTTTAATTTCCCCCCACTTTACCCATCTATCCAAGAAGGATGTATACAGCTCAGTCCCTCTTTCTCTCTCTCTCTCTCTTAAATATGGGACATTTTTATTTTGAAGCCTATATTTGACAGTTCCAATAACAATTTCTTCAACAAATACTGATTGATACTGACCATGTGCTAGGGCTTCAGTGTGAATGGATCAGATGAAATCACCACCCTTGTGGTGCTCACATCCCAGAGGAGAGTGTAAGCTCAGGACTTCACTACTAGTATCCCATTGTTTCTAATGGGCACCTTTGTGATGTATAGTGTAAGCAGTTATGCAAGGTTGGGAAGTGTAGTAGGCAGTGTTTTGTATTTGGTTGCTGATATCTGCAAGTCAAAATAGGGAGAAATTGTGGTTTATTAATTTTTCCACTTGGTAAGGTAAATGATTGTATCTAGGTCTGAAGATGCAAGGTAGACAGCAGATACATGTGGCTAAGCTGATTTTTGTGTATATAGAGGGGAAGAAGGATTGGGACTCTCATTTATGAAGCCTTATGTAAGTTGCTTTAGATATATGTTCTCATTTAATTCTAACCCCCTTCCAAAGAATTTCTATGTGGTAGATATTATCTTTATTTTTTTCCTAATATTTTTTTCCTAATGTTTTTTTCTGAATATTTTTTTCCATTCTTCAATATAAATATATTTTACTTGCTGGGCACATCATTCCTCAGCCTAAAGATGACATTTTCTATCCTTCCCTATAATTAAGTGTAGCTATCACTAAGCTCTGACCAGTGGGGTTTAGAGTGGATGTCAAGTAGTAACTTATGGGAAACTTCCCCAAGATGCAGCTGATATACATTTTACTCTTGCTTCTTAACCATTCTTCCATCCTGCTGCCTAGGATGTATATCCTGTTTAGAACCATGACGGTGAGGCTACACTCTAAAACAAATTGAGAATGGAAGGAGTTATGTCCCTGAGGACTTTTCAGCCGGGTCTCCATACCAGCCTTGGGCTGCATATCTCTGGAACTCCTATACTAGAGAAGAATAAACTAACATCCTAATTAAGGTCTACTGCTATCTATTAAAAAAATTTCCTCCTAAAGTTTGAACAGAGTAGTGCTTTACATTTATGTAACAATGGCTAAGTGAATGATATTTGGTATAAGGGCACTGCTGTGTTATATATACCAAGCCAAATTACTTAGTTGGTTTTTAGGGCTCCTTTAATTTCCCCCCACTTTACCCATCTATCCAAGGTCCCCCCCCCCCCCCCCCACCGTCAGTATCATACAGTTCTTCATTTAGGCCGGCCTCCCTACATCCCCTCATTCACACTGGTCTGATTTACACTTCTAGCCTCACTCTGAAGCACTAGGAGTTAAAGCATGAAAAAAAAAATCATTGAAAGACTGACGAATATTTCAAGCAAGCGCGCGAGAGAGTTAGAGCTAGAGCTTGGATTTAAAGATGAACAGGAAATAAACATGAATGGAGAGGGGAAACAGGAGAAAAGACAAGGCAGTTCTATCAATTTCCCATCCAGGGTGGGTCCCTAGGCAGTCTATTATGTCTTTCAGTAGTTAAATTTTATGTGTTAGGGAGGCCACTTTAATGTGATGAAAGACTGTGAATGGGTCCCTCCTTAACAGTAATGAAACCTTTCAAGACTTAAATTTGTCTTCATTAAGCCATTTCAAAGGTTATGAAGACAGTGCAGATTATTACTATAGGATATCCTGAAGTTTGCCCTTAAAATTAATTTCTTGCTAAAATGGACAACAGAGCAGTGCTAATATGAATTGCTGATTTAAAAATAAAATAGTTTTTTCATACCTTACTTCATTTGTATCTATCATTCTTGTTTTTGGCTTTAAATATTACTATAGACATTGGTAACTGAGGCTTTGGCCAGCTTTTTGAAATGTAGGGAATTATGGGGCACCTCGGTGTCTCGGTTGAGCGTCCAACTTCAGCTCAGGTTATGATCTTACGGTTTGTGGGTTCAAGTCCTGTGTCGGGTTTGAGCTGACAGTGTGGAGCCTGCTTTGTATTCTCTGTCTCCCTCTCTGCCCCTCCCCCACTCACTCTCTTGCTCTCAAAAATAAATATACATTAAAGATATGTTTAAAAATGTTAATCTGAACAAAGTGATAATGGTTTCTTGCTTGCAGGACTTTTCACGGTCCTTGATATGGTGACATTGTGAGTCTTTAAGAGAAGAGTAGAATAGGCAGCCTTCCCAAACTTTGGTTCCAAGACCTGTTGTTAAGTGAGCATCTCACAAAAAAGAGTGCCCTGTGGAAAACCCTTGGGTCACACCGAAACAGGTGACATAGAAATCGTGGGCTGTGTTGTCATGAGGATTCAGGGGCTGTGTGACCGTGCTGTCAATAATCTGACCTGTGAGACTGCCATTATGAGGCACAGAATCATTTCACTTTTCAGCCCAAATAATCCATAGATATTTTAGTCCAAGGGCTAAGGTTATTTTATAGATAAAGGAACTGAGGCCCAGGGAGGTTAAGGAGCTTGGTCAGGGTTGTACCCTCGTTAGTGGGGAGCTGATACTAGCACTCAGTCCTCTGATTCTCAGAGCCGACTGTACTGCCTCAGTAGGTGTGCTGGACTGTAGGGAACACTGTAATTTCAGCTAGTGGAATAGACATTGGTGAGTGAGCAGTGGGGATGGGCTGGTTCAATGTTTACAGGTTTATGGGGATATCTCCATTCCTTCAATCATGTCTTGGGGGACATAGCACAAATTTCTCACCATTCTGGTCGCTTGGATCTGGATGAACTCGAGTTTGTCAATTTCCTGTTAAATCAGGGAACCCAGATCTAGTCCTGATTTTTCAAGTCTGCTTTGACCATTGCAGTGTGCACTGGGATACCTTTATTCTTACTTTGATCGCTATTGATAAACTATTCTTGAGTTAATGAAGACCAAGAACAAGATAATTATTTTTCTAGGATCCATACATCACTCTGGCTAATATTAAGCTTGTGGTTAACTCCAGTTCTGTTTGATGTGACTTACTGTCAAGTTTTCTCCTAAGTTTAAATTAATCAAGTAAGATTAATTTTTTCAGACCTAAATGTAGGTCTTTACATTAACCCTGTTTTATTTCATCTTGGTAGTTTTGGCTCAGTAATTTTGACTGTCAGGATTAATTTTGCTCATTTATTCTTGACTCATTTATTCTTCCAGTTCTTTCTTCTAGTGTGGCGATAATTGCAGTATGCAATTGTAGTATGCAGGCTTCTGATTTCTTTATTTCTCAACCCAACTATGTTTCTCTGTAAGAGGGAGGGGTGGAAACTGAGGAGCATTTATTTACTCCCTGTTATTTGCAAGGTACTATGCCAGGAACATTATGCGTATTTTATTATTTAATCCTCGTTAATAATTGTATATGATCATAACTTCCTCTTCTGTAAAAGGAGAATGAAAGTTCTCATCTCAAACAATTTTGGAGAATGAGTGAGATAATTTAGGTTATACACTGACTACAGTGTCTGGCAGATAGTAGGCACTTGGTATTATTAGTTGTCTTCTGTCCCTCTTCCTTCATCTTCTCTTTGGACAGATAGGGATCAGGACAGAAGACTGTGATATTCCGTTAAGGAGCCGTCTCTTGATGCCACAGAACCACCAGTCCACTCCTACTAGTATTGCTAGTCAGTTTTCATACCATGTGAATATTATTTACGGCCACATTACAAATTACTCCCAGACTTGGCAGCTTAAAATGAGACACGTCTATTTTTTCCCCCATACTTTCTGTGGGTCATGAATCTAAGCACAGCTTACCTGGGTCCTGTGCTTTAGGATTTCTTACAAAGCTGCAATCAAGGTATTGACTAGGGTATATTCTAAAAAAATTTTTTTTAACATTTATTTATTTTTGAGACAGAGAGCATGAATGGGGGAGGGTCAGAGAGAGAGGGAGACACAGAATCCGAAACAGGCTCCAGGCTCTGAGTGGTCAGCACAGAGCCCGATGCTGAGCCCGACGCGGGGCTTGAACTCACGGACCGTGAGATCATGACCTGAGCTGAAGTCGGACGCTTAACTGACTGAGCCACCCAGGCGCCCCAGGGTATGTTCTAATCTGAAAGTTTGGCTGGGAAGGAATCTTTTTCAAACTTACTCATGTGACATGAATCAGTTCCTGGAAGGTTGTTGGATTAAGGGCCTCAGTTTGTTTGTTTGTTTCTTTCCTTTTCTTTTCTTTTTAATCTTTTTAATGTTTATTTATTTTTGAGAGAGAGAGAGACAGAGCGTGAGCAGGGGAGGGGCAGAGAGAAAGACACACACACAGAATCCAAAGCAGGCTCCAGGCTCCGAGCTGTCAGCACAGAGTCTGATGTGGGACTTGAATTCACAAACCATGAGATCATGACCTGAGCCAAAGTTGGATGCTTAACCAACTGAGCCACCCAGGTGCCCCAAGGGCCTGTTTCTTGTTGGCCTTCACGTGGAGGCCACCCGCAGTTCTTGGTTATGTGCACCCCTTCAGCTTGCTTCACCAGAACAAGCATATGGGAAGAATTAGAGAGTGTGAACAAGACAGAAGTCCTAGTACCACCCTGAAACTCTGGCACACAGGACCCTTGCCCTGGGTCTTGTGCTTTAAAGGGCTCCATGCTGGTCCTTCTTTGGTCCTTCTCCTCCTCCTGGAGTGAGGAGTCCTTGAGATCAAGAGGATATAGCCACCTTATATTTCTTACTTCTAGGACACATTTCTGGTATATGAGACTTCAGAATTTCCTGCCCAAGTGGTCTCAGGTCAACTTCCAAGGCTTGAGGACTCTTTCCTGGGTCTTTTCTTGCTGGGGTGGAGGATGCTGACTTTGCATGCACACTTGGGCCAAGGGATGGCTCAAGTGTTGACTGTTTCAAGGCTAGATGGAGCTTTCACATGTGGCCTGGATTGTCTCCGTGTGTGCCCTGGGTTCTTGTGGTGCAGGAAGGAATTGGAGATGGAAAAGAAGGGAGAGCGGGCCACTTTCAGGCATGGATTTCTGGGACTCTGAGGATTCTGGATTTAAGTATATTTGTTCAGGCAGAAGTACAGATGTTTTCACTAATGATGTTAGTTTGATATATAACTTTTAGACATTTAGATATATGATATATGTGGGCTTCCATTTGTACTCTTGGCCAAGGATCTGCAAATATTAGGGATGAGCTTGGTTCCACGACTGCATTAATAGTGCTGCTGCTTTAACATTTATGTCTGTGTGGGCTCATTGAGTCTAGATGAAGTGTTTGCAATTAAAAAAATGTTTATTTATTTTGAGAGAGAGAGAGCAAGTATGAGTGGGGGAGGGGAGAGAGAAAATCCCAAGCAGTCTCTGCCCTGTCAGTGCAGAGCCGGACCCCTGGGCTGGAACTCATGAACTGTGAGATCAAGACCTGAGCTGAAATGAAGAGTCAGACACTTAACTGACTGAACAACCCAGGTGCCCCTGAAGTGTTTGCAATTAAAAAAAAAAAAAAGAAAATCAAGAAATAAAGCTGTATTTATAGATAAATGAAGTCTTATCTGGGACCTCAGTATATAAATATAGAGATACAGGATTATTCTGGCTGCCAAAAGAATAAAAGCTCAGAACTCTGTTGACTCAGGGACTTCCATCCCCACCCTGATCCCTCCCTCAGAGTGGCCTTGAGGCATAGCTTTGAACTCCAGGACTTCACAGACAGATTCAGTTTGAAAATTATGGCTTTATATTAGCTTCTTACACTGGTGTTGGGCACACGTGTGTTCTGTGAACCTGCCTTGAAATGGTACTACATAATCAAACAAGTTTGGGAAAAACAAGGCACTGTTAGACCTCTTTGACAGTCACAGGGCACAGCAAAGTGAAATTTCTTTCCCCCTCCCTAGCTTGTTCAGAAATAATGACATACAACATTGTGTAAATTTCAGGTATACAACGTGACGATTTGATATACACATATATTGTGATAACCACACAAGGTTATCACAATAACAACAGTAAGTGATGACCACAATAAGGTTAGTTAACACATCCATCACCTCACATAATTATCTATTTTTTTTTATTGTGGTGAGAACTTTTTTTATTTTTTATTTTTTTATTTTTAATTTTTTTTAAATATGAAATTTATTGTCAAATTGGTTTCCATACAACACCCAGTGCATCCCAACAGGTGCCCTCCTCAATACCCATCATCCACCCTCCCCTCCCTCCCACCCCCTGTCAACCCTCAGTTTGTTCTCAGTTTTTTAAGAGTCTGTGGTGAGAACTTTTAAGATCTATTCTCTTAGCAACTTTCAAGTATACAATACAGTGTTGTTAACTAGAGTCATCATGCTGTAATTTGGATTTCCAGGACTTACTCATCTTGCAAGTGGACTTTGCACCCTATGACCACCTTCACCATCAATCTACTCTGTTTCTAGGAGTTTGTTTATAAGATATAATATAATATAATATAATATAATATAATATAATATAATCATAAGGTATTTGTCTTTTTCTGTGTGACTTATTTCACTTAGCAAAATGCCCTCAAGGTTCATTCATGTTATCAAAATAGTAGGATTTCCTTCCTTTTTAAAATATTTCATTGGAGATCATGTACAACAGAGTGATTTGATATATGTATATATTGCAAAATTACCACAATAAGGTTAGTTAACACATGTATCACCTGACATAGTTATCTTTTTTTTTTTTTTTGTGGTGAGAACTTTTAAGATCTATTCACTTAGCAACTTTCAGATATACATATTTTATATATATATATATATACTTTATCCATTTTATTTATTATATTTTATCTCTATACATTTATTCTATATGTTTATATCTATTATATATTTATATATATTTTATTTATCCACTTTATATTTTCTCTCTATATATTTATATCTATTATATATTTATATCTTTTATATATTTATCTATCTATATTTTATTTTATCCATTTTATTTATCTGTTCATCCATCAACAGTTTGGTTGTTTCCATATCTTGTCTATTGTGAACAATGTTGCAGTGAACATGCAGATATTGCTTGGAGATAATGATTTTGTTTCCTTTGGATATATACCTGGAAATGAGATTGCTGGAACATATGGTAAATCTATTTTTAATTTTTTGTGGAACCTCTATACTGTTTTTCATAGTAACTGTACTAATTTACATTCCTACCTAGAGTGTACAATTCCACATATTATCTCTCGTCTTTTTGATATTAGCATTCTAACAGGTATGGGGTAGTATCTCATTGTGGTTTGGATTTGCATTTCCCTGATGATTAGTGATATTGAACTCCTTTTTATGTACTTGTTGGTTTTTTGTATATCTTCTCTAGAAAAATGTCTGTTGAGGTCCTTTGCCCATTTTAAAATCAGATTATTATTTTTGCTGTTGAGTTATAGGAGTTCCTTCTGTATTTTGGATATTATCTTCTTATCAGACATGTGGTCTGCAAAAATTTTCTCCCATTCCCAAGGTTGTCTCATGATTTTGTTTCTTTTGTTGTGCAGGAGCTTTTTAGTTTTGTGTGGACCCACTTGTTTATTTTTGCTTTTGTTACCTGTGCTTTTGTTGTCAAATCCAAAAAAATCATTGCCGAGGGAGACACAGAATCTGAAGCAGGCTCCAGTCTCTGAGCTGTCAGCACAGAGCCTGATGTGGGGTTTGAACTCACGAGCTGTGAGATCATGACCTGAGCTGAAGTCAGTCGTTCAACCGACTGAGCCACCCAGGTGCCCCAGTATCATACTGTTTTGATTGCAACAGCATTTAGTATAGCTTGAAATCAGGTGATGCCTCTGCTTTGTTCTTCTTTCTCAGGATTGCTTTAGCTATTTGGGGACTTTTGTAGTTCCATACAAATTTTATGATGTTTGTTTCTATTTCTGTGAAAAATGCCATTGGAATTTTAGTATGGATTGCATTGTATCTATAGATGGCATTTTAACAACACTAATTCTTCTGGTTCATGAACACAGGATTATCTTTCTATTCATTTGTGTCTTTCATCAAAGTCTTGTAGCTTCTTGTGTAGAGATCTTTTACTTCCTTGGTTAAATATATTCCTAGGTATTTCATTCTTTTTGATGTTGTTGTAAATGGGATTGTTTCCTTAATTTCTCTAATGGTTCATTATACATATAAAGAAGTACCAATTGATTTTTGTATATTGATTTTGGATCCTGCAACTTTGCTAAATTCATTCATTAGTTCTAACAGTCTTTTGAGTTGAGTCTTTAGGGTTTTCTATATATAATATGCCATCTGTAAACAGAGACAGTTTTACTTCCTATCTGATTTGGATGATTTTGATTTCTTTTTCTTGCCTAACTGCTCTGGCTAGGACTTCCAATACTATGTTGAATAAAATGGCAAGTGTGAGGATGCTTGTCTTGTTCCTGATTTTAGAGGAAAAGCTTACAACCTCTCAGTGAGTATAATGTTAGCTGTGGTCTTGCCAAATATGGTCTTTATTATGTTGAGGTACATTTATTCTGTAACCAATTTGTTGAGAATTTTTATTATGAAAGAATGTTGAATTTTGTCAATACTTTTTCTGTATCTATTGAGGTGATAATATGACTTTTATATTTTTATTAATATGATGTATCACATTGATTGATTTGCATATGTTGAACCGTCTTTTCATCCTAGAGCTGAATCCCACTTAATCATGGTGTATGATCCTTTTAATGTGCTGTTTTAATTCAGTTTACTATTATTTTGTTGAGAATTTTTACATCTACATTCATCAGAGATATTCGTCTATAGTTTTCTAACCTGGCTTTGGTGTCAGGGTAATCCTGGACTCATAAAATGAGTTTGAGAGTATTCCCTCTTCAATTTTTTGGTAGAGTTTGAGAAGGATTGGTATTGAGTCTTTTCTAAATATCTGATAGAACTCACCAGTGAAACCATCTGGACCTGGGCTTTTTTTTTTTTGGAGGCTTTTGGTTACTGATATAATCTTCCTAACTTGTTATTTGTCTGTTTAGATTTCGTATTTCTTCATGATTCTGTCTTGGCAGCTTGTGTGTTTCTAGGAATTTATCAGTTTCTTCTAGGTTGATGTGTCATTGTTCATGATAGTTTCTTATGATCCTTTGTATGTCTGTGTCATCTGGTGTAATGCCTCCTCTTTCATTTATAATTTTATTTATTTGAGCCCTTTCTCATTTTGTCTTTCTTAGCCTCGTTAAAGATTTGTCAGTTTATTTTTCAAAGAACTAGCTCTTAGTTTTATTAATATTTCCTATTCCCCTTTTTATTTATTTCTGCCCTAATGTTTATTATTTATTTCTTTATGCTAACTTTGGGATTAGCTTGTTCTTCTTTTTCTGGTTCCCTGAGGTGCAATGTTAGGTTGTTTATGTGAGATCTTTCTTTTTTCTTGATCTATACATTTATAACTATAGCTATAAACTTTCCTCTTAGAACTTCCTTTGCTGTACCCCATAAGTTTTGATATGCACTACCATTTTCATTTGTCTCATTCAGTTCAGTTTGGGGTACTGGATAGGTCAGTTGGTAGCACCTGCTGGCAGGTGGGCTTATTATTAGGATCTCTAGACAGGCAAGGCCACTGCCTAAGCTCTGAGGTTGGGAGAGGAGAGGTTGCCTAAGCCTAAGAGGTTGGATTGGGAGAGGTTGCCTAAGCTCTGAGGTTGCTGGCTGGGGTGTATGGTTGGGTAAGCCTGTTGGCTGGGCTCCATGTTCAAGGTGGGGCTCTGGGTGGGCTTCTTGGTCAGCTGGGGCTACTAGCTGTTTTGTGGTCAGGTAGGGTCATGAGCTGGGCTCTGTAATCATCTCTGGGCAGGCAGAGTTGCAGGCTGTATTCACTGTCAAGGCAGTGCCACTGACTGGCCTGCACAGTTGTACAGGATTGTGGGCTAGTGCTCCACAATTGTTCCTGTTCTCTGTGATCAGGTGGGGCCACAGGCTATACCTTGAAGTTGGGCTGGGTTGCTGGCTGAGCTTTACAGTCAGGTAGGCTGTTGGCTGTGCTCTGCTGTTGGGAGAGGTTGCTGGTTGGGCTATCCAGTTGGGCAGGCCCTCCAGCTCTATCCTGCAGTTGGGTGGGTCTGGAGACTGTGCTTCACAGTTGAGCAGGATCACTGTCTAGAACTCTCTTGTTGGGTGGAGCTGCAGATTAGCTCCATGATTAGACACCATCATTGGCTGGGCTCCCTGACTAGGCAAGACTACAGGTTGTGTTCAGCAATTGAGTGGAGATGTACTCTCAGCGGTGCTGTTGTAGGCGGGGCTCTGAGGCTGCTCAGGATGACTGCTCAGGCTTCCTGGTTATGTGGGGCCGGAGGCTATGCTCAACAGTTATGCAGGGCTGCTAGCTTGGCTCTCTGCCTGGGTGGGCTGTAAACTGTGCTCCATGGCTTCCAGGCATCTGTGGCCATGCTTCCTGGAGGGATGGGATTGTGGGTTATGCCCAGCAATTGGGTGAGGGCGTCAGGGCCTCAGCATTGGGTCCACGCTGGTATAGCCCTGTTAGCTTGGGATCCAAATCTGGCAGCACTGGCAGTCAAACTCCCTGGATAGACGGAGACACTGGCTCAGGTGTGTAGATAGGCAGAACCACTGGCAGGTGTCTTTGCTTGGGCACTGCTGCAAGCCAAAACTCCGTCCACCAAGATTTAAATGCTGGTTGCTATAAGGCCCGTCCTCTGCTTCATCTCTATTTAATCCCAAGTGGTCAAACTCTGCAGCTTTTCCCAGCAATCCCTGTGAGGTAAGACTGAGTAGACCTCCTGGGAAGCATTCTGAAATGCTGGGGAGGGTGGATGTCTGCTTTGGGTTCTCTTTTTCCTACTGAAGAAACTATAGGCTCAGGGGTGCCTTCCTGCTGTGGCACTGTGCTGGCCTGGGGGTTGGTTAATGAGTTCAAAGTGAAGCCACTTTTCTTACTCTTTTAATGAGGTCCTTCTTAGTCTCTCTGCTCCAAGGGCTACTTCAGCCTCACCCCCCAGGTTTTCAGATTTTACAGTGATGTCTGTCTATGGATAGTTGCTAGTTGGTCATATTGTGAGGAAGCCTCAAGTTGGGAATGACCTGTCACTGTCTAGATCCAGGAAAGTGAAATTTCTACAGGAAAGGGACTGGTTTACCTTGTTTCATCTAGACTTTCTCAAGCACATCTTACTAGAAAACTCTTTTCGCCCAGAGGCCCTTCTAATATCCATGCTATCCACTTTGAGAAATGTTGTCAAAGACAATTCCCTAATGTAAAACAGAGCTAGAACACCATGAAGTCTCCTCACTTGTGTTTTCTCTATAAAAATTCAGTCAGTAATTATAAATGGTTCATATAAAATTTATATTTAAAAGAATATAGTCTTTATGGAAATATTGTGATAAATTTCTCATTACATTAAAACTATTTATTGTCACTATCTTAATTTTTTATTATGTATTTTAATAATGTATTTAAAATTGAATTTTGCTCAAAGGAGAAATGTTTAACTGTCACTCATTTATTCAAGGTGTAAAAAGGCCCTAAGCCTTATTCACAACTCCTGACTTATTCTTGCCACTATCTTCTGTTGCTACACTTAAATGTCTTTGTTGCAAATTCTTTTTTTTTTTTTAATTTACATCCAGATTAGCATATAGTGCAACAATGATTTCAGGAGTAGATTCCTTAGGGCCCCTTACCCATTTAGCCCATACCCTCTAGTAACCCTCTGTTTGTCTCCATATTTATGATTCTCTTATGTTTGTTCCCCCTCCCTGTTTTTTATATTATTTTTGTTTCCCTTCCCATATGTTCATCTGTTTTGTCTCTTAAAGTCTTCATATAAGTGAAGTCATATGATATTTCTCTTTCTCTGACTAATTTCACTTAGCATAATACCCTCCAGTTCCATCCACGTAGTTGCAAATGGCAAGGTTTCATTCTTTTTGATTGCTGAGTAATACTCCATTGTATATACTCATGTATATACATCATCTTTATCCATTCATCCATCGATGGACATTTGGGCTGTTTCCATACTTTGGCTATTGTTGATAGTGCTGTTATAAACATTGGGGTGCATGTGTCCCTTCAAAACAGCACACCTGTATCCCTTTGATAAATACCTAGTTGTGCAATTGCTGGGTCGTAGGGTAGTTCTATTTTTAGCTTTTTGAGGAACCTCCATACTGTTTTCCAGACTGGCTGCACCAGCTTATATTCCCATCTTTGCTGCAGATTCTAATGGCAATAGCAAAAGATTCTAATCTTATGTTCGGATACTCTCAGGCTGCCAACATTTATGACTATTTTTTTGGATGTATGAGAACTAATTTTCCATCCAAACAGCTGCTGTCTTTTTCCTCCAACTTGGCATTAATTTGGAAGGTAGAGAGTTATGAGTGCATACAGTGTTTAGATTGGCTGTGGGCTGGGTCCCTCATGATGATCTCTTTCAGACAAGATTCTTAGTCACTTGAATCCTTGTTAGACCTGCAGCAGTGTTATTCATTAATTTCATTTAATACTTCCTTCCATCAAACACGATGGGATACTTGTGTTCCAGCTGTTCTCTTGTGCTAATGTCAACTTGAGTATTTGATTTTTAATTTCACCAAAGCGTTGTGCACAGACTGCCTTCTTTTCTCTCTCAGATTAATTTTTTTTTTTAACATTTATTCATTTTTGAGAGACAGAGAGAGACAGAGCATGAGCAGGGAAGAGGCAGATAGAGGGAGATACAGAATCTGAAACAGGCGCCAGGCTCCGAGCTATCAGCACAGAGCCCCAAGCGGGGCTCAAACTCACGAACTGCGAGATCCTGACCTGAGTGGAAGTCGGACGCCTAACCAACTGAGCCACCCAGGCGCCCCTTCTCTCTCAGGTTTTAAAAGGATTGTAGACGAATCAGGAAAGACAAGTATAGTTTTGTGGGTTTTTTTGGTCTTTTTATTTTTAGTAGGTTCCCAGGAATATGACACTGTGGGTAATCATCAGTTCTGCAAGTGATCTGACCTGGCTCCTGCAGATGCCTCTGGCCCATTCCTACCATCGCTGGTGCCCCTCCCTGTGGATTCTCTGTGGATAGTGCAACATGTGTTGCCATGGGAACCCCCGGGGCACTCACGCATGTGCAACCTGGAAATGTTGGGGTATTAACACTGGCAGGGTGAGCTCTGATCAACGGGCATTGGGTAGATAAAATTTCTTCTCTCTACTGACAGTTCTAAAACATATTTCATATGGCTTGTCAGGTAGTCCTTTAGGACCAAAAACCAGTTGTCAACAGTGGAGGCCAACTTGATGACAGATATTTATAATGGCTCTTCCTCCTGGCCTGCTTTGCTGACACTGTCACTCATACCTTTTTCTTGGAATCACATACCTTTTAAATACTGACACAGGAGTGTTTGTCTCAAGCGTTGCTTTCAGGAGAACGCATGTTAAGATAGTGACTAAGTTATAGTTTTGGTTACCGTATTTCACAAAAATATGGGTTAATGAAAACAGTAATTATTTTATGAATCGGAACTTGTTTCTGAAATAAGTTTAGAGAGCTATAAACAATGAATCAAATTTATTTATACAATTCTCCTTTTGAAGAAGAATTATTTATACAATTCTCCTTTTGAATTCTCAAAACTGTATCCCTTAGCTCTTTCTTACATGCCTCATCTTTAAGAGCATTCTAAGTAAGTATTTAAATAAATTTGGTAAAATTCAGATTCAGTGTGTGACTCTAGCACATGGATCCTGGTACTCAACTCACTGGGCACCATCATTTTCTCAGGGCACTTGTTTTCCAGTATATGGTAATACCGTCTACTGACCTGCATAAATTATAGGCAGATATATCAACATTGATTCTCCTTGGCTGGGCTTTTGTTTTTTATATCTCACAGAAATAGTAAAAGAGGCTAAAAAATAAATGAACACTGCAATAAAGATGAAGAAAAAAGTGAGGGTAAAAAAAATACACCAAATACATGTCATAGGTCCTGGGCAGTGACTATAAGGGTGTTTTAGTTGTATGTGTGCTTCCTTTTGCCAAAGCAAAAGTGTAAATAGCATAAGTAATGATAGTCATAGTGTCCATAAAATACAATTTTACCTTCTTTCAAGGAGATTCATCTGCTTTCCACCAAGATTTGAGAAAAATTTTCTGGACGTTCCACAGGAAGATGAGTGTTATATGATCAGTCAATTAATAGTCACCTGCTATACTGGAAGGAAGAACTTTATAGGACTGTTTCTTTTAGCCAGCATCTTCCATTGTTGCCTAGTCAGCTTTCTGATGGTCACATTGAGTAAATGGAGGGCCACTCATCTTTGAAGCCATCTTCCACAAATACAGTTTTTCCCAAATGAACTTTTAAAAATAATGTTTATTTATTTTTGAGATAGAGAGAGAGAGAGAGTGAGAGGAGAGAGAGAGAGAGAGAGATTGAGACAGAGGGGGGAACAGAGGATCTGAAGCAGGCTCTGTGCTGACAGCAGAGAGCCTAAGGTGGTGCTTGAACTCATGAATTGTGGGATCGTGACCTGAGCCAAAGTTGGACACTTAACCGACAGAGCCACCCAGGCACCCCTCCCTAATGAATGTTTGATGAGAATTGGGCTAGCCTGGAGTTTTCCCTGGGAGTACACTTTAGGTCTAATAGGACACAATATCACTTAAATATACATTTCTTAATATGATAATGTTTCAGGTTTTGGGGTGAAACATGAGTGATTTGTCCAGCAATGAAACAGGACCACATTGTCTGAACAACAGAAAGTTCTTTATCCCTTTTGGTATCTCTCACATTCAGACAGATTGCACCTCTATGACATGATGAGCTTGCTCTTGCGATTAGTTGAATATTCTACGTCTCCATCTTTGTGACATATCTGTGGGGATCTGGTTGTCCAACAGGCTCTGCACTCAAAATATTTCCTCACTCTCTCTTGGGGGCTCGGGTAGTTTGGTTGATGGATCCTCCCTGATGCCATGGCAGTTGTCGGAGGAAGGTTAGTTGTTGGGTGGAAATCTGTGTTCTGACACTCCACTACCAAGGGCAGCCTACAGGAGTGGGTGTGGTGCAGGAAGTGTGGAGACATAGGCTACACTCCTGGGTGGCTGATGATTTCCATTTTATCAGGAGTGTCATGATCATTTCTCACAATATCTGTGTGAGGGTAGGTGATGTCAGCCCTGTTTTACAGATAAGTAGCTGACAGATACTTACATTGAAGACTTCTGAAGTCTTACTTCTCGTTGAGGAAAATATTTAAAAAATTTTTTTTAGTTTATTTATTTATTTTGAGAGAGAGAGAGAGAGAGCGAGCATGGGAGGGGCAGAGAGAGAGAGGGAGAGAGAGAATCCCAAGCAGGCTCCACACCATCAGCATAGAGCCTGATGCGGGGCTCAAACCCACAAACTGCAAGATTATGACCTGAGCTGAAACCAAGAGTTAGACGCTCAACTGACTGGGTCACCCAGGTGCCCCTGTTTTGTTTTTTTAAATTTTCCAAGATAGCCCTTTTCTTCACCTTTTAAAAGATTTTTATTTTTTAATGTTTATTTATTTTTGAGAAAGAGAGAGAGCATGAGCAGGGGAGGAGCAGAGAGAGAGAGACACAGAATCCAAAGCAGGCTCCAGGCTCTGAGCTGTCAGCACAGACCTCCATGCGAGTCTCAAACTCATGAACTGTGAGATCACGACCTGGACCAAAGTCGGATGCTTGACCAACTGAGCCATCCAGGCACCCCCCTTTTCTTCACTTGTATCTGTGGCTTCAAACTTCCAAAGCTAACTCAAATCTCGTTTTCTGTAAAGTTTTTTATGACCTCTTCTGATTGAGCAAAATTTTCTTCCTTCAGGCTCCAGGGGCGCTTCATGCAAACCTTTATTTTAGTTTGTAGTGCGTTGTAGTTATTTGTTATTGTGAGCTCTTTAAGGTCAGGGGCCAATCCTTTTTCATCTCTGTAAGCCTGTTGTCTTGTATGATACTTGAACATAGAGTTCCTTAATGTGACTTTGCCCTAGTGATTAACTTATTCTGGAACTTTTCTTGTGTTGTAAGGGATTACCATATATATGAGATCCCGTTATAGAAACCAATAGTTATTTTTTGATAGACAATAAAAACCAGATTTGATCTTCTTTAACCTTCTAGGAAACCAAGAAAGTCCATTGCTCACATGAGAACCCTAGAGGAATACTAATAAGTCATGTGTTGGCAATGGGAAAGGTAGACAATTCCATAGTGGTCTTCCTTTGTCCCGACCAATACCTTAAAAGCAGATATTAATAAGATGAAAATATTGTGCTTCTAAAGAGTTTTGCTTTTTTGTGCTGGATCATTGCATACAGTTAATGGAAGTCATGAAGAGCTGTGATACCTGCAGAATATTCCCTGGTCAGACACTAAATAGACCTTAATACAAGCTGTATTCTAGCTGTTGACTGATTGGTTCCAAACAGTAATGATTACTTTTATTGAATATTGAAGCTATTTACCCTAAGTCTTTGATTTGGAGTAGCTGTATCTATCTCTGCCAACTGAGTAGAGTAATAGAGGACTACTATGGCCTGAGAGTTTATGGTAATCTTAGTAAGGGGAGAATGGTTATGATCTTTCAGATGGAGAAATTTGGGTGGATTAAGTGACTAGTCATTGTTAGAAAATAAAAGACTGAGGTGAGAGAAGCAATTTTGATAAAGTAAGATGGAAAAAGGCATTATAGCTCAGTTGTACCTATTTTAGCCTGTTATCTTGAGTTCTGAGACTGCTGGAAATAATCAAAGAGATTCTCAAAATCAGGGCCATATTTTGCTCATCTTTGTATCCCTGAGATTAAGCAGAGATTATCAAGCAGATGGTAGACATTGTGAAAGATGTATGGAATGCCACAGTGGAAGGTCTTGGGCTTTGGATCAAATAGACCCATGTTTAGATCTTGTTCCTACCACTTATCATCTGTGTGTTCTTGGGAAAATACTTAACCTACCTGATCTTCAGTTACCTTGTATATAGAAATGAGGATAGCACATACTGCATAGGTTTTGTGAAAATTGAATGAGATCTAATCTGTAATGTGCCAAAATAGAAAGAAATGCTCAATAAATGATAATATATATGATTAGTAAGTTTTTGATGAGTAAATAGAGGTCAGTGCCTCAGTTTTTCCTTATGTGAAATATATTCTTCATATTTTTTTATGAAAGATAAAATAATAATAAAAATGTCTGCATAGGATCTAAAATAGCTCAAATTTGAAGAACAAAGAGTAAGATGCAAGGAATCACTATACCTAATTTTAATACATATTAAATATGTCTTATAATCAAGGCAGCGTGATATTTGTGAAAAGACATATAGATCAATGGAGTAGAATAAAGAATCCAGACTTAGATTCACACAAATATGCCCAACTAATTTTTAAATTATTAAAAATTTGATTTTGGTATGGTAAAAAACACATAAAATTTACTATCTTAACCATTTTTAAGTGTATAGTTCAGTAGTGTGAAATATATGCATGTTCTGCAACAGATCCCCAGAACTTTTTTTGCCCAACTAATTTTTGACAAAGATGCAAAAACAGTTCATTGGAGGAGTGTCAGCCTTTTCAACCAATGATACTAAAGCAATTGGACGTTCATAGGCAAAAAAGTGAACTTGACCTAACCTTCACACCTTACAGTTAACACAAAATGGATTATGGACTTAAATATAAAATGTTAAGCTATCAAATTTTCAGTTAAAAAACAGGGGAGGTGGGTGCCAAGGTGGCCCAGTCAGTTAAGCGTCTGGCTCTGGATTTTGGCTCAGGTCATGATCTCACGGTTTGTGGGACTGAACCCCAAAGTGGTCTCTGCACTGACAGTGAGGAGCCTGCTTGGGAGTCTCTCTCTCCGTCTCTCTATGCACCTCACCCCGACATGTGCACGTGCTCTCTCTCTCTCTCTCTAAATAAATAAATATTTTAAAGAAACATAGGGGAGAGGCACCTGGGTGGCTCAGTTGGTTGGGTGTCTGGCTCTTGATTCAGCTCAGGTCATGATCTCACAGTTTGTGAGCTAGAGCCCTGCATCAGGCTCCACACTGACAATGCAGGGCCTACTTAGAATTCTCTCTCTCGTCTCTCTTCCCCTCCCCCACTCATTCTTTCTCTCTCTCTCTCTCTCAAAATAAATAAATTAATTTGAAAAAATAGAGGAAACTCTTTGGGACATAAGACTGGGTGAGGATTTCAATTACTTAACACCAAAAGCATGATCCATAAAGGGAAAGAAACACTGATAAATTGACTTCGTAAGAATGAAAAACTTTGAATGACCCTGTGAAGAGAATTAAAAGCTAAAAGCTGGGGAAAATATCTGTAAACAGCATATGTAGCAAAGACTAGTATCTAGAATATACATAAAGATCCTCAAATGTCAACTGTAAAAAACACACACAATCCAATAGAAAATGGGCAAAAGACATGAACAGACATTTCATTGAAGAGCACATGGCAAATAAGCACATGAAAAATATGCTTAGCACCATTAGTCATTAGGAAATGCAAATTAAAACCACAGGGAGGTATTACTACATACCTATTAGAATGGAAAAATAAAGAGTACTGCCAAGGGGCATCTACATGGCTTAGTCGGTTGAGCGTCCAACTTTGGCTCAAGTCTTGGGTTTGAGCCTCGTGTTAGGCTCTGTGCTAACAGCTCAGGGCCTGGAACCTGCTTCAGATTCTGTGTCACCTTCTCCCTCTGCTCCTCCCCCGATCACACTCTTGTCTCTGTCTCTCTAAAATAAATAAATGTTAAAAAAAAAGGTAGTGCCAAGACCAAAGGTGGATGAGGATGCAGAGAAACTGCATTGCTCACACATTGCAGATAGTGATATAAAATGGATAGCCACTCTAGAAAAGCATATGGCAGTTTCTTACAAAACTATACATGCATTTACCATATGGCCCAGCAATTGCACTCTTGGGTATTTATCCCAGAGAAAGGAAAACTTATGTTCACATGCAAACAAATGTTATAGCAGCTTTATTTGTAATAGCTCCCAAACTGGAACCAACTCATAGGTCCTTAAATGGGTGAATGGTTAAGCAAACTGTGGCACATCCATACCATGGAGTGGTACTCAGCAATAAAAAGGAATGTACCATTGATGCGCTCGACAACTTGGATGAATCTTAAGGGAATTATGCTGAGTGAAAAAAAGCCAATCTCAAAATGTTAAACACTGTATGATTCCATTTATATAATATTCCTTAAAATGACAAAGTAATAGAGTGGGAAAACAGATTACATGTTGCCAGGAGTTAGGCAGAGGGGAGGAGGTGTGGTGATTGCAACTATAGAATGGTAGCATAAGTGATTCTTATGATGGAACTCTTCTCAATCTTGACTGTGATGTTGTCCACAAATCTACACATTTGGTAAGACTGCATGTATTACACAGAGATATACACACAAACGTGTACATGAACAACCAGTGAGATCTGAATAAAGTCGGTGGATTCTATCAATTTCAACTTCCTGGTCATGATCATGTACCATAACTAAGATGCAACCTTTTGGGGGGCACCTGGGTGGCTCAGTGGGTTAAGTGTCCAACTGTTGACTTCGGCTCAGGTCATGAGTTCTAACAGTTCATGAGATCAAGCCCCATGTTAGGCTCGATGCTGACAGCAAGGAGCCTGCTTGGGATTCTCTGTCTCCTTCTGTCCCTGCTCCTCTCATACTCTCTCTCTCTCATGCTCTCTCTCTCTCAAAAATAAATAAATAAACAAACATTAAGAAAATAATATGCAACCTTTTGGGGAAACCAGGTGGAGGGGCTATGGGATCTCTCTGTGTCATTTCTTAGACTTGCAACTGGAATCTACAATGATCTCAAAACAAAAAGTAAAAAAAAAAAAAAAAAAAAAAAAAAAAAAAAAAAAAAAAAAAAGGTCTGAGCTGGATTGTAAAGTCCACTAAAAATAAAATGCAGATGTAGTGGGATCCCATCTTGTCTGAGGCTTAATAACCAATAAGCAGTCGGGTTTTAAGGTTGCAGTGTTTGAGATGACTAAAGAATTCACTGTCTGGTTGGGAAGAAATCTGCATCTTCTAGAGCAGTACTGTCCAACAGACCTTTCTGTGATGGTGGAAATGTTCTCTGTCTGCACTGTCAATATTGTAGTCATCATTGACTCGTGGTCAATGTAATTGAGAAACTGAATTTTAAATTTTATTTAATTTTAAGTGATTAAAGCTTGAATTTACATGTGGCTACTGCTACTGTGTTAGAGAGTGTAACTATAGAGAAATGGTGGATTCTGAAAATGGGAGGAAGTTTTTAGAGCACAGGAAGCTCAAGGGAGTTAACCCAAACCATGTTTTCTCATTGAAACACAGAAAGTTTCAATCGGAAGAAAAAATTTTCAGTTGAAATTTTGGAAGTCATTGAGTCAGGTGGCTTTAAAGAAAAATGAACCTGGAGTGGAGAGGTAGACACAAGAGACATTACTTTTCCTGTGACCTAGAGCAGTGGCTTTCCCCTGGGGTTGGGCATAATGGTGAACTATAGGAGACCTGAAAGACCATATGAACGTAAATGACATAGAAGCAGTTCTGGACAACACTGAATAGCATATAACTTTGAATTCCCCAATTGGTACATCACATGTGTCCTGAGATTCTTTAGTCCTACAGGGTTAAAGAGTATGGTGCATAGAAAGGATTCTGGTCTGCCAGCCACCCCAATCTGAATTCTAGGTGCTGGTGGGCTGGAGCCCAGAGATGCTGGGCCCCTCTGTGGGCCTCAATAAGAGGATTTCACTAGTGACTTATATGTTTCTTTCTAATTCTCTGGTTTTATTTTTTATTTTTATTTATTTAGCATGCACACTTTAATCCACCAAATCTGAGGATACTCTGTTTGGGTAAGGCTTCAGTGGGTGAGGTGCTGAAGAATGGATATGAATTTTAGACGTGGAGATGTTCCTCCCCACCCCATTCCTTCTTGAAGTGATGAAAGTAGAATTTATATTAATAGTAAAACAATCAGAAGAGAAATCTTCTGTTTGGGGTCTTATCTGGATTGTGATACCATGAATACATTATTTGATTATATTTTAAAATTATAAGGTTAGGGGCACCTGGATGACTCAGTTGGTTAAGCATCTGACTTCAGCTCAGGTCACGATCTCATAGGGTTCCATGATGACAGTGCAGAGCCTATTCTGGATTCTGTGCCTTCCTCTATCTCTGCCCCTCCCTGACTTCCTCTCTCTCAAAAATAAATAAACACTGGGGGGGGGGACCCAAGATGGTGGAATAGCATGGAAGTTTTTTGTGTATCTTGAGTCCATGAAATACAGCTAGACCAACACTAAGCCATCCTGCAAACCTAGAAAAACTGATCTGAGGATTAAGACAACAATCTGCACAACCTGAACCATAGAATTCAGCAGGAATTCACCTCAAAAGAAAGCACAAAGAAACAGTAGGCAGGGATTTAACCAACACAGATACAAGCAAGATGTCTAAACCAGGATTTAGAATCACGATAAAAAAGAATACTAGCTGGAGTCAAAAATAGATTATAATCCCTTTCTGTGGAGACAAAAGAAGTAGAAACTAGTCAGGATGAAATAAAAAATGATATAACTGAGCTGCAATCATGGATGGATGCTGCAGTGGCAAGGATGGATGAGGCAGAACAGAGAACCAGTGATATAGAGGACAAACTTATGAAGAATAATGAAGCAGAAAAAAAGAGGGAGATTAAGGCAAAAGAGCATGATTTAAGAATTAGAGAAATCAGTGACTCATTAAAAAGGAACAACATCAGAATCATAGGGGTCCCAGAAGAGGAAGAGAGAGAGATAGGGGTAGAAGGGTTATGTAAGCAAACCATAGCGGAAAACTTTCCTAACCTGGAGAAAGACACAGACATCAAAATCCAGGAATGACAGAGGACTCCCATTAGATTCAACAAAAGCTGACCATCAACAAGGCATATCATGGTCATATTCACAAAATACTCAGGCAAGGAGAGAATCATGAAAGCAGCAAGGGAAAAAAAGTCCTTAACTTACAAGGGAAGACCTTGTAGATCAGGTTTGCAGTAGACCTATCCACAGAAACTGGGCAGGCCAGAAAGGAGTGTCAGGACATATTCAATGTGCTGAATCAGAAAAATATGCAGCCAAGAATTCTTTATCCAGCAAGGCTGTCATTCAAAATAGAAGGAGACAGGAATCCTGGGAAGATGGCGGCGTAGGAGGATGCTGGGCTCACTGCACGTCCTGCTGATCATTTAGATTCCACCTACACCTGCCTAAATAACCCAGAAAACCGCCATAAGACTAGCAGAATGGAGTCTCCAGAGCCAAGCACAGATGAGAGGCCCACGGAAGAGGGTAGGAAGGGAGGAGAGGCGTTGTGCGCTCCAGGGACTGGCAGGAGGGAGCCGGGGCGGAGGGGTGGCCCGCTGGCCAAGCAGAGCCCCCAAGTCTGGCTTGCAAAAACGGAGGGGCCAGACGGAGTGTGTTCCGACAGCAAGCAGGACTTGACTTCTGGAAGGTTATAAGCTAACAGCTCTGCTCGGAGAACGGGAGGGCTGGAGGACAACAGGAGGGAGAGTTGTTGAGCCCCGGACGACAGAGCTTAGCTTGGCGGGGAACAAAGGCGCTCGCCAGCGCCATCTCCCTTGCCCATCCCCCAGCCAAAATCCCAAAGGGAACCAGT